>NC_132925.1:23996357-24621357 GCF_047675955.1 Chlorocebus sabaeus
AAAGAAAGAAAGAAAGAAAGAAAGAAAGAAAGAAAGAAAGAAAGAAAGAGAAAGAAGAGGAAAGAAGGAAAGATCTAATGATATGTTGCTTATAAGAAACCCCCTTAGGGGCTAATGACATTTATAAACTTAAAGTAAGGGAGTAGAAAAAGATATTCCTCTCAAGTGGAAACCAAAAATAAGAAGAAGAGCTACACTTACGTGAGGTAAAACAGACGTAACAACAATTAAAAAGACAAAGAAAGTCACTATAAAATGATATAGGTAGCAATTCACCAAGACGATACTAATATAATAATTCTAAATATATTTGCATGCTGCACTGGAGCACCTAGATTCATAAAACATATATTATTAGACCTAAGAAAATAAATAGACAACAGTACAATAGTACTGAGAGACTTCAACACCCCACTGACAGAACTAGACATATCATCATCAGAACTAGACAAATATAAACTCTGTAGGGAAGATGGACACTAGATCAGATGGACCTAATAGACCTTTGCAGAACATTCTACCCAACAACTGAAGAATATGCCTTTTCTGTATCTGTACATGGACGATTCTCCAAAATAGGTCATATGCATTGCCACAAAGCAAGTCTCAATAAATTTAAAAAAATAGAAATTACAACAAGCATCTTCTTGGACTACAGTGGAATAAAACCAGAAATGAATACCAAGAATAAATCAATAAAAATAAATACCAAGAAGTATGAAAATACAAGAAAATTAAACCACCTGCTCCCTGATGATCTTTGAGTAAATGACAAACTTGGGCAGAAATTAAGACTTTCTTGAAATGAATGAAAATAGAGACACAACATACTAAAACCTCTATAACACAGCAAAAGCAGTGCTGATATGGTTTGTCTGTGTCCCCACCCAAATCTCATCTTCAATTGTAGCTCCCATAATTCCCATGTATCATGGGAAGGACCAGGTGGGAGGTAATTGAATAATGGGCACATCTCTTTCCTGTGCTGTTCTCATGGTAGTGAATAAGTCTCATGAGATCTGATAGTTTTATACGGGACAATTCCCCGTATAAATTACTGAGTCTCAGGAATGTCCTTATAGTAGCATAAGAATGAACTAATATATGTGCTAAGAGAGAATTTTACAGTGTTAAAGGCTTACATCAAAAAGAAAGATGTCACATTAATAACATAACATTCTACCTCAAGGAACTTTAAAAACACAATGCACAAAAAACAGTATTAGCAGAATAAAAGAAATAAGAAAGATCAGAGAAAAAGTAAATAATTTTGAGACAAAAAAAAGTTAAAAACATACAAAGAACCATAAAAAAAAACTTGATCTTTTGAAAAGAAATAGACTGCTGTGCAGATAAACCAAGAAAAAAGATTAATATAAGAACAATCAGAAATAGGATATATTACAATTGATAACATAGTAATACAAGATTATCAGAGACTGTTATGATCTTCTTTATGCATAGAAACTAGAAAATCTAAGAGGAAGTGGATAAATTTTTGGAATTATACAACCTCCCGAATTTGAAATCCTGAACAGACCAATAATAAGTTATGACACTGAATCAATAATAAAAATTCTGCCAAACAAACCAGCCCTGTACCAAACAGATTCACAGTTGAATTCTACCATACGTATGAAGAAAAACTGGGACCGATTCTACTGAAACAGTTATCAAAAATCAAGGAAGAGAGAATCTTCTCTAACTCACTTACAAAACAAGTATCACGTTGATAACCAAAGCCAGGCAAGGGCATAACAACGAAGGGAGAAATCTTCAGGCCAATACCTTTGATGAACATAGATGCAAAAATCTTCAACAAAATACTAGTATTCAGCAGTATATCAAAAATTAATTCATCATAATCAAACAGGTTTTCTTCCTGGGATGCAATGTTGGATCAATGTAACTTACCACATAAACTGAATTAAAAACAAAACCCACATGTTTATCTTTATAAATAAAAGTATTTGATAACATGCAAAATTTATTTTTGATAAAAACCTTCAACAAACTAGGCATCAAAGGATCATACCCTATTTCTTTCATAAATAAGAGCCATTTATGACAAACCCACAGCCAGCATCATACTGAATGGGCAAAGGCTAGAAGCATTTCCCCTAGGAACTGGAATAAGACCGAGAAGCCAACCCTCATTTCTATTCAACATAGTACTGGAAGTCCTAGCTAGAGAGATTAAGCAAGATAAAGAAATAAAAGGCATCCCAATTGGAAAAGAGGAAGTCAAAATATCTGTTTGCTAATAATATAATCTTATACCTAGAAAACTCTCAAGATTCCACCAAAAGTCTAGATTTAATAAACAACTTGAGAAAAGTTCCAGGATACAATATCAATGTACAAAAATTAGCAGCATTTCTTTATTAAAAACTTACTTTCCATTCAGGGATAAGTGCTCTGGTTTGTTCCAAAGGTAATTGTGTCATAGGTTTTTGTGTACAAAATATTTTGTTACCAAGGTAATAAGCATAACACCTAATACGTAGTATTTCTGATTTTCTCCCTCATCCTATCCTTCATCCTGAAGTAGGCCCCAGTGTCTGTTTCTCCCCTCTTTTGGTCCATGTGGTTCTTGTTGTTTAGCTCTCACTTATAAGAGAGAACATGCAGTATTTGGTTTTCTGTTCCTGTGTTAGTTTCCTCAGGAAAATGGCACCTACATCCACCCATGTTGCTGCAAAGGACATAATCTCATCTTCTTATGGCTGTGTAGAATTTCATTGGTTATATGTACCACATTTTCTTTATTTAATCTACTATTCATGAGTATTTAGGTTGGTTCTATGTCTTTGCAATTGGGAATAGTACTGTGATAAACATACATATGCATGAGTAGAACGAATTATATTTCTTTGGGTATATACACAACAATTGGATTGCTAGGCTCAATGGTAATTCTGTTTTAACTTCTTTGAGAAATTGCCACATTGCTTTCTGCAGTGGCTTAACTAATTTACATTCACACACCAGTGTATACATATTCCCTTTTTTGTACAATCTCACTTGCATATGTTATTTTTGACTTTTTAGTAATAGCCATTCTGACTGGTATGATATGGTATGTCATTGTGATTTTCATTTGCATTTCTCTAATGATTAGTGATACTGAGAATTTTTTCGTATTCTTGTTGGCTATGTGTATGTCTTCTTTTGATGTCTGTCCATGTCCTTTGCTCACTTTTTTTTTTTTTTTTTTTTTTTTTTTTTTTTTGAGACCGAGTCTAGCTCTGTCACCCAGGCTGGAGTGCAGTGGCAAGATCTCAGGTCACTGCAACCTCCTTCTCCTGCGTTCAGGTGATTCTCCTGCCTCAGCCTCCCAAGTAACTGGGATTACAGGTACCTGCCACCACGCCCAGCTAATTTTTGTATTTTTAGTAGATACAAGGTTCACTGTATTGGCCAGACTGGTCTCAAACTCCTGGCCTCATAATCCACCTGCCTTGGCCTCCAAAAGTGCTGGGATTACAAGCATGAACCACCACGCCCAGTCTCTTTACCCACTTTTTAATGGGTTGTTTTTTGCTTGTAAATTTGTTTAAGTTTCTTATAGATTCTGTATTTTAGACCTTCATCAAATGCGGAGTTTGAAAACATTTTCTGCCATTCTTTAGGTTCTTTTTACTGTTGATAGTTTCCTTTGCTGTGCAGAAGCTCTTCAGTTTAATTAGGTCCCAGTTTGTCAATTTTTGTTTTTGTTGTAATTGCTTTTGATGTTTTTGTCATAAAATATTTGCCAGGTCCTATGTCCAGAATGGTATTTCCTAGGCTATCTTCCAGGGTTTTTATAGTTTTAGGTTTTACATTATTTCAGTATTTAATGCATCTTGAGTTGATTTTTGTATGTGGTATAAAAAGGGGTCCAGTTTCAATCTTTGGCTTATGGCTAGCCAGTTTTCCTAGCACCGTTTATTGAATAGAAATGAGAAAAATGTATATTCTGACGTTTGGGGGTAGAGAGTCCTATAGTTATCTATCAGGTTCATTTGGTAAAGTGTTGAGTCCAGGTCCTCAATATCTTTGTTAATTTTCTATCTAATACTGTCCATGGGGCATTGAAGTCTCCCACTGTTGTTGTGTGGAAATTTAAGTCTCTGCATAGCTCTTTAAGAATTTGCTTTATCAATCTAGGTGCTCCTGTGTTGGGTGCTTATATATTTAGGGTAGTTAGGTGTTCTTTTTGAAGTGAACCCATTACCATTATATAATGCCCTTCTTTGACTTTTTAAAAAATCTTTGCTGGTTTAAAGTTTGTTTTGTCAAAAATTAGGATATCAACCCCTGCTTTTTACTGTTTTCCATTTGCTTGGTAGATTTGTCTGTATCCCTTTATTTTGAAACTGTGGGCATCACTGCATGTGGGATACATCTCTTGAAGACAGGATGCCATCGGGTCTTGCTGTTTTATCCAGCTTGTCACTCTGTGTCTTTTAATTGGGGCATTTAGCCTGTTTATATTCAAGGTTAATAGTGATGTGTGCAAATTTTATCCTATCATCATGTTGTTAGCTGGTTAATATGCAGACTTTTTTGTGGCTGCTTTATAGTGTCAATGGTCTGTGTACGTAAATATGTTTTTGGAATGGCTGGTAATGGTCTTGCCCTTCCCTAGTTAATGCTCCTCTCAGTACCTCTTATAAGGCGGGTCTAACGTTAATAAATTCCCTCAGTTTGTCTGAAAAGGATCTTATTTTTCCTGCACTCATGAGTCTTAATTTGTCTGAATATAAAATTCTTAGTTGGAAATTATTTTCTAAGAGTTGAGAACTCTGATAATAGGCCCCCGTCCCCTTCCGGCTTGTTTCTGCTAAAATGTCCACTGTTAACCTGATGGTGTTCCCTTTGTAGATGACCTACCCCTTCTCTCTAGCTGCCTTTAAAGTATTTCGTTTGTTTGTTTCACTTCAACCTCGGAGAATCTGAGGATTATGTGCCTGAGAGATAGCCTTCTTGTGCAGTATCTTGCAAGGGTTCTCTGCATTTCCAGAACTTGAATGCTGACCTCTCTAGCAAGGTACTAATAGACAACATCCTGAAACATGTTTTCCAAGCTGCTTGTTTTCTTCCCATCTTTTTTGGCAATGCCAATGAATCATAGGCTTGGTTTTTGCATAATCTCATATTTCTCAGAAGCTTTGTTCATTCTCTTTTGTTTTTTATTTGACTTACTTAGTTCCGAGAGCCAGTCTTCAAGATCTGAGATTTCTCCTTAGTGTGGTCTATTTTGCTGTTATTACTTCTGATTGCATTATGCAATTCTTGTAGCGTGTTATTCAGCTCTGTCACATCTGTTTGGTTCTTTTTTGTAATGGCCATTTTCTCTAACAGCTTCAGTATCATTTTATTGTAATCCTTAGATTCCTTGGATTGGGTTTCCACTTTCTCCTGAATCTCAGTGATCTTTGTTCCTATCTATATTACAAGTTCTATTTCTGTCATTTCCATCATTTTAGCCTGGTTAATCACCCTTGCTGGGGAACTAGTATGGTCGTATGAAAAAAAAAGACACTCTGGCTTTTTTAGTTGCCAGATTTCTTGCACTAGTTCTTTCTCATCTGTTGTTCCATTACTTGTGGCATAATCTGAGTGCAGTCAGTAAACTTCTTTTTTGAATGTTTTCAGAGGACCAGGGCTTTGTGCAGGGTTATTTGTTTGTAACTGAATTCTTGTCTTTGGTTTCACAGGGATGTTATCATCAGTCAAATATTTTTGGTCTGTGATCCAGTAGGTGGCGCTTGAGCATACTGACCAGTAGGTAGGCTCTTGCTCAGCCATGTGGCTCCACTGTATTTCCTCAAAATGGCAGCTGTGCTCCCCTCTCAGCGCTCTGAAGAGGTGGACTCCTCTCCCACAGGAGTGCTGGCTGCATATATCAGCTTGACACTCATGGGCTGCACACTGCAGCTCTAGGATGAGCTCAGGCTTTATGTTCTCACCCCAGCTTGAAGACAACAGGGGAAGGGACCTCGACAGTGATTGTGATAGATGACCTTTTGCTTGTTTCTTGGGGTTCCACCCCAGAGAGCTGCAGAACCACTATTAGTGCAATCGACCAGGGTGGAGTGATTGTGCTGTGGGCTTAAGCCAAGGGGGGGTCTTGCCTGATGATAAACAGGTGGGGTGGGGAAGTCATAGGGGAGACAAAGTGGCCCTTCTCCTTAAGGAAGCTACAGCTTGCTGGAGGTGTGGTTAAAGCACTCAGGGTGTTTGTTACTTCCTAAGTCTGAGGGCAGAACGGGCAGTATCCTGCGGTGGCAGTGACAGAGGGGCTTTTGGTTATCTCTGGGTGCTTCACCTTAGAAAAATGTGGAGCCACTGCTATTGGGCATGTTCAACCAAACTGTGGGGCACTATGCAGCTAGCCCAAGCTAGGGACTCTACTTGGTGAAGAACTAGGAATTGAGCGCTCAAAGGGAGGAGGAGACACTGGGCTCCTCTCCATATGGGGACTGCGGGGTGCCAGTAGGACAAGTAAATCCCTCAGACTCTTTGTTTCTTCTGTTTCTTCTCCAGACTGAAGGCAACAGGGGCAAAACCACTGCTGTTGTTGTGGCAGAGGGGCTGTTGGTTGCTTCTGGGAACCCCTCTCCAGGGAAACACAGAGCCACTACCAGTGAGTATGCTCACTAGGGGTGGGGCAACTGTTCTGCAGTCCCAAGCCAGAGGTCCTTCCTGGCAAAGAGTAGGGGTGGAGCTCACAGGGAAGAGAGACTGGGCTTCTCTTCGTATGTTGGCTGCAATGAGATGGAGGTGCCAGTGTAGCGTACAGATCCTTTATCCCTTCCCCAGCCTAAGTGTGGTTTGTGCAATACCACTGCAGCTGCAATGGAAGAGGGGCTGTGGGTTGTCTCTGGGATTTCCTCCTCCGAGAAATGCAGAGCTGCCTCTGACTGAAGTGTTCAGCTGGGGACAGGGTAGTTGTCTTGGAGTCTTAGGCCAAGAGGGTCTACCCAGTGAGAGGTGGGAATGAGGACATGCATGGAAAACAGTCTGACCAGTTTTCCATGGGGCAGCTGCGCTGTGCGCGGGATCTGCAACAGAACCAGTCACCACTCACATTTCAGAGCCTGAGGGCAACAGCAGTGAGGGTTAAGACGCAGCAAAAATGGTGGCCTGCCTCTCCCTCGGGGAGCTTCATCCCAGAGAATGGCAAGGCTACTACTAGCACGAGAGTCCACGTGCAGCTGGTGTGGTCATGCTAGGGTCCTATGCCAGTGGGATTTATCCTGTAAGGTGCAGTGGAGTCGAGGCCTGCAGTCCATTGCTACGAAGATGCATGGATTCAGCCCCTTTCCTGGGGGCATGTGAAAGAATCTGACCTCCCCCATTGCCAGAGATTCAACTGTTCATGCTGGGATGCCTGGGAATTCAAGGCTGCTGGGACTCTGTGTTCATCTGAAAGTACACTATGTGTGTACTATGTAGCGCCCTCCATAGCCCTCCTTGTTAGTCTAAATGCTCCAGGAGCTCTGCTGAGCCCAGGATGGCAAAGGTCTGTGGCAGAAATGTGGGTACTCAGGGACTCATCATTTCCTCATGGTGTTGGGGCCGTTCCATCTCTATCCCACTACCAGGTGGGCGATTGTCCTGTCTCTCTTCTCTCCATTATCCAAGGGTCAATTTTTTTTTTTTTTTTTTGATGACTCCCAGTGTGTCTACCTGAATGCTCCAGTTGAAGAGCTATCATTTACTCACCATTTCTTCTTCTCTCTGTGAGAATGGTGCACACTGGCTGCCTGTAGTAAGCCCTCTTGGCCCGGTAGCAGTTCCATACATCAATAATAATAAGGCTGAGGAATACATAAAAAACTCAATCGCATTTGAAATAGCTATAAGAAAACACCTAGAAATACGTTTAAACAAGGAGGTGAAATAACTCTACAAAAAGTAAAAGACAGTGATGAAAGAAATTATAGATGCCACAAACAAATGGAAGTGCATCTCATGCTCATGGATTAGAAGAATCAATGTCTTTAAAATAACCACACTGCCCAAAGCAATCCACAGATTCAATGCAACTTCTATCAAATTACTAAAATTATTTTAAACAGACTTAAAAATATTATTCTAAAATTCACATGGAATCAAAAAAGAGCTCAACCAGCCATTCTAAGGAAAAAGAACAAACCTGGAGGAATCACATTCTCTGACTTCAAATTATAATACGAGTCTTTACTAAACAAAGCAGCATGGTACTCATATAACAGCAGACACATAGATAAACTGAACAGATTAGAGAATCCATAAGCAAAGCCACCTACATACAACCAACTAATTTTTGATAAAGTCAATAAAAATAAGCAATGGGGAATGGACATCCTATTTAATAAATGGTGCTGAGAGAATTGGATAGCCATATGCCATATGGAAAAGAATGAAACTAGACCTTTATCTCTCACTATATTAGGGTTCTCCAGAGACACAGACTAATTATATATATATATACACACACACACACACACACACACATACATACATACATATATATACACATATACACACACATTTTATATATCTATACATCATATACAAATACATATTCAGGGGAGTTTATTAAGTATTAACTCACACAATCACAAAGTCTCACAATAGGCCATCTGCAATCTGAGGAACAAAGAGAGCCAGTCCGAGTTCTAAAGCTGAAGAACTTGGAGTCCAATGCTCGAGGGCAGGAAGCATCCAGCATGGTAGAAAAATGCAGGCTGGGAGGCTAGGCCGGTCTTGCCTTTTCATGTTTTTCTGCCTGCTTTATATTCGCTTGCAGCTGATTAGATGGTGACCACCAGATTAAGGGTGGGTCTGCCTTCCGCAGACCACTGACTCAAATGTTAATCTCCTTTGGCACCACCCTCACAGACACACTCAGGAAGAATACTTTGCATCCTTCAATCCAATCAAGTTGACAGTATTAACCATCACACTCACATATATAAAATTAACTCAAGATCGATTATAGACTTACATGTAAGATCTGAAATTATACAAATCCTAGGAGAATACCTAGGAAAAACATTTGTGAACATTTACATAGACAAATAAAATTGTGACTATTGCCTCACAAGGAAATGTGATAATAAAAAAAATATACAAATGGGATTTAATTAAACTAAAAATCTTCTGCACAGCAAAAGAAATAATCAACAGGGTAAACAGACAATCTACAGAATGGGAGAAAATATTTTCAAACCATGCATTCAACAAAGGGTTAATACCCAGAATCCACAAGAATTCCAAATAACTGAATGCGAGAAAAACAAATAACCCTATTAAAAAGTGGGCAAAGGACAGAAACAGACATTTTTCAAAAAAGACATTAGAGTGACCAACAAACATGAGGAAATTCTCCACATCCCTCATCATCAGAGAAATGCAAATTAAAACTGCAATAAGACACCATCTTATCCTGGCTTGAATGGCTATGATTAAGTCAAAAAACAACAGATGTTGGTGAGGCACAGAGAAAAGGGAATGTTTTTACACTGTTAGTGATAATGTCAATTAGCATAACCTTTATGGAAAACAATATGGAGATTTCCCAAAGAACTAAAAATAGAGCTACCATTCAATTCAGCAATCCCTCTACTGGATATCTACCTAAAGGAAAATAAATCATTGTGTCAAAACAACACCTGCACTCACATATTTACACAGCACTCTTCACAGCAGCAGAGTAATAGAATCAGCCTACAGGTCCATTGATTGGTGATTGAATAAATAAAATGTCATACATATACATCATGGAATATTAGATAGAGACTTAATTTCTCTCTAATGTTTCACTGTTTATCATCTGAATTAGCAAGTTCCTTTCCAGTCAACAAATACTAAATACCAACTATGTTTAAGGCAACTATGTCAAGGGTCATATAAATAAAAGCTAACCTAAGTCTGCCCTCAAATACTTAATCTGTTAAGTGTGTGAAACAAGCACACAAGTTATTTATTTTTAAAATATATATTAAAATATTTTTAATTCTAAAAACTATTATTCAAAGGAGGAAACCACATGGTATGACTATAGTTGTCCTTATGTAAAACAAAGCCAACCTATGTTCTATGTTCATGCACTGGGCTCCCAGTCCTGGTAATGTTCACATGGCAATGGTATTTACCGCTGACTTATAATTTACATAAAATGTAAAGGAAATAAAATTAAAGGGTTTTTAAAATGCCTTTACCAAAGAACACAAGGCAGCAAGTATATTTATTACCTTTCTCTTTTACAAAATCGATAATCTTTCTGTAAGTACATTTTACAGTTGTATAAAAAATCTTGTGAAACAAGTAAGCACAAAAGCTAAACCACTTGACCTTGACTCAGAGAAACAAAGGAAAGGGTTAAGTTAAGGCTCCAAGTAGCTTTTCCACTGGCAAAGTTGTCCAGATTAAAGCACCTTGCGCCAACACGTAGCATAGTGGGTCAGAAGATCTAAATATCCTTACGCATCTACTGCTGCTTCTGTCTACTTTTGCAGCAAATGGTATGACAAAATGTATGTTTATGCTACTCTATATATTGTAAGAGCAGGACTATATTCATAGTTTTCTGTCATATTTTGCATCTTAATTTCTATTCTTCTTTCTCTTTAAGTCAGGAAGATGTCTCTAATACAGTCAAAATAAAACTCATTTAGAATTGGCCTTAAAAGTTATTCCCAAATTTAACTTAAATAGTGAATTTAAAGAACTTTATAACTGATCACATATAACTCTTCCACAAAACTAAATTATTGTAACTTCATTATTCAAATTAAGTTAAATGAAAAAACATGTATTAGAAAGCCCTGGGCAAGAAGTATGTAATATATATTTCTAATATGTTTTAGAAAGCAGGATATACTTTGGTATATACTGCTTCCTGATTTCATCAGTTACTTTTTCCATGACTGTAGGAAAGTATTTCGAGTTCTGATTCTCTTTTTCCTTTTCTTGAAAATATGATAAAAGGGATTATTGGATTGTTTGTGTCACGTACCAGCAAGATGTCTAAGTATGTTGTTTACAAAGAGGACATATGGCAATGAATAAATTTATGTACTCTAGAAATTGAGGGAAGTAAGAAAGGTGTTTTAAAGGCGTTAAAAAACACTTAAATTTTAAAAGATTATTCTCCAAACAAATTCATTTTAATCAAATGATTTTATTTTCTAACCTATAATGCTAATAATAGATAACAAGTAATATTTGGTCCTGTACTGTGTGACACTGTGTGTGTGTATGTGTGTGTGTTTTCAATATTTAGGATTAATTTAGTGACAGAATATTTAAACACTCTTTCTTAGTTAGGTGTCTTGAAAAATAGACCCTGATACAATCCCTTGGTGGGATATTGTTTATGTGGGACCTGATCCAAGGAAGAGCAAATAGGGAAGTAGGAAAAGAGAGGCAGTGAAAGGAGAAATTATAATTATGAGTGAATTAATGCAAAGGTCACTTTTGTGACCACCTATAAATTTAATTCCACTGGAGACCCTTGAAGGAGTAGTGCAGAACACACTTCAGACTTGTTTCCTTGAGGATAAAAGTTTGGGGTAATATATCCAGTAACATTTACCTTTACTGATTAAGGGTTGACCACGGAGATGTGAAAACTCAGCACTTCCATATTCTCTTCTTTGTGGTCTGTGGGAGCCTCTGTGGATCTGGAGAAGACTCCCAGGCAGGGAAGCAGAGATGCAGGCCCTTGAGGAAGGAAGCCTTCAGCATATACATAAAAATTCCACCGAAGCTATAGAAGAACTTCTAGATGGGCTGAAAGGATACACATAGGGCTGGGAAACCACAGAATATGTTATGCAATTAAATAGAGACCTGTATTTGTACTCTAATAATGAAAGTTAATGCAAGTATTATAAATTATGAGAATAAAAAAACATAATTATGTAATTTAGACATGGGAGAGAAAAATATGACAATAAGAAGAGAAAAATATGACAATAAAAATGAATTTAAAATGATTAAAATATAGAATAAAAAATGGGAGTCGGTTAGGTGAGAAAAAAAGGTAGAAGGCAAGTATGTGCCCCATATTCTGTGCTTTTTCAGTCTGGACATCAGTACTTGTTTCTGTAGTTGATGCATCCATAAATAGAGACATAAATTAATTATTTATCCTTATCAT
Source organism: Chlorocebus sabaeus (assembly GCF_047675955.1). Classification (NCBI taxonomy): domain Eukaryota; kingdom Metazoa; phylum Chordata; class Mammalia; order Primates; family Cercopithecidae; genus Chlorocebus; species Chlorocebus sabaeus. The sequence continues at coordinate 24,008,497 of NC_132925.1, forward strand.
AGTAATTATGAGAAGAATTAAACTTGAAAATTTTAAACATGATCTCCTCTAGAGAGGTGGAGTGGAATTGAGAATTGTGAGCTGACAAAACAATTTCTTGCTGTTTTATGTAATTCTTTTCTAAACTCATGCATTTACATTGGATTGATTTTGTCTTTTTCAGAAAACTAAACTGCTGGGCATAGTGAGAGAAGTGAAGACTATGAGATCACAGTGCATGATGATGACATAGTTTAAGCTTTAATATGGTCTCATGATTCATAATACTAGGCCCTGTGTATGTCATAAAGGTCATAGTCACTATTTCAAATATTTTCATGCAAAAATAATTAAAATTATTCTTAAATCAAGTATTTTATAGAATATATTTGATATCAAAGAGTCATCATAATTTAATTCATAAGCTTTGACTTACCTCTGTTTTTACATCAATCATTTTAGGCTGAAAGTATTATTGTTTCAAATATTAGGTGGATCTACTGTACTGAAATTGGGACAGAAAACCGGTGACACTGACACAATAATGAAATGGAAGGCAGTTGTCCCAATAATGACTCTTGATCAAATTTTATGTACAGTTTCCCAACAGGGCACATTTTATATACTGTAGAATGCTTACAGAAAGAAAAAGCATTGAAGAGGCTAAGAACAGAGCAGCACTGTTGGAATTTGTACTGACCACATGCTAGAAAATTACACACAGTAGGTTTTAAATGGCTCATAGAACTTTTTCAGATTCTTTCACACCTGCAATGTTATTGTCTTTCTCTTGTGCAGTGGTGGCAGAAACACTATGTTTTTTAAAGTTATCGAGCAGATATTTGTTTTAAAAATAAAATATCAAGTATGGTGGTAGTTGAAGACACTGAAATATTTTGATATTCGAAGTGATGGTTGAAACTAAGTAATTTCCTATGCAACTTAGGAAATGTCAGTCCTTAAATTGACATTGTCATTATTTAAATGCTGAAAATATTTCTTGATAATGTCCCCTTTTTAAAAAAAATCAAAACAATAGAAGCAACACAGAATGGAAATCTATCCTTTCTCCCTCTCTCATGCACCTCTACGATGTTCTTGGCTTAAGAGTCACTTCATTTTCAATTTAAAAATTATTACAAAGTTAACGAAAGCATGCAGTTTTAAAAATATTAAGGGTTTCAGAAAATTAAAATAATAAAATATAACAGTAGCCAATTCTACCATGGACAAACCCACCTCTAACCCACAATCCAAATTTATAAATTGTTTACTAACTCTACTATTTGAAGTTTGATAATTCATTTAATTAACTTTATATCTACATTTCTTTTTCAATCCTCTCCAAATATTTTCTTAGTTACATACGGTTTTCAGTTTTTTTTTGTCTTTCTAATTCTAAAATTTGTTTAAATATCCATTTTCCTATCTATCCATTGTAAACTCATTACTCTAAATCTTGATTATCTACAAAAGGACACAATTTCCACTCTTACTACTTTCTTGCTCAGTCTTCTCAGCCCCTAAACTTTACTTGGTGTCCATTATATTTAACAATTATGATAGCCAAGATATTGACATGCATGTGTATAATTAGTTTATCTACACAATTAATATATGCTTTAACTATAATTTAATTTAAAAAATCAATGTGATATGGTGACATAACAAGAAATATATATTTGTTCTTCCTCTCTGGTTCTTGGTACACGGCTTCTAAAATCCTTGTAATTTCAGAAGCTTTAAGATTGATAGGAGTGTAATTTGATATTCATAACAAGCCCCATTTAATCACACCTGAGTTGGTGTCTGGAAGTTTCTAGATGTCTTCAGGATGGGGGCTGGTTGACAGAAAAAGCAATCATGTGATTAGAGGGTTGGAAATTCCAGCTCCATTCATGGGGGACTTCAGGGAGAAGAGAAATACTGCAAAAGCCAATAATTTAACCAATGATGCCTAATTATATAGTGCCTACATAAAAACCCTAAATGAAGGGATTCAGGGAGCTTTCACATTGGTGAAAGCATCTATGTGCTGGGAGAATGGCCCTAACTCTCTGGGACAGAGCTCCTGCCTCAGGACCTTTCCAGACCTTTCCCTATCCACCTCTTCATCTGACTATTCATCTGTATGCTTTATAATATCCTCGATTTTAAACAATTCAACGTAAGCACATTATTTTTCTGCTTTTTATCAACTGTTGTAATAAATTGTGAAACATAGGGAGGGTGTCATGAAACCCCTAATAATGTGTAGCCAATTGGTCAAAAGTATGGAAGGCCTGGACTTGTAATGGGCATCTGAAGCAGGAGCAGTCTTGTGAGACTGAGACTTTAACATGTGGGTTGTTACATGAACTCTGAGTAGTTTGCATCAGAACTGAATTGAGTCTAGTTGGTTTCCAGTGAGTTCCAATAGTGGACGTTAATATGAAACACCACCACACATTTGGTGTAAGAAGTTTTGTGTGTAGAAATGAATCATAGTAATAGTGTGTCTCAAAAGTATGATTTATTAGACTGGCTTTGAATCAAGGAAATGTGATTTGGGAAGAGAAAGGATAAAAAGGCAGAAGATAATAGTTGGTTCCTGGATGAATACCAAGCCACCCACGGTATAAAACTATAGCTGCACTGCAATCAGTTACTAAAAGTAAAAATTATTGATTGAACTTAGAAGTGCTGGTAGACCTGGCTTTCATGTAGTTGGCTCATTGGATTCATAAGAAAATGTAAAACAATAAGAAACATGTTAAACATAAAATCCCTTTGTAACTGTTATGTGTAATAGTTAAGATGAATGCTGCTAAAACAAGCTCAGATTTTGATCAGTCTAAACTTTAACCACTGGCCTCAAAGTTGACCACAAAGGAATAAATTATGCCAGGACAACAGAAAGTACCTCTAAGACCTCTGGTCACCAATAAGACAATCAAGGTGGTGGTGTGTGGGCAGATGAAGAAACTACCAAAACCAAGAAAGAAGAGTGTAAAAAAATATAACGTTCCATAAATTAATATCATCAACTTCTTTTTTGAAAGAAAAATTTATTAATGAAATCTTTATTAAAATACATTTTGATAGACTAATTTAAGGGCAATGTGTGTAAGCCCATTTCTGTTGCTGTAACTGAATACCTGTGAATGGGTAATCTATTAAAAAACTAAAAATCTTTAAAGTTCTGGATGCTGAGAAATCCAGCATTTAGAAGCTGCATCTGGTGAGGACCTTCTTGCCAGTGAGGACTCTCTGTGGAACCCCAGGACAGCACAGGGAATCACAGAGTGAGGACGGTAAAGGTGAGAGCTTAAGTCTTTCCTCTTTTTTTATACAGCCACCTGTTTTAGTCCCACTCCCATCACAGTCCATTAATTCAGTCACTTATTAATCTATTAATCAATGAATGGATTAATCTATTCATGAGAAATGAGCCCTGAGTGTCCAATTACCTCTTAAAGGCTCACTTTCCAATTTTGTTACATTGGGAATTAAGTTTCAATGTAAGTTTTGATGGAACCAAACATTTAAACCATTGCACAATGTCTCTGGTTTTTAATGCTGCAGAGTAGAGGAGCATGTTGGGTTGATAAAGATCCTGTAGCTAGAGAAAATGATATTTGTGTACTGTTTAGCCTATGACGTATTTCGTTGAGTATTATGCTTATAAAATTTGTTTAAGAGAGGGGACCAAGATGGCCAAGTAGAAGCAGCTGCAGTCCGTAACATGCACAAAGAACAAAGGGGTCGAGTGGATACAGCACCTTCAACCAAAATATCCAGGTAGTTGTGTTGGGACTGATCAGGGAAGCAACTCAACCTACAGAGAATGAGGAAAAGCAGGATAGGATGACAGCCCACCCAAGAGTGACACAGAGCCAAGGGAACACCCACTCCCAGCCAAGGAAAGTGGTAAGTAAATGAGCAACCCTGGGAAATCACACTTCTTCCATGGATCTTTCCAACCCTGAGATCAGGAGGTCCACTTGTGAACCCACACCACCAGGGCCTTGAGTCTGATACACAGAGCTGTGTGGAGTGTCGGCAGAGCATCTGCTCAGGCATGCACAGATACCCAGGAGCTTTACATATTCCTGGGATCCCTGACAAAAGTGACTGCAACTCAGGCAAGGTGGGACATCTGTACATACCTCTAGGATGGGTGCCAAATCCAGGGAACCAATCAACATAGATCTGAGGTCCCCACATCCATGGCACCTCATAAGATAAGACCCACAGTCGTGGAATTCCAGCCAGCCACTGGCAACAAGTGGAACCTGCCTGAGACAGGACAGAGCCCCCAAGGGGTGGAGGGCAGGCCACCATCTTTGATGTTTGGTCCACTCTGTCATTCCAGGTTATGGGCTTTGGAGAGTCTAAATGGTCCAGACAAGGAAGGGTCCCCCCAGGACAGCACAGCTGCTTTACCAGAACATGACCAGACTACTTCTCTAAGTGGGACCCTATTCCATTCTTCCTGACTGCATAGGACCTGCAGGTCAGGGCCTCAAGTCATCCCCGCCTACTCATATTCTACAGACAGAACTCTGATCCCTCCCTGGGACCTGGCAGAAGGGAGGGTCACCACCTTGCTTGTTTGGATGATGCAGCTGTTCTAATTTGTAGATTTGGAGAGTTCAAGCTGACCAGGACAGAGGTGGTTCCTCAGCATGGCACGACTGTTTTGCTGAGGCATGTCCTGACTGCATCTTTAAGTGGGACTCAGATCCCTTCCCTCTCGCTGGATGGATCCTTTCAGTCAGGGCTTCTTGCTACCACAGCACATATTCTGTAGCCAACATTTCTCATTTTTCCCTGGGATGGAAAGGCAAGGGGGTAGGGCGGGCCATCACCTTGGCTGTTTGGGAATCTCAGCCAGTCCAGTCTATAGACCTGTGGGAGCCCAAACCAATCAGGGGCTGAAGAACTCCCCAACAAAGCACAGCTGCTCTACCAAAAAGCAGCCAGACTGCTTCTTTAAGCAAGACCTTAATCCCATTCTTTCTGACTGGGTGGGACCTCCCAACAGGCGTCTCCAGACACCTCCTATGGGCACATTCAGGCTGGCAAAGGTAAGTACCACCGTCGGATGGAGCTTCCAGAGGAAGGGGCAGGCTGCCATCTTTGCTGTTTCACAGGCCTCACTGGTGATACCTCAAAGCACTAGAAAACCTGAGGCAACTAGAGTCTGAAGTACCTGGAGTAGACCCCCAGGAAACTGCAGCATTCCTACAGAAGAGTAGACAGAATGTCAAAAGAAAAAGAAACAGGTCTGGCATGGTGACTCACGCCTGTAATCCCAGCATTTTGGGAGGCCAAGGCTGGTGGATCACAAAGTCAAGAGATTGAGACCATTCTGGCCAACATGGTGAAACTCTGTCTGTACTAAAAATACAAAAAATTAGCTGGGTGTGGTGGTGCACACCTGTAGTTCAAACTACTTGGGAGGCTGAGGTAGGAGAATCACTTGAACCTGGGAGGCAGAGATTGCAGTGAGGCACAATCATGCCACTGCACTCCAGCCTGATGACAGAGCGAGACTCCATCAAAAAAAAAAAAAAAAAAAAAAAAAAGGAAGAAAAAAAGAAAAGAAAAAAAAAACAAACAGAACACAACAACCAAAAAATAACACAAAAACCCCATTCAAAGGTCATCAACCTTGAAAATAGAAAGTAGATAAGCACACAAACATGAGAAAAAAATCAGTTCAAAAACACTGAAAACTCAAAAAGCCAAAGTGCCCACTTTCCTCCAAATGATCATAACACTTCTCCAGCAAGGGTTCCAAACTGCGCTGAGGCTGAAATGATGAAATAACAAAAATGGGATTCAGAATGTACATAAAAAGGACTTTGCTGAGCTAAAGAAACATATTGTAACCCCATGCAAAGAAGCTAAGAATCGTAATTTAAAAATGTAGAAGCTGACAGCCAAAATAGCAGGTATACAGAGGAGCATAACTGACCTGATAGAGGTGAAAAACACACTACAGGAACTTCACAATGCAATTTCATGTATTAACAGCAGAATAGACAAAGTGGAGGAATCTCAGAGCTTGAAGACTATCTTTCTGAAATAAGACAAGCAGAAAAGGGTAGAGAAAAAAGAATAAAAGGAAATGAAAAAAACCTCTGAGAAATATGGGATTATGCTAAGAGACTGAATCTACAACTGACTGGAGTTGGGAAAGAGATTGGGAGAATGGATTCAATTTGGAAAGCATATTCCAGGTTATCATCTAGGAAAACTTTCCCAACCTAGCAAGACAGGCCAATATCCAATTTCAGGAAATTTAGAGAACCTCAGCAAGATACTCCATGAGAAGATCATCTCCAAGACACATAACCATCAAATTTCCAAGGTCAAAATGAAGGAAAAACTGTTAAGAGCAGTGAGAAAGAAAAGCCATGCCACCTACAATAGGAAACTCATCAAACTAACCATGGTCCTCTCAGTGGAAAACCTACAAGCCTGAAGGGACTGGAGGACAACATTCAACAATGTTAAAGAAAAGAATTTACAACCAAGAATTTCATATCTGGCCAAATTAAGCTTCATAAGTCAAGGAGAAATAAGAACGTCTTAAGACAAGCAAATTCTGAGGGAATTTGTTATCACTAAATCTTCTTACAAGAACTCATTAAGAAAGCACTAAGTATGGAAAGCAAAATCATTACCAACCACTACAAAAACACACCGAAGTACACAGACAAGTGACATTATGAAGCAACCACATAAACAAGTCTGCAAAATAACCAGCTAACATCATGATGACAAGATCAAATCCACACTTAACAATACTAACCTTAAATGTAAATGGGTAAAATGTCCCAATTAAAAGATACAGAATGGCAAGTTGGATAAGGAATCAAGACCCATCAGTATGCTTTCTTCAACAGACTCATATCATGTGCAAAGACACACAGAGACTCAAAATCAAAGGATGAAGGATGAAGAAAACTTTACCAAGCCAATGTAAAACAGAAAAAAAAAGCAAAAATGCAAGGGTTGCAATTCTAATTACTGACAAAGTAGACTTTTAACCAACAAAGATCCAAAAAGACAAAGAAGAGTATTAAATATTGGTATAGGGTTCAATTCCACAAGAAGAACTAACTATTCTAAATATGTATGCACCCGACACAGGAGTACCTGGATGGATAAAACAAGTTCTTAGAGACCTTCAAAGATACTTAGACTCCCAAACAATAATCGTAGGAGACTTTAACACCCCACTGAAAATAGTAGACAGACAATTGAGACAGAAAATTAACAGTTATTCAGGACCTGAAGTAAGCTTTGGATCAAGACCTGATATATATCTGTAGAACTCTACACCCCAAAACAACAAAATATACATTATTCTTATCACCACATGGTACATATTCCAAAATTGATGACATTATGAAAATTAAAAACCCCTCAGCAATTGCAAAAGACCTGAAATCATAACAAAGTCTCTTGGATCACAGTGCAATCAAATTAGGAGTCAAGATTAATAAATTCTCTAAAAACCACAAGCTACATGGAAATTGGACAAGCTGCTCCTGAACAACTCTTGGGTAAATAATGAAATTAAGGCAGAAATCAAGAAGTTTTTTGAAACTAATGAGGTCAAAGTTATAACATACCAAAATCATGGAATGCAGCTAAAACAGTGCTAAGAGGAAAATTTATGGCACTAAATGCCCACATCAAAAAGCTAGAAAGATCTCAAATGAACAACATAAGATCACAACTAAAAGAACTAGAGAAACAAGAGCAAAAAACCTCAAGCCTAGTAGAACACACAAAAAAATGACTAACGTCAGAGCTGAACTGAAGGAGACTGACACACCAAAAAACCTTCAAAAAAATCAATGAATCCAGGAGCTTTTTTAAAAATAATAATTATAAAATAGACAACTAGCTAGACTAATAAAGAAGAAAAGAGAGAAGATTCAAATAAATACAATCAGAAATAAGTGAAATATTATCACTGATCCCACAGAAATATAAACAACCAACAGAGAATAGTATACACACCTCTATGCACATAAACTAGGAAATCTAGAAGAAATGGATACATTCCTGGACACATTTACCATCACAAGACTGAACCAGGAAGAAACCTAATCCCTGAATAGACAAATAATGAGTTCTGAAATTGAGGCAGTAACATATAGCCTACCAACACAGTTAAATTCTACCAGAGGTACAAAGAAAATCTGGGTCCATTCCTACTGAAACTATTCCAAAAAATTAAAAAGGAGAGATTTCTCCATCACTCAATCTATGAGGCCAGCATCATCCTGGTACGAACACCTGGCAGAGATACAACAGCAAAATAAAACTTTAGGCAATTCCCTTGATGAACATTAGTGCAAAAACCCTCAACAAAATACTGGCAAACCAAATCCAGTAACACATCAAAAAGCTTGTCCAACAGGATCAAGCAGAGACTTCAACCTCAGGATGCAAAGTTGGTTCAATATACACAAATCAATACATGTGATTCATCACATAAACAGAACTAAAGACAAAAATCACAGGATTAGCTTAATAAATTCAGAAGAGGCCTTAGATAAAATTTGGTATCCCTTCATGTTAAAAACTCTCAGTTAACTAGGTACTGAAGAAAAATATCTCACAATAATAAGAGCCATATATGACAAACCCACCACCTCAGCCAATATCATACTGAATGGGCAAAAGCTGGAAGCATTCCCTGTGAAAACAGGCACAAAACGAAGGTGAATTATCTTACCACTCCTATTGAACGTGTTATTGGAAGTTCTGGCCAGGGCAATCAGGCAAAAGAAAGAAACAAAGCCTATTTAAATAGGAAGAGAGGAAGTCAAAGTATCCCTGTTTGCAGATGACATGGTGCTATATTTAGAAAACCCTATTGTTTCAACCCCAAAACTTCTTAAGCTAACAAGCAACTTCAGCAATATCTCAGGATACAAAATTAATATGCAAAAATCACAAAATTACTATATACCAACAACAGGCAAGCTGACAGCCAAATCAGAAGTGAACTATCATTCATGATTGCTTCAGAAAGAATAAAATACCTAGGAATACAGCTAATGAGGGAAGTGAAAGAACTCTTCAAGGAGTACTAGAAACCACTACTCAAAGAAATCAGAAATGACCCAAACAAATGGAAGAACATTCCATGCTTACTGATAGGAAGAATCAATATTGTGAAAATGGACATACTACCCAAAGCAAGTTACAGATTCAATGCTATTCCCATTAAACTCCCACTGACATTCTTCATAGAATTAGAAAAAACAAAAAAACTATTTTAAAATTCATATGGAATCAAAGAGCCAGAATAGCCCTGGAAATCATAAGCAAAAAGAGCAAAGCTGAAGGCATCATGCCACCTGACTTCAAACTATACTACAGTGCTACAGTAACCAAAATAGCATTGTCCTGGACAAGAACAGACACATAGACCAAGGAACAGAATAAAGAACGAAGAAATAAGACTGCACAACTGCAACCATCTGATCTTTGAGAGATCAAAACAAGCAACAGAGAAAAGATTTTCTATTTAATAATTGGTGCTGGGGGAACTGACTAGCCATATGCAGAATTTTGAAACTGGACCCCTTCCTTACATTATGCACAAAAATCAATTCAAGATGAATTAAAGACTTAAATGTAAAACCCAAAAGTATAAAAATCCTAGAAGAAAACCTAGTCAATACCATTCAGGGCATAGGCATGGGCAAAGATTTCATAATGAAAATACCAAATGCAGTTGCAACAAAAGCAACAATTGGCCAATGGGATCTGACTAAAGACCTTCTTCCAGCAAAATAAACTATCATCAGAGTGAACAGACAGTCTACAGAATGGGAGAAAATTTTTGCAGTTTATCTATCTGACAAAGGTCTAATATCCAGAATCTGTAAGGAACTTTCACAAATTTACAAGGAAAAAAAATTCCTGATAAGGTTTGGCTGTCTTTCCACCCAAATCTCATCTTGAATTGTAGCTGCCATAATTCCCTTGTATTGCGAAAGAGACACAGGGGGAGATAATTGAATCATGGGGGCAGTTTTCTCCATACTGTTCTTGTGGTAGAAAGTCTCACAAGATCTGATGGTTTTATAAGGGGAAACCCCTTTTGGTTGGCTTCCATTCTCTTCTCTCGTCCGCCGCCATGTGATTCGTGCCTTTTATCTTCCACCATGATTGTGAACACCCCCCAGCCACGTGGAACTGTGAGTCCATTAAACCTCTTTCTTTTGTATATTGCCCAGTCTCAGGTATGTCTTCATCAGCAGCGTGAGAACAGACTAATACACAACCCCATTAAAAAGTCGGCAAAAAACATGAACAGATACTTCTTAAAAGAAGGCATACATGTAGCAAAAAAAATATGAAAAAAAACTCAATGTCACTGATCATTAAAGAAATGCAAATCAAAACCACAATGAGATACCATCTTCTGCCAGTCAGAATGGCGATTATTAAAAAGTCAAAAAGCAACATATACTGGTGAGATTGTAAAGAAAAAGAAACACTTTTACACTGTTGGTGGGAGGATAAATTAGGTCAGCCATTGTGGAAGAGAGCATAGTGATTCTTCAAAGACTTAGAACCAGAATGCCATTTGACCCAGCAATCCCATTACTAGGCACATACCCAAAGGAATATAAATCATTCTATTATGAAGATGAGTGCACACATATGTTCACTGCAACACCACTTACAGCAGCAAAGAAATGGAATCAACCTAAATGCCCATAAATGATAGACTGAATAAAGAAAAAGTGGTACATATATACTATGGAATACTATATGGTCATAAAAAGGAGTGAGATCATGTCCTTTGCAAGGACATGGGTGGAGTTGGAAGCCATTATCCCCAGCAGGAACAGAAAACCAAACACTGCATGTTCTCACTTATATGTTGGAGCTGAATTATAAGGACACACGGACACATGGGGGGAAACAACACACATTGAGGCATGTCAGAGAGTGATTGGGTCGGGGAGGGAGAGCAACAGGAATAAAAGGTAATGGATATGGGGCTTAATACCTATGTGACAGGTTTATCTGTGCAACAAACCACCACAGCGCACATTTGCCTGTGTAACAAACTTGCACACCCTGCACAAGGACCCCTGAACTTTAAATCAAAGTTGAAGAAAAGAAAGAAAGAAAAAAACAACTTGACCAGGTTGAATGGCAGCCTGAAAATCTATGAGACATTGCTCTGAGAGACATTTTGTTTTTATGTCATGTTGATAAACTATGAATGGCTAAATGGAACTCTAGTAATGTGCCAGTATCTTTTGACTCTTTTTTTTTAACCTACATCTACTACAAAAGTTACCATTTAGGAAGGAAGTTATGAAACCTGATTCCTACTGGGATTTCTTTTCTTTTAGAACCCTCCCCATGAATCTTTCAAAATCCTTTTATGAAAATATTGGCATTTTCTAGTGTGTACTTCAAAACTTTTTAGTCTCTACCAATTCCAAAGCTGCTTCCACATATTTAGATATTTGTTAACAGCAGCATCCCACTTATTGATACCAATTTCTGTCTTAGTTCTGGCTATCCAAGCAATTACCATAGACTGGGTGGCTTAAACAACTGAAAATTATTTCTCACAGTTCTGGAGGCTGGAAAGTCCTATATCAAGGTGCTGACTGATTCAGTTTCTGATGAGAAACCTTTTTACATTTGGCCATCATTTTATTGTATCTTCACATGGTGTAGAGCAGAGAGAGAGAGAGCAAGCTCTTTTGTTTCTCATATCATAAAAGCACTAATCGCATTCATGAGGGCTCCATCTTCCTCATCTGGTTACCTCCCAGAGGTCTTACTTCCAAATACCATCACACTGGGGGTCAGGCTTCAACATATGAATTTAGAATGCAGGGACACAGACATTCAGTCTATAGCACATGGTAATTTAGCTATATTTGCAAATGGAAGTCTAAATTAGGTAGGTAAGTATAGAATTGAGATTCCTCTGTTATTATATAGATCTATTTCTAAACTGGTCTTCCCTTTAGGAATAGAACTAAAGAACCATGTTGAGGTTATATCAATTGGCAGCACCAGAATGTGTAGAGAAAGAGCAGAGAAAATGTAGTCCTTTAATTAACTACCCATAATTGTTTTCCATAATTCTACAGTCTGCAAGGATTATGTAGGCTTGACATAATCTGGGGTCAAGGACAAGGTAATCAGTCAGTATTTAAAGTATTAAATTATTTTATTAATTGTGTTAATTAAAAAATACTTATTTTATAAATGTATTCATAAGTAATGGATATTTTATTAGTTAATTTATTATTTTTTTCAGAGAACACATACTAAAAAATGATAGTGCTACATAATCAATTTTTAGAAAACCACTTCTATATTCATTTATATTTATACTAACTCTTTACTCAGAGTTAGAGCTTTTTTCCTCGGGAAGAATACTAATTTATCACTATTCTAAAAATTTGCATTATTATTGCTTTATTATTCTTCCTCCATTTTTCCTAGGTCCATTTTTTAGCAGATACATTGTTTAATTAGAGGAAATTGGAAAGAAACAAATACTTAGCCAAACTGTAGTACTATACACCTCCAATAACTTTTCAAGTTATTTTGATATTTTTACGCCTAGAGAACTGTACTCTTTCACTAAATTGTGCAGAAAAGGACAGAGAGATTTAAGATTTGAAAGAGAAGAGGCAGAGAAAGGCCAGTTATAAAAATAATTTGGATATTGGGGTTATTACTTTAATGGGTGGTTTGTTGTGATAGCTAGCAGATAAGGAGAAAGCAGAAAATAGTTTATCCCTTCAAAATATCTTCAAAGTGATCATAAAATACATAGAATATTGTTTAATTTATAGAGTTGCAAACAGTTATATTTAGGTTTATCTGTACAATGAATACAGTCATGGAGAGGATATAATTCCATGGAGGAATGCTGTGTTGAAATTAAATTCTTCAAGTGTTTTATTTCTTGAACTATTTAAACAAATTACTGAGGATTCCAATTTATTGGCTATTTTTGCCTTCACTTTTGTCTTATGTAGGCAAATATATTCTAAGTTCTCATAGATTTTTAGTTAATTCTTCAATTTCTTCTTTTAAAACTCTTGAGGAAGTCATTGTCAGAGACTTGTTTGATCCCATGAACATGATATTTTCTTCTTCAATGATGTCTTCAAACATAAAATACGGTTCAGGTTTTCTTTCTTTCTTTTTTTTTTTAAATCACAGTATGTGGCAATACATGTATATTGTTCAGACCTAACTGAACTTATCTTTGTGAGACTTCAGTCTATGGTATTAAAGAATATTATTACCAATTAGTGTTATCTTCTTTCCCTGTTTAGGTCATTGGGAAAATTTGAGTAAACCCAGTGTGAGTTTGATGTGACAGTACTGTATACCATACCACAGGGCAGCTTTCTGTTGCTCTGAAGTAAATGGAAAGCCTTGATGAACTTATAGAAAGGAGAAACATGCCTTTTTCTTAATATTAGAAAAATAATTCCATCGACTGAAATAGATATGGAAATAGAGTATAAGGAGGAATACTTGAAGCAGAAAACACGAAGTTGGGCCTTTTGTAATGAGAACTTACGGAACAAGAGGACTGTAATAAAGGTGACACTTCTCAGGCAAGTATGGCTGCAAGTTTCTAATAAAAAGAGACTGTTTTTATTATAAAAGGGAAACATTTTTATTAAAAAAAAAAAAAAAAGAAAGGAAGCTCTTTGCCTTTATGGGGATTAGGAAATCTGTCATGAAGCTACTTTTTCTTAGTAAAAATCACTCTTTCTATTTAATTACACAGTTGACTGGGGTGGTTTTGAGGATGTGAATACTGATGTACCCCTTCAAACTGCAACTTTTTTTCCAGGATTCTATTCTGCCCTGTAGATTTCTTGGGATGATATTCTAGCTGGAAGGATATTGACCTGCATATTGTATGAGGGGTATAAACTTTCAGTTAACAATGGTGACTTCCTGTTATCTATTCAATTTCTCACGTATTGAATAGCACTAATGCTATCTGGGAAGGGATCTCAGTTTATGCAATAAACTCGATTGGGCTAAAGGTAGTTTCTTTCTACTGAGCAGTTTAAAAATGGCCCTGGGATACAGACGACCAATACCGTAACAGGTATAGTTATAGCTTCTCAGAAAGCCATTACTCACTCTTAAAATGGGCATTATGAAGTCAGATTCTGCCTTTCCATTGCACATGATAAAGGAAACCTGTGTGTTATAGAATGAATGTCTGTGTCCACTCAAATTTGTATGTTCAAATCTAAATCCCCAAAGTGATGATATTAGGAGGCAAAGCCTTTGGGAGGTGATTGGGTCATGAATGGGATTAGTGCCCTCATATAAGAAGCTCCAGGGACTTGTCTCACTTCCTTTCACCCTGTGAAGAAATAGCAAAAAGGAACTCTATGTGAACCAGAAGGTGGGCCCTTTCTAGACACTGAGTTGACTGATGCCTTTATCTTGAGCTTCAAGAGAAAGCCTTCAGAAATGAGAAATAAATGTTTGCTGTTTAAGTCACCAAGTCTATGGTATTCTGTTATAGAAGCCCAAATAAACCAAAACAATGTAGTACCGATTCTGTGGGCAGCCTTCTTATGCACAGGAATATCAGCATTCTAATCTTTGAAAGGCAGATACATGATAAGTAAAGCACCTCTCTTCTTGAAGATCCGATGGAGTCACTGCTGAAACAACTCATCCTACAGGGTAGATCCTACCTCTTTAGGCTAATGTGTCTTTATTTTTCTGGGTCTTAGAATAGGCTTTCTTTGAATACAATCAAAACATCCGAACTGTACTATAACTTTAAGTGAAATTTTGCTTATCTAAGTCCCTATTTGGGTCTTATGGCCCAAAGTTTTGCTTTTGTACAGAAAAAGAATATATGATAAGCCATTGTCAACAACCTGGCAATTGGGATCATCAGTCCAAACATTAAATCTCTCCTGAGTTGATCATAAAATAAAACCGATTTAACAAGTGTATAAGAAGTAGCACTGAAAAATAAAATTTACACATGTGTGTGTATGGTATATAATCTGTAAATATTCACTTGATATCTGGGGACTTAATATAGTTTCAACAGAATTAAGACCTCCTTAAAAGTGTCTTATTTTAAAACTACTAGAAAATGCGAAAGAAAAAAATGCCAAGTTCAAGACCTGAGCATTTTAAATTAGTTCTCCAGTCAAAACTCAGTGTCCAAACCTGTCATGTAAGTCTGTTCCAGCAGCCTTAGTAATTTTCTTAGTTAATGGTATTGTTAATATATTTTGAAGTAATTTATTTAGCCCTGATTATGTAACATTTTTTATAGCTAAAATACAGTAATGTGAAACAACACATTATCCATTTCACGCTGGGTAAATGACTGAAAAGAAAACCATACAATCTATCTCACCCATAATTTTATCCATCAGTCCTTTTCAGAAAGCAACAATGGGAAATGTATGCCATGAATCTCTGTTTACAGGAACTTCTTTTGCAGTGTAGCTTTTAATATCACAGAATTTACACAGTAAAGAAAAACTGTTTCTTGGTGTCAGATTTCAGCAGAGTGTGGTTCCACATTCACCTCTCTTCACTCTTTATCAGTCATCTTCAAAACGATGGTCATGGGTAACATGCTTCCTAAGGTATTTTCCTACATTTCTTCCTGTATCTGACTATTCATAATTCTGGGAACAATTTTGATTATTTCTGAAAGTTCATTTCTATAATCTTACTAATATTTGATGATCAGCATGACAAGCGGCCATAAAAAGTACTTTCTGAATCATTCAGTACTGTTTAGTTGCACTTGAGAAGTCCTCCTAATGGCGGTGGCAAACATGAAAAAGGAGGAAGCTGGATTATATGTTGACATTGTAACTTCTCTAAATCCAACAGGGCAGCCATTCCTGGTCTTTCTGTCAATTCTGAACAAATTTGTTTGGCGCCAAAATCAGTATTGCTTTTCTAATCAAGCAGCAATTGGAACATTCTGTCTTGCAGAGAGACACATCATTGACAATGAAAACACTAGCTTAGAAGGAAATGAATCAACTTTAGGAATGTAGCAACTCAATTGGATTTGCCTCAAGCCATTAAGCTTTTATGACAGTCAGTCACTAGATTTTAGAACATTAAGCCACCCTAAATTTATACATGTAAGAAAGAGCATTAAATTATTATATTCAAATGCTCTTTGCTTATAAATGGCATATAGTTAGAATTACTTGGCAATCTTGCCAAACACTATACTAAATAAATTTTATTTTCTACAAAAATGTGATGCAGGATTTCGCTCAGTCCCTTTGCCTGACTTGCGGCAGGAGACACCCTGTCTACTTGCACTGCCAGGATGCATATGGCTTGCACTCCAGCCTGCGGCTCCTGCAGCTACTGTGACTGCTCACTCAGCACCCGGCAGGAGGGTGTGTGTGAGCAAGCAAGTGCAGGGTCTGGCCGGCTATTCCAAATGCAAGCACAAGGGTGGCTCCATGCAGGGTTTGCAACTTGACTAGGTGTGCCTCACTGAGGGGAACATGGTGGTGCCCAGGCAGAGATGCTCATGACTCCAAAGCTCCAGAAGGGGTGTTACAATATGCTAGTTAGCTTTTTGTTCTTGCCTCTGCAGCCCAACAGACAGATGCATGTTAACAGCTTGGTTCAGCCCCACTCTGGCCTGTAGCTCTGGGACTGGGTCAAGTCTGCTATTGTTTCCTGTAGTGTGGGGTGGCTGCCCTCCACTGGCAGATACAGAGAGCAATAGTATTATAGCTTTCTGAGTACCGGCATTTGGTAGGTCCTGAATTTTTATCCTGCATTCAAGAAGAATGAGGTCATGCTGACAATTGAAGGGTGATGAGGGTGGAGAATTATATTGAGCAATGAAACAGCTCTCAGTGGAGAAGGGACAGAAAGGTGACCTCCCATCTGAAATCAAGTCATCTCCCCACAGTGTGGCTGAGTCTGGGGTTTTTATAGGTGCAGGATGGGGGAGGGGCAGGCCGTTGGTAGTATAGGAAAAGGCAACATTTGACGGGCTAAAAATTATTTATTCAGAAAGAATCAATATGGAAAGGGCAGGCAAACAAGAACAGAAGTTCTCACTCTGGGTCACGGTTTTCATCCAGAATCAGTAGTAGTGTCTTTCAGCTTTCAGGCTGTTTTTGGCTTGAAGGAGGGATTTCACCAGATATGTGCCCCTATCTGCCTAGGCATTTGTATGGCTCCTGTCACTAGCAAATATAGATGATATCTACTTTACGTGACCTTTCACATATGTTCACAATTATCTCAGTCTGGAAATGAATATCAATGATACTAAACATTTTCACATTGTGATTTAGATTGATATTTCCAATAAATAAAATGATTTTTTGTCTTTTTTGAAAAGCCACACTTTTGGTTCACTCTTTTGGAACAGAAAACCAAATTAGCTAGGTATTAGGGATAGTTTAGCTTAATAATAAAAATACATTTATTTATTTTTACCAAAGGAGCATACTAATTTCAAAGATCAGATTAATTCATATAAATAGTAGAATAAACAATTTATTTTAAATTTGTTTTGCCTTCAACAATTATATAGGCTAAAAGGATTTTCCTTGAAAAAAAATGAAGAACTGAGAGGAAAATGTGAAATTATAATTATATATTATCCTCAATATGGAATATCAGGAAAAAACATTGATTATGCCTAGAATGCAAATATAAGCCAAGGAAACTGTTAATCACACCACTGTATTCTTGAAAATAAGCTTTGAAATTGACCAGTGGTTGAGTGCATTGATTGGCTGTATGTGCACACACAGAGGTTTGTGTACGCATGTGTGTGGTTTAAATGATTATAAGAGATCTCATATAAATAATGTGGTACTTTGTGTGTTACAACAGCTGTCAACAAATTATTACTCAACCCTCGGTGACAAAGGCCCCAACTGTAATATGGTGAGCAAGGTACTGAACTGCTATAAAAGATATCACAGAAAAAGAAAGTATTTTATCTTCCAATGTCTAGATTTAATTTATTGTTTGGCATTCATCTCATACTCAGCTAACTAGCCTCTAGCTGGTGGCCTCTTTTTTTTAAAACTGCGAACTATTCTGTGAAAAAATCTCATGAAAGAAGATGTAAATATAGTTATTATAAGAATAATCCTTTAAATATTTTTTTCTAAATATAATAATAAGTATTTAGGTCATGTTCATTGTATGCTACTAGATATTTAAAAGTTGATGGACATGTTCCTCATGTTACTGAATGATTACTTTCAAAGGTCAAAATACACTTTAAAAAATAAATATAGAATATTAATTCTCTAGTCCAGCATGTAAGGAGCTTGGCAGTAATTACTTTGTTCTAACAACAAGTAAAAAGCTAAACAAACAGAAAAATCAACAATTCTTAGAACTATCAGAGAAGTGGCCTCACAGGACAAACCATTGTCCTTAAAATTGGAAAGGCAAACAGGCAGACACGGCAAAACACAACTTAGAGCAGAAACACCTAAGCAGAAACCAGTACCAAGGAGGAAAACCTAAGCAAAATAGATACATGGGGAGGGAAAATAACCATTTTGAAACACATCTAAGCATTCTGCTCTTCTTAACAAGGCCTGCCCTCAAGAAAAACTGCTTCGCTTGGGCCTAATCTAATGGGATTTTATTAGATTCTAACTGACCTAGGGAAAGGAGAACACTTAAGTCTAGCTGATTTTAGCTTTCAACGTGGAAGAAGGAAAATGCATAACCCCGTCACACTCTAGCTATCGTGAACCACCCAAGGGGAGGAGGGGGAATGATAATCACTTGGAAAGTTTATAGTTCAGGAACAAAGGCTCACTAAAACACTGAGACCTAATTATGGTACTAAATAATGCTTTTCCTCTCCCCACAACATATCACATTACCAAAGGCCTATTTAGCCCAGGTCCTTTCATCAAGTAGATGATGTCCAGCTATAAGAAAAAAAAATTACAAGATTCACTAAAAGATTAAAAGCACAGGTTGAGGAAACTGAGCAAACATCAGAACTAGACCCAGATATGGCAAAAATGTTGGAATTATCAAATCAGTAATTATAAATATATATGACATTAATTTGCTAGGGATTTAACAGAAAAAGTATGCAATGTGCAAGAACAGATGAGTAATATAAGCACCAAGAAGGAAATTCTAAGAAAGAATAAAAAAGAAATGCTAGAAATCAAAAACACCACAATAGAAATAAAGACTGTCTTTGATAGGTTTATTAGCAGAGTAGACAGGACTGAGGGAAAAGAAATCTTTGAGCTTTTCAATAGAAAGTTCAATTTAGAATGGGTTTATCAGGATGTAACCTGAGAAACATCTGTATTTTTAAAAAAATATGCATTCTAGGGAAAAAAAAAAAAAACAGATGTTAAATGTAAAGCTAGTACATATGCCTACTTGGTGAGTTTGCAGAACAGCAAAGTTGTTAATGTCAATTGGAAGAAGGGAAGTGAAGAAAATGATAGTGAAGAGAGGGTATATAGCACTTATAGACCCTCGTGAGTCAATTTAAGGACTCAGCTTTTACTCTCAGTGAAATGTGGAGCCTTTGGGAGATTGCAAAAGAGAAGTGGTCAAGCTTCCCCATGGTTCCAGTATCAACATTTAAGAAACAAAATTAGAACCAATAAGCCCAACTATTGCAAAAATCCTGGTGCAGTAAGTTGGTGCTTTTAATCATGTGTTAGTTGTGGTGGTAGTATGAACTAGTTTGAATCCAGATATATTTTGTAGATAAAGTTGAGTTATTGGATACTGAGTGTCATAGGAAGAGAAAAAGTAAAAGATGACTCCAAGAAATTTTGGCTAAGGAACTGTGAAATACTTTAGTCAGTTCCAGGAATAGAAAAATTGTAAAAGTAACACGATTCTTGGTGGGAATCAGTTCAATTACAAGTGTTAATTTTGTGAACCCTATTAGATATCCAAGTAGCTATGTTCAATTGGTGTGTGATACATGTCTACAGTTTCAGATAGAGGTCTTCTCTGAAGATGAGATCACTAAAAGTATAGATTGGAAACAAAAGAATACAAAAAGTCAGGGGATTGAACCCTGATTCACTCAAATATTTACAAATTTGGAAAACAAGGAATCAGTAAATGATGCTACACTGGATCATGCGTTAGGTAGTTATAAACCAAGAGAGTGCTGTCTCAGAACCCAAATAAAGAAAGGATTCCAAGAAGAAATGAATAATCAAGTGTATGAAATGCTGCTTATTGCCAAAAATAGGAAGTGAATGAGAACTAGAAATTATCCATAGAGTTAAATAAAAAGAGACTATTGGTTACTTAGGGTGTTTTCAGCACAATGAGCACAATGAAAACTTCTTTGGAGCATCTTTAAAGAAAAGGGCAGGAAAGAAATTGGAAGCAACTATTTTGGAAATTTATGCTTCAAAATAAAGCAGAAATATAGTTTAGTAGGTGAAGGTAGTTATTTGATTGAAGGGGCATTTTAAAAACGTGAGATATGATGACATGTTTATATTGATGAAAATGAGTAGAGAGGGAAATACTGATGACGCTGGGGATGATAATATAGAATAAACAGGAGTGGATGAGTTCTGGTGTAAAATTGAAGGAGTCAGTCTTACATCAAAGCATAAAATTAGAAAAACATAATATGAAGCTGAAAAGCAGAATATATGGGAGTCGAAAGATGTGTTGGGAGGGATAAGCAGAACTCCTTTTTCAGTTTGCTACTATTTTTTCAATAAAACAAGGATCAAGCTTATCAGGCAGGAGTGAAGAGGAGAGAAAACATTTTGGGGATTTGAGGTAATTTAAACTACTACACTACCTTGGCTTCTGTCCTATGCAGTTTATCTCTGAATACACAGATAATAAACTATTTTCCATTTTCTAAAATATATATAATAATCTTTTCAGCAAGATAAAAATGTGTGGGTTTTTGTTTCCCAGATGATTAAAAATGTTTATAACTTGCCAATTTAATTTTTGAGGTTGGATAAATATAGTTCAAGACTTTGTTTCTCCTCATAGCATTTAAATACCCTTAAAGAGATTGATTAGAGATGCTGGTGCTAGTATTTTAGGAACCAATTTTGAACCTTTTTAAAATTTTATATTTTCCTATGAAATAATGTAGCTTTATTCATTGATAAGGAGAAAATATGACCAGAGGGGAAACCAGAATGTTCTGTTTATTCTTCAGAAACAAAAAGATGTAGTGTCCTCTCTTCCTTCTTGCCAATACAGTACAGTTTGTTTTTTGTTTGTTTGTTTGTTTTTATTTTTGTTTTCCAAAACAGGGTCTCATCTTGTCACTCACACTAGAGTGCAATGGCATGATCTCCGCTCACTGCAACTTCTGCCTCCCAGGTTCAAGCAACTCTCCTGCTCAGCCTCCCAAGTTGCTGGGATTACAGGCATCCACTACCATGCCTGGCTAATTTTTGTATTTTTAATAAAGATGGGTTTTCACTGTGTTCGCCAGTCTGGTCTCAAACTCCCAACCTCAGATGATCTGCCTGCCTTGGTCTCCCAAAGTGCTGGGATTACAGGTGTGAGCCACCACACCCAGCCAGTACAGTATAATTTAAACTGATAAGAGTTATATAGGAATAAAATTTAGTGCTGTGAATAAGCAAATTTAAAGTGAATGAATTTCACTGGGTTTGCCCAGTGGCTCATGCTTGTAATCCTAGCTACTCTGGAAACTAAGGCAAGAGAATCACTTGAGGCCAAGTGTGTGAGACCAGTCTAGTTAACCCAGCAAAACCCAGTCTCTAAAAATAAATGTATAACTAAAAAATAAATAAATAAATAAATAAAACAATAAATTTAAACAAAATATCTATTACAAATCTTGGTCACCTTGTCACTCAAAACTTTTTTTTTTTTTTTTGGTTGTTTTGTTTTAGGTCATTGTTGCTATTCACCTGGATCAAAGCCAAAAAAACAAAACAATGGGATAAATGCCAAGCAGAGCTGAAGTCAGACTGACTGAGTTATGTTGTCATCTTAGAGGACACAGATGCCTTTAATAATATTTAATTCCTTTGCCAGGCCTCACCAGCATTTGGAAAATATGATGGGTATACTGTATTATTTAAATTTAATTTCAGCTGGCAGCTCTGCTGTGCCATCTTATTAACTAGAGAACTACTTAGCAATATAAATCTCAGTAATGTCACTGATAGACACACCCACTTCCTTTACTTCACTGCTTGATGGGCAGGGAGCAATAGTTAGTGAGAATCATATGTATGATTAAAAAAACTAGGAAAAGCTTAACATAGCTACTGCTCTATACCATATGGGCTCCCATACATTAAGTAAAAAGGCAAAAGAAATACCCTGATGAGAGAGGTCACATTTTTAAAGACCACTGGAGGAAGTGATAAAGTCCTATCATGTATGATTCTCCAGGAAATCCATTCTGTGTCAGAAGAGAAGAAGGCTTACTAACTTGTGACTATTAGAAATGTGGAATCAGAATTTTCTTAATAAGCCATGGAAGGAAGGTCAGAATATAACTACAAAGGAAAAATGTGATTAAAAACAACAGATAGAAAGAAGAGTCAACAATTCCTCTTGATTCAACTTAGTATCTTGATTTTATTCTCTCTTGTCACTAACAGTAATCAGTTCACTGAACTCTCACCTTTTACTCTGTGCCCTATAGGGTTGGCTTAACATACAATGAGGAGGCAGCCCAGACACAGTGTATGTGGCTGGGCCCCAAACCACATGAAACCACTATCACCACAGCACTTGCTTTTGTGTTTTATGAATCTTTATACACATACACACACATATCATATATAAATGATATATATCATATATATGGCATATGTATGTATATATTCTTTTTTCGTCTCCATCTTCAGTTCATGAAAAACCTATCTTCCTCTCGTCAAAGCAATACATCGATATGAAATAACAGAATTGCAACTTGAGCAAATTGCAACATCAGATAAACAATGAAAACTAAATATTAGAAGAGAAAAGGGAAAGTGTTGATATACGAGTTAAGAAGAAATTACTTAGGCAGATAGTAAGGGTATGAGACTCCTCAGTAAGGCTTTTCTTTTTAACGAAAAGCAACCTCCAAAACATTTCTTTTCTAACAGAAAGCATCTTGAAAAATCAGACCTGCAAGCATTGATATGCAAATGCCAGCAGCTAAAAGCCAGGTCTACCCAATATGGCATCTCCCACCCTCTTTTCCTTGTCATCACGTGTGTCAGGTGTCATGGCAGCCTCCAGATAAAACCACGTGTACAAGAATCATGGCCACCACCAGGAGGAGGCTGCATTTGCGTAATAAAAGACGAAGATGGGAGGGCCAGTCTTTTCACAGGCTATGCGAATGGCACACCTGGTCAAACCAATCCCCTGAGCCCTATGTAAGTCAATCATTGCCTCCTCAAGCCTCGGTACAAACCATTTATATTTCCCACAGTTCAGAGACCCTCTTTGATCGCTTTCTCAAATGAGGAAGCTTTTTCTGTCTTCTTTTTCCGTGAAACATTCTGCTCCTGAACCCACTCCTCTTGTGTGTCCGTGTCCTGATTTCTTTCTCCACTGAAACCAAGAGCCAGGGTATATACCCCAGAAAATGGAGCTATTTCAGTGTTAGTTATATAGATATAACAACATCAAGTAAAATTGTATTTTATAATTATGGTATTTTTAAAACAGAAAATTGTAATGTAACTTTAGTATTGTAGGGATCACACATTTTCATTAAAATATCCATGTACTTTGGAAAGAACTGAGCTACTGTATTAGATAGAAAACAGTAAAACTTGTACTTTTTAAAAAGTATATGAAAAAGAAAGTCTTGAGGTTAAGCTGAAAAATTTTCTAAAACTATGAATAATTAGAAGTAATTATAAGTTAAACAGGCCACAAAAGGTGTGAGTTTTCAAACTACATGAACAATAAGGTTCAATTTAAAATAGGTTGGCTTTGTTTTTCTTCTACCTAGTATTTGAGAACACAAAGAACTCTTAATTTTTATGTAATTTTCAAATTTAAAAATAAGTTGCTAAAAGTTGCTTACAAAACTTTAAAAATCACTTTTTTGGCAGCATATGTTTAAGGAAGTTACTGTTTGATTAAGCCTTTCAGAATATGCTTTATTTCAACAGCACTCATGGGAACCGTGGCCATTCATCCAAAAAGACACAATAATAATAGTTTACTTAAGAATATAATTCAAGCACCTCAGCATTCCTAATTATAAATATCTATTTTTCTGCTTAGAAAATATTAGTAAAATATTATTTTTAAAAAAACAAAATCTTTTTAGACTTGTTTAAATAACTACTGTTTACCCAACACTTAACCTGTTCTGTTAAACATCTGCTCTAATTACATTGGACTACTCTTGTCCTTCAGGTTATATATTGATACATGTGAGAATTAGCCTGTGTTACTGTCTTATTCTGTTAAATAAGACAGTTTTTCTTAGTTTAAAATGACCCCTTTTTATGATTTCTACTTTGTAATCTCAGTCATTATTAACTTTTTCTCTTTTTTCTGCATTTAATTGGAAATAGCAAAATAATCATGTTTCTACTTCTCAAATTCTTCAAATTGTATTTTTATGTTTATTTAAAGGAAAAGTCAAAATGAAAGATAATCTAGAACAAAATATTCTGAAACATAGACACATCAGTCAGTATTTCCTTTTTCTTCTCTCCTCCTGCAGATCCTGAAAATACGGCAAGGATAAATAAAACAAATAAAACTTATTTTTAGTTCTAGAAAGCAAACAATCTTCAGATTCCACACTTTTGTTTGATAAACCAAAACATTTATGCTGCAAGGGCACACTAAAAACCAGGGAAAAAATGAGAACTTTCAAGAATGAATGCCAGGTGATAAAAATTTTCCTAAGGAAATCAAGGCAAGATGAATGGCATGAACATTGAATAATAAATTGTGGAATGTATGAAAGGACAAAATTACCAAAAAAAAAATAGTTTAAAGATTTTGATTGACTTTATTGCAATTCTAAAATCAGGCAACAGTTCATTCTATAAAATAGAAAGTAGTCAGA
The DNA here is from genome assembly GCF_047675955.1 of Chlorocebus sabaeus. Classification (NCBI taxonomy): domain Eukaryota; kingdom Metazoa; phylum Chordata; class Mammalia; order Primates; family Cercopithecidae; genus Chlorocebus; species Chlorocebus sabaeus. Next base: position 24,033,560 of record NC_132925.1, read on the forward strand.
TGAGCTGCGCGGGGGGGTTGGCATTATAGAGAGAGAAAAGCTGAAGAAAGCTGAGACAGAGAACACAAAATATATTAATCATTTCAGTTATTTTTCTTGCAAGGCAGGGAGAGGGAGACAGAATAATAGAAAAATAACTGATAGATTAACATCAGATTACCTCAGGCTATTTACTTTGCATAAGGATTAAGGCAGAGGAAATGTCATTGTCATGCCCTTTGAAGATATTGAACTGACTTGATGGGAAATTGACTATTATCTCTTTCTGCTGATTTCTTCAAGATCAGACAACAAGGTACCTTGAGTTTGGTGAAATGGAACTTTAGCATGAGTGATTCCATTTTTATTTTTAGTTTAATCTACTGAGGCCTAGTATAGAAACTTAGTCCAAAACACTGACCTCTTACAACTTTTATTTAACAATTAATAGAATGAAATCTTTAAAAATAAGGGAATTAGTAGGATAATAGGATGTACACATGCTACTAGTTCAACTGACACAAAATTGGAGGTAAAGTGACAGGTAGCAGGAAACCAATCTGAGTAAATTTCTTGATTGCATTGTAATAGTTGAGTGCCAAAGCATAACATTAAGTTGGTGCAAAAGAAGTAGTAGAATAATTAGCATTGTTTAGCAGACCAATGTTTATCACAAGAATGTAATATTATTGGCTAATATGGTATGTTAGAGAAAAGAGAAGGGAATTACAGAAAAGTAAATGTGCTAATTTTACCAGTGATTTGGAGAGAAAATTTAAAAATTAAATGAGACTAAGAACTCTTACAGATATTAGAGTAATCATTACAACAAAATAAGTACCCTTCCAAATATCTGAACAACACATATACAAACAGCACAGAAAACAGACTTTTAAAAAAGTATAAAAAGATTTTTTAAAATGACAGAACATAAAGCAAATATATGACACTTAAGGGGATTTCAAATCCTATTAAAATGATTTTAATTTAATACACAAACAAAATCCTACTGTAGCTGCATTTAAGAGTAAATCTAATTCAAAGAAATGTTAACAGTGTGATATGAAAGACAAAAGCAAAATGTATACAATAATATTCTACCAAAGTAGAAATCAATACCAAGGCATTGAATAAATAAAGGTAGGCACCTCAAAATGCTAAAGGGTTTAATTCATAAAATGAAGTTATAAGAGGTGTGAATATTTATACACAAATTATCCTAGCAACAACAATCATAAAATATAAATTGTATGAGATACTAGGAGTAATATATAGGATGCATTATAGAGACTGATTTATCTTTCTCAAGCCATGACTAATACAGTGGTAAAATAAACAAACAAAAACCTAATATGTAAGACATAAATGACATCATTAATAAAGCTAATTGATATTTAAATAAACCATCTAATCTACTTACTTGTATCCACTATATTTCCAGATCAAGTACAGATTTGTCATCATAAAGTGCACAAATTTTGTATCCTATGTATTCTTTTACTTAACTATTTGAATTTTTTTCTTTTGATTTTATTACTTTGTCTTTTCCAACATTTTATTTTTGAATCCAACTCCTACTTTAAATCCTTCCACCCCAAGGTATACCTAATTAAGTTATATCTGGGTTTTGACTGTAACTTCTTAGTGATCATCCCACAGTATAATTATGCAGGGTGATGAAAGTTTAATTTTGCCAATGTGTAATTCTTTTATGACCCCTTTCATAACCTTTGAGACTCCCTTATTTCTAACTACATTAGGTTCGGATTTCTCAATATGCCTTACGTGTTTATCCAAAATTTATGATAAAACCTCATTTCCAGCTTCATCCTATGATACTCTGTCATATATGCTCTACTCGCTTCTAATCTTTTGTTGTTTTCTGAATGTTTCATTCACTTTCTGGGCTTTTTGCTTTCCCTTATGTTTCCCATTTACTTTGAATTTTCTTTTTTTCTTTTCCATGGCTAATCCACCCAGCATTGTACATTTATTGATACTCTGCAAAACTAGAATTTTTTTGAGAAAAACATATTATATATTCTTCAAATTTGTGTAGTAAGTGTAATAAGATACAATGCATTTATATTTGTTAGTAAATAAGGGAGATAATAGTATCTTAGGAGAGTAAAACTCTTTGTCTTTCTTCCATCTCACATCTCACTTCTCCACACTGACTCTCATCTAACTCTATGAGTTGCACTCAGAGTTTCTTAGTATTTTCTTTTAGACTAAGGGCGATATTGTTTATACTCTAAGAGAGAGAATCCTGTAGCTTAGACTTGGCTGGTGTTGATGTGGGAGTAATGGCAAAATGTATATAATAAATTTGAGAGAAATTTAGGATTTCACATTGACAAACATTAGTTGTAGATGAGATCTGGTAGTTCTTCAATCCTCACTTGTTCTACACCCGTATTTCCATTGTGCTTCTGACAGAACCTTGATTAAAGTAACGGTTATTACAAACCTCCATTTTGCCTCCTTCCTAGTTTACAATTCATTTTAGCTTTCATTAAAATCACCAATGAATTCATTGTAAAATTCAATGGTTATCAACTTTGGCAATTTTGGTCACACTATCACTCTTGAAACACTTGCAGTGAATATGGATATCAACTTAAAATTTTTTATGTGTAGTAATATGACTTTATTTACTTTCTATTAATGACAACTTTACTTAATGTATTTCTAGACCTCATTTCCCCATACGAGTGGGAAAACAGTAACAACCACTGTTACTACTTATAAAGTTCCCAACTCTCTTGAATTGTGATGTAGTTTTTGTGACCTTATGCATTTGTGACCTTATGCAATGACAAGATATTTGAGACATGGAGGATAAGGTGCTCCAATTATTAATTGATAGCAATCCTCATGATTTGCCTTTGTGATGGCCCTAGTTCTTGTCTAAAGGACTTTCCCAAGACTGGTGTCTTTCTTATTTTCCTAACTTAGTTATAGTGGTATGTGTGTTCCCATGTGGTCGGTTGCAATATGTACCTGGGATCTTAGTACTTTTACTTGGATACCATAAAAGGCAATTTGGAAATCCCTGCCCAATTATTTCTACTCTCTGGTCCCTTTCTTTCTTTTGCAACTCATGAAAAGACCTGGAATATGAAGGTCAAATATTTCTCCCTTTATGCCTTTCTTAGAAATTATTTTCTATGCCCACAGATTCCTACTTTCACCTCTTTTGTAACCCATCCCTTATTCTGCATTCCACCCCACTTCAGAGAAAAAAAAAAAAAAAACCTTTGGCTTTTGAAGGACAAAAGACAAAGCAGCATGCTATATACTGTTTATTTTAATCTGCTTCATACCTCCCTGGGGCTATGAATGCAAGATTAGATATATATTTGAACTAAGAGGAAGAGAGAAAGGTAGGACAATTGGTGAAAGTTTGAAAAAAAAAAAAAAACTATTATTATTTCACCACATTTTTCTCCTACTTATTTTGGATTCCTAGGAAGATTTGTTTTTGGTTCTTAATGGGTATATTTATTTCCTTATGCTTCACGTGATTGTTTTGATATACTCCTCACTTTTGGGTACACTTTTAAGTGCATACCACAGTTCTTCCTCTTATATTTCATTTTATCTTATATTATTCCTTTCTCAACCACTCTAAACACACATTATTATATGAGTAATGTCTTTCTTTCAAATTTGTTTTTAATGCAGACTTTCATATTATATAAGTGTGTATCCGTGAAAAACACATGATATTTAAATGCTCTTTAAAATAGATGCAAGAATTTGTACTCCTAACAGAAACACTTTGAAGCACCGTGTTATAACACATTATTGTCAGTCCTTCTTAATTTTTGTTAATATTTTGGACGTAAAGTGTTATAGTTGCCAGAATTATACAGATGACTCCACTTGCAAGTACCCTACATTGTTCAGTCAAACACCAATCTAGGTACAGCTGTGAACCAACTTTGCAGATAAAATTGGAGTTGCCAAATAGCTGACATTGACCAGACACAGTGGCTCATGCCTAGTGTAACCATGCTTGTGTAATCCTAGAATTTTGGAATGCCAAGGCAGATGGATCACTTGAGCTCAGGAGTTTTAGACCAGCTTGGACAACATGGCAAAACTTTGTGTCAAGAAAAAATTTAAAAATTAACTGGATGTAGTGTGATACTACAGGTGCTGGGCATGGTGGTGCACAAAGCTACCAGCTACTCCAAGGACTGACATGGGAAAATCACCCAAGCCTAGAAGGTTGAGGCTACAGTGAGCAGTGATCATGCCACTGCACCAGTCTAGGTAACAGAATGAGACTTTGTCTTAAAATCAAGTCAAATAAAATAAAAATAATAAATCAACAAAAATATAAAATAATAGCTGACCTTGAAATAGAGACATTATCCTGGACTATCTTGGTGGAGTCAATATAAACACATGAGCTCTTAATATCAGAATAGGAAGACATAAGTTTGAGTCTGAGAGGTAGAGAGGCGGAGGAGAAAGATGAAGAAGGAAGGTGAGAAAAATTCAAAGCGTGGGAGAGACTTGACCTGCCATTGCTGGTTTTGAATACGGAGTAAGGGGATTAGAGGATTAGGAGCCAAGAAGGTATGTGGCTTCTTGAAGCTAAAAGTTGCTCCGTTTCACAGCTAGAAAGGAAAGTAGAATCTCACTTCTACAGTCATAAGTAACTAACTTCACCCAATAATCTGAATGAGCTTGGAGGTAGGTGCTTCCCAGAGACTCCCATTAAGACCTCAGCCTGCCAACACATTTCTACCATGTGAAACCCAGAACAGAGAAGCCAGTTGAGCTAACCCAAAAATTCTGACTTACAGAATTGTGAGATGTTTTTAACTATGAAGTTTGTGGCAATTTATTATAATAGTAATTAAAAAGCAGTATAAATTCTTTATTGGCTTAGTTTGTATTTTCTAATTTCTGCAGTTATGCATATATCACATTAATTATTAATCGTTTACACTTTCACCTCTATAGATTGTTGTTCACAAATGTCGCCCATTGGGATTTTCTGCGTTTATCACATAGATTTATAAGAATTTCCTATATACATTTTAAAATATTCTTTATGAATTAGGAATATTAAAAAATAGTTTGCCATCTGTTTGTAAGGATTTTCTATTGTGCCCTTCATTAAACAGAATGTTTCAAGCTTTATGAATTCAAGCCCATCATTTACTTCTTAATAATGTGATCTTTTGGAATTTATTTTATTTTATTATTATTATTTTTTTTAGACAGCGTTTCGCTCTTGTCGCCCAGGCTGGAGTACAATGGCCCGATCTTGTCTCACTACAACCTCTGCCTCCCAGGTTCAAGCAATTCTCCTGACTCAGCCTCCCAAGTTGCTGGGATTACAGGCACCCACCACCATGCTCATCTAATTTTTTGTATTTTTAGTAGAGACAAGGTTTCACCATGCTGGCCAGGCTGGTTTCAAACTCCTGACCTCAGGTGATCCACCCTCCTCGGCCTTCCAAAGTGCTGGGATTACAGGTGTGAACCACTGTGCCTGGCTGCTTTTTGAATCTTGTACAATTTTTTCATCAGTCAAATATTATGGAGAAATGCACTTATATTATTCTTATTGGTACTATATTTTACTTTTCATATTTAAGTTATTAATTTACCTTAAGTTTGCCTTTTGTTGTATAAAGTTGTACTCTCTTTTTTACCCTAAATTTGAGTCAGTTCTCTTAAGCACTTTTTTTTTTAAACTAAATAATATCTCTAATGCTTTGCAACATCTCGATAACAATGGTTCTCAAATTTTAGCATGGATCAGAATCACCAGGAATACTTGTGTATTAGTCAGGGTTCAATTAGAGAAGCAGGGAGTTATTGCAGGAACTTGATCTTACCTAATTGTGGAAGTTGGCTAAGCACTCTGTGAGACTGTTTTCTCTGGCGCTGAAACTTGAAGTTCGCAGGGCAGACAATCTGAAAGGAAGTTTTATGAGTTTTATGTAAAGCTGGAGAGAGCAAGAACAAGCTAGATCCTCAAACACAAACTGGAGATCATGAAAAGAGACTAACCCCATGAGGTGAGCCAGTAGGTCGGTGTCAAGATGTGTGATCTGCAAAATGGGTACTGTTTCAATCCCACCCTAGAAATCTCATGCAAGAGTCTGTGTTATAATCCTCCCTGATTATAAACTTACAGGAAAGAGATTCTAGGAAATTAGTTCAACCTATTCAAGTTTACATATTAAAAAGATACCACCGCTTATTAAACATAGATTATTGTAGCGCAACATCAGTTTCGGATTTACCATTTCTGCGTCTTTGCCTATGTAAGTTCCCAGGAGATGTTGATGCTGTTGGTCTATGAATCCCATATTGTGAATCAGGTGTATAACTAGTATACGTATGTAACTATTGTAAAAGTCCCAGGTATGCCAGTAATCTGTTAATTAAATCAATATGCCATGATACTATGTTTTACTCTTGGTTACTCTATTGTGAAACTACCTTAAACATTCATGAGGTAGGTGGTGGGACTTGACTACAGAGGCAGATCTCCGACACCAGACCAAATTTAGAACTAGTTAAAACAGGGAAGTTGTAGAAGCTGCAGCTTTCCTTAAGACATCCCCACAAATGTGTCATGTCAGTTTACCGTTGCCATGGCAACACCCAGAAGTTACTGCCTTTTTCCACAGCAACAACCCAATGACTCAAAAGTTTCTACCATTTTTCTAGAAATTTCTGCATAATGCACCTCTTAATTTGCATTTGATTAAAGGTGGGTGTGACTGCAGAACTTCCTCTGAGCTGCCATTTTGGACACACTGCCTCTGGGGTATCCCTTTTCCACGAGGAGCAGTAGCTGTGCTGGTGCTGTATGCTGCTACTTCAGTAAAAGTTGCTGATTAACACCACTCTTGAATTCTTTCCTGGGTGAAGCCACAAACCACCCCCGGCTAAACCCCAATGTGGGGGCTCACCTGCTCTGCATCATTCAGAATACATATATTCACCTGTATTTCAGGATTACTATGTCAACCATTGCTGATTTTTTAAATTAGGATACATTACTACTAAAGAAATATTTCTCTATTCAGCTCTTCTTTTAAACAGTAGAGCCTACATTTTTTAATAATAGTTTTATGTATTACTTGTTATATAATTCCTATATAGGTCAATTGCTATTAACAATATTATATTTTCTAATGTTTTAATTGCTATTAATTGATGCTGATTTTTTAATGTTAATGTTGTATTTATCATATTGGTTATCTCATGATTCCAGCAGTTTTGTTCCTTTTTAATTTTAGCTCTTCTGCTAATAGTGCAGAAATTTCAGATTGCAGTTTTAATTTGCATTTACTAAACATCTAAATTCATTTTTCTGACGTATCGATTTTTCTTTTTAATTGCCTATTTAGGTTTTTGGACCACTTTCTGTTTTCTTGACTGTTTCCGTTTTAAACTTTGATTTGTACTTATTTTTATATATAGTCATTTTGATGTACATGTCTACAATTTTCTATTGCCACATGGCTTGCATTTTTACTTTCATTAAAGTCTTGTCATGATTAGTTCTTACCTTTAAAACAAGCCAATATATTTTTTTCCTATTTTGATCACAATTTTTATGTCCTGTTTAGTAAATCTTTGCCTCTCCTGTGTTCATAAAACTGTTCTTCTATAGTTTCCTCTATTGCTTTATTTAACGCTTTTGCTTTAAAGAAGTGCTATAATTAGAGTTTACGGATATTCAGACATCATGTTTCATTAGGACTAACATTGCTGTGAATTAAAATGAGAGAGTTTCTCATATAATATTTTTGTGTGTGTGTGACAAACACTATTTCATATGATACATTGTTATTTTTATATGCAGGTAAATTCACTTAAAATATTTTATTTAAAATTCTTACATTTATGTCTACAAATAAAATTAACTATAATTGTATTTTATTGTACTTTGTTTTTCAAGTATTGTGATCAAAATTATATTAGCTTCATATATGTTGTTCAGCAGTTTTCTTTTTGTTTTTATTTCCAGAAAATGTAAAATAGAGTTAATCTATCCTAAATGTTTAGTAGAACTTGACTGTAAAACTGTCTTTCTGTGGTTAATTATTTTAAGTGTAATTTCAAATATTTTAATGATTCTTTTTCTATTTATTATTTTTAATTCATGTTGCACTGATATCAGAATATTATTTTTTCCCATTTTAAGTATTATTTAGGTTACTAGATATATTAGCGTAATATTTTTTATAAATTTAATGATTTAATGATGTTTTCTTTTTTCTGTGTTTTCTTCATTACATTATCGCCTCATTGATTTTTTTTTCTGATTTTCTTTTCACATTTTTCCCAGAAGTTAAAGTGTTTTTCAACAACTAATTGCATAAATATTCATTTTTTTTCTTTACTTCATTGTTTTCTGATCATATTTTATTCTATTTGCTTTTTGTTACGTGGTTGCTTACCGTCTTTGGTTTTGTTTCTTCAGTTAAATGAGTAGCTAATTTATTTTCAGTGGTTTTTTTTTATTTTCTAATAATTGTATTTAGGTCAAATATTTTATTTTAAGTACTCTTTCAGATGCAACCAATACATGTTGACATGTTACTACATTGTGTATTATTAAATAGATATTATTTATTTATTTGTTTTTAAAAAGCTTTTATCTCCCTCAAGGCAAGTGGATGTATTTTTAAATTTCCCCTATAATTCTTTTTAATCTATGAATTATGTAGTAGTACTTTTCATTTTTGTTTTTCAAATTCTTGGGGTAATTTTTATATTGTATTTCAAATTTTATTTTATTGGAGAGCAAAGAACACATGCTGTGCGATGTTTATTCCTTTGTGACTAAAGTGCATAATATATTTTTGAATTTTTTTAAAACAAACGCATGTCCTGGGTTTGTTACACAATACCATTTGTGATAATAAAACATTTCACATTCTTGGTTTTTCTTTCTGTTTGTTTTTCTAAGTTCAAAAATAAAAATCTTGGCTATTTCTCTCATTATTTTTATCTTGCAAAAATCTGTTTAAGATCATATGATTATGTGCATACGTTTTATCTACTTACCAGTATCCTCAGATATATGCCACATTTGCTAATTCACCAAGAAACTAAAGGTAAACAGACATGTATTATACAATTTAGCAGTCTACCTACATCTGTATCCATGCACTCTCCATTCCTCTCTAATGCAATTGTTTAAACACACTGTTCTTATGCTGGTCAACCCACAAACATGAGTACTGGGTAGTATCACCTTTTCCTAATAAGGACATTTAATCTTTCAATGATTTTCTGTTATTTTGCCTCACCATGCTTTTCTCTCTATTATATTATTTTATTTTGAAGAGACACCTACTGGATTAGTTTATTTTGATGGCATAAAAAGAGCCATAACCAGAAATACTTGTAGGATATATTGTACTTAAATAAACTCCCTGATTTCAACAAGGATATAAGGAATTTGGAGTTATAAAAGCCACAAAGTGACATTTAACTAATACTGATACAATGACTGAAGTTACCCAATAAGTAGCCAGGAAAAAACAGTAATGTTCACTATGCTTTAACTTAAATGTATTTCAGAGAAGCTTAGTGATTTAGGGTTCGATTTCCAAAATTGTTGAGCACATTGCTATGTTCTTATTTAAAAAGAAATACACAGTACCATTAGGTTTCCTGAGCTATTACAATAGAGATGCATGAAATATGGAAGATGAAACCTCCAAAAATTGCTGAGTAATTATATAACTGAGTTATGTAATTTGATTATGTAAACTCCAGAAACTTTATGGTGATTCACTGAAAGACCCATTCTATGAGACAATACCTGTTGAAACTATTTATATTTTGAAGATAATGTGGTATTTGAGTTACTGCTCTGGTCATTTTATTCAGCAATTGAAGGAAAGTCTGCATTTTTGAGTAGAGACCACAGCGGCAAGCGGATTCTGCAGCTTTTCAGGCACTCACCACCAGTAGACACAGTGGGGATCCAAGTAAGTAGGACACCCTGGCATTCAAGTTGCAGAAAGAAAATTGCAGCAGTCTGAATGGGAGAATCTTATCTTTGCTAAGGTTCAGAAGCAAAATCTTCCTCCTTAGAAAGCAACTAGTCTCTTTTTGAGAATTGGTTTATCATGAGATCATAACCAAGACTAAAGTTCTTACCATGGGTCAGCTACCGACCCTGCTGTGTTTCTCAGCAGGTTGTGATGAAATTAGAAATTATGGGAGCAAACAACTCACACCGTCACCATGCCACATCTTTTCTTTTTGCTGATCCTCCCTCAATTTACACTTATGGCCTCAGCCTCAGGGGGATTGTCTTACAACCTCTAGAATGAGAAGGAAAGAAACATTGCTGATACCATCAGAAGATATACTTAAAACGACAACAAAAATAACGTCAATTTGAAGATCAATAGAAGACAGAAAAATACTCCAGGAACCATAATTGTAGGTAATCACTTACTTAAATTTTGATTGTAATGAAAGTCTGTTTGAAAGAAACATCAACATAGATTAAATAGTGACTAAAAGCCTGCACTATTTGAAGGAGTAGTCAGGGCTTTACCACAAAAAATAATAGAGGAGTGGTGACTTGGAGGAATGGGAAAGATATACATGAATGGATCACTCACAATGGGCTCAAAGTGTGTAACTATGCAGTTTCTAAATGAATGCTCACCAAAAGAGTCCAGTTAAAAATATTGTTTTTAAAACAAATGGGTCCAAGATCATAACTATGTGGTCAATTGCATTCAGTGAATCCCAGCTTTCATTCTATTTCTTGCTATTATTCTGTTCCTTCATTTTCCCAAAATGTATTATTTTATTAATAATTGATGTTATTTATTCTTCCTTATTTTTAATAAAAATATGGGCAAAATTTTCACACACTATTTTAGAGAAAATATTTTTATGTTTTATGTTTAGGACTTGCTGGACAAAGCTGAAACCTGGTGATACGGTTTGGCTCTGTGTCCCCACCCAAATCTCATGTTGAATTGCAATCCCCAGTGTTGGAGGTGGGGCCTGGTGGGAGGTGATTGGATCATAGGGTTGGTTTCTAATGGTTTAGCACCATCACCCTACTGCTGTCTCGTGAGTGTATTCACACAAGACCTGTTGGTTTAAAAATGTGTAGCATCTCCCCCTTCACTCTCTTCCTCCTTCTCCCACCATGTAATATGCACTTGCTTCCCTTCCTCTATTACAGATCACCACTCCTCTATTATTTTTTGTTGTAAAGCCCTGACTATCCCTTCAAATAGTCCAGGATTTTAATCACTACTCATGAATCTATGTTGGTATTTATTTCAAACAGACTTTATTACAATCAAAATATGAATGAAAAGTTTACCTAAACTTATGGTTCCTGAGATATTTTTCTGTCTTCTATTGATCTTCAAATTGGTTTTATTTTGTTGTTGCTGTTGTTAGTATATCTTCTGATGGTATCAGCAATGCTTCTTTCCTACTCATTCTAGAGGTTATAAAGCAATCCCCCTGATTCCACAGGTATAAATTGAAGGAGGGTTAGCCAGAAGAAAAGGTGTGGTATGCCGACAAGTGTGTGTTGTTTGCTCCCATAGTGTCTTATTACTTCACAATCTGCTGAGAAACACAGCAGGGTTGGGAGCAGACCCATGGTCAGAACTATAGTCTCAGTTAGATCTCTTGATAAACCAATTCTCAAACAGAGACTAGTTACAGGTATTTCTTTATAGCAGTGTGAGAAGGAATTAATACACCCGGGTAAAAAGAAAAGTCTTGGAAGTTGCAGATTAGATAGTAAAAGATTTACCTTCAAGGAGTATGTGATTATGTTTTAAGTTGAATGATATGAAAGACATCCCAAAGATTGTCCACCTGGAGATACTTCTCATATCTTCCCTCGGGGACATTTATTTACACTAGAAAGTGTAAAATCCCAGGATTTCGTCTTCTCCTCCTAAGGAGATTTGTTTATTTTAGGAAAGCATGGTTTTCCACTCTCTCTCTGATGGGAAGTTTTTCCAAATAAGCAATCTTAAGGAGTCATCCAGAATCACAATGTCAAGTTTCTGAATCATAGCAGAGACCCCAGAAGTATTTGCAGCAAAACAAGACTCAGCAAATTGTCTTGCAAAAGGGAAATTAGAACACAAGGGAATTGCCACAATTATTTGTGTATGCTAGTAATAATAAATGTGTCCTTGACTCAAAAATATTGTGTCTACATTCAGGATAATATGAATAAATATAGGTATTGAAAATGATGTTTGCATACACATTTGTTTATATGTGTCCTGTTTTCTTGCACCAGCTATTCTCAAACTTTTTGTCCTGGGAACTCTTTAAACACTAAATAATTATCAAGTAGTTCAAAGAGCTTTTGCTTATGAGGGTTATATGTCTGCCTTATTAGAAATGAAAACAGAACATTTTAATAATTGTTGGTCAATTAAATAGCCCATAATAATGTATTTCATATTAATACAAAGCATGTATTTTATGCATAATATGGTATTTTCCAAAAAATAGAAGAATGGCATCATTTTGAATATATATCTATATATAGAAAGGCTTTGTTCACTCTGAAAAGGTCAAAATTATCCCCAGATATCTATGGACCACACTTTGCCAACTGCTCTCTCAAAAACAAAGCAGGCTATACACATGATTCTACATTTTGCATTTTTCAATTAAAAATATATCCTGTATTTCACTCCATGTGAGTATATAGATATACTTCTCATTTTTAAAAATGAGAATAAAATTACTTACAGTAAAATGCAAAAAAATTGAACATAATTTAGTGGATAGTATACAATTGTGTATCCAATATCCCAATTAAAAAAACAAGCAAATAAAATTACCATAATTTCAGATGTTATCTCATGCCTGTTCCATTCAGTGTCCAATAGCTATACCTAACTTTTTATTTGTCTACATGAAAGTCATATAAATGAAATCATACAAACTTTTTGTATAGTTTCTTTCACTCGACATAATATTTTTGAGATTTCTCCATGTTGATAGTTATATCTGTAGTTCACTTAATTTTCATGCTGAATTGTTTCCCACAGAATGAATATACTGCAGTTCATTTATTAAAGAATTTATTGCAGTTCATTATCTCATGGTTGAACATTTAAATTTTTTCAAGTTTGTGCTCTCTTGGAAAAGCTGCTATAAACATTTGTACAAGTGTTTTTATATATGTATTTTAAAATGTATCATAATTAAATACGAGAAGTGGAATTACTGATCCATAGGGTAGGTGTACGTTTGTTTTGATAAGAGACTGCAAAATAATTTTTCAAAGGGATAGCCCCATTTTACACTCCTACCAACAATGTATAAAACTTCCAGTTCCCTGCTGCCCCGCCCTTTGGCTTTGTTTTTGTTTTGTTTGTTTGTTTTCAGACAGGGTGTTGCTCTGTCACCCGGTCTGGAGTGAACTGGCACAATCATGGGTCCCTGTGGCATGGAACTCCTGGACTCAAGCTTAAACTTCCTAATAGTTCCCGCCTCAAACTTCCTAATAGCTCCCGCCTCACACTTCCTAATAGCTGAGACCACAGGTATGTGCCACCATACCTGGCTAAATTTTTTTTCTTATTATTATTTGTTATTATTATATTTTTTTGTAGAGACAGAGTCTTGCTTTGTTACCTAGGCTGGCCTTGAACTTCTGGCTTCAAACTATCTTCCCAGCTCAGCCTCCCAACTAGGATTACAGGTGTGAGCCATCTCGCCCAGGCCAGTTGCTCCACTTTCCGGCCATTATTTGATGTTGCCAGTATTTTAATTCCAGCCATTCTAATGGGCAGAGAATTGTATTTCATTGTTTCTAAAATGTGCACTTTCTTAATGACATAGGTTAGAGCCTAACAGGGGAAAGAAAAAACAAAAAGTATTTGTCCAGAAAGAACGCAATAAAAGCATTTTAAACTCCATATAGCATTTTTGACTAGGTAACTGAAAATGTACTAATGAATACGTAGAATATGTATGTGACTGTGTTACGACACAGTGAGAGCAACTGCAGGAAATATCTGACATCCCTAAGGTTAGAGGAATAGAAAACATACATTGGAATTACTAAAAACTAAAATGTGGGGCCTGGACCCTGTGAAGATAAAGTGGAGTCCTCTTTGAGAGATGTGTTCCTGCTGTCTCTGGGCCACAGAGAGTGTCTATGTGAGTCTGGACATCTGAAGCGGGGGCATAGCCTGCTGGGACTGTTGTCTCCAATATGAAGCATGAACACATTTGTTTAATAAGTTTGGTAAAATAGTGTACTGGATTCAGATGCTACAATGGGAAGAATACACTGTTGGTAATTTGAGAAAATGTTGCTAAGGTAACAGACAGAAACTGAAAGCAGATAGGAAGCTCACAGTGAGCACGCAGAAAACAGAAGAAAAACAAAAGAATTGGTCCCTTTTTTTTCTCCAGCCTTGGAATCTATCATGACCAATGGGAAGAGGTTAACCTAGAACCAGCTCAAAAAGCAGAAATGTGGTATGCACTATATGCCTAGCAATTGCTCCAGTGCTGTAAGGTCTAAGAAACAGTAAGTTAATAACTAGAAGGGCCAATGAGACTGAGCATATTTTTATGTTCTTAATATCCATGTATAACTTTATTTCTGAAGTATTTAAGATTGTTTTCCATTTTTAATTTTGTTGTATTTTCAAGGAGTTCTTTATATATTCTGTTTTATGTCATTTGACATATTTGTATATTGCAATTATATTTTCCCAGTTTGTGGCTTGCTTTTTCATTTTCTCAGTAGTGTCTTGAGGAGCAGTTTTTAATTTAAATGTAATCTATTTTATCAATAATATTTGTTTTGCAGTAAACTTATTTTGTGCACTGTCTGATAAATTTGTAGTTTCCATAGTTATAAATATATTCTTTTATATTTTCCTGAAAATGTTGTTGTCTTACTATTTATGTCTAGGTTTATGACCCATCAGAAATAAATGTTTTTTGTATTTGATATAAAGTAGGATTTGAAGGTAATATACACTCATGTTTATCTAGTTGTTACAGCAGTATTTGTTACAAGTATTTTCTTTCTTCATTGAATGTTCTTGTTATTTTTATTGAAAATTAATTGACCAATTATGAGTGGCTTTTTTTTTCTGGATTCTCTTGTTAAAAGAAAAGCTTGAAATGAATTAAATTGACAGGCTTTATTTGAAACAAGAACAATTCATGAATTGACCAGCACTTAGAACCAGAAGAGGTTCAAAGACCTTTGCCCAACAGAGTGAGCAGTGAGCTCCCATAGGTGAACAGAGCAGCAAAATAGAGAAATCACCTAATTGACCATAACTAGGCATCTGCCTTATTTGGGCATGGTGTAAGGTGCTGACTGCATATGATTGGCTAAAGCACAACTGCTTGCAATAGGCTGAAATTCAGCATTTTGTTATACTCCTAGTTAGCTTTTAGCTGATTTACTTACTAAGGTAAGTTGCAATTTGTTACAAAGGAGCTCAGAAAAAAGGAGGAACCCTCAGGATAATAGCCTCCTGCTGCTTCGATGGAACATTCTATTCTATTCCATCGATATACATACTTTTTATATCCAACACCACATTGATTTGTATGTGCATTGGTATGTTTAGATTTAAAGTGGTGTCAAAATTAGGTGTTGTGAGTCCTTTAAGTTAATTTTCTTATCAAAATTGTTTGAATTGGCCTGGTGTGGTGGCCCTCACCTGTAATGATAGCACTTTGGGTGGCCAAGGTGGGCATATTACCTGAGGTCAGGAGTTTGAGACCAGTCTGGGCAACATGCCAAAAAGCCATCTCTAATAAAAATACAACCAGTAGCTGGACGTGGTGGCACATGCCTTTAATCCCAGTTACCTGGGAGGCTGATGCATGAGAATCTCTTGAACCCAGGATGTAAAGGTTGCAGTGAGCCAAGATTGTGCCACTGCACTCCAGCCTGGGCAACAGAGCAAGACTCTGTCTCAAAAAAAAAAATTGTTTAGGTTAATTTTCACGAAAAGTCTGTTGGGATTTTTTGTTGGGGATTATTTTTAATCATTTGGAAAGAAATGAGTTTTTAAATTAATAAACATAGTATATTTCTTCATTACTTTAGGTGCTTTAAATATCTTTTAGTAATATTTGTATTTTTCATTGCAGAGAACCTTTACATTATTATTAAATTATTTGTATGCCTTTCACGTTTCTGATGTGACTGTATATAGTATTTTATGATAGTTATTTCTCTGCCAGTATATAGAAACACAATTACCTTGTATTTATTGGCCTTTTATACTTCGACCTTGCTAAATTTATCATTAGGTCTCTTTGTTCTTTTCTATTGAATATTCTGGTTTTCTATGCACATAGTAATGTAATCTATAAACAACAATAGTGTTTATTCTTAATGTCTACATCTTTTTCTTTTATCATCTTTGTGAAATTTTAATCTACTTTACTGACTAGTACCTGCAATGTTAAATTGGTGAGTGCAGAAACTCTTTCATGGTTATGAATTTTAAAGGGGAAATGGTGAAAGACTTATTAATTAATTCTGCAGGCATTCAATTTTGCAAATACTTTTTTTTTTCTGCATTCATCAAGATGATCTTGCGATCATAAGATTTGTTCTTTGTTTCATTGTTTTCAAAGGAATTGATTCACTTGATTGATTTTCAAATGTTAAACCAATGTGATGTTTTGTCTTGCTTCAAAAAACTATAAGCAAGACCAAAAAAAAAAAAAAAAAGAAATAAGCAACATAAAACTCATTTTTGTTCAGGGGACTGATAAAATAAGATTGTCAAAATGTTGACAATTAGGAGATTTGAGTGATATGTTCGTGACTGTATTCTAGAGTGTTTTCTTTATTTATATATAATCAAAACCCCTTGCAGAGAGCAATATTGCCCCGTTGGAATATCAGTAATTCTCTTTCACCTATTTCATTCTCATTAGGATAACAAACAAAGTGTCCATAGTTTCAGGAATATTATTTTTCTGTTCAATCAGATGGACTGGTTACTGCCACTTTTGTTACTACATCTTGACTGCCATGGCAATCAAGAATTAATTTATCTTATGGTTCCATACTCCGGAGCATTAGGCAACACCTTGGTGGCCAATTGTTTAAATTGTGAAGCTTACATTATTTATAGGACACTGACTTTTTATTTTCATTTATTATTATTATTATTATTATTATTATTATTATTATAATATTTTGAGACGCAGTCTCGCTGTAGCTGAGGCTGGAGTGCAGTGGGGCGATCTCCGCTCACTGCAAGCTCCACCTCCTGGGTTCACACCATTCTCCTGTCTCAGCCTCCCGAGTAGCTGGGACTGCAGGTGCACGCCACCACACCCAGATAATTTTTTGTATTTTCAGTAAAGACAAGGTTTCACCGTGTTAGCCAGGATGGTCTCGATCTGCTGACCTCGTTATCTGCCCACCTCGGCCTCCCAAATTACTGGGATTACAGGCCTGAGCCACCGCCCCCAGCCTGACATTGAATTTTTAACATTGGAACAAACCTTTTTTGAGTAACTTTTGTATTCAAATCTGTAGACATATTTTATCAACCTTTCAACAATATTGTTTTTATCAGTTTTCAATTAATATTTTATTTTTTCTTTAAGACAGTCAGGATGGATGCTATCACTTAACACTTGCTTAGGAATTTAAATGATAAATTGATTTATCTTCTTGGCCAATATTTTGAAAAACTTTAAATCAATTTAATCAAGCTTTTGTCACCTGTGCTGATTATTTCAATCTTGATCAGTGTATCTATTGCTACAGGTCTATGCTCATTGAACTAGACTTACACAACTATTTAATATCTCCTTTCTTCTTTCTTTTTCTTTCTATATTTATATGTTTATTGCAGAAAAATATTTTTAAATTTGATTCATATCAATGCAATTATAATGTAAATTCAATGTGTCATATATTTAAGTATCATAAACTTGATGAAACATTATATCTTACAAATTATGTTAATGATCTTAAGGTCATATATATTTGAAGGCTATGCTCATATTTGCAAATAGAAACTACAAAAATTTGTTCAAGTCAAATGTGAGTTTATGTCTTACATAATGTAATATTAATAAATTATAACACTATTAACTTTGAAATGAAGAAAATTTTCTTATAGATATTCTATAACAATAAATTTAATATAAGGCTTAAAACAATTAATTTAATTAATTAAATGAACTTCAAATAATTGCAGTATCAAACCATATTCTTGATAGGTGGATCACAAAGGGAACCAGCTAAGTTCACTTTACTCTCAATAAAATAATTAAATTTCCTTTGTAGGTGCTTTTACAATTTTATTGAGACAGTCAGCATAACATATGGATCATCAAACACCTGCCAGCAAAAAATACATTTATAGAAACAGTAAACTAGTTAATTCCTTAAAGAGTTCCATGACTTTTGACATATTATGCTACAGAATCTAATAAAATTGTATCTTTTTCTTTGGAAAAGTATTTCTTTACTAGTATAAAATCAGTGCTTTACATTGAAAAGAGGATCTTTGTTCTTTATAAACTATGAAATAATGCTCTGAGAAAATACACCTAATTATGAAAATGTCTGCTCAACACCATCATGCCATTGTATCCAGTATTTCCAAATTGTTGGATGTAAGTTCAAAAAATATACATTCAAAAGCCTACAGCCTTTTTTGAATTGCCTATATATATATATATATATATAGCTCTTTAGTTCTGATTCTCAGTGTTTGTTTCTAATACCAGATAATTATTTGTGAATTAGACAGAAAATATACATAATTTCAATAATATTGACTGCATCCTTTATTTTTCATGTTTTGCCACCTGTTTGGATGATCATACCCTCAGCTTCTGCTTCATTCAAATACCCAAAAGCAATAATAATGTTTTCATATGATTTATATCTCCCCCAAAGTTGCATGTGACCCTTTCACTCCTGGAGATTAGTTTTTTTTTTTATTTTTTTTTTGTCGTTGCTGTTAAACCAGACATCTAGTTAGTCTTCTCCATTCTTTTATAGGCAGCTTTATCTTTTTCCCATTCAAAATAATTTCTTTGCTTTGGCATGCTGAGCAAAGAAAGATATTTTCAGAACAAGAAACTTGGATAATGACTGTGTTTTTCAAGCCTTAAAATTCACTGCTGTTTTTAGATTGCACATAATTGGATTTATTTCTATGGCCAAAATCACTTGCAAAACTATCAATATTTTAAGAAAAGTAGTTCTATCCTTTACTAAATTCAATAATATTCAGAAATGATGAGCAGATGCTGCTTTCACATTATTTAATAGCATATTACAATCCCACATCATCATGGATATTCTCAAAACAATTGCAGAGAGCAAGAAGTAACAAAACAAGTATGTCATTTTTATTAGGGTATTAGGAATAAAAATTGACATGACAATACACTCTTTAGGTTCATTAGGATGGTACTTCAAATTGTGTACAATAAGAGGAATAATCTATCATATCTCAGATAACTGTGGTGAATGAAGTACATAGGAATAGTTTGCCTTAGCATAAATAGTATACAAATGAATTAATCACTTTTTTCCTGTAAAGTAGCATCAGAAACATTGAGAATAAGGCTGTTATAACAATTTAATCATAACAGAGTCAAGGAAAATTATTAATCATATTAAGTGTTCATCAATAAAGTCACATTTATAGTTTTGGGGAAAGTTTTCTAAATGCACTTGTGTTTAAAAGTGTGATACCATCAGTTTAAGAGTATTTAAGTCCTCGTATTTTTTAATCAAGTACAGTTGGCTCTTGAACATTGCAGAGGTTGGGGCCTCAACAGCTTGCATAGTCAGGAAGCCAAGTATAACTTTTGACTGCCTCAAAACTTAACTGCTAATAAGCTACTATTGACCAGCAACCCTGAAGATAACATACACAGCAGATGAACATGTATTTTGCATGTCATGTCTATTAAATACTGTATTCTTACAATAAAGCTAGAGAAAAGAAAATGCTATGAAGAATATCATAAGAAAAATATATTTACTATTTAGTAAGTGAAAATGGGTTATCATAAAGATATTTTATTATTTTATTTATTTTTTAACTTTTATTTTAGGTTCAAACATGTGCAGATATGTTAGATAGGTATTGTAAAGGTCTTCATCTTTATGGTCTCTCTGTTGAGTAGACTGAGGATGAGGAGGAAGAGGATGGGTTAGTTGCTGTCTCAGTGGTGGCAGAGGAGAAAGAAAATCTGAGTATTACTCAAATTTGTGTTGCCCAAGGATCATCTCTGTTTATAAACTACACTGATAGACCCCAAATACGTTCAATTTCCTTTATTTGAAAATTCATTTTAAAAATCTTTAAAAAAAATACCTCTCCTGTGTATCACAAGTAACTGCCTCTTGTATGTTACTGATTGGTCATTGCTCAAGCAGCCTGCATATTGTAATTTAGACCAGAACAAATCTCTACTTTTCATGAATACAAATTAGTCATTCATATCTTCAATCCCCTTGAATTTTCTTTAGGAACTAGATACTTTGAGAAATTTTACCTGTAAATAATATAAGCTAAGGAAATATATTGCAGAATCAACTTTAGAAAAATGTTGTGCTCAATTTTTCTTAGAGACATAAAATTTCTCTACATAAAATTTCAAAGGTGAATTGGTCTCTTATTTGCTAACATACTTCTTTCTATGCATCAGGAAGAATTATGCTTGCTGTAGTAGGCAGTACCCCCCACCCTATCCCACAAATATTTTACTTTGCATGCCTATGTAGTAAAAGGGACTTTGCAGTTGTGATTAATGTTAAGGACCTCAAGATGAAGGAATTATCTTGGAATATTCTACTGTCCCTAATCTAATCATATGGGTCCTTGAAACTGAAGAACCATTTTCAGCTGTAGTCAGAGAAAGAGAATGAGGATTGAAGAGAGTCAGAAAGAATGCATATGACCTTTAGTCACTGGAAAACGCAAGAACATGGATTCTCCCTGGAACCTCCAGAGGAGAAGGCAGCCTGTTAACATCTTGATTTTAGCCTAGTGAACACCATTTCAGACTGCTGACAACCAGAACTGCCAGTTCATAAACTTTTTTCATTGAAAGCCACTAAGTGTGTTTAGTGAAAGAAATTAAAACCCCCACAAATGCAGCTAAAATAAAGAATTCAGCTAATATTCATCACTCAGCTATTTAAAAATTTATTCCAGATTCCCTTCACCTTCAACTAGAACTGCTGCTAGTCTAAATGGTTTAGTTGGTGGCTTGACTCAGCCCCACATCCCTGAGGAGTTTGAGGCAATTTGATACCAGGCACTTCTTAGTCTCTAATGGCTTTACTTGTCCACTTATCATCAAACTTGGGGCAGTACTAAGTGATTTCCAGTGAATCTACTTGGCTCCAAATTATGTATCCCACAGTATGTAATCACACTTCTACCTCCTTCTGATCAGGGTCAATTGTCCTGGCAGAATGACAATTCATTTTCCTTCCTGCTGGTCTGCTGACATAAGTAGTCTAAAGTTATATGGTAGAAGACGAGATTTCCCTGGTGGAATGTTTTTTTTTTTTCCCTCTAAGAATAAACACTTTCAGGTCTGCAGGGCCTAGAGTTGTGGGATAAGAAGCACAAGTTCTCCAAGTGACTGAATTGCAGTTATGATTATTAGTGTCATTCTTATTTCCATCTCTTAATTCCCAGTCTTGTGTCATCCTCTCAGGTATCATCTCTAAGTTTGCACTTTAGCTCTACCTGCTACAGGCCATTCCAATGTTCTATCAAGCAAGCAGCATCTGAGCAGTCTAGTATTGGATAGGGCCAGTAGACGGAATATGACAGTCATGTGACCACTTCTGCAAGTCCTTTGCCATACAATAGAGACCATGAGTTGATGAGATGCTGTTGTGGACCCTTATTAGTTGATCAAGCACATTGTAAGCTCTCAAATAAGAGAGTTTTCTGAAGCTCTATGAGCTTCTGTTTTCCTCCATGAGCAGGAAAGGTAGACCCACATCCAGAATATGGGTATGTTTCATTTAAAATGAATCACTCCCTTTTCCAGATAAGAAAAGATTCAAAGTAATCAAATCCCCAGATACATCTGGTTGACATTCTGGAGGGATGTTACCATTTCAAAGGCTTAGTGGTAGTCTGCTGCTGGCAAATTGGACTTACACCAGCAGTAGTAACTAGATTCATAACCATGGAGTGGGAGGTCATGTTGTTAGGTCTAAGAACAGCCACCATTCCTGCCTCCATGGATAATGTATTCATGTGTTTATTAGGCCAGCAAATGAATGAATTTATTAGGGTGACTGATGACAGAATCTGGCTGATATCAACTAGTTGAGTCATTTTATCTACTTATTTGTTTTGTACCTCTAAGAAGGATGGTATCTGGTGGGCTATACAAAGTTTCTTTGACTTTATATCCACTCCTCTGAGTCTTTCAATCCCTTATTCTACTATCTGACAATGAGGTGATGGCATTTTATGTATTTATTTATTTATTTTTCTATCCATTTATTTATTTATCTATTTTAGAGATAGGATCTCACTCTGTCACCTAGGTGGCAGCACAGAGGTGAGATCACAGCCACCTCAGCCACCCAAGTAGCTAGGAGTTAGGACTATAGGTGCGCCACACCAGGCCAGGCTGGTTTTTATTTTTGTTTTGATTTGGTTTTTTGGTGTTTTCCAAGCTGGTCTAGAATTCTTGGTCTCAAGTGATCCTCCCTTCTCAGCCTCCCAAAGCACTGGAATTGCAGGTGTGAGCTGCCACACCGCAGCTAATGCTGGCATTTTTACGTCACTTAGTGTGCACCATTTTTACTCTAGATTCCCAAGAGTCATAATAACAGTGAGTTCTCACCCTGCCCTGGAGTCACATTGTTAACACATTGTTGAATTCTGTATCTTAGGAAAGTGCTGACATATTATAAACTCTCCCCTTTAGCACATTGTAGAGCAGTAAGGAGTGGGCTGCACCTTCATACTCAGAAGATTAAAGGCAAGTTGTTCAATGGATTCTCAGGTTTTACCTATATCATGTCTCAGGGTTCACTTTCTTCTTGGTGTATATGATGTGCAGGTCTGATAACTCAACCAACTCTGGAGATCTGCCCTTATGATAACGTCTTTATCTTGGAACGCTACTTTTCTGCCCTCTAGTTGGAGGAGATGAGATTCTGCTTTTATGTTTCCAAGGAGGCCTTCTGGCTTTCACTCTTAACATTTAATTGCTAGATAATCACCCTCAGCCTTTTATTTTCTTTTATTAAAGTACATTGCCCCTAGCAACAACCAACTAATTCTGTCATTCCTGTAATAGCTTTTTCTCCATATTTCTGGAGCCTGATACATTTCACCTTCAATGCACATTCACTTTCACTAGTATATCATCTCTACTTATCACCATTAAAACTTCTAACAATTGCATCATTGCTGTGGCAGGCCACCAGGAGGTATTAGACTTCACAAAAAAACATAAAAACAAAAACAGAAATAACACTTTACAGTGTGCTTCCTCGAACACTTCTGGCACTAACTGTCATAGATTTAGTGCTCTGGGAAACAGCCCATAAAAGGGAGATCTGTCCATGAAATTAATGGGAGTATATTTGGAAGAAACAACTGTACTGAAGGGAGGGAAGCAGAATAGGGGAACAGAGGAGTTCTGCTGCATGCAGTCAAAACAAAGACCTCCTCTGATCCCACAGGAAACTCTGAAGTCAGCAGGACTCTTTAAAGTTGTAGAAATTGAGGCCAATTGGCCGAATTTTTGTATTCTTACATTAATCAGTCACTGGATATAGGAGGTAACGCGTCCTTCAGAGAAGCAGATTCTTTGGGTGGGGTTTTGGAAAGAGACTCAGCTGTGAGTTCTCAGTAGGGAATATTCCTGGGAGCCAAGGATATGAGTTCCTCCCTCTTGAATATTAATCTGGGTACTTGGTGCTCTGTAGCACACATTACAGAGGTTTAGATCAATATATGCTCAGACTCTGATATAAGCTTCAATGTATACTTTATTTTTTCTTAACCTGAAAATTATTCAATTAAAAATTTCTGCAAATTTCTACACCATATGTTTGTGAAAAGTAAGCTCTTTCTCTCTGGCTGAAAGTTGTGTTCTATTTTTTAATTTAGGAATGTTTCATGAGTATTACTGATCCTTAAATGAGAGTAGACTTATTCAGGTCTGCAATTTATTGTTAAAAAATAAAGTTGATTTTTCTTTGGTCTTTCTTCCCTATTTACTTATTTATCTTAAGAATCCTCCTCTCGGACCTTCAATTAGAGCACTAATTCTATGCAAATTTCTCTAGTCAGTTTTTTTTTTTTTTTTTTTTAAATCAGGTCTCATGGCTGTGATGACTTAGGCAGATACTTTTTATTTGCACGATATTATAATGGATATAACTGGAAGTAGCTTGTGCTTGGAATTTCAATGTATCAGAGAATGAACATAGAGCAAAATATGTCCCTCTGATTATCTAATAGCTCTTTGAGGCTTCGCGCTTTACCTTTGCTAACTTCCCCAAATATGCAACTTCATTCATTATTCACTTCCATAATTGCCTAGGTATCATTTTTAAGATTTACACTTACATATTTCTTGTAGAAGAGAGGCAATAATGGGTTGTAGTGCAGGGTGAAAAAGACCTAATTACCTGGGAAATTTTGTGAACATTAGTGAAGAGCTTCCCCTCAGGTCAACAGGGAAAAAAAATCACCCATTGGATAAAATGATAATATGTGAAAGTTGAAACAGTTAAAATTTTCTACAGAACATTTCTTGGGTTTTATCACTTTTGTGCCAGAGCCCACAATTTCAACTGTATTACATAAAATGTTCTCATTGTTCCTGGCATAATTGACTAATATGTCTGTTTTCCTGGGCATTTGAATCTCTGAATCTATGTGTTTTCATAAATGTTTTGATGAGATGAGATCATATGAGAGATTACAAAGCAGGTGTTATTGGAAGCCTCTGTGTCCTTTTAAAAATTTTAAAATAAATTAAAAATCAAGTAGAAAATAATATAAAAGACATAAAAATTATTTAGATTGTAAAATATAGAAATATACACATCTCACTCAAGGAAAAAAAAAAAAAAAACTAGAGTAAATTTTAGGCTTGAAACTTTATTCCTGTTAACCTTCACTTCATAAGTGTGCTGGAAAGTGCATTATTCAAGCAGTCTGACATAGGTTAACCAGACTTAGTTTTTCTCTAGGCAATGAGAAGATCACTTCTGTTTATCTAAAAAGATAAAATATAAAAGTGGTACAAATTTTAAGGAAACTAGCAATACTTAAGAATTAACAGGATTGATGGAATTTTGCCTGCTGTAAAACAATAGGATTAAAAAAGGCCTTAGAGTCTCACATTTTGGAATTGGAGAAAGGCAGCAAGTTGTTGAAGTTTAATAAGGAGAACATGATTTGGGAAATGGGAAAAAATATAATGATGTTAAGAAATCTTAACAGAGTGAAGCTGCTTGAACATCTTTCCATAATTTAAAAATAAGGCTAGAAATATTGTAGAGGTAATAACTTACTGAGCTCTGGCCCTTCTATGTTGGTGAGATTGGAATGTCAAAACAAATTGTATTATATATCACATGGTTTTCATTGTCGAGATATAAACAAACACTAAATATTTCTAATTTCGGCATAATCACGCAGTCATGTGTTACAAATTTTTTTTTTTTATTTTTGTATAGCATCTTTAAAGTTAACTGTGCCAAAAAAATGTTAAATATAAAAGTGAGGGAAAAAATAAAATGTTGCTTTAAATAATAATCACAAAAATAGTACCTTTTGAGTGTGATCTAATTACATGGAAATTTTTACAGTGGTTAAATACTTAGTTCAACTAAAAAGGCAAGTATTCTTAATATTCTTATCATTTTCCCCTAAACCAACCACAAAAAATTAATCTAGAATAAAATTATAGTAATAAAATGTCTTTAAAACCAGTCACCTGATCTAGATGTAATTGTATCACTCTCTGTGGTACAATTTATTTTAC
Source organism: Chlorocebus sabaeus (assembly GCF_047675955.1). Lineage (NCBI taxonomy): Eukaryota > Metazoa > Chordata > Mammalia > Primates > Cercopithecidae > Chlorocebus > Chlorocebus sabaeus. Next base: position 24,059,579 of record NC_132925.1, read on the forward strand.
TTTATTTTTTATATATATATATATATATTTTTTTTTTAGAGACAGAGTCGAATTCTGTCACCCAGGCTGGAGTGCGCAATCTCGGCTCATGGCAACCTCCACCTCCTGAGTTCAAGTGATTCTCCTGGCTCAGCCTCCTGAGTAGTTGGGATTACACATGCCCACCACCACCCATGACTAATTTTTGTAATTTTAGTAGAGACAAGGTTTTGCCATGTTGGTCAGGCTGGTCTTGAACTCCTGACCTCAGGTGATCTGCCCTCCTTGACCTCCCAAAGTGCTGGGATTACAGGTGTGAGCCACTGTGCCCAGCCTGTGATACAATTTATTATGATATCTTTTTTATCCGGTTAGAGTTTCTTTTTATTATTATAATCATAGAGATAGAAAAATATAGATGCTTATATATATACATATATATATGAGAAACTTAGAGAACTTATATATATGCACATGTATTTACATACATGTATGAATACTCTGTTTAAGAGTACACATGATAATTACTTTTTCTAAGGATACAAATTGCAAATTCTTTTCAGGATATTTTATTAAATCAAATTCATTTTCTCTAAAAGAGAACTTCTGGTGGTATTTTTATTTGACTATGAAGGGAAAGCATTTCTTTTAGGAAATGATTAAAATCATTATTATTACAAAAATACGAATATAATATTTATTAATACTTTAATTGGCTTATATGTGTTAGGAAGCATTCTAATTGCTTTATATTTATTAACTATAAATTATATTAACTTATCTAAACTTCACAATAGCTCTTTGACATAAGTACTAAAAGTATCTCCATATTACAAATGATGAAACTGAAGAAGAAAGTTTAATTACTCTGTCAATTTTTCAAAGTTGGTAAATATTTGTAAAATAATAATAATAAATTGGCTGATCTTTGTTCCCTGTTCCTGAGAGGAAGCCTAGAAACTCTTGAAATTTCCGTAATTATAGGTGTGTCTTTGTGATTTCCCGTGAGCCACTCAGCCAACACTTAATATACTGTTAAAAAGCTGACTCCTGCAGAGTTTATGCTAAAGAGATAATTCAGGACAGTTTAAAGCCATCTCTCTATTTTGCTCTATTTTGATAGGTTGATTTTATTGAATAAGGAATAATGTATGCATACCACAGAGTCTAGTTTTTTGTGTTAAAAAATCATAATGTTCCTATTTTGGAGAAATTTAGAGAACTTTGAAATTCTAAGTATATACCCCCAATAGACACAGTGCTACTTCAGGCTTCATAATTACGTGGCACATATCTTTGTCTTTGAAGACCTCAGAGGAACACAACTGATAAACATGACAAGAGTTAATTCACAAGGATATACTACTTTTCAGGGTTAGTTACAGAAATTCAAGAAGCACCTGTCTTCATCTGGAAATATGTTATATGCAGGGGAGGCAGCTGCTGCCTTCTCCCTTCATGAGGAATAAAGAAAAATTAACCAACAAAAAGCAAAATAAGAAAATTATAGAATCAAACAAAAAAGTAAACTTTGAAATATATTACTGTACTTGAAGAACTCATTTGCACTTTGATTCCACATGAAAAAAATCTGCACGGTAAAATGTGCTAAGTCTCATTCCTATCATCAAAGGGTCTAATAGCTTATATAAATTTTTTCAATAAAATGTAATATTAAATGGTTTACAGTAAGTGCCTTTACTTAGGTTTAGCCAGGAGAATTGTATTGTACTGTCTTCTTTTTCTTTTCTTAAAGAGATTTATTATTTTATTGTCATTTAGTTATTACTGTGGACATATTTTCTCATGTCTTCTTGAGTTCAGTAAAATTACAATTGTTAAATAACTTAATCCCTAAATAACAATTATATAAGGCATATATGTACCTACTGTTCTCATTACTGATATTTTGCTAGATTGCTTTAAAATGTCTATTTAAAAATTAAAATAAAAAGGCCCAGAAAGAATATATGCAGAATATTTCTATGAACGTGAGTGTTTGGAGCCATTCAAGGTACTAATACAACCATTGCAAACACACAAAAAAGTTTAGTCAACTTACAAAGATTTGAGAGGAGTTTTCATCCTAATAACATTGTTTCACTCTTACCAAAATTAATTCAGGATAAGAATCCACATGAATCAATAGTAGGTATCCAACTTGAAATGAAGTGATTCCTTTAATGATTTCCAATACATCACATCTTATTATATTAGGATATGACAGGTTATGCTGTGCTTCATTGAGTTACATAATATCATTTTGAATATAACTCTAAGTCTATCTAATATAAGATGATGAATCAGGAAATAAAATGACAAGGAATCATTTACTACTAGCTCCTAAATTACATTTTTCTGTCCACACAAAAGGGAAGCAAAGAAACCGAAATGGCTTCCAATAAGGCTTTCTCATTCATGTCAATGAGCAATAACCAACTACTGTCCTTAGTTCACTATGGGTAGAAATGTCTGCTGTTCCTGTAAGAATTGGCATAAATGAGATAGCTTCTCTGCAAAAAGCATACATCTGGCTCTCTATCAGTTGAATATAGCTATAATCCTGTCAGAAGCATTCTCTCAAATTTGAGGAATCAGAATATTGCATGTAAAAATTATTATATAATCTGAGGATACCAAGGAGACTTGCTGTGATCCTATTCTAGTATATTTTATATGAGGAAACAAATTTAATAGGCATGTATAATAAGACTATAATAAACATCATGCAACTTGCAGAATGTGGTTCTATGTATATTCTGCAATGTGAGCATAGGATATAGAAAATTGAAAAACATTTTGTAATTGAAAAGAGAACATGTTTTATCTAGTTTCAAAATGACTCTAGTTTTACGAATAATTAATATGAAACTGTATTCCAACATGGTGGTAGTAGAAGTAGAAGTCTCATCACTAGAAAAATGTTAATTTTTATTGCTTACATACGGAAAGAGATAATCTTAAAGGGCATGTGTCGAAAGATCTTATAGATAACTTTGTGAGAAAGATATGTCAGTGGATTGCGGGTGCTGAACTATTAAAAGCTTTAATATAAGTGAAAGAAAATGTGACATTTAATAAGTCCTGGAAAAAGAGGCTAGAATCAACGTATTTTAATTTAGCTGATCCTGTATATTTCTAATAGGCCTTCCCATAGTGCACACCCATTAAGTGTTAAGATTTTATCAATCTACAGAGGTAAAAAAAAAATAGATGGATCTCATCAAGAATTCAACATAGTTACGTGAAGATACAGTAGATGTTGGTGGTAAAATGCCATGATTGTGTCAACACCTACTTAGTTTTTCTACAAGTTAGAAAAAGCTATGAACATTACATGACCACATTTTATTTGTTGGTACAAGTTGAAAAAGACAAAAAAAAAGAGAATCATCTGTCATAGTTTTTATGCTATAAAATATATAGTTTTAATGACTTTACCACTGCTTTACAAAATATGTTTGTCATCAGATAAGCGATTTATGGATTTTGATTTCTAAAATGTGTTTTTAGAATATTTAGGTACAATAAAAAAACAAAAAATACAGGTGCAGTTTGGATAATAGTAAGTAATACATCTGCTTCTCTCTTCTAGTTGGAATGTGCTAGTTTGACTAATAATTAATAAAATAACAAATAATTATACACCTTTAGGAAGATACATTTATATTATTTTCAGCTTATAGAATAATTTTAGCTTCAGTGTTCTGGCTATACTCCAAAACAGATGATAACATTCTATCCAGTAAAAGTCCTGCTGTGGTTTAAAAGTGATGTTAGTCTTCACTGCATTAAAATATAATTGGTAGAGAATTTTGTATTGTCCAACCTAAGGATAACATCATTTGAAAAATGGTTAAACCAAATATCCTGCCATTTGCAAAGGATCAGGTAATTCTTTTAGATAGAAGACATTGGGAAAAAATTTAAGGACTTATGAATATCTTAAGAAAATGGGAATTTTACTGTAATGCACAATTATGATATTGAAATAAACAACAAGAGGTTTCAAAAATGCATTATCATATGAGATTTACTTTTCCTTCCTGATCATTTCATATTGTCTCAAAGGTGTACTAAACTACTGAATTACTAAAAGTTAGCTCCTCTTGCATTTTTTTAACTTGTATGAAGTTTTAAAATGGATAGGTACATCTGTTAGCTGATTCAAGTGATATAATTCATCATCCACGTGAAGCCACCAGGGATATATTACTCGTTTGCAGAAGACAGATACTCTATATTGAAAATCCTAGACATCACATCTAGTAACATTGCCTACTTTTTTACTCTTATGCCATCTGTGCAGAAACAGAAAAATACTTTTTCTCTATATAAGTTCAGCAAGGACAATTAGCCAGATAAAAGGAAACTTGCTGGTTATTGTGTCTGAATTTTTTTTTTTTTTTTTTTTTTTTAGCTTTCAGTCATAGCTTGGTTTTCTTTACAACTTATATAGGAAATTTTTTGTCTTGTCCTTGTATGTTCATTTTTAAATTTACGTATTATTCTTCCTCTCTCTTTCTCTCTCTTTATATTCTTTGTTCCTCCCTCTCTCTCTCTCTCTCTCTTGCACTCTACCCTCAGGTTTGATAATGGTACCTAACAAAAAGGTCGCACTTAATTATTTACTTAATTGGTTTATGCATTTCCAATATTAAGAAGACTAGGAACAACAAATTCAATGAGTCATGTTACTTGTGTATAAGGCTCCACAACAAATATTAAGTTATTTTCCAGAGATTGTTCTTTGTTAAACAGCAACATAGACTAAACTTGATTAAACCGTGACTTGAAAAATACACTAAGCTAATGTTTGTGAGTCAAAATGAGCAAAACCAGTTTCATTGCAAATTAAAATATGAGTAACAAAAAATGTAGGAAGAATCAGTGTCAACCAAAAGTAAAACTATATACAGTATCCTATACTCCTATACTGCTATGGAAACAGAATACAGTCTTCAAATAGAAACAATGTTTCACTTTGAACATTTGCTAAAGAATGTTCCATTTCATTTGACAAAACTATTGATTGGATATTAAAATCCAATAATTGCCTCCTGTTCAATAAAATGACTATTTGTAAATTCAATCATATTGTAAATGGGTTTGTAACATATAAACATATGTTTATATATATACACACACACAAATATGTAATCATAAGGATGAATAGTAGTTTAGGAAATAATTCTATAAGGTAGTATAAAATATTAAACAACATGGAAAAATTTTTTTCTACAAACATTACAAGTTCTTGGCAAATGTAATATTCAAAATGTGAGAGAATATACAAAGCAGTTAACTAACAGGTGTATTAGTCTGTTTTCACACTGCTGATAAAGACATACTCAAGACTAGGTAATTTACAAAGGAAAGAGATTTAATGGACTCACAGCTCCACGTGGCTGTGGAGGCCTCACAATTGAGACAGAAGGAGAAAGTCACGTCTTATATTGTGGCAGACAAAAGAAATTAAGAGCCAAGCAAAAGGGGTTTCAACCCCTTATAAAATCATCAGATTTTGTAAGACTTATTCACTACCATGAGAACAGCATGAGGAAACAGTCCCCATGATTCAATTACCTCCCACAACAAGTGAGAATTATGGGAGCTACAAATCAAGATGAGATTTGGGTAGGGACACAGCTAAACTATATCATTCTACCCCTGACCCCTCTCAAATCTCATGTCCTCACATTTCAAAACCAACCATGCCTTTCCAACAGTCCCCCAGAGTGTTAACTCATTTCAGCATTAACTTAAAAGTCCACAGTCCAAAGTCTCATCTGAGACAAGGCAAGTCCCTTCTGCCTATGAGCCTGTCAAATCAAAAGCAAGTTAATTACTTCCTATATACAATATGGGTACAGGCATTGGGTAAATACACCCATTCCAAATGGGAAAAATTGTCCAAAGCAAAGGGGCTACAGGCCCCATGCAAGTCCAAAATCCAGTGGGGCGGTCAAATATTACAACTCCAAAATGATCTCCTTCAATTCTATCTCTCAATTCCATGTCACACTGATGCAAAAGGGGAGTTTCCACAGTCTTGGGCAGCTCAGACTCTGTGGCTTTGCAGGATACTGCCTCTTTCCTGGCTGCTTGCATGGACCAGCATTGAGTGTCTGTGGCTGTTCCAGGTTCATGGTGCAAGCTCTTGGTGAGTATACCATTCTGAAGTCTGGATGACAGTGGCCCTCTTCTCACAATTCCACTGGGCAGTGTTCCAGTTGGGATTCTGTGTGACAGATTCAATCCCACATTTCTCTTCTGCACTGCCCTAACAGAGGTTCTCCATTAGGGCCCCCAAATCTGCAGCAGACTTCTGCCTGGACATACAGGGCTTTCCATACATTCTGAAATCTAGGCAGAGATTCCCAAGTCTCAATTTTTGGCTTTTGTGTACCCAAAGGCTTAACACCACGTGGAAGCTGCAGAGGCTTGGTGTTTGCACAGCCAGAGCTGTACCTGGTCCCTTTTAGCCATGGTTAGAGCAGCTGGGATGCAGGACACCAAGTCCCTAGGCTGCACACAGCAGGGGATCCTTGGGCCTGGCCCAAGAAACCACTTCTTCCTCCTAGACCTCCCGGGCTATGATGGGAGCGGCTGCTGCAAAGGTCTCTGGCATGCCCTGGACACATTTTCCCCATTGTCGCGGAGATTAACATTTGGTTCCTTGTTGGTTATGCAAATTTCTTCAGTCAGCTTGTATTTCTTCTCAGAAAATGGGTTTTTCTTTTCTATTGCATTGTCAGCCTGCAAATTTTCTGAACTTTTATGCTCTTTTCCCCTTTTAATACTGAATGGTTTTAACAGCACCCAAGTCACCCCTTGAATGCTTTGCTTGTTACAAATTTCTTCTGCCAGTCTCTTTACTAAAACATAGCAAAGGTAATTTTTACTCCAGTTTACAACAAATTCCTCATCTCCATCTGAGACCACCTCAGTCTGGATTTCAATGTCCAGATCATTATCCGCATTTTTGTCAGAGCCATTCAACAAGTTTCTAGAAAATTCCAAACTTTCCCACATTTCCCTGTCTTCTTCTGAGCCCTCCAAACTGTTCCAACCTCTGCCTGTTACCCAGTTCCAAAGTTATTTCCACATTTTGGGTATCTTCTCAGCAGCACCCTACTCCTGGTACCAAGGTACTGCATTATTCCGTTTTCACACTGCTGATAAAGACATACCTGAGTCTGAGTAATTTATAAAGAAAAGAGGTTTGAAAGACTCATAGATCTATGTGGATAGGGAGGCCTCATGATCATGGCAGAAGGTGAAAGTCACGTCTTACATGACAACAGACAAGAGAGAATAAGAGCCGAATGAATGAGGTTTCCCTTTATAAAACCATCAGATCTTGTCAGACTTTTTCACTGCCACGAGAACACTATGGGGTAAACTGCCCCTTGATTCAAATATCTCCTACCAGGTCCCTCCCACAACATGTGGGACTTATGGGAGCTACAATTCAATATGAGATTTAGGTGGAGACACAGTCAAACCATATCAGCAGGGTGTTTCTAGAAAGAAAAAATAATATATTTTTTTAATTAACAAGGAAGTTATCAAATCAATGGATATTTCCTTTTTCTTAGTAACGTTTCATTGGAACATGGGGTTTCTTAGAAGCTTAAGTTTTCTTACTCAAAACATTTAAAATCAAATATTATGAGTTTTTGTTTTGACCAAGGACAAAACAGAAAGAAAAGTACAAGATCTACATAGATCTTACATTTAGTACACAAAGTTATTTCTACCTCATTCCCACAATAAATCAGGGACACATGTGTTAGACAAAACAAAAAGAAGCTAGGTATCACAAAATCATAAACACTAATTTATATTAAAACATAGCTTTTGTTCCTGTAAACATGCTATTTTAAAGGCAGCTTTCCTCTTTAACTTAGGTGGTTCCCTTTAAAAATATTTGAATGTAAGCAAAAACAAAATGATCCATGTAATTATACATTTTTATCATCAACTTTATTCTATTTGTATAAATCCCAAAGTAGACCTGAAATAAGAGGAGATATCTACATAACAATCAGAAATGCTGTGGTATACTTTTACCCACTGTCACTCAGGCTAGTTAAATTTTTATTTCCAATAATCATTAAGTTATAAATTTATACAAAGAGATACATTATAAAATTTTAAGTATATCATAATTATTGACAGTGGAGTGGACAAGTAGTACATGTAAGTAAAAAATCAATTATAATGAATCACAGATATTATGGAAATTTGAGATTGTCATGTGAGAAAGGAAACGTTTGAAGCAGGACTATGTGATCCCTCTTTACTTGTGGGGATGCTGCACATAAGGAAAAAGATAGATCTGGTCCAATCCCATTGCAAACATACGAAAAACAGTCTTCTTGTTAAACATGCATATATGGCATTTAGTGGTGGCAGAATTCTTATATTTGTAATGCTTTTGCAATATGTACCTAGCCTGTTAGGGACTGCTTGTAGAAAATAAACATCACATTTCAGGATTTATTATGTAGCTGCTTATAAAATGTGATATAAACTATGTAATTATCAGTATGTAAGTTGTAAATATTTCATGAAAAATATAAGACCCTTTTGTGTAAATGATGCTCTGCATGCATCCCTTAGGGATCATGTATGCTAAAACCAAACCAGAAGACCTCCTAATACAACAAGAAATAACCTGAGGAGCAATGATGATAGTTCTGTACTTCATGCTTTGTGTATGGATCACAACTACTGTTATCTCGTCAATTTTGAAATTGTTAGTCAGCTCTGGTACTGGTGAATAGCTCTAGTTTTTGTGGGATTTAACAATCTGAGGTTCTGAGTTTTCTCAGGTTGGCAATTTGGCTTGAAGGAGGGAATTACAGCTTCAATTTGAAGCTACTTGAGAAAAGCAATTACACTGTATTTACATAGATTGTATATTTTTGGGGATTGTGATTGGAGGATTAATGGAGATTATAAGATTTAATACTCCAAATCTATCTAGTTTTCAGCACTCATTGTAGTGTAAATAGTGTAAAAGCCTAAGAGAGTAATTCTTTTGTGTAAATAGGTACATATCAATACTTTAGAAGAAGAGATGAGACTTTATTGATAGTACTTTTTCATTTCCTGTGCCATTTTATCTAGTTTAGTAGGTCACTAGTTGGGCCAGTGAAGGATATTCAGCAAATAAATTACAGATATGAGTTGATTTGTTTAATGAATATGTCCTGTCCCTCATGGAGAAAATAAATTAAAGAAGAATATAAACATAGGCAAGGAGAATAGCTGGCAGGGGTCAAGGTGAGGACTAACTTATTGATGAGAAAATTGATATGAGATTTATATACAAATATGTTTCAGAGGTGCAGAAATATTGTGAAGGGATTGGCAAGCTGTTGGATGTTGAGATTATGAATAAGGGTAAAGTTCAGGATGAATGCGAGTGCTTATTTTTCTTAAGTAATATTTGTAGACAAGAGAGAAAAGAATTCTAAGAGTTCTAGAATGCCATATATTTTTTGTTTTCTTTCATGTATTTTATTGGTATAGAGAATGGAAGGAGGGAGTTAGAAGATCTATCCTCCGTCTTAAGGAGCTAGTCAATATGAATGGCTCTTAAATATAAATATTCACATGACCTGTTGACATCAAGCTTCTCTTTAGCTACACCATAGATACTGTCAGCAACCCAGTGGAATATGAGCTCTTCTGAAGCTATACCAATCACTTCATCTACTGGAAAATGCCTGAAAAAGTAAGCATATATGAGAACCTGGAGCATAAGGACAGGACACATCACCCTGAAAAGTCAGAGGAAACTCAGATGACAATACAATTCCAAAAAACATGACACTTTAATATAAATAAGAGGAACAGGAAACGGGGGGGACTCAGACGGGGTTTTATAGTTTAACACTTTTTGAAAGCACAGACAATAGTACCAAAGGAGAGATGGAGGCCTGGTGAAACATGAACCACCCCTTTCCCTGCCCATTGGAGAGAGAGAGGGGCATGCTGCAGAGACATGGGGCTCTTGTGGGTGGAAAATTCCTCCCTCAGGTGTGGCCAGTCACATGCTGGAGACAGGGAAGAAAACAGTGATGCAGGAAAGGAAAAGGTTCTTATACTTGGTAGGGAGTGGGGACAAGCTGAAGCTGTATTGCTGCTGTATATGTCTCTCTGGGCCAGTCTGGGGGACCTTCCTCCCGTCGATCAAATGTGTACAAGGTGGGGACCTGAGCAGTTCACTGATCATTCTTAGTCTTGCTAATAGGTTGATCACTGTGGTCAGCAGAGAGGGTTAAGTCTAGGAGGTTAACAAATAGAGTGGAGGACCTCACACCCAAGGTTTCTCTCACTGTGGCTTTGGTAGTTGCCTGCTTGAGAGATGTCCTCTACATTGACTTGCTGGCTCACCTTAGCCAACTTTCTTCTCCTACCTTGACTTCTGTTTCCTCATCTGTGAAGGCTTCATCTAACCGATTCCAGCTGCAGATGGGGAAACCCAACCCTATAGGCACGTGGCAATGATGAAGTTTTTCAAGAAGAAAACTGTGAGCTGCTCCTGGATGATTAATATTATTTATTTATTTATTTATTTATTTTTGGCCCAGGGGTCTAGCAGCAACACATCACGATGCCCTGGCTAAGAGTTGTGTCCAACTCCTTGTCTTGTCCTTGCTGCCCTGACCCCCACCACCGCCCAGGCTGTTGTTGCACAAGTCAAGTGAGAATAAGATATTGGCTCAGCCTTAGCACATTGCCACTGCCCACCACATTCAGAAGGCCATTAGAGTCAGGCAGTGAGTGGGACAGGTGCCTAGGTAGGAGTCATCGCCCTGGGAGCTGTTTGTGACTGGAGGCTAGGGATGCAGGTGAGGATGCAGGTGAGGGTTTGGTGTGGGACAAGGGTGAGTGTAGGTAAGCACTTCTTTAGTAAGGCCCTATAGACAGTGCATGTGCAGGCTGGTGGGACTGAAGAGGTAGGTGATGGAGTTGGACTTGGCCATTGGAAACAGGAGGAACTCCCAAGCCTGTGTCTGGATTTTCAGGCTTCTCCTCCTCCTCTCCATACATGGTTCCTGTTTTCACTGGCTGCTGTTGCCCATTCAGCCTACCCACTCTACACTCAGGAGTAGAAGTCAAAGTTCATGACATTGACCCAGGACTTGTGGCCATGCCCACAGATAATTACTTGGGCCTCAGTGAAGAACAACATGGGGATCAGGTCATCTTTGTGTCCTGTCACCAGGTAGTGACGGTCAAAGACCCAGCATGCATGAAGCAGATCTTTCAGAATACCTCTTTATGAATCCAACAGGAGTAGATAGTTAATACCCAGCGTCCACTGTGGTTGATACTGGCTAAGTGTTGGCTGTTGGCTAGAGAGCAAACTTGTTCTGTGGGCCTCACCCACCACCCACGTGACCAGTGGGTTGCAAAAGTCTTCTTTGAACAGCATGAATGGCAAAGCCTTGGCCCTGCCCCTCTAAGCTATAGAGCAGCGCCTAAGGTGCGTGGTGGCTGATCTGGTGCAGTATAGGTGGCCACTGGCCTGTGATGCCAAGAACAGACTTTTTAACTCAGCTGCTGCTTGACACATGTCATGTAGGTCTTGGAATTATCCATTTCTCATTGAATGTCTTGCTCGTGTCCTAGAGGAGACCTAGGTACTGTACCTGGGCAGCTGGGAACCTCACTGGCATGGAGACGGTCTCTTGACAGCAGTGACCTGATTCAAGTCTTGGCAGTGGTCTGGGTTTCCTTATAGATTATATAAATGATGCAAAAAGACACAGATGACTTCCTTTAAAATCAAACACAATTAAGGAGAAAGACTAGAATGAGAATGTCTATATGCCTTTACTCAGAGATTATAAATGAAGATATTAAAAACAGGTGAAATAAAAAAAATAAAAAATTCATATTCATGAATAATATGCCAATGTTAAAGGTAGAAAGTCACAACAAACATAGAATGTAAGATTAAAAATTTTGTTGACATATTTATAAGATAAAAAATAATCAAAATTATGAAAGATAATACACAACAAATAGAGTGGAGGACCTCACACCCGAGGTTTCTCTCCACTGTGGCTTCTATAGTTGCCTGGTTAGGAGATGTCCTCCTCATCGACTTGAGAAGGAAGAAAGAATTAAAAAGACTTCAGTATGTAGATCAAAGTGCCATGTTTCCAAAATATTTGTGAATTAAACTATATTAGCTTCCTATTGCTGCAGTAAACAATTACCACAAACATAGTGTCTTAAAACAGCACAGATTTATGACCCTACATATCTGAAGTTCAGAAGTCCAGGATCCTAATATCACGGGGTCATCAGAGCTGTGTTTCTTCTGTGAGCTCAGGGGGACAACTCGTTCCCAGAACTTTTATAGGTTCTAGGGCTGCCTACATTTCTTAGCACATAGCCCTTTCCTCAGACTTCACAGACAGCAGGGTAACACATTCACATATCTCTCACTCTCTGATTCTGATTCTTCTCCTTCTCTCATTTATAAACACCTTTGTGAATACATTGGTCCACTTGAATAATCCACTTAAATAGTCTCCCCAGCCCCAAATCCTTAGCTTAATCACATTTGCAAAGTACCTTTTCCTATATAAGGTAATACATTCACAGATTTCAGGGATGAAGATGTGGAAGTCTTTGGGGGTCCATTATTCCATCTACCTTCTGAAGTAATATTTACGCTCTGGTTAGCAACAATTTTAAATAAAGTTGTGCTAGAATGAAAAATTTATCCTTATTCATATAGAAAAATAAAGCTTTGCTAAGAGAAACAAATAGACTTGTTTCAGGTGTTTCACCTGTAGTACTATATATCCAAAGATAGCAGAGATGTGTAAGCGATATTATCAGGGGAACCCGTCCCCAATATTTCAACATAGGTTCTTACTATTTTCCCTAATTATCAGCCAGTCTAAGAAAGAAAGACAAAGGGACAACGAGAGGAATTTTACAGCTAGGCCTCCAGGGGTGACATCACATATCGGTACATCCATGGTGCCCACCTGAGCCACAAAACCAGCAGGTTTTTATTAAGGACTTCAAAAGGAAAGGGGGGGGGGGTACAAACAGGCAGTAGGTCACAAAGCTCACATGCTTCAAAAGGCAATAAAGATCACAAGGCAAAGGGCAAAATTATAATTACTGATGAGGGTCTATGTTCAGCTGTGCATGTATTGTCTTGATAAACATCTTAAACAACAGAAAACAGGGTTCCAGAACAGAGAACTGGTCTGACCTCAAATTCACCAGGGTGGGGTATTTCCCCACCCTAGTGAGCCTGAGGGTACTGCAGGAGACCAGGATATATTTCAGTCCTTATCTCAACCACTTAAGACAGACATTCCCAGAGTGGCCATTTATAGACCTCCCCCAAGGAATGCAATATTATCCTGGGGTCTTAATATTATATTCTTTGCTAGGAAAATAATTTAGCGATATCTCTCCTACATGCACGTCCATTTATAGGCTCTCTGCAAGAAGAAAAATATGGCTCTATTCTGCCCCACCCCACAGGCAGTCAGACCTTATGGTTGTCTTTCCTTGTTCCCTGAAAATCGCTGTTATTCTGTTCTTTTTCAAGGTGCACTGATTTCATATTGTTCAAACACACATGTTTTACAATCAATTTGTATAATAGTGGTCCTAAGGTGACATACATTCTCAGCTTTTGAAAATAACAAGATTAAGAGATTAAAGACAGGTGTAAGAAAGTGTAAGAGTATTATTTGGGAACTGATAAATGTCCAAGAAATCTTCACAATTTATGTTCAGAGATTTCAGTAAAGACAGGCGTAAGAAATAATGAAAGTATTAATTTGGGGAACTGATAAATGTTCATGAAATCTTCACAAATTATGTTCATCTGCCGCGGCTCCAGCTGGTCCCACTGTTTGGGGTCCCTGACTTCCTGCAACACAATATTTTGAAGATTTATCTCAAAATTTAAAAATAAGTGTACTTCTGGAAATGTTTTTAAAAATTACCCATTCTGCCAAACAAAACGTTATTTAAAGTGTTCTACTTCACGCTTAAATTACAATTTCAAGAATGAAATAATAAGGTCATAAGTAATATTATCTTCACTAAATATTTAAATGGTATAAATCAGAATGTTATATGTAAAAAGATACAATTTAATGGTCAAAAAATGAATATATAGTAAAAACACTGTGAAGATAGTGACTCTATTTATAGCAGTTAAATGAAGATATAACAATTATGAGTATTTTTATGCTGAATCACATGATATAAAAAACATAAACATAAACTGTATTTGTCAAAGATATGATTATCTATTTAAAAACCTTATCAGCAAAAACAATATATAGTATTAATGCACTTATAAGTATGCAAAAAATAAACAAAAGTATTATATATTATATAATATATTATATAACATAATAATATATAATATAATGTAATATATTATATTATAATAATTATTATATTATCAGCAAAAACAATATATAGTATTAATGCACTTATAAGTATGCAAAAAATAAACATTTTCTTATTTTTCTGTAACAAAAATTTAAAATCTTGTAAAAATATATTTAGAATAGCCATAGGGGGAAAAAGGTGCTAATAAACTCAAAATAACTTTAAGAGAACATTTTAAGATTTAAAAATTATTTGAATAAACTGAAAGATAAAAATGAGTAATAATTTTAAAGCTATACTTACTTTAAGGATAAATGTGTAAATACTATGGCAAAATTTAAAATCCCAAAGGACTTAACTAGGAAATTCACAAAATTAATAAAGTATGCCAGAAAGTTTGCCAATTATAAAATAACCAGTGTAAAAATAATTATCATGCATATATAGAAAAGTAGGTATAAATCATAACTGAAAAAAAAATTATTTCAAGAAATGCAGTAAAACAGTTTATCCAGGAAACAAGGGTGATAGTTATTCTTTCAGAGGAAAATAATTATGTAAAGAATGATGGTGGATTAAATTGCAAAAAGCAGATACTTCTTTTCTTCTTCTATTGAAATTATACTTGGAAGGTAAAATAATGTGCTCAAATTTTCATTTCCAAATAAGATGGTGTGCTTTGGGCAGACCAATCAAATTATATATGAGAACATTTAGAAAACTAAATAAACTACAAAATTCATTTAGGTAAGTGCCCCAAACTAGGACTCTATACCCAACAAAATAGACTCTTCCAGAAAAAATTAAAATAGTAGATACAAACAAATACCAATTATCAGAAATAATTATTTTAATATTGGGTTATAAAATATTTGCAAATGAACATAATCCAAAACGAAAGGAGGAGGAAAATATTGTTAATTTAATTAATTTATTTATTTATTTTGAGACAGAGTCTCACTCTGTCACCAGGCTGGAGTGCAGTGGCACAATCTCAGCTCACTGCAACCTCTGCCTCCTGGGTTCAAGCAGTTCTCCTGCCTCAGCCTCCTGGGTAGCTGTACTACAGGTGCGTGCCACCACGCCCAGCTAATTTTTGTATTTTCAGTAGAGACAGGGTTTCACCATGTTAGCCAGGGTGGCCTTGATCTCTTGACCTTGAGATCCACCCACCTTGGCCTCCCAAAGTCCTGGGATTACAGGCATGAGCCACCATGCCCAGTTGCAGGAAAATATTTTTAAGTGCTCTGAAGTTCTAGCATAATCTGAGCAGCTAAAATAAACATTTTTATCATATAGTAATAAGGCAAGTATCAAACTATCACTTTTAAGGTAATGACTAGAAAAAGAGTAAAATATAATTTAAAAATTAATAAAGGAAAAATGTAAAATATATGATTCATCCTAATTAAACCAAGTAAAAAGATGAAAGAAGCTATGTAACTTAATAGATCAACTATAGCAGTTTAGTAACACTAGATGAAGTAGAATATTAGTCAAAATAGAATACTGGACAATGTAGTACATAAGGCAAGAAATACTACTACAAATAAAGAGGGATATTTCACAGTGATAGCAAATTTAATGTATCAGGAAGATTTTAGTCCAATATTCACCCCAATAGCATAGTTTTCAAAATTTATTTTTCTAATTAAAGAAAATGAAAAGAAATAGACCAATTCACAGCCATATTAGAAGACATAAATACTATTTTCTCAAATGTTTATTAAATGAGTAGCAAAACTAAACTGTGAATAGAATGAAAAAAAACTAAATAGCCATTCCTAAATAGAAAAAAAAAAAATTAAACTGCTTCATTTCCAGAATAAAACTAAACATATTCAAGTGCATATATAAAAAACTACATATGTTATTTTGTTTTATTATATATAGTTCAATTTTGCTTTATTATATATAATAAATTATAGATATATGCTTTAGTATAAGGAATTGGCTCATACATTTGTGGAGGCTGAGAAGTCCCATGATTTGCTGCCTGCAACTTGGATACCCAGAAGAAGAGGTGGTGTAGTTCTGTCTGAGTTTGAAGATTGAGGTGTGAATTTGAAATATTTTATATATATACACACATAATATTTCAATTATTTGATTATTTAATATATTTGAAATATATATTTATATATAATATATAAAATATTTATATATTTATAAAATGTTTCAAATAGGATATATATATCCTATTGCTCCTACTTCTTTGAAGAACTCTAATCTACCAACCAAAAATTTAATCTATGTCTCTATTCATCCAAAGTCTAAAAAATATTGGAAAATGTAAAAGGACCTGGGAAACAAAAGCTAGCTATCACAAAATCTGAGAACTTTCTAAAATATAGAAAGAAGAATTTACCAGATTAAATTGAAGACACAGATGAGGCTACATCCTAAGAAACAAGTGTTAACTGCAGCAATTTTCCAGATTGATTCTAAGAAGGGTTAACATTCATCAACAATCTCTCTTTCTCTCTCCAAGAGGACTCAACATCAGCAATGATTTGTGTTCTTAGGTTAATTGCCAAGGCAATTCACTAAAGAAAGTGAGCACCTGTCCTGCTGGGTCATGAGTGGGAAGTGAGCAGCATGTGAAGCAATTCTCAAAGAGGATAAAGCAAAACTGAAAAGGCAGTCCTAAGTAGAAATATTTTAAACCGCTGACTTTCAGAGTAAAGTTCCTTAAATATGGCAAATATCGATCCCCCAACTAACCTGTCTGTAAGAAATCCTGCTATTGATAGCTCCTGAATCCTTCTCACTGAATCCTTCTTGAGTCTGCTTATTCAAGGGTTCTCAGAGATTCACAATAAATCATGCAGATGGTTTCTTCCAGTAGAGGACTTTATTCATGTACACGAAGGAAGTAGGGAAATCAAGGTAACCAAGATAAAGAGACCAAACAAGTTACTTCAGAGGAAACAGAGGTAATTCTAAAAAACGAAAGAGAACTTAAAAGCAAAATTCATCAGGTAGAGATGTGAAAGAGATAAAGTGTTTCCAACACCAAGAGTAGTCTAGAAAAGAAAGTGAATAATTTGATGACAGCAAAAAAAAAAAAAAAGTTATGAGAACATATTGACATTAAAATTTTTGTGATATAAATGTATGCATAAGTAAATTAAAAATGTGATTGGTCTGAGCTTTCTATTAACCGACTGATTAAAACAGATGTAAGTGACTAGACAGGTATGTCTGAATAATTATTTTTCTTCTCCTGACTCACTAGCATTTGTATTCCTTTATCTGGGAATGTAGGCATAACTTTGAGTTACATTTATTTTTATGTATAGCCTTTCGTCTTCCACTTTGAGCTCTATGCCTTGGAAGTGACCTATAATTTTCATTTCAACTATATTCTTTTCAAAGAATCTCTATTTTTTATTGTAACTTTTATTTTAGGTTAAGGGGTGCAGATGCAGATGCAGAGATTTGTTCTATAGATAAACTGCGTGTTGTATGGGTTTGGCCTGCAGATTTTTCTGTACACCAAAAAAGCCTTGAATTGATAACCTCTATGTACACATTCCAGTGTGCTTAATACCTTCTTAAAGAACTGGAGAGATGATAGATTTAACATTTTCTTGAGATTATTCATAATTTTTGAGTGCCTTCAGGCTAGAAAGGAGGATGTCTTTAGTCCCTAAGTAAAAAAAGAAGAGGTTATATGTATATGAAATGATGTATATGTATATAAAATATATAGAGACTTATTTCATATATATAATCTCTCTCTATATATACACACACATGCACACACACATACACACACACACACACATATATATAAGTGTATATATGTATATATAAATTGCAAGGGCATGATTTTAAAAGACAGTATGTAAGTACTCACTAGTAAATATTATTATATTATTATATTATTGCTGTTTGTTTCACTGAGGCACAATTCTAGCCCATTTAGGACCTTATCTTTCAGGTAATAAGCATAGTACCTTATAGATAGGTATCTTTTCTGATCCTTTCCCTCCTCCTGGCCTCCACTCTCAAGTAGGCCCCAGTCTGTGTTGTTTCCCTCTTTGTGCCCAAGTGTTCTTGTTGTTTAGCTCCCACTTGTAAGTGAAAACATGTGGTATTTGGTTTTCTGTTTCTGCGTTAGTTTGCTTAGGATAACAGCCTCCAGCTCCCGCTTTTTTTTTTATAGCTACCTAGTATTCCATTGTGTATATGTACCTCATTTTCTTTATCTAGTCTATCATTGATGAGCATTTAGGTTGATTCCATGTCTTTGCTATTGCAAATAGTGCTGCAGTGGACATTTGTGTGCATGTGTCTTTATGGTAGAGCTATTTATATTATTTTGGGCATATACCCAGATACTGGACTGCTGAATTGAATGGTAATTCTGGAATACATTTTTTGAGGAATTGCCACACTGCTTTCCATAATTGCTGAACTAACTTACACTCAGCTTACGTTATCTTTTCTCCATAATTACGTTCTCTTTTTTCCATAATTGCTGAACTAACTTACACTCAACTTACGTTCTCTTTTCTCCATAACCACGCCAGCATCTGTTTTTTGTTTTATTTTGTTTTTTGTTGTTGTTGTTGTTTTTACCTTTTAATAATAGCTATTCTGACTGTTGTGAAATGGTATCTAATTGTAGATTTGATGTATATTTATTTAGTGATATAAGTTGCTTATAGATTCTGGATATTAGACATTTGTCAGATGCATAACTTGCAAATTTTTTCTTCAACTTTGTAGGGTGTTTGATTACTCTGTGGATAGTTTCCTTTGCTGTGAAGAAGCTCTTTAGTTTAATTAGGTCCCATTTGTGAATTTTTCTTCTTCCAATTGCTTTTGGTGTGTTCATCATGAAATCTTTGCCAACATCCCATGTCTAGAATGGTATTTCCTAGGATATCATCCAAGGTTTCTATAATTCTATGGTTTCACATTTAAGTGTTTAATTCATCTTGAGTTGATTTGTGTATACAGAATCCCTAATTGTGTTTTTCCTGGTAGTGACCTTTCTAGTTACTGTGTAACTGCTTTCACTATCTTTCTTACATAATGCATTTGCCCACCTATGAGAATTATGTTTTTAAATTCTGTCTGATTTTGAAAGAAAGAAACATGGCAATTATGCCCACTTTCCTTATCTTTAGTGTCAGGCCTACTTCCAATAACCTCTGCGGGAGATGTTCTTCTCTGATGTTCTTATAACATCAGTGTTATATTGCAGTCTGATTAGCAACTGTATTAGTCCGTGTTCATGCTTCCAATAAAGACATACCCAAGACTGGGTAATTTATAAAGACAAAGAAGTTTAATGGACTCACAGTTCCATGTGGCTGGGGAGGATTCACAGTTATGGAGGAAGGTGAAAGGCAAGTCTAACATGGCTGCAGACCAGAGAGAATGAGAGAATCAAGTGAAAGGGCTTTCCCCTTATAAACCGAGCAGATCTCATGAGACTTACCCTCTAGCATGAGAACAGCAAGAGGGAAACCACCCCCATGATTCAATTATCATTCACTGGGTCCCTCCCACAACACATGGGAATTATGGGAGCTACAATTCAAGATGAGATTTAGCGGGGACACAGCCAAACCATATCAGAGTCTATTTCACAACTGAAGAAATAGTAGCCCAGTTCAAGTGGCATGTCTGTGAACACAAAGCTATTTTATTTCATAATCAGAATTTATAATTCAGATGTGGTTTATAATTCAGTGCTTCTCCCCATACTACATAGTTCATTTTCTCATTATTCAGATGAAGAAGCAATTTAAGAAAGATTAACTGGTTTGCTAAAGTTTATGCCATGAGTTTTTATCAGTTAAGGGGGTAGAGTCTGTTTTGAACACCCAAAATGATAAATCACCTATCTTATTATATTAATATACATTTAATTTATCATTTCTTGTCTTGTTTTTGTCCCCTCACCACGTAACACAGCTTAGAAGAGTAATGTTTGTGAAATATTGAATACTTAAAAATTAATTAATTTAAAAAATTGAAATGGAAACTATAATAAGATAATTTTACCAATATTTTGATATGCCAAACGGGTGAATTATTTGGGTTGTTAAAATGCTATTTATGCTCTTCGAAAAGTACTAATTAAATCTTATTTTTGGGGATGTATATTTGATTATTAATCTATCTTTTGTGTACATAAGTGGCACTGTTTCAAAGATCATACAAATATTAATTTATTTACTCCTCATAACCTCCTTGTGACATAGGCAGCACTATTATGTTCAAAATACAGAAAAAGAAACTGATATAAAGACAGGCTGGTTAATTTTCCAAAGTTATAAGCTAATAATTAGAAGAGCAAGGATTTAATGATAGGCTGTTTAACTTTCAATTTTCTACTCTTTTTACTTTTTTTTTTTTTGAGATGGAGTTTTGCTCTTGTTGCCCAGGCTGGAGTGCAATGGCACAATCTCGGCTCACTGCATCCTCTGCCTCCAGGGTTCAAGCGATTCTCCTGCCTCAGCCTTCCGAGTAGCTGGGATTACAGGCGCCTGCCACCACGCCCAGCTAATTTCTCTGTTTTTAGTACAGACAGGGTCTCGCCACATTGGCCAGGCTGGTCTTGAACTCCTGACTTCGGGTGATCCACCCGCCTCAGCCTCCCAAAGTGCTGGGATTAGAGGTGTGAGCCACCACGCCCGGCCCCAAATTTCTACTCTTAAGAAGTATGCTATATTGTCTTCAAACTATGAATAAAAAACATAAACGTGTAGAAAAACTATTTCAAATCTTTTAGCTTGCTTTACAAATTTCTTGACAGGAGAAAATGCAAGCAATGAACGTAACCTTGTTTTAGTATTACCATCAGTACAATATCATAAGAAGAATGACTTGAAATAAAAAGTTAAACTCAATGTAACACAAGCTATTGAGAATGAATGAAGTAAGAACTATTTGTTTCTATTATCAATGCTAGGTGCTTTTCTTTATTAATACAAATAGAAAAAGAAACTCTCCACTAAGATAAAGCCTTGAATTAATATCCTATATATAAACATTCCATTATGTTTAATACGTTCTTCAAGAACTAAAGAGATGATAGATTTAACATTGTCTTGAGTTTATTTATCATTTTTGAGTGACTTAGGCTAGAAAGGAGGATGTCTTTAGCCCCTAAGTAGACAAGAAAGAGGTTAAATATGTACAAAATCACTTTATAAAGATTGCAAGGGCATGATTTTAACAGGCAGTAAATAAGTACTCATTAGTAAATCTTATATTATATTCTTGTTGTTTGCTTAATCAAGGCACATTTCTAGCCCATTCAGGACCTTACAATTTTTTTGCAGAACTAAGATTAATATATACCAGTCCTAGACTGATATAGGCAGATTATACCTTACTGATTATTGGAGGTGAGGAATAAAAATTGATCTTAAAGGATGGTGATACATAACTTGGCAGAAACATGGAGAAGAAGACTACGGTTTTCAAGAAAGGACAATAATGAAGACATAGGGATATGCACATTAGGTAAAGAGCCAGATAATAAATATTGTAGGCTTTGTAGGCCACATAGAGCCTCTGTCATATACTTTTTCTTCTTTTTTTCCCCAGTCATATAAAAATGTTTTAAAAATACATTCTTAGCTGGAGGAGTACACATAAATAGTCAATGAACTAGATCTGGCCAGTGGCCCCCAGTGTGCCAATCCCTTATTTAAATGACTATGGAATTCTGCCTGACTAGATTGGAGATTTAGTAGTGGATAGTATTGGCAGAGAAGAGTGTAAAGAATAGATGAGACCAGATTATTAAAAATATTGAAAGCCACAATGAAGCATTGAACTTGGATTAGATTCTTTTTTCTCTAAACATAAAGGTGAAAGTATTTATCGTCCAATTCATTTAAGATTGCTTTAGCATTAAGCCAAATTGTTCTCATTTGACCCCAGGAAATCAAATGAAGGATGTTTTAATTAAAGGGGAACATTAAATCAAGTATTGTTTTATCTCTTATAGAGTAGAGCCAAAACGTTTTTAAAAATTTCTATTTCCTTTGAAGGCGTACCTTTTAATGAAATACAATGATTGCTGGTGTTAATATTCTGACCTTGTATGTTCTGATGCACAAACTAAATGAAGACCATATGTGGTGGTTTTCTTTGGAGATGATGTGTATTTTTGTACTTGTGAAATCAAGGGGACTGTTATTGAAACTCAACTCCTAAATTTTCTATTTGCTCACAGCTGGGGTGTCCCTGGGTCCTGGGAAGCAAAAAGCACATGCTTAGTGTTAGAGTTTCCCAGTCGAATTTCAGAAACTTGAAAAGTTCCTGTACCCTGACAGCATCTTTATTACCTGTACTTGAGAAATCTCTAGACGGTATCCTTTCTTATCACACAGAGAGAGAGAGAGAGAGAGAGAGAGAGAGAGAGAGAGAAAGGTATATATAGAGAGACATATATAGAAAATAAAATAATTACTATAAATAATTATTTTTTATTTTTTTAAATTTAGCAATATGAATTTAAAGGTGCTAGTTACTGAAATGAGAATTACAGGACAGTGAACAGTGAACAAGTCTAGAAAATGAAATACTAGGACGTGTTAAAATACGTAGAAAAAAAAGAAATTGACCAACATGTGGAAATTAGCTTTTGATTATATAAATACAAATTAAATTTCTTATTTGTGAAATACAACCAGTGTGAAATAGTTGTTTTTAAAGTCATATAATTTCTTGAAGTTCAAAGAATGATACACTTTTCTTCATCTCTGTGAATTTTTAATTCTCAGTTGTTCTAGTTGCCTGGATGCAGGGTAGAAACTCACTGGACTGGGAGTCATAGATGTTGGAGGCTGAGTCCAACTTCCTCACCAGCAATATCATTTGTTACATATCCATACTTTTATCTAATAATATGTATATTTCCATCTGTACAAAAGACATACTCACTTATATGTGATGGATTATAATTATTGCCCTAGGACTAAAGTAATTCATACAACTTTGGAAATAATAGATTCACAACTAAATAATTACAATGTAGTTTGATATTTTAATAGAAAAATGTGCAGAATATATAAAGGAAATACTGACTGTGGGTGTGGAGATAAGAGGGAATCCTCTGGAAGTTATCACTAAGTAATGACATTTTTACTCTCTTTAAAAAGTCATAGGATTTTGTAAGACAGAAAAGATAAATTGACTACAATAGTAAACTTCTCCCCTCTTTAAGGACAACACATTTTACTCCTCATGTTCAACTGCATGTAGATGTTTTGTAAACATATATATATACACACACACACACACATATATATTTAGAAATTGCATTTGGTTTTGCAATGACTTCCGTTGTCAACAGAAATATCAGGCATTTGGTTATTCAGCATATAAGTTTATTATGTTCAATTTTATCTTATGAAAAATTGAGAATATAAGACAAAGTTCCTACTGTTTCAAAAGTTTTCAAGATTTTTGTTGTGGTGATGCTACTTATTTGTTAATACAGATGTACAGCGAAATGATAAATGAGTTTTAGCAAGTATAGAAAAACAACTTTTAAGTATTACTTCTTTTGGAGGTTCAATTAGAGTTTATAAGTTAAATCAGCAACCAGTCTTTCAACCAAAACACACACAAGCATAAACCATTAAATATTTTTTTAAATCAATCAAAATATTCCTCAATTTAAAAAAGCTAGAATTTGTGAATAAGCTTAACTCATCCCTTCTAATTCTAAAATATATGGATACACTTATCCACAACGTTTTTAAGTAAAAATATTGTGTAAATGCATTATCTGTGCAGTTCCCCATAATGTTTTTTGTCTTCTACAAAACATTGCTATATTTTGAGCAATAATTAGAGTTTGGTATTACTTCCAATGGATTTTTTTTTTTTTAATTTTGAAGATGAGCCAATTACCTTTCTAGAGCGTTGATAGCAAACTTTTCAAGTGGCACCATCACCTAAAAAGTTTATTTTCTGATCCTTTCTGAATGTCCTGAAGTTTTCACATTGTAGTAATTGACACTGTGAGATTTTATGCACCTCAATTTGATGTGCATATGACTCTTGCAGCATGTTTTAACATAGGAATATTAAAATACAGTTAGCATAGGCTAACCTAGAGATAAGAAGCCAAGGCTATATCTGGCAGATTTTTCTTGTTACTCCTACTTTGAAGTTCTATTTAAGAGTTATCGCTTAGTTTTCCTCTTGTTTCTAGTTGTTTAAACATAAAAAGCTAGGAAATTTCAAAATTTTGTTATTTTAGGGAATACCTAGAGCATATGAAGAAACAAAAGCCATGCCAAGAAAAAAAAGAAATAAGAGAAGAAGGGGGAAAGGAGAACATAAAGTAAAATAAAATGAAGAAATAAAACAAACACGATGCTAAGACATGTAGCCAAAATTTTTTTCTGTAGGGTGTGGCCTCTTGGGGATGAGGACTACCATCTCCCTTTAATTATCTGCCGCAGGAAATAAATTTGTCTTCTACAGTGAGATGACTCCTTTATTCACTGCTACACTTTGATGAATATATTTTTAATTTGATACCAAAATGCAATCTTAAATTTTTCAGAGCAAAACCTGAATAGCACAGCAGGAATGAGAAAAAAACTGAAGGTCAAAGGGGAAATTCTTCATGCTAGAAACTTGTTGTTATAAACTACGCCAATATCCACAAAATCACTAGTGCTCACACTCGATGGAGAGGATACATGAAATAAAAATTTCAGAAGAGAGCATAATAGCTATATCCACAGTCTCATGTACAAAGTACTGTTCAAAAATCATTCTCCTCATGGCATTCATTTTTTATTAGATCAGTCATAATAACATTTACTAGAGTAATAATTATAAACTAGAACATATTTTCTTGATTCAACAGCATTTAAAATTTTGTACTATAAATACCTTTTGAAAGAATTTTCATTAAAGCCGCACGCACATTATATCTATTTTACATAGTTAAGAAAGACCTATTAAGTTCAAGTATGTGGCATTGAAGAGACAATTAGTATGTTTAAGACAAAGAGCGTCAGGAGAGATCAAGCACAGATATATTTTATTACATTTAAATTGAATTAGCATTCAGTTTTTTGTGTTACTCTATTTAAAGTAGTACTGCCACAAAACAAATTATAAATGCCTTTTATTGAGAGAAAAACTTATTGAGTTTGTCACAGATATCTATAAATATACATTCTGGATTTTTAAAATTTAGTCCTAAGAAAGAGCACTGGCCGGGAGCGGTGGCTCACGCCTGTAATACCAGCATTTTGGGAGGTCAAGGCGGGCAGATCACCTGAGGTCAGGAGTTTGAAATCAACCTGGCCAACACGGTGAAACCCCGTCTATACTAAGAAAACAAAAATTAGCAGGGCATGGTGGTGGGTGCCTGTAATCCCAGCTACTCAGGATGCTGAGGCAGGAGAATCGCTTGAACTCGGGAGACTGAGGTTGCAGTGAACCGAGATTGCACCACCACACTCCAGCCTGGGTGACAGAGAGAGATTCCATCCCAAAGAAGGAAAAAAAAAAAAAAAAAAAAAGAATGAAAGGAAGAGCACTACTGTCTAATGTTAAGATCATGTTACTATGTCAGGAAGTTTAAGCTGTGACACAGTTACTATCACTAATTCACCACATGACCTTGAAGACTCATTTAAAATATTTGAGTGTTTCTTTTTTATCTGTAAATTGAGAACTTTAGACTAAGCTGTTTCCTCACCTGTTAGGTTGGTGCAAAAGTAATTGTAGTTTTGCCATTGAAAATAATAGCAAAAACCGCAATCACTTTGAAACAACGTAAATACAATGCTTGTCATTTTAGAAGCTGACACTATAGCAAAAATATTGAGCTATTCTCAATATTTTCATCTTCTAAGAGAACATCAAGCCTCATTAAATTAAAATTTAATAAATTTAATGTGATTTCTGATCACATGATCTTATGTTATTTGATCAAATTAGAAAGTAAATGTCTGTTTACATATGCTATTTTTTGGCAGTTAAATATTTGGGGAATATGTGGTCCTTGTGGAAGAGGGGAATAAAAGAAATGTATCTGAAGCACAAAAATACTGTATTTTTAGTTGAAATACTTTGCAAAAAAATCTTTCATGAGTCAAAGGTTTTTTTTTAAATTTTACTTCAAAGTATCATGTTTCCAAGGTTTTTTGCTTGTTTTTATGCTACATCAAAGTGGTTCATTTATGTACTGTCTACTAATACATAGATAAAACCAATACTACACTTAGTTTAATTGCTTAGACTTTTCTCTCAGGAATTTTTTTTAAATAAAATGAACTGGTACAGCTGATTTTTAATCCTGAGTTTGTATATATAATGCAATCTAATTCATTTGATTACATGGAAGTTAGCATTAAAAATTCATGCTAGAATTATCACAAAATTATATACCAGATAAGTAATACATCTTATAGTCTGCATTATTTGCTAAACATAATGAATCAGATATCTCTCACTAAGTAATATTTGTTTACCCTTTTCCTGTGACCATTGTCAGCAAAATTTTTCTTACTGCATGAAAATTTTCATCCTATTTTATTCCCTTACGCATTTGTAAAAGTGACTATAGACACACTCTTTAATTTTCAATATAATTTTTCTTAGTTACTTGTATATTTCCTGACATTCCTTGATTAAATATTAAAAGCATGTAGTGGAGAAACATTTATACTGACTGTAATATATCTTACAGTTTGGGTGGTACAAATAATTTTTTATCAATACTCAGCCATTAGTTATAGTTGCCTCTTTTCTCAACATGAAACATTTAAAAATCATAAATATTTCATAGTGCAATTCCAGATACTTACTTATTTAATATTTGAACAGAATTAAGTCAACATTTAATATATTTACTCAGAGGTGATTTGAATATTCTTTATTTTACAAATGTCTATATGTAGATAATCCATTTTACTAATTATTAGAGTATAATGATATAAAGTATAAAGGATTTTGCTTTAAAATATGTCTGTAATTTGATTTTTAAGAACAAATAATCTGTGGAACAGTGAGGCAGTTTTTATTACTTAGGGAGGCAATTTAACGTACTAAATTAGATCATAGATTTGATGTCAGACGGATTTGGATTTTTTCTTTAATTTTGATAGTGAAAAATCTGAGAGATCCTGAGCAAGTTTGTTAATAAATCCTAATTCTTAAATCCTCAACTGTAGAATACAAATGATGGCACCTAATCCACAGGTTGTTTCGAATATTAAATGAGGTTATCTATAAAACAATTATCAAAGTCCTATTATTTATGGAAATCTAAGTAGAGTGCATCGGTTATCAATATTTATTTACATAAGCTGAATACCTTTTTTAAAAATGAAAGAAAAACAGGGATTGTGTGGTTTGTGAAATAGCATGCTCAACACAATTGGATTATAGAGAATATGCTCCTTCACATTGATTTATTTAGAATCATTTTTCCTTTGCTTTACTGCAATAGCACTTTGCCCGTATTTATACTTTAGAGTGTACACGATTTTACCATTAATAAATGCAAGGGTTTTTGATCGATAGAGAGCACCCTTTCACTCATCTGTGCACTCACGAACCTTTGATTAGTGCCTGCAACAAAGCATTCACTGAGATAATAAATACGTGAGTGTGCATTTGAGCAGTGAATTGTGGACCATCAACTAAGCAGAAGCCTCAAAGAGGTTATATCTAAATTTCTCCTCTGTGTGTGTTTATATGTATGTATATTGTATATATGTGTATGGATATATGTATGTGTATATATATGTGTATATATGTGTGTGTATATTTATGTATGTGTGTACAGATTTTATGTGTGTGTGTGTGTATATATATACATATATATATATTTTTAAACAGCTGATCTGGAAAAATGTATGTTAATATATTAACGATGTTAAAGGATCTGGCAGAGTCATCATTTTTATACTTCTTTATTTTAAAGACCTAAGATTTTCATTGCTAACAGTGAATTTCTTTTATAATAAAAAAATAAGTATCAGGATTTCTGATGTTGCTTTACTTTATCCTAATCTGTGTGTGAACCTGGACATATTTTACTTCAATTCAACAAAACAAAATTTATTGAATTATATAACACATGATGGGAAGTGAGGCACAAAGATTAGTAATGTAAGTATAGAACTTAAGCAATTACATTCCTATGGGAAGAGGAACATGAAATTTACCATACCACAAACCAAACTGAAACTAGTGAAGGGTATAAAAGAAAAAGCAATGTGCTGTAACAACTAAGAGATAATGATTTATTGTGGCTGGTAGAAGGTTTCATGCAGGAGGTGGCAGCACAGCACTTTGATTTTCACAGATTTAATATTTCTATCTACTTTTTGCCCTCTTCTGGAATCTTTTCTCCATTTTTATTTTTTCCTTTGGAGCGCAGTCTTGAAAACATCTCACTTTATCACTGGCAAGAATATTCTTCCTATGATTTATGAATGCTTATCCACCTTTCTTTACTATCACCCAGTTTCACTACTGATTATAAGCAGGGAAAAGTAGTAGGCAATTCTAAAATTGTACTTCACATTCCTTTTGCCTTTCTTGAAGGTATTGTGTCTTTCTAATGATTTAGAACATTTCTGGGATAGCAGAAAACTAATATGTGGAACATTTAAAAGAGAAAACGATGGAGAACTCATTACAGAAAGAGGTGAAATGTTTCCTTTATCTCCTTTTTATTTTTTTTTAATTTTTTCCCTTCATATTGGTGCAGGTTTGTTACATGGATGTACTGCATAATGGTAAATTATGGGCTTTTAGTGTAACACAAATTAGTGTACGTTGTGCCCACTAGGTAAGTTCTCATTCTTTACCTCCTTTCTACCTTTCTGAGTCTCCAAGCTCTATTATTTCATTCTCTCTGTCAATGTGTACATATTATTTATGTCCCACTTATAAATTAGAACATGTGGTATTTGACTTTCTGTTGCTGAGTTACTTCACTTAAGATAAAGGTCTACAGTTCCCTCCCTGTTGCTGCAATAGAAATGATTTCATTCCTTTTTTTGGCTGACTATATATATATATATTTTCACAATAGCAAAGATATTGGAATCAACCTATATGTCCATCAGTGGATGATTGCATCAAAAAATGTGTTATATATACATATATATGCATATGTATATATATATGTATACACACACACCACTTTTATATATATATACACACACCACATTTTTTGATGCAATCGTTCACTGACAGACATTTAGGTTGATTCCAATATCTTTGCTATTGTGAATAGTGATGTGATACACATACCAGTGTAGATATCTTTGATATGATGATTTCTTTTCTTTTGGGTAGAGGCCCAGTAGCAGGATTGCTAAACCATATTGCATTTCTATTTTTAGTCCTTTGAAAAATCTCCATACTCTTTTCCACACGTGTTGTACTAACTTGCATTCCCATCAACAGGGTGTAAGTGTTCCTTTTTCTTTGCATCTTTGACAGCAACTGTGGTTTTAGTTTACTTATTTATTTATTTATTTATTTATTTATTTATTTATTATTATTATACTTTAAGTTCTAGGGTACATGTGCATAACGTGCAGGTTTGTTACATATGTATACTTGTGCCATGTTGGTGTGCTGCACCCATCAACTCGTCAGCACCCATCAACTCGTCATTTACATCAGGTATAACTCCCAATGCAATCCCTCCCCCCTCCCCCCGCCATGATAGGCCCCAGTGTGTGATGTCCCCCTTCCCGAGTCCAAGCGATCTCATTGTTCAGTTCCCACCTATGAGTGAGAACATGCGGTGTTTGGTTTTCTGTTCTTGTGATAGTTTGCTAAGAATGATGGTTTCCAACTGTATCCATGTCCCTACAAAGGACACAAACTCATCCTTTTTTATGGCTGCATAGTATTCCATGGTGTATATGTGCCACATTTTCTTAATCCAGTCTGTCACTGATGGACATCTGGGTTGATTCCAAGTCTTTGCTATTGTGAATAGTGCCACAGTAAACATACATGTGCATGTGTCTTTATAGCAGCATGATTTATAATCCTTTGGGTATATACCCAGTAATGGGATGGCTGGGTCATATGGTACTTCTAGTTCTAGATCCTTGAGGAATCGCCATACTGTTTTCCATAATGGTTGAACTAGTTTACAATCCCACCAACAGTGTAAAAGTGTTCCTATTTCTCCACATCCTCTCCAGCACCTGTTGTTTCCTGACTTTTTAATGATTGTCATTCTAACTGGTGTGAGATGGTATCTCATTGTGGTTTTGATTTGCATTTCTCTGATGGCCAGTGATGATGAGCATTTTTTCATGTGTCTGTTGGCTGTATGAATGTCTTCTTTTGAGAAATGTCTGTTCATATCCTTTGCCCACTTTTGGATGGGGTTGTTTGTTTTTTTCTTGTAAATTTGTTTGAGTTCTTTGTAGGTTCTGGATATTAGCCCTTTGTCAGATGAGTAGATTGCAAAAATTTTCTCCCATTCTGTAGATTGCCTGTTTACTCTGATGGTAGTTTCTTTTGCTGTGCAGAAGCTCTTTAGTTTAATTAGATCCCATTTGTCAATTTTGGCTTTTGTTGCCATTGCTTTTGGTGTTTTAGACATGAAGTCTTTGCCCATGCCTATGTCCTGAATGGTACTACCTAGGTTTTCCTCTAGGGTTTTTATGGTATTAGGTCTAACATTTAAGTCTCTAATCCATCTTGAATTAATTTTCGTATAAGGAGTAAGGAAAGGATCCAGTTTCAGCTTTCTACTTATGGCTAGCCAATTTTCCCAGCACCATTTATTAAATAGGGAATCCTTTCCCCATTTCTTGTTTCTCTCAGATTTGTCAAAGATCAGATGGGTGTAGATGTGTGGTATTATTTCTGAGGACTCTGTTCTGTTCCATTGGTCTATATCTCTGTTTTGGTACCAGTACCATGCTGTTTTGGTTACTGTAGCCTTGTAGTATAGTTTGAAGTCAGGTAGTGTGATGCTTCCAGCTTTATTCTTTTGACTTAGGATTGTCTTGGAGATGCGGGCTCTGTTTTGGTTCCATATAAACTTTAAAGCAGTTTTTTCCAATTCTGTGAAGAAACTCATTGGTAGCTTGATGGGGATGGCATTGAATCTATAAATAACCTTGGGCAGTATGGCCATTTTCACGATATTGATTCTTCCTATCCATGAGCATGGTATGTTCTTCCATTTGTTTGTGTCCTCTTTTATTTCACTGAGCAGTGGTTTGTAGTTCTCCTTGAAGAGGTCCTTTACATCCCTTGTAAGTTGGATTCCTAGGTATTTTATTCTCTTTGAAGCAATTGTGAATGGAAGTTCATTCATGATTTGGCTCTCTGTTTGTCTGTTACTGATGTACATGAATGCTTGTGATTTTTGCACATTAATTTTGTATCCTGAGACTTTGCTGAAGTTGCTTATCAGCTTAAGGAGATTTTGGGCTGAGACAATGGGGTTTTTTAAATATACAATCATGTCATCTGCAAACAGGGACAATTTGACTTCTTCTTTTCCTAACTGAATACCCTTGATTTCTTTCTCTTGCCTGATTGCCCTAGCCAGAACTTCCAACACTATGTTGAATAGGAGTGGTGAGAGAGGGCATCCCTGTCTTGTGCCAGTTTTCAAAGGGAATTTTTCCAGTTTTTGCCCATTCAGTATGATATTGGCTGTGGGTTTGTCATAAATAGCTCTTATTATTTTGAGGTACGTTCCATCAATACCGAATTTACTGAGCGTTTTTAGCATGAAGGGCTGTTGAATTTTGTCAAAAGCCTTTTCTGCATCTATTGAGATAATGATGTGGTTCTTGTCCTTGGTTCTGTTTATATGCTGGATTATGTTAATTGATTTGTGAATGTTGAACCAGCCTTGCATCCCAGGGATGAAGCCCACTTGATCATGGTGGATAAGCTTTTTGATGTGTTGCTGATTCCGGTTTGCCAGTATTTTATTGAGGATTTTTGCATCGATGTTCATCAGGGATATTGGTCTAAAATTCTCTTTTTTTGTTGTGTCTCTGCCAGGCTTTGGTATCAGGATGATGTTGGCCTCATAAAATGAGTTAGGGAGGATTCCCTCTTTTCCTTTTTCAACCTTTGCATAATAGCCATTCTGATTGGTGTAAAATGGTATTGCATTGCTGTTTTAATTTGCATTTCTCTGATTATTCTTGATGTTGAACATTTTTTCTTATGCTTGCTGGTTTTTAATATGTCTCTTGGAAAATGTCTGTTCATATCCTTTGCCCACTTTTTAATGATGTTATTTATTTTTCTGTTGAGTTGTTTGAGTTCCTTAGAGATTCTGGATATTCGTCCTTTTTTGAATACATGGGATGAATTAGTTTAATTAAGTCCCATTTGTCTATTTTTGTTTTTGTTGACTTTGGTTTTGAATTCATGCTTAGTCATGAATTATTTGCCTAGGCTAATGTTCGGAAGAGTTTTTCCTAGACATTCTTCTAGGATTTTTATAATTTAGAGTCTTACATTTGTCTTTAACCTATCTTGAGTTAGTTTCTATATGTGGAGAGAAAGAGGGGCCAGGTTCATTTTTCTGCAAATGTCTACCCAATTTTCCCAGCACTGTTCATTGCATAGGTGTCCTTTCCCCAATGTAGGTTTGGTATACTTTGTTGAAAATCAGTTGGCTATAGGTATGTGACTCTATTACTGGGTTTTCTATACTGTTCCATTAATCTATGTGTCTCTATACTAGTACCATGCAGTGTTGGTTGCTATCGCTTTGTAGTATAATTTGAAGTCACGTAATGCAATGCTTCTGGCTTGGTCCTTTTGTTTCAGATTTGCCTATTTGGGCTGTCTTTGGTTTCATATAAATTTTAGGATTATTTTTTCTACTTCTGTGAAAAATGATGCTAGTGAAGAGGAAGTACGTTGACTCTGTAGATTGCTTTTGGTCATTTTAATATTATTAGTTCTTCCAATCCATGAGCAGGGGATGTTTCCCATTTGTTTGTGTCATTTGTGATCCTTTTCATCAGTGTTTTGTAGGTTTTTCATAGAAATCTTTCACCTCCTTGGTTAAATATATTCTTAATTTACTTTTTATACAGCTATTGTAAAATACTCAACAAAATACTAGCAAACCAAGTCCAACAGCACATCTAAAAGGGAGGACACCATGATCAATTAGGGTTAATTTCAGGGATGCTAGGATTGTTCAGTATATGCAACTCAGCAAATATGATACACAACATAAACAGAAATTAAAAACAAAACCATATAATCATCTCGATGCAGAAAAAGCATTTGTTAAATTCAGCAATGTTTCATAAAACTCTCAACAAACTAGGCATAGAAGCAATATAACAAAATAATACAATTCATATACAACAAACCCACAGACTACATTGTACTGAGTGGGGAAAAGTTGAACGCATTCTCCCATGGAACTGAAATAAGGCAAAGATACCAACTTTCACCAGTCTTATTCAACATAATACTGGAAGTCCTACTCAGAGAAATTGGACAAGAGAAAGAAATAAAACGCATCCAAATTGAAAAAGAGGAAGTCAAATTTTCACTGTGTGCTGATGGTAATATCTCATACCTGGAAAGCCCTAGTTATCTCCTTTTAACTAAAAACGCAGAATTAAACCTTATATGTGTTAGAAAACAGGTGAATCAACTGTGAAAATATGGCTAGAAATGTAGTTTTTAAGGAGTCTTTCAACCAATTATAAAATTATGACTCAGCGCTGGACTAGAGTGATGTCCTCATTAAATACCTTCCCAACCCAGGTCCACAGTATTACTTGTTATTACAAGTTTATTATAAAATTATATACAAATTATTGATCACTTATTTGCTTCTAGAGCAGTGTTTTCCTAGAATTTTATTCATTCAAC
This sequence comes from Chlorocebus sabaeus, assembly GCF_047675955.1. Classification (NCBI taxonomy): domain Eukaryota; kingdom Metazoa; phylum Chordata; class Mammalia; order Primates; family Cercopithecidae; genus Chlorocebus; species Chlorocebus sabaeus. The sequence goes on from NC_132925.1 coordinate 24,093,833, forward strand.
TTCAGGTAAAATCTACTGAAATAAAAGTGAATAATAATGTAAACACTTTACCAAATAGAGACTAGCCCCAAGTCAATGAAATATGGAAGGAATATTTTTCTAGTAGTCATTAATATACAAAAAAATGGTTTGTAGCTTTGCTGCTGTATAAGCCTTTTAACATCTTTCATTAATGAACACAAAACAAAAATAATTTGTGGCTGAAGAACAAAAAAGGATAATAAGAATGAGAACAAAAGAACTTTTGGAAAGCAGGTTATCTTTCTTTTCAACTTATAATACACATAGGTGGAAAGATGAAGGAATCACTCTTTAAGATATTCAGTCCTGTGTTACAAATAACATTCTCAGTTACTTTTCCTCTTTTTATTAGTAATATTAATGCAATATGGATAACATCATTTTCCTTTCAATTATATTCTACCAGACTTTACTTTTCTTTCTAATTTGTTGCTTTGCAACAAAGTAAATTTCCAAATAATTCTTAATTTTATGGTTATTAACCTTGATATAATGCATTATTTTATCAAGATTTGACATTTGTTAATATTTCTGCTCCTAGAGAAGTTTAAAATGAACAACTGCAAATATTATTGCCATTTTTCTCCTGCCTATATGCATTTTGATTGAAAGTTGGCATTGATTCATTAGGATTTTAACAAGGTAAAAGAATAAATAATAATCCAGTTTTAAGCTTAATTTTTTTCCCTATCAGTGATCTTTCTATAATCTACTTCATGTGGTTTAAAATGTTGGAATGATCTAGCTCAGATACATACCAATTCAATCTTTTCAGGAAGAACTTTTAGAATTGATCTTGGAACAAATAATTTAACCATAACAAGAGATTTATGGTTATGATCAAATTATCTAGTGAAATGAAGACTATGGTAAAACGAAGAGATCTGCAAAGTACCTACATTTATATAAACTTCAACAATTCTCTCTTGATTCTCTCTGGAGATATGTGTATACATATATGTACATATATACTTAGGGAGAGAGAGGAGTTTAAAAAACTCATTCATTGAAGAATGAACCCTCTTAAAATAGATTAATCACCTGAGAACTAATATAGGTAAAGTTATGAGACAAGTATTAGTAGGAAAGCTTTCAGACTGACTTGTTCTGTTGTTTTTTATTGGTTCTTTGGGAAGTAATATTTTTGTCTGGAAAAAATATATTGTAATTTTTATGTAGCTGCAGATGTTTTATCACAAAATAGAATTTTATTTATATCGTGGTATGCTTTTATTATATTTTAATTAGCCAATTCCTAATAATAAATATTAGAAATGATTTTTGAATAAGTAAAACAGCATAATTGTTTTTCAGACCATGATATGGTAACTAGTATAGAATCCATTCCCACAATAAGTAACAATATCAAATAAAATACATGACACCAGTTTTCAGACATTGTACAACTGTCAGAACAGAGTTGTGGTCTATTTTAGAGATAAAACGTGCCAGGTGAGATTTAGGATTGCCTTTGCTTTCTTTCTGGGAACACAATCAGAATGAGCTGTAAGGAGACTGAATTCAAGCAGAATATAATATCCTAATCAGCAATACAAACAGCCACCAGAATGTGAGCCTGCTGTGGCTGAAAGAACTTGGAGGGAAAGTATCAAAGAGATGGAAGCTGTAAAGAGAAGGAATTCCAGAAATGTAATAATGTCCCATTTGGTCTTTGGACAATGACTAAGAGTGCCTACACTAACCAAGACTCTACAAGGCCTGGCAGGAAACAGCTGCTGGTAATCTCTGTCTTGAAGGGAGACTCTGTAGGTCACTTGGGTCTGAGAGACATAGAAGTTTCACATAGCTAGAGCAAAGAAAACTCACTGCACATCTAAATTAAAGACGACTTTGTATCTACCTTAAGAAAGCTTAAAAACAAATCTTGTTACATAAATGAATCTGGCCCATTAACTTCCTGTGAGCAAAAACACATTTTAAAGGAGACTCAGGCATCCACAATATCCAGCATATAATTTAAAATCAGTGGAAGTAAGAAATGAGAAAAGGAGACTTCTAAGTAGGAAGGAAATAGTCAAGAGAAAATAACAATGAGATGAACCACATAAGGTTAACAGGCAAAAACTTTAAAGCAGCTATTATAAATATTTAAGCACAGTAGCTTAAGAAAAACTTACGTATGAAATAAATGGAAAACTGTAGTAATGTCAAAAATTAGAAAGCTCAGGATTGTTAAGATGTCCGTTCTCACCAAATTGATTTATTGATTCAAAGCAATCCCATTATAAGTTCAGAAGGCTTTAAAAAATATATGAATTGCAAACAGACCTTAAAATGTAGATGTACATGTGAAATATCCAGAGTAGTAAAATGTGGCTTGGATAAGAACAAAGTAGGAGGATATATACAATTTAACCACAAACCACTCTACAAACCTTCAGAAATCTAGACAGTATTGAATTGGTATATAAAAAATTAAATTTAATGGAACAGATTAGAGATTCATGACTTGACTCATTCTTATATGTTCATTTGGGTGTGGAATGAGGTGTCACAGAAAGTCAGTAGAAAAAACAATTTAACAACCAACAGTGGTGAATTGTTAAATTTAAAAACAAATGTTAAATTTAACAATGTAACAAAAGGTGTAAGAAAAATTATATATCTATGATATTGTGATATAATAAAAATATGTATTTGGTCTTTGTCTCTGGTTTCTGATACACAGCTTCTAACATTCTCATGATTTAGTAAGTAGTAAAAGGAACAAAAGTATTTTTGTTATCCCTAATGAAACGGGAAATGTTCCCTTGTCCCCCTTGTCCCCCTCACTAGCTATGCGATGGGGGTGTGGCTCGCTTCTTCAGCGCTCCCTCTGCTCAGATCTCCAGGGGAGCATACAGACACGCAGGTTATGGGGCTCCGACCTCACAGCAGTGTCTAGGGGTGAATGTTGACAGCTCCTGAAGCCCCACTGGGTGTGTGTTACAGGGTGCTCTTTTAGTTTGCCCTCTACAGGCAGCTTGTGTTAACCAGCTCAATTAGGCCCTCTACCTTGTCCCAAGGACAGAGGGCTTTCTGTATCCTGGGTTCTTGCCTTGGTGTACCAGAAGAATCGGATCACACTGACCTTGAAGGATGAAAGCAAAGTTTTATTGAGTGGAGGTAGCTCTCAGCCAATGGGGGAGCCAGAAGGGAGATGGTTTTCCCCTTGAGTTGAGCCACTTGGCAGCTGAGGCTCTCCTCCGACTGCCCTGGCCAAAATCTGCCTTGTGCCGCCAGTTGATGGCCTGCTGGCATGCTAGTACCTGTTGGTTTGCTCTTGTGCTGGTGTGCTCCTCTCAACGTCCTCTTGATGATCAGTCGCTTGCATCATCTTCTGCTGATGTGTTCTTCATGACATCCAGCTGCTTGTGTGTCTGCTGGTTAGGGTCTCGGGTTTTTATAGGCCCAGGATGGAGGTGTGGCAGGCCAGGGTGGTCTTGGAAAATGCAACATTTGGGCATGAAAGCAGGTGTGCCTGTCCTCACCTAGTTCCATGGGGGTGGAGTCCTAGCCAGGTATCTGCCTTTCCCTACTTAGCACTTTCCTGTCCACCTTCTATATCGTTCAAAGGGACCACACTCTTCCCTTCCCAGCACTCCCATATCACTAATAAACATCTTTCAATCATACCTGAGATGTTGTTAATGAAGTGACTGGTCGTGGGCCCCTAGAGAGCTTCAGGATATGGAACGGTTGCCAGAGGCACCAATTGTGTGATTAGAGGGTTGGAATTTTCTCCACCCCCTCACCAGGAAAGGAGAGAAGTTGGAAGTTGTGTTAATGTCCAATGGCCGATGATTTAGATAATTATGCCTATATGATATTCTTATGAATTAACTCTTGGGGAGCTTCTAGATAGCTTGAGGGTGGGGGCTATTTACTGAAAGACCAAACCACAATTGAAGCTTGGAATGTTTAGCCTCAACTCCCTTCCTCCAGGGATGAAACAGCTGAAGATTAAGTTTGATCATTCATACTGCCTGTATGATGAAGCCTCAGCAGAGATCCCTAAACTACAGGGTTCACAGAACTTTCAGGTTGGTGAACACAGCCACATGCTGGGAGAGTGACACACCACAACTCCACATGACAATAGCTCCTGTGCTCAGGATTCCCCTGGACCTCACCCTGTGTAGCTCTTTGTTTGGCTGTTAACTTGTAGTCTTTATGATATCTTTTAAAATGAGTCCATAAACATAAGAAAAGTGTTTCCATAAGTTATGTGTGCCATTATAGCAATAATCGAATGTAAAGATGGGGTTGTGAGAGCGCCAGGATTGTAGCCAGGACTGACAGAAATGTCTTTGCCCAGAGCACCCCATAGTTAAGACTGGCCACTGAATTGGATGCAGTCTTGTAGAACTGAGCTCTTAACCAGTGAGCTCTGAATTAACCCTGGATAGTTAGCATTAGAATTGAACTAAATTTTAGGACATCCATTTGTTGCCCTCAGAAGACTGAAGAATAGTTTGGTGTGAAAAACCCACATACGCATTGTCAGAAGTGTTCTAGGGGTAGAAATAGATAAGATATATATATATATACACACACACACACACACACACAAAATAACTTTAATTTCTACCTCGTATGAATCACAAAAATTAATTTAAACTTGATCTTACATCTACAATAAAATCTAAAACAATAATGCTTCCTAAATCAATATGGAAGAATACCTTCATGATCTGGGGTAGCAAATATATCTTACAATATGAAAAACTGTATCTATAAAAGAGAAATTAAACTTCATCAAAATTGAAATCATCTGCTTATCAATAGACACTGTTAACAAATAACAAATTAAGCCATAGATTGGGGGAAACCAATATTTGTAAACCATAAAGTTGTCAAAGGATCTATCTCCAGACTATATGGAAGACAACTAAACTCAATAAAAAGAGACACAAAAGCCAGTAAAAGTATTTTCACAAAAGGAGAAATGGGAATTTTCACTCCCCCCCACAAAAAAAATGTGTTATCAAATGAGTAAACATATTGAGAATAACAGAAGCAAAATTTGTCATTGCTGAAGAGAGGCTGATAGATACGACATATACGGAGAGGAGTAAAGAACTTCTAATATCCTGTATTGTTGGTTTGGAAATTAATATAAGAAAATGTGGTATATATACACCATGGAATGCTCTGCAGCCATAAAATGGTAGGAGATTGTGTCCTTTGCAGGGACATGAATGGAGCTGGGGGCAATTTATCTTCAGAAAATTAATTGATGAAGAGAAAACTAAAAACTGAATGTTCCACTTGCAAGTGGAAGCTGAACGATGAGAATACATGGGCACATGTAGGGGAAGCAACACACACTGGGGCCTGTCAGAGGGTGGCAGAGGAGGAGGGAGAGCATCGGGAAGAATAGCTAATGGATGCTGGCCTTAATAGGTAGGTGATAGGATGATCTCTGCAGCAAACCACCAGGGCACATATTTACTACGTAGCAAACCTGCACATCCTTCACATGTGTCCCAGAACTTAAAATTTAAAAAAAGAAAATTAATATACGAGTGTGAACTCATCTTGTGTGCCCTGAGAGTGCCTTGACAAAATGAGATCCATAATTTGCCTTCTAAATGAAATTATTTAATTGAAGAGATTATATCTCATTAGAGAAATTAATGATTCCAAGGCTGTTACATCGAACATATAAGATAAACCTAAAATATCTTGTTGACAGAAACCAAGAAAATACTCAATAGCATGATACAAACATGTCAAAGTGACATTGATGCTAGTTTGAAGAGGCCCTCATTGGACAAATGTGGGACAAATTTAGCATCAAAATTTATTGATAGTTATACTTTTTATCTTTGAATAAAGTAAGAAATCTTGAATTTACATTGGCATAGATGAATGAATAGTATGAAAAAAATGGAAAAGAAGTACCTAATAAAAATAGGACTGACAGAATAAGAAAGTTATCACCAGATGATACAATTTTCTTCACATAGCACTTCTTAATTACAAAGAAAAATATTAACTTTGTAATACAAAAACCTGGGGATATCACTGTACCCAAGGGTTCAGGGGAATCTCATCAATATTGAGACAAATCACCATCGTTTGTCCATGATACATGGACAAATCCATATAGCAGGAACATCATTCCTGATATACACTAGGAATGATACAACATCATTTCAGCAAATATGTCAAACACTCTCACAGTAACTACCTTGAAGTCCTAAAATATTTCAATGTTAACGAAAGAAAACCTAAAGAATTGTTTACATTGAAAGGAAGCTAAAAATGCATGATATCAAATGTTGTGAATGATCCTGGATTGGATCTTGGACTTCACTGGGGTGGAGGCAGGGGGTGGTAGAAAACAGCTACAAATTACGTTATTGTGGCAACTGATGAAATTTGAATATGGCTGTGGAATAAATGATAATATTATATCGAGGTTAAATTTTCTGATTTTGATAGCTATGTTATAGCTCGGTAACAGAGTACTTTTGTTCTTCAGAAGAAACCATCACCAGATTATGCTCAAATGTTTCAGAAAAAAACGTGTGCACACATGCATACAAATACATACATGGGAGAGGAAGGAAGAGACAGAGAGGGACACATACCACACACACATGCATACACACACACACACACAAAAGGTGAGGGGGGAGAGAATGATTAAACGATGCAAGATATCAATAATAGGTGGATCTAGATAAATGATACCCAAGTTTCTTGTACTATTCCTGAAACTTTTAAGTTCTTAAATAATTCAGCATAAAGGGTTACAAAAAATTAGATAAATGAAACCATTGAAAAAGCAAATGTGAAACAATAATTAAAAGGGAAATGAGAAAAGCTGGTATAGTCACTTAAGTATTCACTTGGGAGGCAGAGCTAACCTAACAAGGTTGCTGAACGTGGTTTTGACCTAACCCTCTAGTATGTCACACGGGGAACTGCTGTCTAAAGAGATTAAAGAAACAACCCACAGTACAAAGCTAAAGAGTTGCAGAGCCATATTTACATTCCAGATCTTTTTTCACTCTGCCCAGTATCTTTCCACATTAAATAAATTGTTTCTTCTTACAGATTAAGGAGTATGTACTAATCAGTTGTCTCTTAACATGTATATCAAAAGGCATCTTATGAAATGTGGAGTAACCAAATGAATCATCTGTAATTTCCTCCTGTTTGGCTTGCCTTTCTCATAGTGCCAGATCAAAACACAAATTTATGGAGGAGATCAGGTGAGATGTTTCGTCTTTTTTTTTTTTAATTGATTTCCATTAATTGTACATGTTCTCCTACAAAGAGGTTTCATTCTTTCTAAAATACAGCTCAATTTGGTTGTAATGGAATTGTTAATCCTCTAACATTACATAGTAATATTTCACTTTTCTAGACAAACTTTTCTAATACTGGAAAGTAAACAAAGGTTCAAAATATTCATTAAAATAAGAGAGCTACAGGGTCCAGAAAATGCCGTGAGTCATCTGCATACACAATCACATAAGGTAGTATGCGGACTATTACACAACACAAGTAGTCATATTTCCCACCTTATTTTAATCCTGAATTTTACTTTATTTGGATAACATTTAAAATATAGATCTGAAGTACAGATTCTTAATACATCTATGATATTCTCTCTACCTTGTGAATTTCAATGAAAGAAAGATTTAAAATCAGGCTGCAAACCATTGACACTTGAATTGCATGAGAATGAACACACACACACACACAAAACTCTATATAATTCATTATATGTGGATATTTTATTCATGCATGCCCGTTTATTACAAGAACAAAAAACTGACTCTCCACGACCACAAAGTGGTCAAATGAAAATATTCACAGTTCAATTTCAAAACTATTCCATTAATAATTTGAATTGAGGCTGTTGATCCATTATTCAAATGATTGCCTCAACATCATTTAATGATATATATTGAAATTTAGATTAATAGATATTTTGTCTCTGCCAAATATCCATATGATATATAAATATCATATATGTAAATATCATATATTTTTATATATATATAGAGAGAGAGTTTATATATACATTTCCTATCTTAGACCAAACTAATCAATGTTATTGTGGTGTTTAAATTCTCCCTCATCATCTTAAAAATTTTGTTGAAATGACCTATAATTCTGTTTGCTTTTTTTAACTAAAATATATCTTAACTTTTATTTTATATTCAGGGAATACATGTACAGGTTTCTTACAAGGATATATTGCATGATGCTGAGGTTTGGGTTCAAATGATCCTATCCCCCAGGTATTGATCATAGTACCAAATATGTACTTTTTCAACCCTTGCCCCTCTCTTTCCCTCCCCGGCTAGTAGTCCCCAGTGTCTATTCTTGCTATGTTTATATCCGTGAACATCCCATGTTTAGCTCCTACTTATAAGTGAGAGCATGTGATATTTGATTTTCTGTTCCTGTGTTGATTCCCTTAAAATAATGACCTGTAGCTGCATCTATGTTGCTGCAAAGACATGATTTTGTATTTCTTATGGCTGCATAGTATTTCATAGTATATATGAACTACATTTTCTTTATCAAATCCACCACTGAAGGGCACCTAAGTTGATTCCATGTCTTTACTATTGTGAATAGTGCTCTGATGAACATATGGGTGCATGTGTCTTTTTCTTTTTGATATATACTCAGGAATGGGATTGCTGGGCCAATGGCAGTTCTATTTTAGTTATTTGAGAAATCTTCCAGCTGCTTTCCACAGGAGCTGAACTAATTTACATTCCTGTCAACAGCGTATAAAGGTTCCCTTTTCTCTAGAGCCTTAACAGCATGTGCTGTTATTTGACTTTTTAATAGTAGCCATTCTGACTGGTGTGAGATGGTTATCTTATTGTGGTTTTGAATTACATTTCTCTGGTGGTCAGTGGTATTGAGCATTTTCTCATGTTTGATGGTTGCTTCTATATGACTTGTAATTTTAATCCAGTAGATAAAATTAAAACTATTTTTTATTTATTCCTCTACATTTTTTGAGAAAATGTTTCTTACCATTTTAAAAACTTTACAGTTATATTACAATTATCTTTAAACATATAGTTATAAGTAGTATTTGTTTCTTGCTCAAAAGTACTTTATATGACCGTCTTCATTCTCAAAATTACATTTATTTGTTCATTTGTTTGATTAGGTTGTTTGCTTGTTTTTCCAATGTACCTTCAATAAGTTATTTCTTAGTAGTCACATGACTACTGAATCATCACAAGTTTTGCCACTCTAAATAATCACACACCTAAAAATGTAACAGGTAAATATTGTTAGATTGAAAACAATTGTACTTTTGAAGGCATTCTTTTACTGTCCTTTAACTCCATTAGTGCTAATGAAAAATGTCAAACTAATCATTTCATTGTTGTAGTTGATATGTGCTTGCTTTTCACTTTCCCTCTGATAACATCAATATTATCTCTTATTCCTAAAATTATGAAATTTAGAATGTGTTTATGTGGAGTCATAAAATTAGGCTTGCTGTTCTTTGGATTCCTTCATTTTCTAAGATGTAAACCTGTTTATTTTTTAAATAAGGAAGATTTTTAATATCATCCTACTTTTGCCCTATTCTCAGTTATCTCCTTTAACGTGTATTAGATGAACGTTGACTATTTTAGGTTTTCATCCACAATTCTTAACTTTACTCTCATAGATTTCTTCTCTTTTTTCTTTGAAATGGATATCCAACAGAATGCATGAATCCAATCTTTAAATTCACCAATTATTCATTTTTAAAGTTTTTGTTATACATTTTTGCTATTTGTTTATTTTTACTTTTTTAAAAATTTCTTTTGTAAGTTCAGTGGTAAATGTGCAGGTCTGTTACATAAGTAAATTTGTGCTATAGGGGTTTGTTGTACAGATCGTTTCATCACCCTGGTATTCAGCCTGGAACCCATTGTTTATTTTTCCTGGTCTTCTCCCTCCTCCCTGCCTTCACCTTCTGAGAATCTCCCCAGTATGTGTTGTTCCCCTCTATGTTAGCCATTTATATTAAGATTTTTCTTAAAACTATTTTATCAGTTTGTGGGTTTATTTTTATAGATGTTATTTTAAAATAAATCTATATCTTCAAAAGTCTTGTATTATTGTAGTAATTTATAAATTATCTTCTACTCTTTTGAACAACTCAATAGAGTTGAAGTTAATCTTCTATTAAGTTTACTGTCTATTTTTATAACTTCTAATATTTCTTTAAAATTTGTTAAATTTTTGTTGCCTGGCTATATTTGAAATTTGAGATTATCATGATATCTATCTGTATTTTGAAGTGAGAATATACATATATATGTGTGTGTGTTTGCGTACATGTATACTTCATTATAGTGAACAATGGTTTTATCAATGCCCCATCACTTTTAAGTATCATTGCCATTCAAATTCTCTAGAAAAACATATTTCTGTCATTCACAAATGTATTATATATTATGACCACTTTGGAAGGCACAATCATGGCCACTCAAAAGTGTCCATGTTCGAATTCCCACTACCTGTGCATATGTTAGATTACATAGCAAAGAAAAAATAAGGTTGAAGAAGGTTGATAATCAGTTGACCTCAAGATAGGAAGATTCATTTAAGATTACGTTAAAATAGAAAGGTTGGGTTCTAACAGCTGGAAAAGGGAAGGGAATGGATTCTTCTCTGGAGTCTCCAGATGGAATGAAGCCCTGTCAGCACTTTAATGTTAGCCCATGAGACTCATTTCAGATTTCTTATCTCCAAAACTGTAAGATAATACATTTATATTGTTCAAGTTTAAGCCACTGATTTTGCAGCAATTTTTTTTAACGTAACAGTAGAAGGAAGGAATTGAAAACACTTTTCGAGGCAGTCTGATTGTAACCTAGGCGTATTACTTATAGCCCAACATTTTCCAAAGCAAATTATGTCTAATGTAGAAATGATACAAGTTTGGAAATTTGGGGCATTAGGAAATTGGTTAAAAGAATATTGCCAATATGAACAAAATGAAGGAACCACTTCTTTCACAGTAAATTTCACAAAGAGAAAAAAATGTATTCACCAGCCACAGATTGCAACTCTAAAATTGGTTAATGTAGGTTGGTGCAAAAGTAGTTGTGGTTTCTTTCATCACTTTCAATGCAAAAACCGTAATTACTTTTGAGCCAATTTAATAATTTATCAAATGGTACTTATTAGTAAAACAAAGTGCAATAAGTATAATTCAGAATGCTAGTGAGTAAAACCCATAAAAGTAAATCATGTCTTCATACATGAATACATTTATGATTATGTAATAAAAAGTATTTTTTGTTAAAAATCTTGCAAAATTACATTTGGTAAATATTTTTGAAGTAAACAAGTACACTACTTATCTACTTTTATATATGCTTTATATTTGGAAATCAGATTTTTTATTATGATTATTATGTAAACAGATCAATAAATTACACAGTAAGCATATACTTACTGTATTGTCCACTTTTCATACCCATCATTTGTGTGAATCACTTATTGTTGATTGTCAATTACTTTCTAAATTGCACTGTTTATAACAGGCTTCTGGTTCATGTTTTGTTATAGTTGATTTTGGTTATAAGCCATTATATTCAACTTTAATAGACTTGAGACAATGCTCTCTATCTAGAGCAGTTAGTTTCCCTTTTCTCTAGACCAAGTGACCTAACTCAAAGAATCTAGGCTCTCGAGATGTGAAAACTTAGAGAAAACCTAAATAAATAGATTCAATGTCAGAATGTAATTATGATGATATAAAGACAATGTTACAGGGATGGTTAATATCTCTGGGAGATTGTGCAGATATTCAAACTATTGTTGTGACTTCAGACATCTCTCCTTACAAGTAATAACAATTTTTATGTTATTACTTGTTATTTCATGTTATACAATGATTCTCTCTAAATATTTTACCAGATATGGACTGGGACTTGAGCCATAGAAGGTAAAATGAAAAAGAAAATCCAGGGCAAAGTTCACCTAACCATACTGCTATGACCCTCCATTTCTTGCAATCCTACCATTTTACATGTTTTTACAGCTCTTTCACAGGTCAACACATCTGTAGGTCATTGCCTGAAATGACAGTAATAAATTGAGTAGTATTGCTGTTAGTGTGAAATTGACTAAGGATAATGTAATAAATGAACATTTTACAAACATTAACCAATTCACCATTGATGAATATGAAGATAAAGATGTGGATTTAAAGCTAGTCTTCTTATATATAAACAATCAATGGTGTGGAGCAGAAAACTGTCTACTTGGAGGCAAATAATGCATAAAACTTTAGCCTCAGTAGAAAGTCCAAAAAGATAATGAATCAAGTAAAACTGAAATCCATTTTAAAAATTACTCTTTACATAGGTTAATAGATTAGCTCACGAGGAACTTCTGTTCCTTTCAGCAGTTTTCGAGAAATATAGTTTCCCTGGAGGACAAGTTGGCTCACGCCTGTAATCCCAGCACTTTGGGAGATTGAGGTGAGTGGATCACCTGAGGTCAGGAGTTCGAGACCAATCTGGCCAACATAGTGAAACCCCATGTCTACTAAAAATACAAAAATTAGCTGGACGTGGTGGTGTGTGCCTGTAATCCCAGCTACTCCGGAGGCTGAGACAGGAAAATTGCTTGAACCTGGGAGGCAGAGGTTTCAGTGAGCCGAGATTGCACCACTGCCCTCCAGCCTATGACTCCAGCCTGGGCGACAGAATGGAACTCCTTCTCAAACAACAAACAAGCAAACAAACAAAAAACAGCAACAAAAAATGTATATATAGTTTCCAAACACCAACTACTAAGTTGCAGTAAATTAAATACGTTACATTTCACTAATAACATATATTATTCTTCATTAGCTTATTGCTTAAACATCATTTAACTGTGAAGTGTTCATACATGTTCATGGTTGGATTTTCTTATTCTATTTAAAAAATAAACCTATTTCACTGCTTATGCGTTAGTCATGAGCTGGTACTTTTTTTTTTTTTTTTTTTTTTTTGAGGCCGAGTCTCGCTCTGGCGCCCAGGCTGGAGTGCAGTGGCCGGATCTCAGTTCACTGCAAGCTCCGCCTCCCGGATTCACGCCATTCTCCTGCCTCAGCCTCCGGAGTAGCTGGGACTACAGGCGCCCACCGCCATGCCTGGCTAATTTTTTTTTTTTTTTTTTTTTTTTTTTTTTTTCCGAGACAGAGTCTCGCTCTGTCGCCCAGGCTGGAGTGCAGTGGCCGGATCTCAGCTCACTGCAAGCTCCGCCTCCTGGGTTTACGCCATTCTCCTGCCTCAGCCTCCCGAGTAGCTGGGACTACAGGCGCCGCCACCTCGCCCGGCTAGTTTTTTGTATTTTTTTAGTAGAGACGGGGTTTCACCGTGTTAGCCAGGATGGCCTCGATCTCCTGACCTCGTGATCCGCCCGTCTCGGCCTCCCAAAGTGCTGGGATTACAGGCTTGAGCCACCGCGCCCGGCCATGCCCGGCTAATTTTTTTGTATTTTTTAGTAGAGATGGGATTTCACCGTGTTAGCCAGGATGGTCTCCATCTCCTGACCTCGTGATCCGTCCATCTCGGCCTCCCAAAGTGCTGGGATTACAGGCTTGAGCCACCGCGCCAGGCCCATGAGCTACATTTTTAACTTTTAACTGTAATTGTAATTAATGTAATTTGCATCAGTATTACAATTAAGATGTTCATCAAATAATATCCAAATATATATGTTCAATATTTTATATATGTATTCCATATTTTATTGAAATAAACTCTTCTTCTGCAATATAAAGGACTTTTAATAAGACAAACTGGTGTAAATGGACTACATGACTGAATTCTGTCATGCAGCTCTCTATGTAGTTTCAAACAACACGGACAAGGTAGGTCATAGGTAAGTGCAGTGTGGACACAGCATGAGTTAGAAAGAAAGTAACATAGATAATTAAAATCGCTAGAGTTTGAGACATGAGGCAGGGATGAAACTTCGGTGCTTGTGGTTTTGTAGGTGGCACTGAAAATCTTTGAATAAAAAAAGCTCAACAAAAGTAACTGTATGTCTTCTTAAAGACCCTGTGAAAATGGAGAAGTTATAGGATACATTATCACAGAAAATGAATAAAAAATGTAAAAGCATTAGAGCTTCAATCAGATGTGCACTCAGAATTGAAAGGTGAAGGATGCAACTATTACCATGAACATGATGTACAATATTCATCTTTGGTCAACCCATTGCAACCTGTGAATAATGTTTTTCAAATGGCTTCATCATCACTCACACAGACAGGAACCCAGACCCACATTATAGGTTCTGGAGTCAAAATTTTGTCGACAATGAATAGTGTGATGCACAGAAATATAACCAAGAGCAATGTATAAATAAATCTTTAAGCATTAACCAATCATAAAATTTTTCTTCCAGCTGGTAATGAAACAACAAAAATGATCTCAATGTTAACAGCAAAAGTGAAAAACAAGCTATAAGTGCAGGTTTTATTTTGTTTTGGATTCATCAGGTCTTTTACCATTTATTTCACTTTGTTTCATTTTGTTTTGCTTATGTGTTTTTGAAAGAGATCTTAAAGTAGAAACATCAAAAGTGGGTGGTATTATCTATACTTATCTTCTAATGATATGGGTCAGATGTTTATTTTTTCTGTATTTCATAATATCATCACAGATTCTTCTGGTAGGTATTTTTTCCAACTTATGGTACATGTGTTTTCTAATGACATAAAGTGTAAATATAATATTGACTATTCCATTCTTGAATTTTGAATTGGAGAAATGTGATTATAATGAGCCAATTGAGCTATCATAAAATGTCTGAGCAGCATGCAGTTGTATTGAAAGAATTGCCTGACCTATCAATATTGTTTTCTTTTCTCTCAGATTTAATCTCATAACTTAACATGCAATGGAGAGTTGGGATATAGCTAGAAACCGGAGGTACTAAGAGAAGGCGGGCATATTAACATGCTGTTTTTCTTTTCATTAGTTGGAACAGGGCAAATTTGACAAGCACAATTAAAGGAGAAAGGCAGCCCTGCAGCCTTCCTATCAATGTTAGTTCTACCTCTCTCTAGGTACATTTCTGTCATACCCTGTAACTTTTATCCTTCAACTCCTTTCTTCTTGCTATTTCTATCCATCCCCTTATCATCATCTGGGTGCTAGTAAAATGCAACCTAATCATAGTGAGGGAGTGAAGAAAATCAATTATAAACCCTTGTTTTCTCAACTCAAGCTGAAGGTGGAATCCTGTTACCAAATATAATGACAAACACATGTTATTGTGGTTAAACACCTAAAAATATATATATATAAAATAGAGAAGCAAAAGCAATGCCCACATTGCCATATTCTGTGTCTATCCATTGGCCTTAAGAATGACCATCTTATGTAGAAATCTTTATTGTTATCCTCTGTTTAGTTGATCCACAATTTGCTTCATGGTATCAACACTCCTTATCATAATGACTGGTAACAACTTATGCACTTACTAATAAAATATAATAAAATAAATAATTGAGTTCTTGATCAGGCAATAGGTGTTTGTTAACTCAGGAAAAATGAGTGGCAGAGTAGTGTTAGGTTAGCTTGAGAATAAACCTGTGAGTTTGAGTACGTGACAGGTCTTTACCCCGCATTGACAGTGCAGGATTTTTTCATAAAGAAAGCATATAAAGCCTCATTTTCAAACATAGCAGTAGAATATATTCAGTGTAAATATCACCTTGTTTTGATTTGTTTTTCTTCTTTGATAACACAAACTAAAAATCTACAGCTTTTTTTTTTTCCTAAAAATGTGTTGAACCGAAGTCTAAAATTAACTTAGAGAAAAGAGTGACAAGTGCTATATTTTTTTAACTCCAATGCATATAAGACACTTATTGAAGAGTTTATGAGATAATGTTCATTCCTTAGTGCTTATGTGAGAAGGAAAGAGAAGACAAATGGAGAAGCAGTCATCTGCAACCGTGGAAATTCTGTGCACTGACAACAGGGACATCACTAAGTGGCAGTTCGGTGTAGCTGATGATCCCAACGCTCTACCCCAAGAGATGTGAATTCTTGTTTTGAGCAACACAAGAGCCATGACCCAAACACACAGCAAGAGGTAAACTTGATACACTCTGTTTTATCATCAGGTCTCCTTTAAAAAGTATCATTATTGAATTAGAGGAAGGGTAATATTTATTGGTATATTGAAATATTTGAATTTATGATGAGACTTTTGAGTAAGTCTGCTTATCATTGAGAGTGAAATGTGCTATTTGGTTAAAGAAAAAAAGGCTGACAAATTGTGAGAGAGTTCATACTTTTAAATCATTGATAAAAATCTTATATTTTCTGGAGATAAGTACTATTGTACCCATCACTAATTCTTTCTTTAAAAAAAAAAACAACAATTTCCCTTATTTTAAAATTTGTAACTGAAAAAGCGCTTTCATACATATTATGTCATGTTGTTTTAGGATAATAAAATGAATACAAGCCAAAATGTAATGGGCATTTACAAAAAATATTCCCAGTGCCTGCTAAGGAATATTAAAGTAAGAAAAAGAAAAAGCAATTTTTATCTTCAGATACAGCAATATTTACCTTTGGACTATCTTGGTACCAACCCTTGAGTTTTTGAAACACACAGCAACTTGGGTTATAACTTAATATGTAAGTCTAGTTACATTTAAATATAAATATACATATTGCAATAATTGCTATGTACACATGATTGAAAAAGACAAATATATAATTTAGTAAGCTATTTATCTGTAAATAGATATACAGGCCCATGAATTGTCTTCCTTTATCATGTATCTTAATTAACACACAATTATTTAAATAACATTTTAACAATTATAAATTGATATTTCAAATATTACTATTGCTTTTGATTTTGTTGGTGATAGAGCAGGATAACTTTTGAAGAAGATTTGGGTTTAAGTTAAATTTAATATATTAAGTGTAATATAAATGATGTGATTGTAATGAGGGTCATTCATGCTGCAGATAAAATGCAATGTGTTTGGGAATATGTCAGCATATCTTCATCGAGATATTTTTGTACTTGTTTAAGCACTGAAATTGATGCTTTCATGGTGGAACCAGGCCTGATGAACAGAATATTCAACAGAACATTAACAGTAGGGACAAAGACAATGATAAGTAATATGGATTGCCACCAACGTGAATGAAGACTCGAACATTTATTTTCTTTTTGTAAATTTATTTTATTTTATTTTTTTTATAGAGACACGTTCCCACTGCGTCTCAAACTCCTAGGCTGAAGCAATCCTCCTCTCTCAGCCTCCAATATTTCTGGGATTGTAGTCATGATCCATCATGCCTGGTGTGAGATATTTCTTTTAAATAAAATTTTACATAAAAGTTTATGGAAAGAATAATGAAATCAACTCATAACACAAACTTAATGCTTACTGTGGTCATTAGAGGTTAAAAAAGTGGCAATTAATCAAATATTTCTACAGAAACCACATTTTACCCTGCAAGCATTTTGGTCTCTACATTAGCAGCTAATGGGAATATTTGGAAAAAATTCTGACATTTGTATGATATCTGCAATCAAACAGATATGCTTCCAGACACTCTGATACTGAGCTACCTTTTGTTAAGAAGGGCTATCAGTCCAATTTACTCTCCACATTTAAAAACTGGAATTCTGAAAGTTGCATATGATTTAGTTTTCAAAAACATAGAAGCAAGCATGTTATTGAATTATAGTTATTTTTCAAATTAAGAATTTCTCACACATTTGGTTGAATCTATTATTAATCTTTACTTGTTTTAAAAACCATTGCTTAGTATTAACATTTCCTGCACCACAGTAATTATAATATTTCATATTTATGCTAAATGAGTTTCTTTTATTTTTTTCAAGATTAATTATATGTATGTTTTTGTGATTAATGCAGTTCTTTAAATCAGGGGTCCCCAAACCCCTGGCCACTGACCAGTAGAAATAAAGTACACAATAAATTTAATGCCTATAAATAATCCCAAACCATCTCCCACCCCCAGCGTATGGAAAAATTGTCTTCCACGAAACTATTCCCTGGTGCCAAAAAGATTGGAGACTGCTGCTTTAAGTGACATAAGGTAATGATCCGTGGACTGTAAGCAAATGGGCAGCCCAGCAGGAACTGAGCAACAGAGGAATGAGCAAGGCTTCATCTCTATTTACAGCTGCTCTCCCTCACTTGGATTAGCACCTGAGCTCCACCTCCTGTCAAATCAGCAGTGGCATTAGATCTAATAGGATCATGAACCCTATTGTGAACTGCACATATGAGTGATCTAGGTTGCATGCTCCTTATGAGTATCTAATGCCTGATGATCTGTCACTATATCCCATCACCCCGAGATGGGTCCATCTAGTTACAGGAAAACAAGCTCAGGGCTCCCACTGTTCCTACATTATGGTGAGTGTATAATTATTTCATTATATATTACAATTTAATAACAGTAGAAATAATGTGCACAATAAATGCAATGCCTGTAAATCATCACCAAACCATTCCCACCCCTAATATATGGAAAAATTGTCTTCCATGAAACTGGTCCCTGGTGCCAAAAAGGTTAGAGACTGCTGCTTTATGTGACATAAATTTGTATGTAATTTAGAATTCTATAGACAGAATGTTTCCTGACCCCAGCCACTGAGCTAAACTTGAATTATGACTTTTTACCCTTGGCATGTTCTTAGTATGGGTGTAGTATCATTCTTAGCCTCTTGACTTGGAGCTTGACCTGTGGCTTGCTTTAACTAATGGTATGTAGTCATCCATGACAGTGTGCTTTTCTGAATCTAAGCCTTAAGGGTCTCATGTAATTCTGTGTGTTGCCTTGTGCTTTTGACATCACTATGAGAAGAGTATGCCCTGCTGACCTGCTAATCCAAGGAGGATGACATAGTTGGGGAGTGGACTAGAACTCACAGACCTGCAGTGTGGAGAAAAACAGTTCATCTAAACCCAGCCTGGAGCAGATGACCCCTGGATGACCTCAGTTTCATGAAAAAACAGTCAAAATCAGAAGACCTTGTAAAGTTGAGCCCTGCCCTGGTCAGCCAACTCACGGTTAATGTCTCAGGGCATTAGCAGGTCTATGATTCTCAATGTAGTTTGACATAAATCACAGTTTTTGGTATGGTTTGGCTCCGTGTCTCCATCCAAATCTCATCTTGAATTGTGATTCCTATGTGTCAAGGGAGGGTCCTCATGGGAGGTGATTGGATCATGGGGGCAGTTTCCCCCATGCTGGTCTCATGATAGTGAATGAGTTCTCAAGACATCTGGTTGTTTGAAAGTGTGGCACTTCTCCTATCTCTCCATCTCCTGTAGCTATGTAAGACATGCTTTGCTTTCCCTTTGCCTTCCACCAGGATTATAAGTTTCCTGAGGCCTCCCCCACCATTACAGAACTGTGAGTCAATTAAACTTCTTTTATTTATACATTACCCAGTTTCAGGTCGTTTTCTATAGCAGTGTGAAAATGGACTACTACATGTTTTTTGTTTGTTTGTTTTTGTTTTTTTGTTTTTTGCTTTTGACTTTGTTTCATTTGGCAATAGCCAATTAATACAACTACTTTATTTTTCATAGATAGTTTCACGTGTTTCTTCTTCTGTTCTTTTGCTAAAATGGGTAACTGAAATTAAATACTTGAGTAAGTTACTAAGTGTGCCGTGTAAATATACTACAGTGTGAGGACATTACAGTGAATGTATTATGAGCAGTAGACTAATCAACAGGTCATACATGACTAGGTTCAGTTTATTCCAATTCACAAGGGAAATGCTTTGAGAGTTTTTGTATTTGTCTTTTTTTTTTTTTTTTTTTTGACCACCTAGCTTTCTTTTTAGTCTGGTAATTGAAAACCTTTTTTTTCCTTTTTGATATTCTCTTTGATGCATGAATAACTACTTGGGGATACCTTAAAAAACATGTTCTGAAAAGCTGCCTAAAGCCGAGTATTGAAGCTTTAGTCTCCCTTAAATTTTACTTAAACATTTAGTAACTTGGTTTATCTGGATAAGCTCTATCTGGAGCAATTCTCCTAAGTGCTGCTCACTGCTCACTGCTAAGTCATTTATAAACCATCAACATTTCACTTAGTTTTACCTACTCATGTTTTATCTTCTTAAAAGTAAGGATGCTATTGGGCTAAATTCAGTAAGACATATAAGTGAATTTTCATTGCCATCGTAAAATTCTACCTGGTTCTTACTGTGTCATGGCAAACATTTGTGAGATTCTTAGCTTATGTTACTAGTTCAGTGTGTACTCCAAGTCTAACACACAAAGAATAAAATCTCAATTCTGTCTCCAGAATAACAGTTATGTTTCGAAACTCACAGTCACCTGATTGGAACACAAAGTCTATATTCAATGGCAAAAAAAACCCAAATCACTTAAATCAGCATAATAAACAATCACAATATGGAAAAAAACAGGTTATGTGCATATAGTTTTTTAACATCTAGCGAGTTAAGATGCCAAGGGCAAGCTTAGATATAAAACCAATGTAAAACTGGTTTCACATAACACCAGTGGAGAATCCAGACAATAATTTATTTAATCATGCTCTACAAAAAGCAAGATTGCATGAAGTTCTACTATGAATGGCTGTCATTTCTATTGATTAGAATAACTAGATTTAGACAAGTTGTTGAAAGGATAGACTTAAAATAGTCAAGTTTCAATAACATTTCACTTTTAGAAGAAATCTGTAAAAAATACAATCAAGAATATCACTTTCAAGTAACTAGGACTTCATAAATCCCTGAAAAAATTTCATTTTCCAAGGTAAATAAAATAGAAGAGAATATAATAGAGAAGGTATGTATACAATATTATCAGACATGAGTATATGTGAATATATATATATACACCTATGTGTGTGTGTGTGTATAAAAATGCATCTCTCTTCCCAATGTCATATCTATGGGATGTGGAAGAGCTAAACTATTATACGGTAGGAATGATTCATAAATTATGTTATTTTCTAGTTAGTGATAAAAATGAAAAATATCTGGGAACTTAAATATTGATTTCTACTTTTTTTGACAGATTGGAGACCAAATTCTAGTTACTGAATCAGAATGTCTAATTTAGATGTAAATGAGTAACCCATCCACCAAGTGTCTTCTAAGACAGTGACAGTTATGTTCCGTAGACCGGTTGAGTCATATTTCTTGTATCAATCTGAGATGACTTAGCAGGAGACTGACCCACACATGCAAATTTTAATTATTTTTTTATTTTTTATTTTTTTTTGTTTGAAATGGAGTCTCGCCTTGTCATGCTGGAGTGCAGTGGTGCAATCTCAGCTCACTGCAATCTCTACCTCCTAGGTTCAAGTGATTCTCCTGCCTCAGCCTCCCAAGTAGCTGGGACTGTAGGAGTGCACCACCCGGCTAATTTTTGTATTTTTAGTAGAGTTGGGGTTTCATCATGTTAGACAGGAGGGTCTCTATCTCCTGACCTTGTGATCTACCCACCTTGGCCTCCCAAAGTGTTGAGATTACACGTGTTAGCCAACATGTCTGGCCTACAAATTTCTATTTTTATTTCACTTGAAAACTCACCAGTAACAAGTGGAGCATATAAAACAAAATGTAGAAACAATTTAAACTACAAATTAATTATGAATAAAGAAAATAACTATGGATACTTTATAATGTAAATTCAAGGAAAATGTAGAGTTTTGGAGGTGGTAAATTTTAAAATGCTTTTGTAAAAATATATTAATAATAAGTAAAAACATATCCAGACTGATTTTACCTAGTTCTTGCTGAAACTCAGTGGTCTTCAAGAAGAGTTCTACAGAAAACTGGGATTTTCAGGGCAGTCTAAAAGTTTTGATTCAAGACAAGAACGTGCCTGGGTTTTAGCTCCCATGCTAAACTTTATCAAGGTAATTTTGCTTTTATCCATTGCTTTTTAATATTAATGTTGTGCAGCAAGATATTTATTTTACAAAGTATTTTCAGTATAACTTGTTTGCAAAAGAATGGCTGTATTACTCAATAAGGAGACTTTAACAATTTTTAATTAGTTATTAATTTAAAGTCTGTGATATGAAGTTAATAAAAATTGAGCAGATTATAATGACCTAAATGCAATCCATAGTACAGTAGTTAATATTAGCAATGTTGCTAGACACTTTTAAATCAAATTACATACTCAACTACAGCTTTCAATCGCTTCCGAGTAATTTATATTTGACGTATTCTTCCTCTGGAAACAACTATAAAACCAATAAAAATATGCATACGGCAATTCTTTTCAGGCATTGAACAACAGAAATACATGACTGAGATTCCTTAGGGAATGGAGAAACATGAAGTGATTCTATCTCCTTGGCCTCCTTTCTGCTGACATTCTCCTGGCATGTCACACATACATATGAAGAACTAAGAGAGGGCAGTTCTCCTAGCCAAGAATTAGGAAGAACACTTATGCCAGCCACATTTGCATGTGCTACTTCAAACTGTCCACTTGTAAGGCTGCCAGTTTTGACTGGGGACCAACAGAAGAGCATACTCCATAACGAGGTGAGGTTTCAGTACAAGCTGCTCTTCTTTGGGATCTTATGTTGCAGCAAATTCAATAACATTCAATATGTTTCTTGAAAACAGGGATGCTTTATGGTATATCTGACAAATAACAGTGGGAGAATCATAGAGAAGACTTCCAAGATTTTAAGTCAAATCTATGTCATCTTCTACAGATAATTATTCTTCTCTAGAAAGAAATGAAAACAAAAAAGGTGAGCAAAAACTTGTGGCTTGCTATTCAGCCTTCATAGAGGGTGAAAGCATAATCATGATGCCAATTAGTTGATCATGCTGTCTGAGATTTCCATCATAATATCACATCACATGCCATAGTTTGGGTGTGTACATCGGTTACCTATATACATATACACACGGACACACACACATATAGATATAAATATATGTGTACATAATAGATGTGTATTCCATGCTCACCAATGGACAATTATTACAGAGATGGTTCTCAATAGCCACCCGTAGACAATATGGTCTATTTTGAATTGATTTTATTCAACTTCTTTCTCTTGCCATGGCATTCCTTTATAAATGGCTATTTGAAACCTATGGTGAGAGGGATATGGTATGTACATGGATTCAACATCTTATCAAAGCTGATCCATCTACCACAACTATTGAATTCGTGTTACCAAGAACATGAGACTCTGACACAGCCCCCTTTCTTTGGGATCAGCCAGTTAATTATGTTGACCACTTATTATGGAGTAGGCAGAGATTTATTATCATCACTGAAATAAACATGCATTGGGGACTTTTCTCTTTCTTGCCCACAATAATTTCACCAGTACCAACATTTCTGGTCTCACAGAATATCTTATCTACTATTATGGTGTTTCATAGAGTGTTGATTCTAATCGAGGAACTCATTTTATTGCAAGGGATATGCAGCAATTAGCACATGTCCATGGAAGATTTTTTCCATGATAATTCTGTCTTTACTAAATTGTAATGTATTTTATTTTAATCAAATAATATCCCTTCACAGAATATACACTAAGAAATGACATTTCCTAAATGAAATTGTTTTTTTATTGCCTTTCTACCATATACTCCATTTGCATCTCTAGAACATTAAAAACAGTCCTTAGATGTTACTTCTTCAGCAAGTGAAGTGTGGTATCTGTAAGAGTTCTGGTGGATATAACACTTTCTCTACAGGCATGGGTTGACAGGCTGCATTAACGAGTCTGAGTATTACCAATGTTTAAAACTTCTCCACCAAGGCTAGACGAATTTTGTATTTTCAAAGTTATGAAAATGTAAGGGCCTGATGTTTGTTTTTTGTTTGTAATTTTTTATGTCTTGAAAGAAGAGAGGAAAATTATTAGGAAAACCACCTGAAAATAAATAGAAGCAAAAAAATTGTGTGTGAGTTTATTTATTTTGTCAAATTTTAGACTTTGGCAGTACATATACAAGTCTGATGCATGGGTGTGTGGTATGGTGCTGAGGTTTGTGCTTCTAATAATCCCATTGCCAAAGTAGTGAGCGTAGTATCTGACAGGTAGTTTTTCAACTTCCTTTCCCCTCTCACCTCCCTTTTGGAATCTCCTGTGTTTTTTGTTCCTGCTTTGTGTCCATGCATATCCAATGTTTAGCTCCTACTTATAAGTGAAAACAAGTGGTATTTAATTTCTGTTTCTGTGTTAACTGGCTCGAGATAATGTATGCCCCTGGAATTAATGAACTTACCACATGCCTCATCACTGAGAAGTGGCTGACTGAATGAAATGGCTTGCTGATAACTAAAGTATAGCATTAGTTGAGAGACAATACATTGAAATGATAGGAATTTCCCTTACAGGAGGTAGCTTATGGTTTGAATTAGAGACCATTATATGGTATTTTCACCTTCATAGTTAAAAAACAAAAATTAGGAAACCAAGGAGTTATCATAGAAGTGACCTCCCTTGCTCTTATTCCTAATAAACCACTAAGTAAATAGTAAAATAAACCACTAGAAAATTTTTTTTCTTGGCAATTTTGAGCTCTGCTTCTAAGGTGGACTTAGTTATGGGGAAAGAGTGCTTTATTCAGAGAAGGTAACTTTGGTTCTGCTGAACCGGAAAATAAGTTTGCCCCTGATAACCTTGGGCCACATATCCACTGAACTAACCACAGAAAAAGAAGTTACTCTAATGGTTGAAGTGATTGATACTGATTACCAAGAGGAAATTGTTTTGCTTCCACACAATAGGAGCACTGAAGATTCAATGCTTTTAAAAGGAAGAGGTTCATAGCACTTTTATGCAAATAGTAAAAGTAAAGGAAAAATTAGAGCACTCTAAGAAAGCAGAAATAATGAGGACTCAAATCCTTGAGAAATAAAGGGTTTGAGTTATTTTACCTGGTAAAGAATTCCAACTTGCTAATGTTCTGGCTGAAAGCAAAAAAATAAAAATATATTGAATAGGTAACAGTTTGCAGATGTCAAATATAGTCTCGTGACCAATTACAGAAGTGAAGACACTGGTAGTTTTATATGTATTTTCTTTGCTTGTTATGTTTACATATTTACTTATATCCAGTTATTAAGTATTTTCCTCTCTGTCTTTCTACTTATTGTTTTATATACACATTATTGAAGATTTAACTTACAATTTTTTGCCTTAGATAAGAAATACTCAGTTAAATGGTTACTGGATTTGAGAAGTAACCAAAGTAGCTAGTGATAGGTAAAATGACAGTTGAGACCTAGTGTCCCCTCATGGTGGTGGAGGGTAAGAACTTCATCCCTAGTACATAAAATAATGACATCTTGATAGGTGGAAACAGAGTTGTTTTTGTTGTTTTATGGAAGGTAAATGTTTGAATAAGGGTGGGGATGGAATATGAATAGCCATCCACATAGAATATGACAGTTGTCAATTTATTGACTTTCAACTGCAGATCAATCTTTTCTTTCCTGCATTGTTATAGGGGACCTGGACACTACTTAGCCAACTGATGTTAATGTTAAGCTTTGTCAACAAAGGCAACTAGAGAGATATCCCAAATCTCGGGCAGGAGGAAGGGATTCTGCTGTTTCAACATCACAAGCAGTGGATGGCTGGGTAGTATCAACCTCAGAGGCCCTCATGAGCTAGTCCATAAACCTCAGTGAAGCCGAAATACTCTGGCGGGTTTCTCTGAAGCCCAGTAGGCTACTGCTATGGGCTAGTTGCAGTTCAAACTCTTGCAAAGTTTCTTCACCACTTAGAGGGCTGACTTATACCCTCCAGCAAATTTACTTGCCATGGCAGTGAAAGTGTTCCTGGGATAGCTCCACTCTTTGGAAAGAGGATTGAATCACAGCTTTGGGGGGTTTCTCCTACCATAAATTTCTAAGTCACTTCCCTATTCTCTTTCTCTTAGCCTTAGAGGTCGAATCACCTTTATATCTTTGCTACTTTTGCACCCCTTAAAGACTTCGTTTTCTGATTCACTAATCACATGTACTAGGTAACAATTCTTACTATTTACTTTGCCTTGTTCAATTTATCAGTACAGTTTCTGTCTCTTGACTTTACCCTGACTAATACAACCACATCTTGAAACGACTCTATTCTTTCTTGACATTTCTTTAGCTTTCCTTTCTTTCTAATTCTATTATCTGCTTCATTTATTCTTTTTAAGATTAAATTTTAAAACATACGCAGTAATGGCATTTATGAAGTATTATGTTTTTAATTTTTGAAGCAGGAGAAGTTAAAGGCTTTTAAATTTTCTTTAGGGAAACATAGTATATTTTAAAAATGCTAGCTATCTTTATTTTCTTGTGCTTAACCAGCCTCTGACTGTTAAGGTTCTGGAGTCAGTATTCAATCCAGGTTCAAAGTACTGGCATGCCCTTTAATATCTCATTACTCTCTCTGCAACTCCAGATAAGTTTAATCAGATACTATCTATAGAGATAATACATGTAAGTGAGTGGGCATCACAGCATGAAAACATTAATTCGTATGCTTTTACAATTCAAACTTTAGCCTAGTATAGTAAATTACTTATGGGTAAACTGAAGAAGAAGAAATATAAAACAATAAATGTAATTTAAAATAGGAAGTAAATGGGGAGGACATCATCTGTTCATGTGAATCTTATCATTTCTTCCATGTTTATCCTACAAAAGAGGTCCAAATGACCCCAGAAGCTAAAGCCAGAAAAACATAAATGTCTTTGAGTAATAACTAGCTCTTCTATATTTATTGTTTGCATATATGATTTTTGCCTTAGTGTATACTTCTCTTACATATTGTTTACTTATTTCTATAATCAGCCTTAAAGTTTAGTCTACCTAAAAATGGAGGAATTTAACAATAGAATGATCAAAGCAAGGAAAATGTGAAGTAAAGAACCTCCTTAAATACTTGAATGAAAATTTTACTTTTGTTTTCATGTTTCCATTGAAAAGGCAAGATAAAGAGTTAAAACAAAAACTATGCTAATTCATCAAGTAGAGGAAATGTTACTAATATTAGCTTGAACCAATGAGGCTGATTTGTATTTGGAATGGTATTTGGGTTTACGTTACTGTAGAATAAGTAGGAAGCATTTTTAAATTAGATGAGTAACAGGCTTTATTGATATTTTAATCAGAATAAGTGTGTTAAATTCCCTTTTACTTTATCAAAATTAATTCATTTTTATATCACTCCATTACACCACAAGATGAGGACAATTTACTTCCTTTAGATGCAAGCAGATGAAGACCTGTGGAACAGATGGAGGGCACAACCTGGGAAGGAGCCTTACAGAGACAGATCTGTCATCAAATCTCTGCAAATCACATTTTACCACTTCATGGGCTACACTCCTATGGCTATTTTATAATGTAATTTGCTGCCACACAAAAGACTTTGTAGCCCCGTAAAATGACTATTTTGTTGTATTTAAAATGTGTCTGAAAACAATAACAAAATTAAGGGGCTGGAGTATCATAGGGAGATAATGTCCACAGGAGGTACATAAGATGCATTAACAAGACCTCTTTCTGCCGAAATTCCTGCTTTATATTCTAACACTATGTGCTTCAGGGAACATAGTGTTAGAATGGGAGTTTGCCATTAAAGATTAATTTTCCCAGTGTCTTATGATTATAAGCACACCTGTTCTAAATAACTGTGATCGCAGACTGAAGGAATTCTGTGCTAAGTACTTCTTCTCTTATACTTTCTATTTTGCCTAGAACAGGAATTTGTCTTTGCATGACTGATTCTCAAAACAGTGAGTTGTTCATGAGGTGGAATTTATAATATTTTATAGACACAGAGTGTGAATTTATTTTACAATTGAATTTTAAACATCTCATCCATGCCTAGCTGATTTTATGTCTTAAAGACAATCTGAACTCTGAATATTAACTATTATAGCATACCTATGCATAGTTTTATGTTATTCATTGTATCTTGCAAATGAAAATAATGAGACTCTTGGTTATTCTCTTACTATATTTTAGGTCAGTGCAACTGATAATCCTCAATTAATCATTCATAGTTATAATAAACTGGGTCTATGGTCTTTGTGAAACTTTTGTAGAATAGAAACAAAACTGAATGATAACTTTGCATTTCTAAAATGTAAAACAATTGAAGTCTATTTTACAAAATGCTACAGATTCCTCCAAAGTTTAAAGCACCAAAAATGTTTTTAAAGATATAAGTTATATAAATAACCACAAATGTTATACTTTCAAATAAAATGTATAGAAATATTAAGGTCATAGATAGCCTAGTATCACAAAATAATTCGAATAAGTTATATTTTGGTTCAGAGAAGAGAGAAATCAATTTGAACAGAATATACAAGCAGTTCCTAAAAAATGGAAAGTTCTCAGTTTGTTCTTACTATGTCTTCAAGATATTTAATATCTGTTCACTTCTGTCCCATCCTCTGTATGTCTGTCTCATTTGTTTTTCCCATTCTGCAGTCCAACTCTCTTGGTACTACTTGCACAGAGTTTAATTCGGTTGCTCATCCTCCCTGCAAAATATTAGCCATAACCATTGATTCCACATTAACTGCAAACTTTCTGAGCTAATTAATGAAATTTCTCTTTATCTAAATTCAGAACTCCTAGGAAATACAATCAATCTCATTTGTCCATTTTGACTAAGGGGTTAGAATGGCAATTTTCACATGCTTCTATTAGATAATGGCATATATCTTTTTCTTAGTGGGAATTAGCCATGAAGAAATAATACCAAGTGTTGAAGCATGGTGAGATTTGAGTAGACTAATGAGATATTTGTATGACAACTGAATTTTATTTAGTAAAATGTAAGAACAAACTTTCTGTTTACTCCAATACACATGCCCTTATTCATTGCTGTCAGGCAGATTTCTTTTCTCACAGGTCAACCATCATTTCATACTTATTTCTGTTTCTATCCAATTTATTCTTCTTCATTTATCTCCTTTTTCTGGAAGCTTCTCAAACAAATCAAATTTCTTTGTATGTTTGTTACACAAAACTTACATTTTAATATGCCATTTGACCACTAATTTTTTCACATATTTACTATTTACTATATATTTGTATGTCACACTTGCTCAGTTATAGAATTCATGAAGTTATACAGCTTTTTGTACTTGTTTTTCAGTAACCATAGCCATATATAATCTATTATAAAATTCTGCTACTGAATATGAAGTCTAATGCTAGCCTCCTGTGTCTGTGTTATACATCACTCCTCTTTGAATTATCAGAATAAGTTCAGGGCTAGAACTGTATAGCTGAATGCAATAAAAACGGTGTCATCAAATTATAGGAAGATATTACAGAAGGTTATTCTAGATTGTTTTGAGAATATGACTTTACTTTTATACCCTTGTTGGTAAAATATGTTAAATATTTTCACCTACCAAAAATGTAGAAAATAACTAGGTGAGACATGAAAACATAGAAAGTTTCATCCTGGCTAACATGGTGAAACCCCGTTTCTATTAAAAATACAAAAAATTATCAGGACGTGGTGGCACGCACCTGTAGTCCCAGCTACTCTGGAGGCTGAGGCAGGAGAATCGCATGAACCCAGAAGACGGAGGTTGCAGTGAGCCAAGATCATGCCACTGCACTCCAGCCTGGGTGACAGAGCAAGACTCCATCTCAAAAAAAAAAAAAAAAAAAAAAAAAAAAGCAAATCAACTTTTCTGCAGAAAAACTGAACTAAGCAATGTTTAATTATTATCTTGTCATGCATTTCAGAAGCAAGTATAAGAATAAAAACTTGAAAATATCTGAAAAAGTAAAACTTAGATTTATTCCACTTTATAAGATTATAATAGTCAGAATAGTATTAATATGGATTTTATAATAAGGAATATTAACATTTATTAAAATACAGCATCTGTTTCTTTTTTCTAAATTGTATTTTACTTTAAGTTCTGGGATACATGTGCAGAACGTGCAGGTTTGTTACATAGGTATGCATGTGTCATGGTGGTTTGCTGCACCCATCAACCCGTCATCCAGTTTTGAAGCCCTGCATGCATTAGGTATTTGTCCTAATGCTCTCCCTCCCCTTGCGCCCCACCCCCCAACAGGCCCTGGTGTGTGATGTTCCCCTCCCTGTGTCCATGTGTTTTCGTTGTTCAAGTCCCACTTATGAGTGAGAACATGTGGTGTTCTTAAATGGAATCATTTGCAGTCCTACTAAATGTGGGGTTAACAAATGATGTGGCAGAACACAGACTATTTGCTAATATGCTAGAATTTTTTTTAAAGGAGAATTCATGCTTTCTTTATTGAGAAAATCTTGCTATAAAGAAAATAATATTATTAAATTAGCTGAATGATGTAGATGATTTAGCTTTGGCATACATTCTATATCAAATTGTAGATGAGCATTTTGTGCTTTTTTATTATGGTGACAATGAATGATAACTGTGAACAAGTGCGCAGCAAAGCTATCTACTTTTTTGGTACAATTTCTAGTAAGGCAGGTATTAAGAGAAACAGCTTTGCTTGAGTATGCAAAATCTCTTTTTAGAGTTTTGTCTTGTGGGTCACAATTCCTAACAATTAATAACTCTCTATTTTTACTTTTCTGTGAATATATGTTGCCTTTATTTTGAAGAATAATTTTATCAGAAATGGAATCAGTTGTTGATTTTTTTCTTGTTTTTAGGGTTTTGTCATTTCATTGTTTCTTACAAAAACAGTGAAAGTTCATATTATTGTCACTAAGTAATGTTATCTCTCAAAGGAATGTTATCTCTCAGTGGCTTCATAATTTTCTCTATATTTTAGCAGTCTGCTATCATGGTCTAGGTGTGGATATTTTTTGTTTGTCCAACTTGAGATTAAATGAAACCAAATTTGGAAAAATTTTAGCCATTAATTCTTCAACTTTCTTTGTATTTTTTCTTTCCTCCTTCTTACCGTGGAAGTTCCATTACACATTTTTTGGAGGACTTGATGCTGTCTCAAATATTTCTGAGGCTCTGTTCTTTTTTATTTTTATAGTTTGAGTTCTGGGATACATATGCCGAACTTGCAGATTTGTTACACAGGTATACATGTGCCATGGTGGTTTGCTGCACCCATCAACCCATCATCTACATTAGGTATTTCTCTAATGCTATGCCTCCCTTAGCCCCCAACCCACTATGGGCCCTAGTGTGTGATGTTCCCCTCCCTGTGTCCATGTGTTCTCATTGTTCAACTCCCACTTATGAGTGAGAACATGTGGTGTTTGGCTTTCTGTCCCTGTGTTAGTTTGCTGGGAATGGTGGTTGCCAGCTTCATCCATGTCCCTGCAAAGGACATTAACTCATGCCTTTTTATGGCTCCATAGTATTCCATGGTATATATGTGCCACATTTTCTTTATCCAGTCTATCATTGACGGGCATTTTGGTTGGTTCCATGTCCTTGCTATCGTGAATAGTGCTGCAATAAACATATGTGTGCATGTGTTTTTCTATTAGAATGATTTATAATCCTTTGGGTATATACTCAGTTATGGGATTGCTGGATCAAATGGTGTTTCTGCTTCTACATCCTTGAAGAATCTTCCACAATGGTTAAACTAATTTACATGCCCACAAACAGGGTAAAAGTGTTCCTATTTCTCCAAATTCTCTACAGTATCTGTTGTTTCTTTACTTTTCTTTTTGAGACAGAGTCTCCTCGCCCAGGCTGGAGTACAGTGGCACAATCTCAGCTCACTGCGGCCTCTGCCTCCCAGGATCAAGAGATTCTCCTGCCTCAGCCTCCTGAGTAATTGGGATTACAGGCACATGCCACAACCCCCAGCAAATTTTTGTATTTTTAGTAAAGACAGGGTTTCACCATGTTGGTCAGGCTAGTCTCGAACTCTTGACCTCATGATCGACCTACCTCAGCCTCCCAAAGTGCTGGCATTACAGGTGTGAGCCACTGCACCCAACCGTTTCCTGACTTTTTAATGATTGCCATTCTAACTGGCGTGAGATGGTTACTCATTGTGGTTTTGATTTGCATTTCTCTAATGACCAGTGATGATGAGGTTTTTTTCATGTTTGTTGGCTGCATGAATGTCTTCTTTTGAGAAGTTCTGTTCATATCCCTTGACCACTTTTTGATGGGTTGTTTGTTTTTTTCTTGTAAATTTGTTTAAGTTTCTTGTAGATTCTGGATACTAACCCTTTGTCAGATGGATAGATTGCAAAAATTTTCTCATATTCTGTATGTTTGTTTGTTGCTTGTTCATACTGATCATAGTTTCTTTTTCTGTGCAGAAGCTCTTTAGTTTAATTAGATCCCATTTGTCAGTTTTGGCATTTGTTACCATTGCTTTTGGTGTTTTAGTCATGAATTCTTTGCCAATGTCTATGTCCTGAATGGTATTGCTTAAGTTTACTTCTAGTTTTTTGTTTTTGTTTTTGTTTTGTTTTGTTTTGTTTGAGACGGAGTCTCACTCTGTCACCCACGCTGGAGTGCAATGGTATAATCTTGCCTCACTGCAACCTCTGCCTCTCAGGTTCAAGTGATTCTCGTGCCTCAGTTTCCCAAGTAGTTGAGACTACAGGCACCTGCCACCACGCCCAGCTACTTTTTTGCATTTTTAGTAGAGACGGTGCTTTGCCATGTTGTCTAGGTTGGTCTTGAACTCCTGAACTGAAGCAGTCCACCCACCTCAGCCTCCCAAATTGCTGGTATTAGAGGTGTGAGCCACCATGACTGACTCTTCTAGGATTTGTATGGTTTGAGGTCTTGCATTTATGTCTTTAATTCATCTTTAGTTAATTTTTGTATAAGGTGTAAGGAGGGGGTCCAGCTTCAGTTTTCTGCATATGGCTAGCCAGTTTTCCCAACACCATGTATTAAATAGGAAATCCTTTCCCCATTGCTCGTTTTTATTATGTTTTTCAAAGATCAGACGGTTGTAGCTTGTGGCATTATTTCTGAGGCCTCTGTTCTGTTCCATTAATCTGTACGTCTGTTTTGGTACCAGTACCATTCTGTTTTGGTTACTGTAGCCTTCAAATATATTTGAAGTCAGGTCACATAATGCCTCTGGCTTTGTTCTTTTTGCTTAGGATTTTGTTAGCTATATGGGCTTTTGTTTTTGGTTCTATATAACATTTAACATAGTGTTTTGTTTTGTTTTTTTTTTTTCCCTAATTCTGTGAACAAAGTCAATGGTAGCTTGATGGGTATAGCATGGAATCTATAAATTACTTTAGGCAGTATGGCCATTTTCACAACATTGATTCTTCCTATCCATGAACATGGAATGTTTTTCCATTTATTTGTGTCATCTCTTATTTCCTTGAGCAGTGGTTTGTAGCTCTTCTTGAAGGGGTCCTTCACATCCCTTGTAAGTTGTATTCCTAGGTATTTTATTCTCTTTGTAGCAATTGTGAATGGGGGTTCACTCATGATTTGGCTCTCTGTCTATTATTGGTATATAGGAATGCTTGTGATTTTTGCACATTGATTTTGTATCCTCAGACATTGCTGAAGTTATTTACCAGGTTAAGGAGATTTGGGGCTGAGATGATGGAGTTTTGTAAATATACAATCATGTCATCTGCAAACAGAAACAATTTGACTTCCTCTCTTGCTATTTGAATACCCTTTATTTCTTTCTCTTGCCTGACTGCCCTGGCCAGAACTTCCAATACTGTGTTGAATAGGAGTGGTGAGAGAGGGCATCCTTGTCTTGTGCTGGTTTTCAGAGGGAATGCTTCTAGCTTTTCCCCATTCAGTATGATATTGGCTGTGGGTTTGTCATAAATAGCTCTTATTATTTTGATATATTTTCCATAAATACCAAGTTTATTGAGAGTTTTTAGCATGAAGGGATGTTGAATTTTATCAAAGGCCTTTTCTGCATCTGTTGAAATAGTCTTGATTGACTCTGTTTATTTTTAATTTATCTTTTTTGAGATCTGTTTTTATATTAGATAATTTTTACAAATCTATTTTCAAATTAACTGACTCTTTTGTTATTTCAGATCTGCTGTTGAACTCATTCAGTGGTTTTTAATTTTTGTTTTTGCATACTTAAATTCTAGAAGTTTTAAAATATAGTTTGTTTTTGTATTGAAACCTCTGTTGGAAAAATCATTGCAAGCATATTTTCCTTTAACTCTTTAAACATAGTTTTCTTTCATCCTTTTGATATACAATAATGCACCAAATAACAATGTTTTGGTCAATGATGAACTTTATATGTGATAGTGGTCCCATAACATTAAAATGGACCTGAAAAATTACTGATACCTAGTGATTTTGTAGCCCTCATAATGTCAAAGGACAGTGCATTACTCATGTGTTTATGGAGATGCTGATGTAAACAAACCAATTGCACTGCCAGTTGTATAAAAGTATAGTACATAAAAATTAAGTACAATATATAATACTTAATAATATTAACAACTATGTTATTGGTTTATGTATTTTTTTATTATTATTTTAGTGTGTATTTTCATTTATATTAAAAAAAATAAAAAACCAGCCTCAAGCAGGTTCTTCAGGAAATCATCTAGAAGAAGGCACTGTTACCATAGTAGATTACAGCTCTGGTAGTGTTATTACCCCTGAAAACCTTCCAGTGGGACGAGATGTGGAGATGGAAGACAATGATATTGATGATTCTGAGCCTGTGTAGGCCTAGGCTGATTTGTGTGTTATGTGCTTTTCAAAAGTTAAAAAAAAAAAAAAAAAAAAAAAAAAAAAAAAATCAAAAAAGACATTCAGAATAAGAATGTAAAGAAAAAAATATTTTTGTACAACTACATGGTGTGTTTGCATTTTAAGCAAAGTGTTACTACAAGAGATTCAGAAAGTTAAAAAAATTAAAAGTCATAAGAATTAAAAATGTTGCAGTGAGTTAAGTCCAATTTATTATTGAATAAAGAAAAATACTTACTGTAGACTAAGTGTACAATATTTTTATAGCCTACATTAGTGTACAGTCATGTTCTAGGTCTCCACATGTACTTACCACTCACTCACAGACACACCCATAGCAATTTTAAATCCTGTAATCTCTATTCATGGTAAGGGCCCTATACAGATGTACCATGTTTACTCTTTGTATTGTCTTTTTACTCTATCTTTTAAAATGTTTCGCTATGCAAATAGTCAGCATAATTACCTACAGGTTTGCATCTGGGGGATGATAGGTTACAGTACAGATTTGTAGCCTAGGGGTGACAGGCTACACCATCTAACCTAGGTGTATAGACTGGATGTGTAGCAGGTTATACTTTCTAGGTTTGGGTAAATACACTTTGTGGTGCTTCGATAAACAATGAAATCTCCTAAAGATGCATTTCTCAGAATCTATCCTTGTAGTTAAATGATGCATGATTATATTTTTAGGAATGCTTTCTTTGTCTTCTAAATCCAACATATGAACCCACACAATGGCAGTTTCTGTTGACTGCTTTTTCCTCAGTATGGGTGACATTTTCCAGTGTCTTTGTATATCTCATATATTTTTTTTGTTAAAAACTAAACATGTTAGATAATATAGTATAACAACTCCAGATTCTATTTTCTCTCTTAAGAGGTTTTGTATTTTTGCAGTAATTTACCTTTCTTTAATTTTTCCATACATGGTGAGCAGTATTTAATATTCCTGATCTTTCTTTCTTAATTACCTTTTTAGGCTGGTGATTTAGAAGTGTCCCCGTGTCTGAGTAGATTAGTGGTCTGCCAATGTCTGCACCATGTTTTTGCTCGAATATCTTGAGATTGTAAAGCTTCCAGTCTATGCTAATAAATCTGTATTTGAGTTGGAGAGTGTGTTCCTGTAATCAACTAATTTTCAAGTCTATCTCTGCTTTTCCTTTCCACTGTGCCCTCTTAGTTCTGTTCGTGTGGAGTTCCAAAAATCAGCCAAAGATATATGAAGAGCCCGCCCAGTGCATCTTTAGCTCTGGTTTATACAATATCCCCAGTATGTTTCTGGGTTTGATTGTTGTTGATGTTTATTTGTTTGTTTTGTCACTCAGAATGTAGGGACTTCTATTTTACTATGTGCCACCAAGATTGAAATGTGGGATAATTTTTTATGCAGTTTTAACACATTTTAAAAAATATTGGTATGCCATATTTATTTCTCAGAGCTTTTTAGGCCAAAAATAATCTGATTTTACCTTCAAACTTCAGGGGCTCTTGACTAAAGCAGAATGATAAAGTTGAAATAACCTTAGACTTGATTCAAAAAGATCTATACTTGAATCTTGATGGCCAAGTTCATTTAATATGTGAAAACAGTCTCTGACTCCCAGGCTTGTGTTTTGTTCTTGCTATTTCTTTTTTGTTACATACACCAGTGGTTTTTAAGACCTACTGTTAAGATATAAGTGAAGTTTAAAAAGATGAAATAATTTAAGTATCAGATTTCTAAAAAAGTACAAAAAGGTTACCTCTCTCTATCCAACACATTGTCAGGAACAAGCATGTCACATTTTGTGATTCCATTTAAAATACAAGCTTACTGAATTACATGTGTGATTTATATGCAATTTTTATATGATGTAGCCATAGGTAACTTTCTGGTTTACCTTTTTCCAATCTTCTTTTCTCAATGTTGCTTTACATCAACAATTAAAGTTTCCTTTTTCAAGAAGTAGTTTATCCCATTGGTTAATTTCTGTATTCTGCATCCAAAGACTTTGTAATTAAGACTTGCTAAATAACTGTGAAACCCCGTCTCCACCAAAAATACAAAAAATTAGCCGGGTGTGGTGGGGGATGCCTGTACTCCCAGCTACTCTGGAGGCTGAGGCAGGAGAATGGCGTGAACTCAGGAGGTGGAGCTTGCAGTGATCCCAGATCGCGCCACTGCACTCCAGCCTGGCCGACAGAGCGAGACTCCGTCTCAAAACAAACAAACAAACAAAAACAGACCAGAGAGGATCTTATTTCTCAGAACAAAACTTTCTTTAAACTCTACAGAAACAGCAATAATTTTGCAAATGATCTTACTGCTTCACCTTAAGGACGAAATCACCAAAGCTCAGCTTATCTCATAAAGAGGTTCAGTAAGACACCATTAATTTTTTAGAAGATGTATCATCAGGGGCCCTAAAAGAGAGTGCTTAGACTAGGAGAAGCTCAGAGGAATTAGAGATGATTTAGCAAACTATTAATATTTATTTAGGTAATTACTAAGTGAAAGAAATATATGAATTCTTCCAAGTTTACTTACACTTAAGAAGTTCTTATATTAATGAGATTAAAGAAAGAATTATTATGTTAAATGTTTGTTAAGTAATTTACCTATGTGATATCTGTAATCATTAATTTACATGCATTTCCTTATCTAGAAAATAAGAACTGAACATAAGAATAGGGTTGAGAGAGGTTCCTCAACCTGTCCAAAGTCACATATTTAGCAAGTCTTAATTACAAAGTCTTTGGATGCAGAATGCAGAAATTAACCAATGGGATAAACTACTTCTTGAAAAAGGAACTAGTTGACTATTAATTCTGGCAAAAGGAAAAGTGGCACAAGGACAGTGAACAAGGACACAGGTTAGTATTCAAGAAGTAAAAATTCCCATTTTGCTTTTACTTTTGGTTCACACTGGTTTTTTATTGTTCCTATGCCTGAAAGGTTGGCAGGACACATTGTACCTTTTTTATTTAAAGCTCACTGTCATGCAGTTTTACTTTATCTAAGATATAGTTTTCCCTATGGTATGTTGGTCTTTGTTAATTCCCAGTTGGATAACCAATACACCTAACACTTTCGTTGAAAATCCTCCAGACATTTCACACTGTGCAAAATACATCAGCTTAACTCCTAAGCATAATGAACAACTTTGACATTTGCAGTGCTAGGACATTTTGCTCTACACTGGCAATCTGGCTTCAACATAGTTTCCGGTTATTTTTCTCAATTTCTTCCAATGAGAGGACTCTGCTTTGGTACTAAGCTCTTCATTACCTTTGTTTTTCTCAACTTCTTTTTACCTATCAACAATTTATACATGCAGCCTAGTAAACAGTGCAGAGTAAAGGTTAAAGATTTGGCCTCAAATGTTGGATGACCAATATCCAAATAAAAAGCTTTATCATATTTAATTGTATACTCTCAAGAAAGTTGCTAAATCTCTCTCTCTCTCTCTCCTCTCTCTCTCTTTCTCTCTCTCCCTCTCTCTCTCTGTCCTCACTTTGCTTTCTTCTGTTCCTGAGGGTTGTCACAAATTCATCATATGAGAAAGGTTCTATTCACACTAAGTCTTTAAAATATTTCTTGCAGAAAAGTCCCAGCTCAATTCTGATATCCATAATGAAAGGATTCTATTTTCACCAATGCAGAGTTATAATTTTCTCCTTTGACTACTTATTACATTCACTATTCATGGAGGACACAATTTACAGATTGTATAGGACTTAAACTTGTAATGAGTAAAAGTGTCACTGCTTGAATTTTTTCAGAGTCAGTAAGCTCATCATATTCTGTAGCAGACTATACTATTTTTTAGACATTTTCAATAGTTAAAAACTCATTTTTATAAAGAAAACAATTGGCCTTTTATTGTAATTTGAACTTTGTATTTTTTGACTAACATTCAATGTTTCTAATCGTCATAAGGAATTTTTCAAGTGATTACCACTTCGTTTATTTTCATGTTAAATACTCCATTTCTTTTAACCAAAGTGGGTAGTTCATAGAGCCCAATTAATTTTAATAATTTATGTTATTTAATTTTACTAATTTAATTTAATATAAACAACTATTATAATCATCTTCTGCTATGGTTTGAACATATCCTATCTAAAATGTAGTTGTTGCTAATGTAATGATATTAATGTGTGGGCCCTTTAAGAGGGATTAGACCATGATAACTTCTTTCACAGGAATGGGATTAAGGCCCTTATAAAAGAGGCTTTACACAGTGTTTGACTTTCTTACCCTTCCACCATCTTCCATATAAGGGCACAATGTTGCTTCCCGCTGGAAGACACAGCAATAAGGCACTATTGTGGAAGCTAAGAAAGCAACTCATCACCCAGCCTCACCAGCCAGCATCTTGATATTAGAGAACGGTGAGAAATAAATTCCTGTTTTGTGTGCAGTGCCCATTCTCATGCATTTTGTTATAGCAGTATTTAAAAAAAACACACCTTCTTTAAACATTCTTACTATCAGTGGGCTGTCCAGGTGCTGTGTTTTATATAACTTTCATTTCAAATAAAGTGGAACTATGCTTTTTTTTTTTTTTTAAACTGGAAACTGGGTCCCTTATTTTTATATACCCAGTTATTATCAAAAGATAGAGAAAACATAAATTTATCGTCTTATTTCTCTTTTTCCACTTTGTATGTTTGTCTTTGTTACTATCTGTAATTGCTCTTATTTAAGAATTTTGGTCTAAGAATTACCACAAGTGTGTTCACCTATCTTGTTATATACATATTCTTTCTTCCATTTAAGTTGTTATTCAGTTAAGGAAACTCCCTGTATTTTGCATCTTTGCGTTCTCCTTTGCTTCTGAAGAAAGAATAAATATTAGCTAAGAAACAACAGTTCCTCAATTTTTATACATGAAGGGCTTTGTAGGATGAGGGAATTATGTTAAGAGATACAACTGTAATCAGGTAGTTTGGAAATTACTTGAAAGGAAAACACATACTTTTAAAAATTAAAAAAAAGATTAATAACATGATGCACGTAATATGTAAAATTGAAGTTAAAAATCCAAAAGCAGAATGACAGAAGGCTGATCTGAAAGGAAAATAAGAATATGTATAGGAATCAAAAATGGAAGCTATCCCAGGTGACAGAAGACAGAACTTGAGAGTAGATGATGTATAATATGTCTAGAGATGGAGTTAACTTAAAAATGTATAAGCTTTGGATAAATAAAATAAGAGTAATTTTTAGAATATTTTGAAAGTTAAATGTCTTAGTTCATTTTCTGTTGCTATCACAGAATATGAGGCTGGGCAATATAACCAAAAAAAGCAAATTTATTCCTTATGGTTCTGAAAGCTGGAAAGTTTAAGATTAAGGGGCTGGCATGTTGTGAGGACCTTCTTGCTGAGTCATGACTTGGTGGAAAGCATTACAGGCCAAGAGAAGAAGAGCATGCCCATCAGCTCAGGTCTCTCTCTTTTTATAAAGCCAGCAATCCCATCATTGGGGCCTCATCATTCTGGCATTATCTAATTTTAATCATCTTACAAAGGCCCCACCTCCAAACAACGTATCAGTTTGGGGATTTAAGTTTCCAACACTTGAAGTTTGAAGGAAACGTTCAAATCACAGCATCAAGAAACATTTAGACTTGACTCAGTAGGTAATTGGGTATTAAGTTGTTAAGAGGTTAGTGACATGATTGTTAATTGTATTTTGGCAGATTACTCTGGCCTTAGGTAGGAGGGCCTAGGAAGAGAAGTAGATCTACAAAATGAAACTGACTACAAAGCTTTTGCAGATATTAGAGAGAGTAAAGGTCTGGACTAAGATCAGGAAGTTTAAAAAAAATTCTGTAGCATAAATGAAAGCGTTTGAACATTTAAAAGAGGGTGTTAGGTTTTGAATTCTTTTTTAAAATGTTTTGGTTTTAAAGCACTAAATTTTTTAAGCATATATTTAGTATATATGTCTAAGAAATCAGTTTTGATGATATTTTCTCATTCTTAATCTGGCACTTCCTAAAACAAACAAGAAGGTAGTACCTATTAAGGACATTCTGATTCACTTTTATCTTAACATATGCAAGCATTAGCTCTTATTTCAATTTACTTTTAATTCATTAATTTATATTGCATGATATTATCGAATGCCTTGCTAGTAAATTTGAACTGGTTATTTATACATAGTCAGGTGTCACTTAATGATGAAGATACATTCTGAGGCATGAATAATCTGGCAGTTTTGTCACTGTGTGAATATCATAGAGTATTTGTGTATCCAAACATATGCAGATCTATAAAAGGTACAGTAAAAATGCAGTAGTATAATCTTATGGGACTATCATTGTATATGTGATCCATCATTGATGAAAACATTGCTATA
Source organism: Chlorocebus sabaeus (assembly GCF_047675955.1). Taxonomy (NCBI): domain Eukaryota; kingdom Metazoa; phylum Chordata; class Mammalia; order Primates; family Cercopithecidae; genus Chlorocebus; species Chlorocebus sabaeus. Next base: position 24,134,886 of record NC_132925.1, read on the forward strand.
TGGTACATGATTATAATTGAGTTTAACTATACAATATTTTAAGAGTATGTATTTTTATTATTAGGTTACTCTAAATGTGTTTAACAGAGTGCTTCCTTTTTTTGTAATGAGAGAGCTAAAACACAACTCTTATACATGATGAGTATAGTTTGAGAAACAAAGAATAAATAAAATTTTTAATATAGTTATTTTCCGTATTCAAAAGTAGAAATTTCCCTAAGATATTTTGCGTGTCCTGCTTCTAATAATATTTATTCCGGTGTAAAGACTTGGTGGAAATCTCTTTGTGAATAATAGATAATTAAAATTTAAAATTAAACTAGATGTCCAATGAGATGAAAACCAAATCATTACTATGCTTTGGCATAATCAAGGAAACTAAGTTTGTGAGAGATGGATTTCCAAGCTTAGCAAAAATGTTTCTCTGCATTTCAATAATCTGTCCTGCGTTTAAGTTTATAATTTAGTTGATGTCCAGCAATTATGCTTTATTTTACTGTATCATATTAAGATGAGATTCACAAGTATATGTAACATTTCCAACCATTCTACCAACTACCACTCTAATAGGTTAAAATAACAATTGTACTTCTTTGAGAACCACATCTATTTGATTTCATAAGAAAATGCTAACACCTGGAATTTTGCCATAATCATGTATTAGCCTATTGATCACTGTCTTAGTCAACTTGGGATGCCATAAATTTGGTATCTTAAGCATCATAAATTTATTTTCTCACAGTTCTTGAGGCTGGAAGTCTTTCTGTGTAACCACATAGGAGATAGAGAGAGAGAGAGAAAGAGAGAGCACAACAGAGAATGTGCATAAGCAAGCTTTAGTGTCTCTTCCTATAAAGGCACTAATCTTAACCTGAGGGCACCACTGTCATGACCTCATCTAAGCCTAATTATCTACCAAAGGACTCATCTCCAAATATCATCACATTGAGGGTTATGGCCCCAACATATGAATTTGTGGGGGACACAATTTTCTCCATAACATTTTGCCCTCGGTCCCCCTCAAATTTTTTTATTCTTACTTGCCAAATACATTCATTTCATCCCAATAGTTACAAGAGACTTAACTCATTTCAGCATCGAGTCTAAAGTCCAAATGTGAAAGTCTCATCTAAATATAATCTAAATCAGATGTGAATGAGAATGGAGGTATAATTTATCCTGAGACAAAATTTACCTACAACTGTGAACCTGTGACACCAGAAATGTACATGCTTCCAAAATGTAAAGAGGGAACAGCCATAGGATAAAAAGTCAATTTTCCAGGAAGAACAGTTGGCTATTTTGTCACAGGTTGGTTACACTGAGCCATTTCCATCATAAAAAGGAGTGCATTTCGTTCTTACTACAAAAGACAATTACTCTGAGTATGGATTTTTCTTACTTGTGCAAATTGCTTCTGCCAAAACTATTACCTGTGGCCTTATAGAATTGGCCATCATGGAATTTTGTCTGGCATTACTTCTGATCGGGGAACTCACTTAACAGCAAAATACTTTTGGCAATGGGCAAATGTTTATTGAATTTGGAGGTTTTTACCATGTGCCCACTGTGCTGACACAGTTGGATTGACAGAGTGGTGGAAGTCTTTTGAAGACTCAGTTACGGGACCAGGTAAGTGGCAATAACTTGCATGTCTAGAACAACAGTATGCAGAAGACGGTATATCCTCTGAATCAGTGTCCAATATATGGTGTTGTTTCTCTAACAGCCACAATTTATGGGTCCGAGAATCAAAGTCTGAAAATGGAAGTGACACCACTCATTACTACCCTTAATGGCCCAGTAACAATTTTTTTATTTCTGTTTCCACTTTCTTATGCTTAGTTAGCCCAAAGTCTTATTTCCAAGGGGAGAGATACTTTCACCAGGAGATTCAACAATGATTTCACTGAACTGGACATTAAGGCTGCTGTCCAGGTGCTTTGAAGTCCTTATGCCTCTGAATCAAGAGGGAGAAAAGGCGGTTACTCTGCTGGCTGGAGCGAGTGATCCTGAATACCAAGGGAAAATTGGATGACTACTCCACGATAAGGAAGAATACAGCAGATCCCTTACACCATCTCTTAGTATTACTATGTCCCCTGTGATTAAGTCAGTGGAAAATTAAAAGAACCCATTCCAGTCAGGACTAATTGTCCAAACTCTTCAGGAATGAGAGCTTGTGTCACTCCACCAAGCAGAAAATACAACCAGCTAAGGTGCTTGCTGAAGGTAAAGGGAACACAAAACAGGAGGTGCAAAAAAGTAGTTATAAATACCAGCCATGACAACATGACCAGCTACAGAAATGAAGACTATAATTGTTGTAAGTATTCGTTCTTATTTTGTGGTGTATGTGTGTATGTTAAGCAAATAGCTTTGTTTTCTTCCCTCTCTTGTTTCCCTATTGTGGAACTGACTCATAGTATTTAAAAATTGCTAATTTTATGGTATTTAAGTTATGGAATATCAAGAATAAGAGGGTGCAGCACACCAACATGCAAGTATACATATGTAACAAATCTGCACGTTATGCACATGTACCCTAGAACTTAAAGTATAATAATTATAATAATAATAATAAAGAGTAAATATCACTCAAGAACTTTACTTCCTCTTCAGGAGAAGAAGTTTGTTTTCACGTGTACACAGGATAGCTATATTATGTTAGGTGCAATTGTGCCCTTGTTACTCCTTCTATGAGAACATTAAATATGGTTTGAGAAGAGGCATGGTTACCAAGTTGACAAAGAGTAGACTTACAATGGTTAATTTTATGTATAAATTTATTATACATAAAGTCTTGGGTTACCCAGGTATTTGGTTACACATTATGCTGGATGTGTCTGTAAGAGTATTTTTGAATAAGATTAACATTTGAATTGGTAGACTAAGAAAAGCAGATGGCCTTCCCCAGCGTGAGTGGGCCTCATCCAATCTGTTGAAGACCTAGATATCAAAAAAAAAAAAAAAAAAAAAATGGCTGAATGAGAGACAACTCTCTTTCTGCCTGACTGTATTTAAGGTAGAACATTGGTCTCCTCCTGACTTTGGACTCAGACTCAGACTCAGACTTTACATATGTAGCTCTCTTGGTTCCCAAGCCTTTGGATTCTAACTGAAACTAGAACATTGGTTCTCCTGGTCTTTAGTTTACTGAGTGCAGATCTTGGGACATCTCAACATCCATAGTTTCATGAGTCAATTTCTTGTAATAAATATATAATACTTATGTTATTTATAAGTGCTTTATATTACATTTTATTGGTTCTGTTTCTCTGGAGAACCCAGACTAAACTGGGTCTCCACTCACTAAACTCTATGATTACAGGAACATGGACATAATGTTTCTGCTTTTCAGATTGTAGTTAATCTATGGATCAGCCTTTCTATAACACTTAACCACCTCATTTTAAACATTTGCAAAGGTATTTTAAATTCTACTTAGACCCTTGACCTATGAACTAAAATTTGGGACTAAAGAGATGTAGAAGAAATAAATAGAAAACAGAAGTGTTGTAATTCATTTATTTATTTATTTAACTTGGTCTTCATCAAACAACAAGCCTACGAATATATCCTTTTTTAAATTGTACAAATATATGGGGTACAGTGTGATGTTTCAATGTATGTATGCATTGCAAAATGATCAAATCAGAATAATTAGCATATCCATCATGTTAAACATTTATCTTTTTTTTTTTTTTTTTCTCTTTTTGAGACAGGGTCTTATGTCACCCAGGCTGGAGTGCAGTGGCATGATCTTGGTTCACTGCAATTTCTGCCTCCCAGCCTCAAGTGATTCTACCACCTCAGCCTCTCAAGTAGCTGGGACCACAGGCATACACTACTATGCCTGGCTGATTTTTCTTTTCTTCTTTCTCTCTTTTCCTTCCTTCCTTCCTTCCTTCCTTCCTTCCTTCCTTCCTTCCTTCCTTCCTTCCTTTCTTCCTTTCTTCCTTTCTTCCTTTCTTCCTTCCTTTCTTTCTCTTTCTTTCTTTCTTTCTTTCTTTCTTTCTTTCTTTCTTTCTTTCTTTCTTTCTTTCTTCTTTCTTTCTTTCTTTCTCTCTTTCTCTCTCTCTCTCTCTCTCTTTCTCTCTTCCTCTCTTCCTCTCTTTCTTTCTTTCTTTCCTCGAGCTCCTGACCTCACGTGATCCACTTGCCTCAGCTTCCCAACTGCTGGGAGTGCAGGCGTGAGCTACTATACCTGTCCAACATTTATAATTTCTTTATGGTGATAACCTCTCTTCTAACTATCTAAAAATATGTAGTGCATTCTTATTAGCTTTATTTAGTTTACTGTATAGTACAGTATCAGAACATATTATTTCTCTGAAACTGTAAATTGGCCAGCCTCTTCTTATCACTTTACCCACTACACTGTCCCAGACTCTGTTAACCATTATTTACTCTGCTTTTATGAGATATAATTTTGTAGATTCTAAACAGAAGAACCAGCAATGTTTGTCCTTGGGTGCCTGGCTTATTCTAGTTTTACCCACGTTGCTGCAAATGACAGAATTTCATTTTGGTTTATGACTTAATAGTATTGAGTACCCAAATACACACATAAACAAACACACATATCACATTTCTTTATCCATTTACCCATACATAGGCAGAGGTTGATGCCATATCTTGGCTATTGTGGATAGCATGGCAATAAACATGTAGGTGCAGATTTCTCATCACATACTTTCATATACTTTGATTATACACCCAGTAATGGGATTGCTGGATCATATGGTAGTTCTATTTTTAATTTCTTAACCTCCATACTGCTTTTTGTAATGGCTGTACTAATATACATTCTCATCATCAGTCTGTAAGAATTCTTTCTTCACATCCTCACCAGCATTTGTTATGTCTTGTCTTTTTGATACTAGTCATTCTAACTGGGGTGAGGTGATATCTCATTGTGGTTTTGATCTACATTTTCTTGATGATTGGAGATGTTGAACAATTTTTCATATACTTGGTGGACATTTGCATGTCTTCTTTTGAGAAATATCAGGTCCCTTTTGCTCACATTTTTAACTGCATTATTTTTTCTAAGTTGTTTGAATTCTTTATATATGTCTGATATTAATTTTTGTCAGATAGATAGTTTGCAAATATTTTGTCTGCAGGTTTTTTATTCATTTTGTTAATGATTTTCTTTGCTATGCAGAAGCTGTTAAGCTTGATCAAATTTCTTTTGTATATATTGTATTTTGTCGCCTGTGCTCATGAGCTGTTACCCCCGAAAATCTTTGCCCAGACCAATGTCCTATAATACTTACCCAATGTTTTCTTCTAAGTAGTTTTATAGTTTCAGGTTATACACTTAAATCTCTAATCAGTTTTGAGATGGTTTTTATATATGGTGAAAGACAGGAATCTGGTTTCATTCTTCAACCTATGGATATCTAATTTTCTCAGCACCATTTATTAAAGAGGCTGTCCTTTCACTATTGTATATTCTTGGCGTGTATGTCAAAAATCGGTTGGCTGTAAGTGCATGGATTTACTTCTGAGTTCTCTGTTCTATTCCATTAGTCTATGAATCTGTTTTTAATGTCAGTACCATGCTTTTTTTTGTTGTTACTTTAACTTTGTAGCACATTTTGGAATTAGGTAGTGTGATTCCTTCAGCTTTGTTATTTTTGCTCAGGGTTGCTTAGCTATTCAGGGTCTTTTGTGGTTCCATATACATTTTAGGGTTTTTTTCTATTTATATGAATAAGTCATTGGTATTTTGATAGGGGTTACATTGAATCTGTAGATTACTTTGGGTAGTACAGACATTTTAACAATATTAATATTTCTAATTCATGAGCTTGGGAGAGCTTTTCATTTTTGTGTGTGTCCTCTTCAATTTCTTCCATCGGTGTCTTATAGATTTTCTTGTAGTGATTTTTTACTTCCTTTTGCATTTATTTATTGGCATTCTAATTGTTGTGTAGCTTTTGAAATGAGATTGCTTTCTCGAATATTTTTTCAGACTGAATGTGTCAGCGTATAGAAATGCTACTGATATTTGTCTGTTGATTTTATATCTTGCAACGTTACTGAATTCATTCATCAATTCTAAGAGATTTTTGGTTCAGTTTTTAGGTTTTTCTCAGTATAAGATCATAAGATCATGTCACCTGCAAACAAGAAGAACTTGCTTCTTCCTTTTGTTTTTGGATATCGTTTATTTATTTCTCTTGACTAAATGCTCTGGCTAGGACTTCAAGTAATATGTCAAATAAAAGTGGTAAAAGAGGGCATTTTTGTCTTGTTCCAGATCTTAGTGGGGAGGTTTTCAATTTTTTCTTATTTAGTATGATATTAGCTGTGTGCTTGTCTTACATGACAATTATTATGTTGAGGTAAATTCCTTCTATATTTGTTGAGAGTTTTTATCATGACCGGATGCTGAGTTTTATCTTTTTTCAACCCCTATTGAAACGATCATATGCTTTTTGTCCTTCATTCTGTTGATGTAAAGTATAATGTTATTAATTTGTGTGTATTGAATTATTCTTACATTCCTGGAAATAATTCCATCTGATCATGATGAATGATTTTTTAATGTATTACTGAATTTTGTTTGCTAATATTTTGTGAAAGGTTTTTGCATCTATGTTCATCAGAGATATTGTCCTTTAGTTTTCTTTTGTTGTTGTTGATGTTGATTTTGTTTCTTTGTCTAGTTTTGGTATTGGGATAATGTTGACGTCATTTGCATGAAAAAAAGATACTCCATGCAAATAAACACTGGGAATCAAAAAAGAGATGGAGTGGTCAGTTGCAGAATCCATGAGGCTGCTCATGTTACCCCTTAATCCCATACAGCACAGCATAGAGAGAGACTTCTTTCACTTGAAAGAAGGAATTGAGTGGGAAATGAGTTTAGAAGTATTCCCTTTTCTTCCTTTTTTGGAGAATAGTTTTGTAAAATTAGTATAAATTATTTAAATGTTTGGTACAATTCAGCAGTGAAGTCGTCAGATTCTGGAGTTATCTTGGATGGAAGAAACTGTATTGTTGTTTTGATCTTGTTACTCATTATTGTTTTGTTCAGCCTTTTCATTTCTACATGATTTAATCATGGTAAGGTAGATATGTTAAGTAACTTATGATTTCTTCTAGGTTTTCCAATTTCTTTGTATTTATTTGTTCATAATAGTTACATGATCCTTTGTATTTCTGTGATATCAGTTGGAATGTTTCTTTTTGTGTGTCTGATTTTAGTTATTTGAAGCTTCTCTCGTTTTTCATAGACTAGCTAAAAGTTTATAAATTTGTTTATTCTTTCAAAAATCACCTCTATTTCATTGATCATTGTAATTTTTTAGTCTATTTCATTTATTTCTGTTTTTTATCATTTTTTTCTTCTTATTTTGGGTTTCGATTGATCTTGTTTTTCTACTTCCTTTAGGTCTAATGTCAAGATGTTTATTTGAGCCTTTTTTGATAGGAGCATTTATTGCTATAGACTTCCCTCTTCGAACTGCTTTTGCTGTAGCCCATAGTTTTCAGTACATTGTGTTTCCATTTTCATTTGTTTCATGAAATCTTTAAATTTCTCTTTTAATTTTTCATTGCTTCATTAGTTGCTTATGAGTATGTTGTTTAATTACTATGTATTTGTACAGTTTCCAAAACTCCCCCTCTTATGCAGTTCTTGTTTTATTCTATTGCTGTCTGAAAAGATATCGTGTAGATAGTTATTCACATTGATGTTTCTATGTTGGTAAAATCACTGAAGTGTTCTATTCTGTCATTTTGCTCCACCTCCCTAGAATACTGTATTGATAAAAAGTAAACACTAGGGATCTAATGATTTTATGGGATCAAATAAAAAATTAAGAGAAGTGAAGGTAAAGTACAACATTACAATTAGGAAGTCGTAGATAATTATTAAATGAATAGTTGTGATAAACAGGTTAGAAAAAAAGTAAGATTGAGTGAAATTGAGAAATGAGTTTCATTCACTTACTATTTCATTTGCTCCTTAAAAACTGTTTAATATTTGTATGAGCCAGGGGCTATTCTAAATATGGATATGACAGTCATGCTTTGAGCTCTACAGAGAGTACATTCAACAGTGAGGCCAGATTAAACAAACACAGTGATTAAGAGATTAATTTAAATACTGATAACCACTATGAAAGGTCTTAGAATTTCAATACTGATAACCACTGTGAAAGTTTAACGGGCATACAACACATATAGTCAGACAGGGACCTGTGTCTATAAGGACCTCGTACTTGGTTTAATGTTCCGCTCTCAGTGTCTTATGATTCTTAAGTGTTTTTGAACAATTGGCTTCAAATGTTTATTTTTCACTTCATTCTAAAAATTATATAACCAGTAATGCAAATGATGAATTGCAGAAGATGAGGTGAGACAGCTGACAGGGTCTAGCACATGTATGATAAATTGGTATAATAAGTTCTATTTTAATATATTTGAAATGGGCATTCACCAGGATGATAAAAGAGAAGAGAAATACAATTACAATTTAGGCTTTAAATGTGATGATCCAATTACAAGAAAACATATTTATTGTTATTATAATTTTATTTCCAGATAAACATATTCAACATGCTTGTTGGGAATTTTGACAGTACTGTCAGAAAAGGAGACATTTCAGAATTAAGTGAGAGCAAAAGACTATCTAATCTTAAACAATGTCCTTCCTTATTTACTATCTGTCATCAATTTCAGAATCTTTTGTGTAGACCACTCACATCCTTGGGTACTTCATTTTCAAGATTACATTCTAGACAAAATGAGTTCCATGCACACAATCAACTGATAAAATGAAAATATGTACTCCTTAGTCCTCCCAGAAACTGGTACTGTACATCCTAATATAAGATCCAGATTCTTCTACCATGATTTTGCTTTCTTTTGAAATGATTTATCAGCATAATTTATAAGTAGCGATGAATGAAACCCAAGTAGTTAATGTTCATTAGGTACAGATGGCCCTTCATTTAATTAGATCATCTGAATCTGTTCCAAAACATCGTCAACTTTTAAATTGTAGTCATCACATTCCTTAATGTGGTTACATTATTTATTTTAACCATCATAGATGTCATATTTCTTTTGAATTTAAAAAATGTTGTCTCTAGTCCCAGTACAATAAAGAAGATGGAGTCAATTGTATATTAAAAACTACAATTAATTCTTTAAAGCATAATTTTCAGACAACGGTAATTAGTTAAAAACAGTGTTTCTTTGTAGAGCAAAGGAGTTTCCTAGATACTTATTTTATTCAATCGGATTTATTCACTCCTAGTAATAGCTCGAGCAAAGACATTATGCAGCATTCCACTTCGAAGAGGAGTGAAGGGCCCTTAAATTTTGTCATAAACTTAAAAAAAAAGTCTCAATAAATAGGAGGTCAAGTTTGGAATTCATCATATTTTTGAAAATGCATTAAATGTCATGGAAACTCACAAGTTAGGCTGGAGAAATAGATCTTCCCTTTTCCTGATTATATTTTACTCTTGATAATTCTTATAGTTCAAAATGAGTATAATGTGACACTATAATTGTATTTTGTGTTCTTGACACAGAGGAATTTTATTATTTGATAATTTGACAGAAGAACAGCTCTTATAATAATTTGATTTTAATATTAACCTGATCTGCTAAACCAAAAAATGAGAGATCAAATTATTAATTTATGTTTAAATAATCTAACATGTTTAATATTCAATTTTTATCATTTATCTATAGGTATAAAAACACTATGTGTTCTAACAGGTTAAAGACAAATCTCAGCTTTACTCATATGATCTTCATATGGGTATATATTTCCTCTGCTCATGAGAAATGTATTCCATAGGAAAAAGAACAGCATTTTTTTGTGTTCATATAATTCTATTAGACATTCTGAACACTTTAACATAGCTGTGGTCAGCATAAGCCACAGGAAATGTGGTTGGACACAAATGGCTTCATGCCTGAACTCCAAATTTTCCTGGTTCTTTCTTTCATTGTAAACTTTCAGGCACATTGGACCTTCTAATATTTGTCCAAGGAATCTAGACAATGTAGACAATCTGGAGACAGAGAATTGACAGGAGATTAGGCCAGAGTACCTCATGAATGAAGCATCATACAATAGAAAGAACATGAATGTTGTAGTCAGGCAGATTCTAGCTTCAAGAATTACGGACTGAGTTGCAAGTCAGTTCAACTCTATGAGTTTTAGTTTCCTGTATATGAAACAGGGACCACCCTGAAGAAAGCAAAATAATGAACCACTACAGACATTCATGTCCTAATCCCCAAAACTATGGATATTTTACTTTACATAGCAAAAGAAATTTGTCAGAAGATTTTGAAAAGCGAAAATTACCCTGATTATCTGATGGGAACAATTGTAAATCAGAAGAGTCCTCCTTTTAAATGAAAGAGGTACACAGAAGAGGCAGAGGCAGAGAAGGAGATGTGACAGTGGAAACTGAAATTGGAGTAATTTGTCCTGACATTGCTGACTGTAAAGATACAGCAGAACCATGTGTCAAAGAATGTGGGTGGCCTATAAAAGCTGAAAAACGGAAGAAATGGTTCTTCCCTAGAGCCTCCAGGAGGAGTGCAACCCTGAAAAATACCTTGATTTTAGCCAAGACCCATTTTATACTTCGACCTCCAGAACTGTAAGACAATAAATGTGCAAGCCATAGGTTTGTGGTGATGTTTCAGCAGTAACAGGAAATTAACATACTTCAATATGTAAGTATTTTAAGTATTGTATGTAAGTAATGTAAGTATTGTAAGATTCAATATGTAACCATTGTAAGATTTCATAAGTATTTAATTTTCCCAGTTCCTATTGAGACCTTGAGAAACATTAGTTTTGGGTTTTTTTGTTGTTGTTGTTGTTGTTGTTGTTTTTATAACACAAGACCTAAAGAGGCCTTGAACTCTTTAGTTCTAAAGATTTGCTGAGAACTAAATGTGTGAATATGTTTCCTTCTAGTCTATATTATCCAAGAAGAAATGATTATAATTATTTAGGGGAGCTGAAAGGACTTGGGCATAGTAAAAATATGTTTTTTTCCTTAGCATAGGCAGCTTCTGTGAGCTGAACAGTAATGCTAACTGACCTTTAAAGTATGGTGAAAATTTTCCTGTGTGCTGTGTATCACAGCTGAATACTGAATCACTATAGTTCACTTGCCCTGTGCCTTTCTGCTGGCAACATGACATTATCAACTGCATCTTTTCCTCTTTAGCCTGTGGAGTTCAATCACAGGTTAGAAGTTTCAATTGTTTTATAGCTTCAAAACACATTTAAACTCTTTTGAGTTGACCAAGAAATCTAACCTAACAGGATGAAAAACAAACAATTCTACCTCTTGGAATGTATGATTATGTGTTACTGGTTGGAAATTTACTCCCAGTTTCAGAGCAAGAAATTGCCATGAGATTCACAGCTTCTTGTATAGCTGCAAAACTTTCCAGATGACTTACCTGTTTTCAGCTGTGATAAATAAACATGCACACATGCCAACTTGTGCACATTTCCTTGCCTAGCATTGGACACTTAAACCCATCTTCTCTCATAGAATTAATGACCTCAACCAGAAAATGAAACAGATTTTATTTAACAGATTGGAAGGAGCTATATAGAACTTTACAGCTTGTTTTATCTGCTATACTATTACATGCACTTTTAATTATTTTAGACATATTTAAATGTAACAAATGTCTCAGAGACGTATGACATGAGATAAAAGTTACAGCTATAATTTGTATTAATTTTGGATGATCTGAGAGCCTGGAGGTAGAACTGACTCTTGAGACTCTGAAATTTAAAACAAAAGTGGAAGTTTAATTAGAAAATAAATTAACTCCATACATTTATATTTTTAATGAATTAGATGAATAATACAATATAATTTCACCTGGAGATGTACATATTTTAATTGCCCGTTTTATAGTAATTACCTTTCTTTTGCTCCCTGGCACTAAAATATAGCTTGAACAGCTTTCTTATCCAAGATTCATGAAGGTCTAACATATTTTCTTAGATTCTCTTAAATCCACTAACACATATTAAAGTGATTAAAGTTAACGACATCACATTTGACCTGTTTCCCTTTTAGGATTTTTAATTCAACAGGACACATATGTAGAAAAGCTTTCCTCATAGTAGTGTCATTCAGAGTTGTGATTGAAATATAAGCCTTTCGCAGAAAGAGGTAGTCATTAGCAGCTGGAGGAAAAGTCACTGGGGGATTGTTGTTTAGACTCCTTCATTGGTTGGGGTGGTGACTTAAATGGCATATATTATCCAATATTGTATGATCACTTTTCTGTAGAAATAAAATTAAAGCTAGAAAAGATTGAAGAAATTAATTAGATAGAAGAAAAATGGGAGGAAAAAAATACATATTTCTGCCAACCATTTTATTTCAAAGAGAATTTGGATAAAAGATTATGAAAATTTATCTAAGTGGCAAATTAACATATCAGATACCAGATTCCAGTTATTCTTCTGGCATGAACAGTGTACTGCCAGTACACCACTCTGCTTCTCTGTGTACCACCTTCTCAGCTCATGCAGTAAGGCAACAATCCTATTGTAAAAACTACATACCCAGGGGGAAATCTACTACTTTCTGTAGCTTATGAAAGCTACAGGATTTATTCCTCCTGATGTTAGATGGGAGTAAGGAGAAGAAGAACAACCTTGTTCACAATAACACACATTAGCAAGAAGACAAAAACATATCCTAAAAACTATGAAATATAAGTAATACAGGGAAAAATTATTTTACCAGAATATAGATTAGAAATATGAAGACCTTCTGTTATACTGTATAAAAATTATTTGCTACCATAGTCAATAACAAAGTTGGAAGAGTCAACAGATAGATTATTCTACCACACACAAGTATGTAACTTATGAGAAAGAGGTATGTGTCAGTAAGTATGAAGCATGAAAAAATTCAATGAATTATGTTATGACAATTTAAATACATTCACAAAAACTAAATCATGAAAGTTTCAAGGAGTTAAAAAATTAAGGTTGAGATAGCTAAATGGTGCTTATGAAATTTTTGTACTATAGGGAAATATTCTAACAAAGTGATTGAAAAATTCATAATGTAAGTGTAAAATATAACTTTGAAATAGACATGATTGGAATGTACCCACTGAAGAAGTCATCCTGAGGAAAAAACAGGGAAAGAGTTGACAATTATGATTCATATAATGGAAAGCTGACATACATTGATACAAAAAAATGCTAAAGTTCACAATAACCAGACAAAATAAGCAGCTAATTAACAAAAGAAGAAATCTATTGGTCTAAAAATAAAATTGATATGAAAATCAATGTTATTTATAAGCAAATAAATGGGAATTAAAATCAAATTGATGTACCATTTGTTATTTAAATTATAATCTGTTTAATGAGAATAATTACTAGTAACACAATCATAGCGAAAAGAGGTGTAAAGTGATACAAACACCTGTAATACTACTGATCCCAATGCTACTGTATAAAATGAGCTGAGACAAAACCAGTTAGTCCACTATCATCCTGTGCTCCAAACTTATTTAGCACTCCCTCTTCCTCAGAGCTTTGCTAATAATAAGACCCTAGAATCTTGGTTTTCTATAAAATTATATATTCTAAATAACTTAAGAGGTGTTAATTCAAAAGGTTCTAGAGTGTTGGGAATCCTGAAACTTTGGCATGGTCACATCCGAAGAACAGCTATAGAGCAGAAACATACCAGAGAAGGATAATAAATGCCGTTTTTTAAGACTGTTAATTTAAAAGACACCAGTGCAACAAAGGGTATATCCACCTGCCTTCTATCTTCCTCTTTAATCAGGCAGAGGTACTCCATGTTTCAAAGTTCAAGAATCAAAAGACAAAGTATAAAATGAGACTAAGTATCCCAAAACCTGTTTTCTCTTCTTTATACACCTGGTTGAGAAAATGCTGTAAAATGGAAATTCCAAAGTTAAGTAGCTGAAAATATGCTTTTATATCTGAGTGATTTATTAAAATAGCTGGAGAAAGCTTTACAAAAAACCCTTATTGCAAGGTCATGACTAAGGAAAAGAGAAAAAAGAAAACTTGAAAACATACAATGTGATTTTTTTAAAGTACAGGATAGACCACTGTAAATTACATTGAAAAATCTGTTGGTCTTTATTTTCATTAATCACTGGCACATTTTCAATTAGGAGCAGCCTTCAATAACAATAAAAAATTGAAGACTATGAAGAAATACATCTATCTGTAAAGGTAAAACATAAGGGAAGAAAACAAATAATAGACAAGCAGAGAAAGAGATAAAAATGAATTTTGAAGGCTCTTATCTCATTGTCCATGTTTTTACTAAGTGTACATGACAGTGAGTTCACAAGTCTCTCTTGTTCTTTCTATTTACTGCTAGTCAGACTATCCGTGATATCTGAGAGACAAGTCGGTAACCAAATCAATATATTTGATGTTGTTTAATGTGATAAAGATAAACTGGAATTTAATATTTCTAAATTCATGCCCTCTAGAGATCCAGTAATTGAAAATACATATTACCTCTGGAAATAAAGCAATGAAATAGAACCCCTGACTTTTACATTTCCTATTACTATTGCTTACACGTATTTTATTATGGTAAGTATAAGTGTAACTTGATAAACAGATTTGTTTTTTTATCATCTAAGAAACTTTAATTAAGAACAATCTTCATTTAATCAGATCTTCTTTAAAAATGCTGCTACATTTAACTTCCAGCAATTAGTTAAAAACAAAAACAAAAACAAAAACAAAAAAAACTTACACTGAGAACTGAATCAACATACTAATATCCAAAGTATATTCTGGAAACAGTGAACATTTATTAGAGCTTCCATTGTTTTGCTATTGTTACATTATTGTACTGAGTAGAGATAAGCCCACATTACTAAAATATACTTGATATGTCAAAATTATTGAAAAGATAGTTGCTTCTGCTGCTACATGATACTATCTTCTTTAGAGTGGCTCTGTCTTCACTAATGCTCTTATTCCTTCTTACATCACCAGACACAAACATCTGCAGTATTTTCATTCACTCAACTCTTCTTCATTCTTTTATTATTATAACTGTCATTATTTCTTAATTTTCTGAGATGGAAACTATTTAATTTGAACCTCCTCAAATTTATTTATTTTTTACTTCACACATATTTTATCTTGACGAATTTGTCTTTCTTTTCCCCTGAATCTAAAGAAAACAGGTTTATTCTTTCCAGTTTAGCTTTTACTGATTCTAAAATTTCACACCCACCCACCTTGCTCCATCAATCTCCACACCCCTTATTCTATTCCTCTTCTCTTCACTGTATCTCACTTGCAAGGTTTGTGTTTTTCTCAATCTGTCCACAAAATGTTCTAGGTTCTCATAAGTACGCAAGTATACATGCATATGTATATAAATATATATGTATATAAATTATTCCTAGTCATAAGTCCTACCAGTCACTCAATTTAAAGAGATAGAGATTAGTATTTATTGAAAGCATAACAACCACATTTTGATTCAAATAGAATACTTCAAGTTTTATTGATGAAATAATTACAGTCTACAGTGTTAAGGGTTACTTCATTTACCCTATGTCACAAGTAAATGATAATATTGGGATTAGATATGGTTCTGCCTAACTCTACAGCACACTATCAAATTTATTGTTTGTATAACAGGGTTATTGCCCACACTACCTTTATACAATATATGCCTCATGACTTCTACAACCTGACTTGATTCCACATTTATTTTTAATCTCCTTTCTTAAAGCTAACAAAGGATATGTTTGTTACTAAATGCTATAATTTCTTCCAACATCTTATATTCCTTAAATAGCCTGAGAATTCTCACTTATTACCTCTTTCTCATTTTTGTAATTCTTTATATACTTCACAAACCGTGTCCCCCTAGTTTATTTTCACTCTTTATGGCCGACCTTCTTCTTCTTTTCCTTGTATTTTTTCTCCTATCTTCAAAGTTCTGCTCTTTGCTCCTACATTCTTAATCTCTAACCTACATTTATATTATTAATCTCAACTGAACTATTGTGAAGGCTGAGCAACTGATCATTTTCCCTTTTCATTGTTTAAAATGCCAAGATTGAACTTCTCGGTAGAATAAATTCTGTTCAGTCAGCTAGAAATGACAAATTGAATATAAAAGAAACCTAATTTTAAACTATTTTTGAAGGAAACATACCTAGTATTATTTATATCTAATTTTAAGTATATGCTAACATGGAATGATAAACAATATTTCAAGTACCAATCACCAGGAAAAATTTGAGCAAAGAAAAACTAATTCACTGAAACAGTATTAGGTAGCTTATAGAACTGTTGAAATAAGAAACCAGGTTGGAATATGTGCACAAAGCCTAGAGATCTAGAACCACAGCACAGCCAAGCACAGAAGCAGTGAGGAACCTCTGTCACAGCCACCAGGCACTAGACCACAGCTACATCCACCACTGCTTCTAGCACTGGAATTGGGTCCCACTAATACATCATATGATGATTCAAGGATGACCAAAAAAAAAAAGGAATACAAAAGTTAAAAAAAAAAAAAAAAAAAAAAAAGCAGATTGTTAGAGAGTAGTGAATTGGAGTGGGGGGGCAGGGAAAAAGAGTTATGAAAAATATCTATTCTTATATAAAAAGACATATATTTTGTCTAGATTAATCAAAAAATAGCAGCATAAGAAAATCATCTGAACAGGTAAAAAAATCTTTAAAATAATACAATTAAAGAAATATTGAAAAAGTTATAACTGTGAATCGAGACTAGGCATGGAGAGGTTACAGAGAGAAAATGCTGCTTTTTGTTATAAATTTTTTTGATATATACAAATATTTTCTAAATTAAAAGAAGCAATTTAAATAAACTGTAGCCTATAAATGTCTCCATAGTTATATTTTATATTTTTAAAATATTGAACAATTCTACTACTTCTAATTGTTGCATCCAATTTTTCTTAGCTGTATAAAATGATATGCATAGAATTAATCTACTAATTCCCCATTAGTATTAAAAAGAGCACTTTCTAACAGTATTTTTCAGTTTTTTTGGTCAATTATGAGTGTGTCCATATGTAATAAATCATTAGAAAGAAACAACATAAAATGAATGTAAGATAAAAATGAAATATATAAATACATATATGACTGACTTGTTTTTGTATTTTTATCTCCCAATTTAATTCCATTTTGCCTCGTTCTACAATATTTTACATAGACAATCTTCAAGGAATGAGAAACTCCAGTCACACAGGGATCTAAGGAGACAACATGTTGACGAAATGCTACTGCCTTTTCCTCAAATCAAAATCCCATTCAAAGGAAAAACACCCTTTTGTCATTGAAATACAGTGATCATGTGATTTGCAGATGTGTTAGAGCCTTTTGGCTAAATTCTGGAAAATTTGTAAAAACTCACTAAATCATACACTTGTATATGTAGAAAACTTGTAATTATACCTTCATAAAATCAATAAACTCACGTACCTCTCTCCATGTGGTTTCTCAAATGTATAGTTCTCAAATGTGTAATTCTCAAATGAATTATCATTTGAGAAGGCATTACATTCAAATTCAGACTCCCAAAGTCATTCAGACTCCCAGATTATCCTGCATAAATGCTCAAAATTGTTTCCCAGCTGGGCAGAGTTGAGCTCAAGACAAAAATTAAAAAGGTTATTACAAAAATACTTGACCTAACTGTATATTTGAATATTTAGTCAAATATTGGGGTAACAATCAAAAAAGCATGTATAATTGACTTCAACATTTGGACAATAAATTTTTAAAAGTGGATAAAAATGCATGACATAGAAGGAGAAGCCCAATAGGAAGATGCTCAGATAAACCCACATAGTATATGTAAGATTACCTGTGTTGAAGAAATTTTCAAGATGGTGATTGTGACAATGTGGACAGACTGTGCATTTCATTGTCTCTATTTTCTCTTGCTTTTTTATTTTTATTTTTAAGAGGTTCTTCTTTCTCTCTGGTGAATTCTCACTTATTCTTCACAAGAACTTAAATTTCATTGTATCTATGTAGGTCAACTCTTATAGAATGTTTGTCTCCTCTAGCTCCTTAGTCCTTTAATTCATACCACTTTCTGAATTTTCACATTTTAACATTGGATAGACAGACAGATCTGACAGATACATGAATAGACAGGTTGAGGTGTGTAGATAACAATGTAGATAGATAGTGTTCATATCTATATTTATATCTCAACACAACAAGACTATGCCACTGAAGGACAGAAACTGTGTCTTGTTTATTTATGTATTCCTAGTTTTTGATGCAAAATATTTCACACATTTAATAATTATCTGTTGAGTTAAATTAATTTTATTATGCTAAGATAAAGGTTCCATCACATCATCAAAAAATTATTTAAAGATAATGTGTAGTAAATATTAAATATATGGTAATGTTATTAAATGCAACAAGTTATGAAAGTATTTTGAAATGGAAAGGTGTCAAAAACAGATATTTTACCAGTTTGTCTGCTCTTTCTCTGAAGCAACTGAAGGACTTTGATCTGATTTATTACCACTTCCACATTAATAATAAAAACTACATTTGTAAAGCTTGATCTATTTCAAAGCATTTTAGTATCCATTATCTTATTTGATTGAGCTGGTTTGATTCTACAGCAAAATTTCATGAAAGTTTGGGCAAACACTATATTCCCTTAATATATAAATGCAAATCAAATAACTTTCCCAAAGTTTCAGAAAAAGTGAGTGGCAAAGTTTCAGATTTCTTTATGGCCTACTCTGTGTTTTCTCTGCTCATTTTCTTATTACCAAATCTCTAATTTGTAAGTTGCCAGAGAAAAAGAACACATGATCTTTTTGAAAAAGTCTAATATTTATTCTATGGAGAAAATCAGTAGCCATTCAATCACATGCAATGGCTATAGAAGATGAATAAATGGTATTCTCTGCTCCACAAAGAGTTACTGCTAAAGACATTAGAAATTAAAAAAGAATTTGAGTTCCCCAATCTGTCTTCATACTATAGTCTGAAAAACACATGATCATAATGCAGTTTCTCAAATAGTTTTTCACTGTTTTTCAAATACTTCCAAGGAAATAGTTCACAGGAAAGGGGGCAGAGTTAAGCCTAAAATATTCAATCCATTAGGCAGTTATAAATCCCTTTAAAGCAAAAATGTCTTCCAATATAGCTACATTTTTTGATAACATGTAGTAGTCTTATTTGTGTTTCCTTAGTACTAAGTGGGGTTCTTTGTGTATACCCATACTTTGTTCTGTGTCTTTTCAATAAATTAATATATTTGCATACTTCCAATATTCAGGCTTTAATTTAATGAAAATCTGATTTGTTTTTAAAGTTTCCCAAGTGATTTTAACATGCATTCAGAGTCATATACAATTCATTTGGTTAGATGTCAGAATACAATAGAATAGTGATTTTCAGCCTTGGCCACACATTAGAATTACCTCAGGAGATTACAAAAAAAAAAAAAAAAAAAAAAAAAATCCCTATGAACAGACTTCAGCCCCCGAGAAGGGCTTCAGGTATCTGACATTTTAATTTTTTCCAGGTAATTCCAATATGCCTCTAAGTTTGAGAGCCAGTGCAATAGAGGAGACCAATTATGTTGATTGCTTTCATTGATTTACCACTATGTGAGGATATCATTATGCCGTTTGCTGCATTACAAGCGTATACATTTTAGCAAAATGGCAGCATGACATGGACAGATCCCTTTATACTTGCTTTTTAAAACAAAAACAAAAACACTCAAGTTACTGTTTCACCCACTGAACTATACTTGGTAAGTGGTCTACTGTCTGGATGTGGACTTCCTTCAAAACCTAGGTCTTTCTGTGCAGCTCCATAGCACTCTGCCAAGATACTGCTAATACAGAAGTGCAGACTAATTAATTAGCTTAGTTGGACCTACAACATTACAAACTGCCACTCTATTTACCTTTTGCACTTCTTATCCAGGCTAAGCAGTCGTTCTAAGTATAATGTGTCTTATGAAATGCTGCAGCTGATGGTATCTACGTCTAGTATTCACTGTATTAAATTATGCTGCCAGTCCACACTATCATTCTTCTGCATCATGAGAAGATCCATTTATTAGAACAGATCTTTATATGGCACCAATTATTTTTACAAAGGACAAACTGGAAACAAGTCCCATAATTGCATGCTAGTCAACCAGTCAAGTCTATAAATAAAATCACTCACTCTTTTATTACCTCTTTTACCTTCAACCATAATTCTCTGCCTGTTGACTGGAGGTCTTTTCTTGTGTTTTATTTTATTTTTAATTCATCAACAGCAGTATACACTTTCAGTCCAAAAATCCTGAAACCTTAGAAACTACTTACGTTTCCATACCTCATGCTTGCTTGCCTATATTGAGAGTTAATGTAGAAAAGCCATTACTGGGGCAATGAACATCAGGTCGGAATTATGTTGCTAATTAGCAGATTCAGATGCTGGTAAGAAAGTCAGTTTTTTCTTTACTACTGCAATGACTGGAAGAGAATTAGAGTAGTTATTCCCAACAGAACCACATCTTCCTTTTATTGCCCTCACGCTCTATCAGCCTGTCTAGGTCGGTACTCTATGTTCTTATTTTACATATAGCAGATTAATTATATTTGATACATATAGACTCTGCAAGTTAAAGTTCTGACTTTTAAATAAACTGTGGTGACATATGTTGCTTTATTTTCATTTTCCCCCCGACACCTCTCTGTGGTCCTTGTATATGTCCTGTAATTTAGAATATCAAACTTTTTAAAAAACATATTTATTCCTTCCACCTCATTCTCTCCTCTTCTCCCCACTCCAACTCTAATTTTTACACTTTCTACTATTTTCAAAAGAGGGTTATTGCCTCACTGTAAGTTAAATCAAGACAAATATGACTTTCCTGCTCAAAGTTTAAAGTCTCCTACTTGTAACTGCAGGGACAAGGGCTAATTATTGACTGGATACTTCCGTAGACTTTTTTTTTAACAACAACCAAACCCCTGAAAAAAACAAAAAGGACAAATAAATAAACTGAAACCACAAAACCACTCATTTAAAGCTTCTCCTGCTATTCCTTACTCTGCATATTTAATCTGAAAATATAATCAAGCAACTATGCTAAGGATAGTTCTACAGTGAAAACACAGGAGTCAGACCCTTGCTTTGCCAGGTTCTTTGAATGACAAATCTTTTCTGGGCCCTAAAAGTGGCTGTTGAGATGAAGGGACAACTTTTAAGATTCATGACTTCTTTATGCCATCTTGGGATGAAGAAAAGGTGAAATACAGTACAATGCGTGTATCCTAAGATTCAATTCTAAGAAAGAACATGTTGTATAGACACATGTCTTTTTCTGAAGTTAAACTTTATCATTATTTCTTGTTGAGTTAGTATTTCTCAGGCAACTTAAAATTTACAGAAAATTTTTATTTCTAAAACTGCTTTAGTAGTATATGGATTTCCTATTATCTTGACATTTAAAATATTTTAATATTTTTATTAAAATTTATTTTTGCTATAACAGACTATCAGTCAAGTCAAAGGATTCTTAGTGATAGCCATGACTCCTCATGAGTGTAGTCTACAATTTATTAAAAACTTCCTGTAACCCTTTGAGTACCATATTAACTAGAACAGGTCGATTCACCATGTCCCCTGCGTTGGATTGAATGGTGGGCCCCAAACAATATGTCCATGTCCTAACCCTTGGAATCTATGAATGTAACTTTTTAGAGGAAAAAAACGATATTTGCATATATAGTTAAATTAAAGCTATTAAGATGAAATTTTCCCAGCTTACACAGGTCGATTTTAAATCTAACGTATTAATATCTTTGTAAGAGACACACAGAGGAGAGATATGTACAAAGGTGAAAGACATGAGAATGAAGCAGAAAATAGAGGTATGCAGTTCTGAACCAAAGAACACCTAGAGACACCAGAAGCTGAAAGAGGTGAGTAAGGATTCTGTCTTAAAACTGCCAGAAGAAAAGTCATCTTGCTGAAACCTTGATTTCAGACTACTCACTATGGAATTTTGAGAAAATATAATTTTGTTGTTTTAAGCCACCAAGTTTGTGCAAATGTGTTAAAGCAGCCCTAGAAAATTAATATATCTCTTCATTTCGTGATAATTTTAAATAATTAATTCTATATTCTGTATTATGTTTTATATAGTAATATACGTTTTATAGTAAATAATCACAGGTAATATTAAAAAGCCAAATAGAAAAGAAAAGAGGACTTCGTGTATTGAGAAGAATCACCTTAGTCAGTGACTGTAGGAAAAAAAAAATCAAAAAAAAAAAAAAGATAAAGAACAGCCATCTTGCTCTTATATGGCCGGAGTAGATTCAGAGTGAGAGACGCTTTTATCATAGTGTTGACTTTACCAGGTAAATAATAGAATGAATATTCTAGGCAGAAGAACCAGGAGAAACAAAGATATGGAGGCAAGAAAAAGAATAGAGTTAGGGATGTGTAGGTAATTTGGCACTAGTGAAAAGTAATATAGGAGAGGGGACATATCAGAGCATGAGGCCAGCATGGTAACTTTGTGGCAGAATGTGGGGTTTGATGCCATGTGGAAATGAGTACATTTTATCATGAGAATTCTGCTTCTCAAGGGAGACATGTATGTGGAAACCCTTGGGAATGAAACTGTGAGACGCATAGCATGGTTTGTGCTATGGTTAGGCTTTGTGGACCCACTCAAATCTCATCTTGAATTATAATCCCCACAATCCCCATGTGTCAAGGGAGAGACTGACCAGGTAAAAGTGATTGGATCATGGGGGCAGTCTTCCTCTTGCTGGTCTCCTGATAGTGAGTTATCACGAGATCTGACGGTTTGTTTTAGTGTGTTGTAGTTCTTCCTGCATTCATTCTGCTTCCTGCTGCCTTGTAAAGAAGGTACCTTGCTTTCCCTTTGCCTTTCGTCATGAGTTTAAGTTTTCTGAGGCCTCCCCAGACATACTGGACTGTGACTCAGTTAAACTTCTTTCCTTTATAAATTACCCAGACTTGGGCAGTTCTTTAATTTGGAAATGGGGGAATGCAATTTTTTCTCCTGAAATATTACATTTACTTAAGCAATTGGAGGAAACAAAATAGTGTAATTGATGAGTGAGTTGGAAGACATGTATCAATATACTAACAAAGATATATTATAATACAGGAGATATAATTAGCATAAATTTTTAAAAGCTGTAAAATGAGACCTCACCAGTGACATGACTGAGTGAATGAAACTAAGGAGGGCAGGTTTGTGTTAGGCTTCACATTCACACAGAAGAAAATTACTCTCCTCTGCCATTAGCAGAAACTCTTTAGGAGAAAACAGTAAGAGGCCTGACTTGTTTAGAGGACAGTCAACAATGTTGGTAACAGTATTAACAATAGTAGATAATATTTATTGATCCTTTACTCTATGGTGCATCCTATTCTAAGTCCCCAGATAATATTTCTAATGTATCCTTATCAAGAGCTTATGAAATAGGTAGCATTATGACAATATTAAAAGTGAGGAAGCTGATGAATAGAGAAGTAAACATCACATATAAGGGGATCAGGATTTTATTCCAAATATAACTGACTTCAAAGTTCTTCTTATAACCAATGTGTTATATTGTAAAGATTACAGAACCTCATTTTATAACTTAATGCTCTACTTACACACTGACTTAGAAAATGAAGTTCCAGATGTCAGCAGATTTGCAAGAAAACTGAAATTTATTGCCAGTAAAATCTTGTTTTATTAATACTGGATCTATGGCAGGCCGTAGTCATTCACCAAGTTAGTGATTCAAATTTTTGTATGGAGAAATAAATTAAATGAACTTGGAACTTTGAAAAAATGTACAAGTGCCAAACATTTTTGTGATTTTCATAGTTCTGTGATAGAATCAGACTATAGCCTTATAATAAAGGCAATGGACATTCCCCTTCTTTTATTCTGGGAATTGATTAGTGTTTTTGTTTTTCGTTGGTCAGAGTTAGGGAAGATCTCCTGAAGCTTAGTTGAGGGAGAAACCTTTTCCCTCTTTGGGTCTGTGGTAAGTTTGTCCCAGAGGGACTCCAAGACATGTAAAGACCTGTAGCATTTTTAATAGGCAGTATGTCAGTGAGATGAGCTGTCTGTCTTCTGGGTTCTTGAGAGCCAGGATGTAAAAGACTGAGATCCTGGATGTGATATGGATTATATGTAGCAGTTATAACTGTTTGTTTTCTATATGTCTTTAGTAAAGTCCTGTTAACTGTTAACAACTGCTATCCATGTGTATCATGGGAATTGGGGAATGGTCTGTACTCACCCTTGGAGGAAAATTATTCAGCAGGAGCAATTTTAAAAAGAAGTTACTTTCTCATTTAGTGTTATAATGTCATTTTTACCCTGCAGGGACAGCTTGTGTTTATTTTCTTAAAATGCAACTATGTAGCAAATGACTGACAGTTATTGTTGTCAGAGAAAAGGTCAGCAAATTTTGAAATGGATAATTCATCATATATACAATAACTCTTTTTTTTTTTTTTTTTTTTTTTTTTTTTTCCGAGACGGAGTCTCGCTCTGTCGCCCAGGCTGGAGTGCAGTGACTGGATCTCAGCTCACTGCAAGCTCCGCCTCCCAGGTTTACGCCATTCTCCTGCCTCAGCCTCCCAAGTAGCTGGGACTACAGGCGCCCACCACCTCGCCTGGCTAGTTTTTTGTATTTTTTAGTAGACACGGGGTTTCACCATGTTAGCCAGGATGGTCTCGATCTCCTGACCTCGTGATCCACCTGTCTCGGCCTCCCAAAGTGCTGAGATTACAGGCTTGAGCCACCGCGCCCGGCCTACAATAACTCTTTTAAAATCTTTGCCACAAGATTATCAGATCATCAACTGCTACTGTGTGATGCAAATACTATTGATTATTACTACCCTTCTTTAATTTCAAAGTGTAGTGATTAGTAGATCATGCTTTAAGATTTTATTTGATAAAATTAATTAAGCTGTGAACTTATACATTACTTTATGCCATCTGGGTCTTTAACTCACTTTCCCATTCAAGTACCCACCTCCCATTTATTTTTCCTTTTATGGAAAACTTCTTTAAAAAGTATTGTATTCATTTACAATTTACAATTTTGGTGTTTTTTTGTTGTTGTTTTACCTTTCTTAAGGTTAGATTTTTGATCCTACAAAACCATTCGGATTTCTCTTCTTAAAGTCACCAATAACCTTGAAATGGTGAAACCTCTGGTCATTTTTACTTAATCCAGTCACAACATAGGACACAATTGATAAATCTCTCCTACTTGAAACATTGTCTGCATTTTGTTTCTGGGATACCACATATTCTATGCTTTCTCACTCTCTTTCAGTGAAACTTTTTCTCTCTCAGACTTCTAAATATTGGAATGTTCCAGTGTTGTGTTCTTATACCTCTTCTTTCTTTTGTTTAGACACTCTCTTTTGGTAAGCTAATCTAATAGCATGTCTTTAAATGATATTTATGGGCATCACTGCTCAATGTATAACTCCAACCCAGACCTCTTACTTGAAATCAAGATCTATCTATTTAACTGCCTGAAAAACAGAATATATATATACACACACACATATATATACACACACACACACACAGACACATTCATATATACATACATGCACATATACATATGAACGTGTGTATATATACACATACATATGAATGTGTGTGCATATATATATGTATTCTTCAATATGTAATTTAAATCCCAAATTTGAAGATTCAAATGGAACTTCAGCATCTTCTTTGGTCTTACACATTTCAGTTTATAGCAAAAAAATTTCTCCAAATACTTAAACCAAAATGTTTGTGTCCTTTCGCTTCTTTTTTCAACCACCATATCTGACCATTTCAACAAATGCCCTTATCTCTGTATTTCAAATACATTCCAGTTGTTGTTTAATGGGTATTGATATAGTTGGATGTTTGTCCCATCCAAATCTCATGTCAAAATTTGGTCCCCAGTGTTGGAGGTGGCCCTTGTGGGAGGCGTTTAGGTCCTGGAGTCAGATCCCTCAACAATGGCTTAGTACCATTCTTTTGGTAATGAGTGAGTTCTCACTTTTTAAGTTTCTGTGATATTTTGCTGTTAAAAAGAAGCCTGTAATCTCCTTCCCTCTTTAATTTTCTTCTTCTTGCCATGCAATGCCTACTCTCCTTTGCATTCTACCATGAGTGGAAGCTCCCTGAAGCTCTCAGCAGATGGAAATCCTGCTGCCATGCTTTTTCTACAGCTTGCAGAACTGTGAGTCAAATAGATCTCTTTTCTTTATAAATTACTCAGTCTAAATATTCCTTTCTAAAAACACAAAAAATGGCTAATACAATTTTTTCCCTTGAATTTGGGCATGCTTATGAGGATGAAAGAAGTGACACAATGTGCCTTTTGAGATTAGGTCTGTTTATTTTAGGATTCTCCAACCTGTGTGCTGTGAAGAAGCTTGGGCCATTAGGAGAAATAGGTCTTCTATTACAGAGTTTCATCTGAGTTCTGACATTATTGCCAGTAATATCCAGATAAGGAAATGAAGAAGCCTCCAGATGATAAGATCTCAGCTACAGAGCCATCTCCAGTCTTTAAGTCTTGCCAGCTGAAGACACAGATATTTTGAAGCAGAGGCAAGCCATCCCTCAAATCCCTGTTCACATTTCTAATCTACAGACTCTGTGAGTATAATAAAATTGTTATTTTGCGTTACTGCATTTGGAGGTGATTTGTTGTGCAGCAATAGATAATTAGAAAGAGTGAGACTTTAGAGAAGGCATATCTGCTCATACCCAGTTGGGCTGAAACCACTTCAGTTCATCATTCCTTTGATCACAGTTCAGCCATTTGTGACAATTTAATTGTGAAAACTCCCAACATAATGAGATTATGATTTTCTGGGTACTCATCTTTTAAAGATTTTCATAAAGCAATTAGCTAACATCTTAAGGCACAACATAAACTTTGGAAGATTTTATTATTAACAAAGGTAATTCTTTCATTAATACAGTGAGTTTACATCTGTTTCAATAGTATATTTGAAAATGTTGCATATTTTTATTAATTTTTATAATATATGATTAGATTATAGCTATTTTAAATTTGCATGTGGCAAAAAAGACTAATTATTTTCAGTGTTTTTATTTTTATCTTCTTTGCTAACAGTCACATTAACAAATCCATCTTTAATTCACAGTTTCTTTGCAGTAGTTTTACATCACTCAGTTATTTTGTGTACTTTTCTCTTGCTGACTGTCAGTTGGGGACTCTCAACTCATAAAGGGCAACCACCGTTTTTTGCCTTTTGATTCTTCCATATGACCTCTCAGATTTTGAATCTCTTTTTTTTTTTTTCTTCAGGAAAGACTTAACCCCTTTTAAAGTGCACAGCTAATTGGGGCAGACCTACCTAGTTCTCTTTCTATTAATTTAGCATCAATTTGTTAGAAGTCCAATCATAAGAATGATATCCCATTTTATGCAGAGGTCTTGCCCATATTCAAGGGGGGGAATTAGCCCAGGCATATATAGCAGGTAGGCAGCAATACTGGGGGCAATCTTAAACTTCTGGCTATCATGGATGCTAAAAAAAATCATGAAAAAACAGGTGGCACAGTTAACTCCTCAGAAGTATAGGACCACATTTATCTTAAGAAATCTCAAGAACTATGTGCCCTGCGGTTGAGTAAAGATGCTAGCTAGTATTAATTTCTATATAAATTAGACATAAATTTTAACTTTTATTGTTATTTAAATAAAAACAATACAAAAAAACTCTAATACCTGGTTTTCTTACACAATGGACCATCATGTCTATATGTTAGCATATGCAGACCGTATTTTCAAGTCCACCCATATAAGATATGTGCACATCAAAAATTGAACATTGTGTTGGTCAATGTAAATGCCAGGATCTATGCCATATTTGGGGCTCTCAGATGGTCTCAGTTAGCCAGCTTCCCTGGGAACAACTTTTCTAATTTGGTTTGATTTGCATCCAAGATGAATCTTAGGCACAGTCCATTTTTCAGACAGTTTATCCTTGCAGTGTTCTTATAAGACAGATAAATGGCAGCAGGTCATTGTCATCAGTTACATTCAATCAGTGGTCACCGGACTGAGAAGGTCTCCATTCAGAGGCAATTTTTAGAGGTGGGGATTCTTCTAGCTTTCCTACACCTGTATTTAGTCTGGTTCACTTATCAGGTATATTTTTTAATAAGGGATTTTAAGCCATTTTTGTAAAGATAAGCTCTATTTCAAGGCTCATGAAAGTTGTATCTCTGCTGAGGTGGTCTTGTCTCCTGGAAATCTGTAAGCCAGGGTAGGAAATCCTTAGGCCAGGTTGCATCGCACTGCCAAGTGGCACATAGTATAGGCCCTGTGAGATGTTTGAGTGGGTTTTATGGCTATCATTAATCTTGTTGCCACATCATGTCTCTTATAGCATACTCCAGTCTCATTTCCTGTGGATATAAGCATGATAGATGGGTTCTGGTATGCTGTGTCAAGCCAGTGCCTAAGATAGTATGTCCTCAATAGAAAGTTGCTGAATAAATAAATAATAAGTTGAAGTGGTTATGAGCAGAAGTTTACCGTAAAAGGAAAATGTAATGGTTGCAAGCTTAGGACTACATCAGGTTTTTCTGTTAAAAGAAATTTGAGACTAGAAGACTGTACAGAAGCACATCACTCAGGTTTCTTAAATATGCCTCTGCCAACCCTCCTTTTTATCCACTACTTAAGAGAAAAACAGTTATACATTGAATGAAAAAGAATGAAACAGAGCCATTAGAATCTCTGCAAAAGACTGAGGACACAGGACGGCACTATTTTTTGTTCAATGTAATTTTCTGAATTATCCACTAAGTGGTGAAGTTGCTATTGAAGAAAAATTAATCAGTAGAAATACCTGAGTCACAGTGAATCACACTAAGTAGTATAGAGACAAAAGTCAGGAAATAGAGATGCCAAAACCAAAGAAAATAGTGGCATTGAAAGTTATGGGACCAGCTTCTGAAGCTGAATGATTCAGGGAGCTCTATGCCCTATGACATTCAAAAAATGTTGGGAGAGAATTGGTATTGTCAGACTGCTTGTCTTCAGTTTATGCAAGAACTCACCTGAGAGAAAATACTGTCTTTGTAAATCTATTATCCTCCCTTCCTTACCTCACTTTGACTTTTGGAGCCTAAGGATACAGCTAGAAAAAAATACATAACAGGCTCTACAAAAGTGACCTTCTCTAGTCAACCTCTAAGCTTGACTTAAAGTCTTCTGTGCCTTTCAGACAATAACCCTTTTGTTTTATTAGAACAGAAACTGGGAGAGAGAATATTTTTCATTGGCAATTATGTGACAAGCCAGGGATTATTTATCCTTGATAGAAACAATTTATGATTTTGAGGCTTAATCTATATATATTTGTTAAAATATAACCCCATCTAACTTTTCTTTTAACACAACTTTTATATCTTTATTTGCTTTATATTTCTTATGAATATGCTCAGACATTGACTACATTTTGAACAAGATATATCCATTTTTATTCTATTATCACATTTGATCCATTTGATTTATTTTATATTCAGTATTTTTTACCAGCTGCATACATCTACATCCATAATATTTATTGCTTATTTTGGGGAATTATCATAGTCATTAATGATTTGGGCCTTATAATTGTTTTCTAAGTCTCTCTCTTTTTTAAAAAATATGTACTTTTTAAAATAGAAGGAATCTCTTTAAGACAATACAATTTGTGTCAGATTTCACCTGTAATGAATTTAGGAAATTTTCAAGGCACTTGCAGCCTTTCAGAAACAGTTTTATGAAATGAGGCATAACAGTGTTTTGAACCCAGTTACAAGGTTTTAAAAAATACAATGTATTTATTACATTTGGTCACATAAAATTTATGTACAAAATTGCTTACATTATATAAAACAGTTCCTTCGTATATATGGAGCTATTTAATTCAAAGCAGTAGGATCCGGTTACTATGTGTGCTGGATCCAACTCATATCAGTTTGCAAGAATCAATTGTTAATTTTTCACAAATTTTATAAACGTGATGATATCATATTAACAGGTAGAAATTGATCATGGTAGAAAATATTTACATCATGGAAATCAGCAAAAGCTAGAAAATAGGGCTTACTCAACCCGCATCCACCCATTTACCCTCTCCTTTGGAATGCCAGTTAAGCATTTACCACTATTCTAAGTAATTCTTGAAACCTAAACCAAATTTTAATTAGTAGGGACTCTTTTTTTAAATTTTTTATTTTATTCAAGCTTATGTGACGTAAGCAAAATCTTTAATAAATAGCTAGCTTTAAAAATTGTTACTAATGTGATATTGGAAATGTCTTAAGAGTTGCCAGCATACATTTTTGTTTGCATTTATTGATCAAACAGTTTCATACATATCTCTGCCAAACACTATAAGGTTTCAAAATTTGGCATAGAGGCTACAAAACTATAACGCAAACCAAAACCATTTATTTGCAATAAATGAAATATTAATATTGGCTTAATTAAGATAGTTATATCGTGAATTATTTAGTTAAACTTTTTTTTTTTTTGTCTTTTTTTTTTTTTTTTCCTTTTTGTGGAGAACGGGGTGTCGCTATATTACCCAGGCAGGTCTCGAACTCCTGGGCTCAAGCTATCCTCCCGCCTCTGCCTCCCTGAGAGCTGGGATTACAGGCGTGAGCCACCGCGCCCGGCTATTTAGTTAAACATTCTAACTTCTTTTTTTTTTTTCCATAAGTTATTGGGATACAGGTGGTATTTGCTTACATCAGTAAGTTCTTTAGCGGTGATATGTGAGATTTTTGTGCACCCATCACCCAAGCAGTATGCACAGCACCCAAGCGGTATACACAGCATCATATATTTGTAGTCTTTTATCCCTCGCCCCCCTCCAACTCTTCCCCCCAAGTCCCAAAAGTCCATTGTATCATTCTTACGCCTTTACGTCTTCACGACTTAGCTCCCGCATATCAGTGAGAACATGTGATGTTTGGTTTTCCATTCCTGAGTTACTTCACTTAGAATAAATAGTCTCCAATCATATATATATATATACACACACACACACGCACGCACGCGCACACTCACACACCACAGTTTCTTTATCCACTCATGCAGTGATGGGCATTTGGGTTGGTTTCATGATTTTGCAATTGTAAATTTTGCTGCTATAAACACACATGTGCATATTTTTCGTTTAAAGTCTCCTTTTCCTCTGGGTAGATACCCATTAGTGGGACTGCTGGATCAAATGGTAGTTCTACTTTCAGTTCTTTAAGGAATCTCCACATTGTTTTCCATAGTGGCTGTACCAGTTTACATTCCCATCAGCAGAGTAGAAGTGTTCCCTGATCACGAAATTCAAGCCAACATCTACTGTTTTCTGATTTTTTTTTTATTATGGTTTTGATTTGCATTTCCCTGATTATTAGTGATGTTAAGCATTTTTTTATATATTTGATGGTCATTTGTATATCTTCTTTTGAGAACTGTCTATTCATATCCTTAGCCCACTTTTTGATGGTATTTTTTTTTCTTACTGATTTATTTGAGTCTGTTGTAGAGTCTGGATATTAGTCCTTTTTCAGATATATAGATTGTGATGATTTTCTCCCACTCTGTGGTTTGTCTGTTTACTCTACTGACTGTTCCTTTTGCCATGCAAAACTCTTTAGTTTAATTAGGTTCCAGCTATTTATCTTTGTTTTAATTGCATTTGCTTTTAGGTTCTTGGTCATGAAAGCCTTGCCTAAGCCAACATCTAGAAGAGTTTTTCTAATGTTATCTTCTAGATTTTGTACAGTTTCAGGTGTCAGTTTTAAGTCCTTAATCCATCCTGGGCTGATTTTTATGTGAGGTGAAAGATGAGAATCCTGTTTCGTTCTCCTTCATGTGGCTAGCCAATTATCTCAGCACCATTTCTTGAAAAGGATGTCCTTTCCTCACTTTATGTTTTTGTTTCCTTTTTCGAAGATCAGTTGGCTGTAAGTTTTTGGGTTTATTTCTGGGTTCTCTATTCTGTTGCATTGATCTATATGCCTATTTTTATACCAGTATCACACTGTTTTGGTAACTACAGCTTTATAGTAGGTTTGAAATCAGGTAGTGTGATGGCGCTAGATTTTTTTCTTTTTAGTTAGTTTTGCTTTGGATATGTGAGCTCTTTTTTGGTTCCATATTAATTTTATAATTGATTTTTCTAATTCTGCAAAGAATGATGATGGTATTTTGATGAGGAATGCATTGAATTTATAGATTGCTTTTGATAGTATGGTCATTTTTACAATATTGATTCTACTCATCCATGAGCATGGGATGTGTTCCCATTTGTTTATGTCATCTATTATTTCTTTCAGCAGTGTTTTGTAATTTTCCTTTTACAGGTCTTTGACTCCTTGGTTAGGTATATTTCTAAGGTTTTTTTGTTGCTTTCATTTGTGTGTGTGTGTGTGTGTGTGTGTGTGTGTGTGTGTTCTGCAGCTATTGTAAAAGGTGTTGAGTTCTTGATTTGATTCTCTGCTTGGTCACTGTTGTTGTATAGAAGAACTACTGATTTGTGTACATTAATACTGTATCCAGAAACTTTGCTGAATTCTTCTATCAGGTCTACGAGCTTTCTGGAGGAGTCTTTAGGGTTTTCAAGGTAAATGATCATATCATCAGCAAACAAGGACAGTTTGACTTCCTCTTTACCAATTTGGATACCTTTTATTTATTTCTCTTGTCTCATTGCTCTGGCTAGGACTTCCAGTACTAAGCTGAAGAGGAGCGGTCCTGTTCCAGTTCTTAAAGAGGGTGTTTTCAACTTTTCCCCATTCAGTATTATGTTGACTCTGAGTTTGTATAGAAGTCTTTTATTACATTGAGCTATGTCCTTTGTATGCTGATTTTGCTGAGAATTTTAATCACAAAAAGATGCTGGCTTTTGTTGAATCCTTTTTCTGCATCTACTGAGATGCTCATGTGATTTTTGTTTTTAATTCTGTTTATGTGGTCTATCACATTGTTGACTTGCATCTGTTATAGCATCCCTGCATCCCTGGTATGAAACCCACTTAATCATGGTGGATTTTTTGATACGTTTTTGGATTCAGTTAGCTAGTATTTTGTTAAGGATTTTAGCATCTATGTTCATCAAGGATATCAGTCTGTAGTTTTCTCTTTTGGTTATATCCTTTCTTAGTTTTCATATTAAGGCAATGCTGGCTTCAAATAATGAATTAGGGAGGGTTCCTTCTTTCTCTATCTTGTGGCATAGTGTCAAAAGGATTGGTACCAATTCTTCTTTGAATGTCTGGTAGAATTCTGCTGTGAGTCCATGTGGTCCTGTACATTTGTTTTGTTGGTAATTTTTTAATTACCATTTCAGTCTCACTGCTTGTTATTGGTCTGTTCAGAGTATCTTATTTTTTCCTGATTAAAACTAGGAGGGTTGGAGTTTTCCAGGAATTTCGACACCTCTTCTAGCTTTTCAAGTTTATGTGCATAAAGATTCTCATAGTAGCCTTGAATGATCCTTTGTATTTCAGTGGGGTCAGCAGTAATATCTCCTGTTTTGTTTTTTAGTGATTATTTGGATCTTCTCTCTTCTTTTCTTGGTTAATCTTGCTAATGTTCTATCAATTTTATTTATCTTTTTGAAGAATCAGCTTTTTGTTTTATTTATCTTTTGTATTGTTTCTTTTGTTTGTTTTTCATTTAGTTCTGCTCTGAT
This sequence comes from Chlorocebus sabaeus, assembly GCF_047675955.1. Taxonomy (NCBI): domain Eukaryota; kingdom Metazoa; phylum Chordata; class Mammalia; order Primates; family Cercopithecidae; genus Chlorocebus; species Chlorocebus sabaeus. Next base: position 24,168,709 of record NC_132925.1, read on the forward strand.
CTTGGTTATTTCCCTTCTTCTGCTGGATTTGGGTTTTTTATAGACTACCTGGTGCTTCAGTCTCACAGCTCTTAAGACTCTTTTCTTCATCCTAACTTTGGATAGCCTGATGACAATGTGCCTAGGCAGTGATCCTCTTGTCATGAATTTCCCACATGTTTTTTGTGCTTCTTGTATATGGATATCTAGGTTTCTAGCAAGCCCAGGGAAATTTTCTTTGATTATCCCCCCAAATATGTTTTCCAAGCTTTTAGAATTCCCTTCCTCCTCAGGAGCACTGATTATTCTTAGGTTTGGTCATTTAACATAATCCCAGACTTCTTGTAGGCTTTGGTCATATTTTCTTTTTATTTTTTCTTTGTCTTTGTTGGATTGGATTAATTCGCAAACCTTGTATTCAAACTCTGAATTTCTTTCTTCTCCTTGTTCAATTCTACTGTTGAGACTTTCCAGAGCATTTTGCATTTCTAAAAGTGTGTCAAAAGTTTTGAGGATTTCTGATCGTTTTTTTCTTTAAGCTATTTATTTCCTTGAATATTTCTCCCTTCACTTCTTGTATCATTACTTGGATTTCCTTCCACTGGACTTTGCCTTTTTTTGGTGCCTCCCTGATTAGTTTAGTAACTAACCTCCTGAATTCTTTTTCAGGTAAATCAATGATTTCTTCCTGGTTTTAATCCTCGCTTTTGAGCTACTTTGTTTTTGAGGGGCTGTTGAAGAGCCTTGTTTTATTGTATTACCAGGGTTAGTTTTCTGGTTTCTTCTGATTTGGGTAGGCTCTGTCAGAAGAAATTTCTAGGGCTGAAAGCTGTTGTTCAGATTATTTTGTCCAATGGAGTGTTTCCTTGATATAGTACTGTCCCCCTTTTCCTTTGGATGTAGCTTCCTGTGAGCCAAACTGCAGCCATTGTTATCTCTCTTCTGGGTCTAGTCATCCAATGAGTCTACCTAGCTCCAGGATGGTACCAGGGGTTGTCTGTACAGTCCTGTGATGTGAACTGTCTGTGGGCCTCTCAGCTGTGGATACCAGGGTCTGTTCTGGTGGAGGTGTCAGGCGGGGTGCAATGGACTCCGTGAGGATTCTTAACTTTGGTGGTTTAATGCTCTATTTTTGTGCTGGTTAGCCTCTTGCCAGTTGTGCTTTCCGGGGAGCATCAGCTGTAGTAGTATGGAGAGGGAGTGGTGGCATACAGGGCCTTAGAACTCCCAAGATTATGTTCCTTTTATCTTTTGCTACCAAAGTGGGTAGGGAAGGATCATCAAGTGGGGGCAGGGCTAGGTGTGTCTGAGATAAAACTTTCCTGGGGTGGGTCTGGCTGTGGCTGCTGTGGGGGGATGAGGGTGAGATTCCCAGGTCACTAGAGTTGCGTACCTAGGTGGATATGGCTACTCCTACTGAGTCATGCTGGTTGTCAGGAAAGTGGGGGAAGGCCAGCAGTCACAGACCTCACCCAGCTTCCATGCAAACTGAAGGGCTGGTTGCACTCCCACTGTGCCCTACTCAACAGCCCAAAGTATGTTTCCAAGGAAAGAGCAAGATAGGCTTCACAACTTGCCCCAGGCTAACTGCCTCCCAGCTGTGAAAGAAAAGGGCTTGATTCTTCCCCTGCCTATGGAGTCTGCACACCAGATTTGCACCCTCCCCTGAGTTCTGGCCAGGAGGCTTCTTGCCCAATTCAAATTGTTATGAAGTTCAGCTGGAGATTTTCTCCTCCCTGTGGAGTTTTATCCCCTGCTCCTCTGGCTGCCCACTTGATGGACCCTGTTGTGCCAGACAGGAACGGTTTGCTAGGGGACCCAGTGAGCTCCCAGGGCCTTTTTGCTGTTTTCTTTACCTCTGTATTTTGCTTGGCTCTCTAAATTGACTCAACTCCAGATAAAATCATAAATTTCTCCCGCAAACAGGCCTTTAGGTTCTCCAGTGGGGGTATCTATTTGGGAGAAGAGGGTCTCCCTTTCCTACTTCCTCAGGTGGGGCACTCACAGTATTTGGGGTGTCTCCAGGGTCCTGCAGAAGCAATCTGTTTCCTTCAGAGGGTCCGTGGGTCCTCTCAGGATTGCCAGTTTATTCTTGCAGTTGATCTGGAGCTAAAATTCACAGTGTGAGCATTAGCATGCTGCTTTGTCTGGAGCTGAAACTAGCCCTGACTCTTGTCTGCCATGATGATCTCAGGCCTAATTATTACTACTTTGCTACTACACAGTTTAAACTTATCTCAACATGAAAGGTACCTGCAAGTATTTTTTTTTATGTGTTAAAACATGACACTTTTTATTATTAAGTATATGCTAATAGCTCACATAAAATAAAGAAATATATTAAGAAAAGTGACATTAAAATAAGGAAATTCAAGTGATAGCAACAATGTGCTGAAAGTGAAGAATGATATAAGACTAAGCATACACATGAACTTAGGGAATATTAAATGACAGAAACCCCTACAAAATAAAATTTTGATTTCTTGAGAATTTATCTTCAAAATAAATTTCACCATTTTAGCCAACTTGGAACAAATGTTACTTTTAAGTTAGGAAAAGAACTGTGGTACTTTATTGCACAGATATGCATTTATATGTTTAGTAACTCTAAAGAAAAATGAAGTTTTGTTACTTTACCAAATAGGAAAGAAAAATTAAACCAATAGTGCTAATTGTTATTCTAACATTTATAATACTTGTGGTCACTTCTGTTCTTAAAATCTGCAGTACTTCTGATTGTCATTAAATTAACGAACCTCTTCCTTCCTTCCTCCAGCTGTAGTTTTTGATATATGTCCATGCTGCTAAAAGGTCATTTATTTTCTGTTTGTAAACAACCTGCTTGTAAGTCCTACATGTGTAGGAAGCTGGATAAAGTGAAGAACAAGTTCATCCCCCCAGAGGTATAAATTAAAATAAGATAATGCAAATTTGAAAATATTTATGTGATGGATTGCATTTGATAGAATCACAATTAACTTGGCTTTTTATTATGTATTACTTTTGAATGTCAACATAAATAATAAACAGAGAAAGGCTCTCTAAAAACATTCAGTGTAATCAAAAATAGCAGGGCATTGCAATGCAAATATGCATGCCATGGCAACCATGTACACATTCAGGGATGCACAAAAAACATGGGGTTTCTAAAGGTAAAATGAAGAGGATTACATAAATAGTTTAAAAGTATTAATCCTTGGCTACAAGGGTCAATAATAAGAGTGAGATCATTCCATGGCTAAATAGGCAGTTACTGGGCAGATGTCCTCACAGAAATATTTTTTTCTGTGTGCAAGATTGCAGTGGTTCTGCCAGCATCTCTTGTGATAGTGTTTATCAGGCAAATATGCATGAGTCCGCTCCTTTCCTAACCTTCCTTGGCTCTATTTTGTGAGGGTTTGACAAAAGTGACTCCATTTTGGATCTGACAACTTTTGATCCAAAGCCTTCTGAGAAGTATCACTGATTAATCATTATGTGCTTAGGCTTTGATTGTCCTTTGTCTCATCCCACATTGGGAGAAAGCGGTTGGTGACAAGTAGTCAGTGTGAAAACCATTTTAACTACTTTCCAGCAACAAAACAGGTTTAGAAGGAGTAGACCTCAGGCTAAGACTGCCCAAAGTTTATTGTTAAGTTTAATTTGCTCCATTCTGTAGGCATCTCAGGCTGTCATTTGAAAGCACTGGGCCAACGTTTTTCTGTTAGGAGTTGTATTTCTGCAGAATTTTGAAAGGTAAGGGGTACAAAGTTTTAAAAAAATAGTACAGAGTAAAATTGATAGTACTATTATAGCCCAAATTGCCACAGAAGTTTTCAGACATAAACCTAGGCTTAAAGTCAACCAATTGAAGAAATTGTAGGACCATGGAGAAGTAGGTAAAACCTGCTGTAAACATGAGGCCTGTCTTTGTATTTTGTGTATTCAAGTCTTGACTTCTCCAGATAAATGTACAAAGGTACAGCAGGTAGTTTTACCCATAGCACAGGTATCATCTTGTTTAGCTAATAGATATTCAGGAGCAATTCAGTTTTCTAGGACTACCTCACCATGAAGAGTTAATGAATGTTGTTGAGCGCTAATAGCTTTTGCAATGGGGTCTGCAAGAATTCCTAGGGAAACAGATATGTTTGAATCAATTCTACATTAGTAACTATGCTGTTACTAACTACTTCAGCACAAAGGCCCAAACCAAAGTCTGGAATCCCACATTCCATCAGCTGATAACTCAGGTTGACACCTAGATCTAGTAGGAGGGGGCTCTTCCAATAATTACTCCAGTGATCAGTTTTAGACCTATTGTGTATAGACAACAAAGTATTTATGTGTCCTAGTTCACACTGGCCTTCTGTTGTGCATGTGTAGAAGCATTTGGAGACTCATAATGAAGAATTCCACACACAAAAGTAAATATATCCAGGAGAAACACAGACAATTCTTTCAACTGAGAATTTCTTGTATACGTACAAAATATATGCGAGGAGTCAGTTATATTGGTATATAATGTTAATATTCCTTGCTCTCAAAATCAACCCACATATATCTATATCTACGTATTCATATATAAGTGTGTGTGTGTGTGTGTGTGTGTGTGTTAGGGAGATCCAAGGAATGGTTGAAAGTAAATAACTCTTTGAATATGGATAGGATTATACTAGTAGAACATTGATTAGAGTAGATAAGGCAGGAAACAGAAGGTGAAAGCCAGGTTTCTCCTGGGTCAATCTAAGGGTCCTTGGAAGAATGATGTGTCCATGTGTGGCTGTGCTCACAGCACCGTTTGGAGTTTGATTGCTTCTAGGTGAAAAGAGATACATTTTACAAGAAGGTAAAATATAGGGTTAGAATATGAGCATTAAGATTATCACTGTTAGAGAGGATCCTACAGACCGTAAATGACAGTAGAATTTGATACCTGCTAGTTATTCCAATGGATTGCAATGCCAGTTTGCCTCCACTAGATGTTGCTGTACATTACCAGAAACATTTATTTAACACAATATTCCTTTTAGGAAAAGTGGCACTGGATTTTGAAGGCTAGAGTAACTTAAGTGTTAGCCTTGGCTAGATTTTTCCTGCAATTATCAATCCCTTTATGACTTCTACAGAAATTCTGTTTCCTTTATAACATTCTTTGTACAGCCAAGGTTTGACATATTACCAAACCCAATATAGAATAGAATAGAATAGAATAGAATAGAATAGAATAGAATAGAATAGAATAATAGAATAAAGAAGTTTTAGCAAATTCAATGATAGTAAAACTTTGCATGCTTCCTTTTTGTTGGTAGCCATTATCCCTGATATAAGGATAATAAGCAAAATATTGCAGCAATGGAAACTCTCTGTCCAATATTTCAGTTAGAAAGTGCTACCATGTATAGCTCTACTATAAATAGTAGAGTGAGTATAGTAATTCCTGCAAGTGTGGTGTAGTAGATAATTTCCATCTAAAATTTTACTTGCTAAGATATAGAATTTCCTTTTGGGGCATCTATGAAATTTCTTGGTTTTATTTCCCTCAACCAAGAAAACTTTGGGTTATGGGCACCCTACTCATTTTCATTACTTGACAGAATTTCAGAGTAATTGCCCAGAACTAGCATATTGATCCAGATTTTTACATGACCTATCCTTTTGTGTTTTTTCCAAACTGCAGGAGATCATCACTTGATTCACAGGTATAAACAGGGTTAGTCTAAAATGTAGGCAAAAAGCTTAAAAACCATTAGAAACTAGAATTTAATAGACAGATGTACGATAAGCTTTGGAGTATCATTTCTGTCTAGTCCTCATTTTTGGTAAAAGAAAATTATGATAGGACCGCGTTGTTCCTAGAATACATTTTAGTCTTGTACTTGCCATGATTAATTGCATAAAGTACAGCAAGAATGATTATTTCTATATAGGCCTTTTAGATTGGCTTTGATAAAACTCTATTTCACAAGGAATCTCAGACAAGACCTTTTAAAGCCAAGCCTAGCCATGGGTTTTTATCTTCAAATATCTGTGAGGTGGGTGATCCTATTCTCTTAAGATCCCAAGATAAACTTGGAGCTCCTGGATCTGTTAGAAGGTGATATTCTTTACTGACCAGAGACTAGGAACCCTGTGCAGGGACTGTGTAGGCAAGGTATGAGGTCAGTTCTCTCCAAGAGACTTTTATTGGCTCTACATATCAAGCTTAATTCCATAAGTGGAAACACACCCTTCCATTCAAAGCCTTGGTGAAATAAGCACTTTTTCTAATTGTGTCCTCTTGAAAAAAAAAAAAAAAAATGGATTCTTACTGCACTGATGCAAGTAATTATATTGCCATAAGTGAAGAGTACTCACAGATAGTTTCCAAATTCTCCAAGAACCAGGCAGAAAGGAACAAACCTGCCAAACTTTTGTTTACATTAGTATACCTTACTCAATTATTAAAGACTATAAATAGTTCAAAATGAGTTTCCCTGACTGAAAAATAACATAAGGATCAGTAGTTTTCCAGCTAAAAGTAAAAAATGTTGCATTAACTTTCTGAGTGTTGTCCATTTAGTTAGCTCTTCTTTTGCTTGACATTCATGAACATTTCAGTTCTTCATGAGTCTTGTACATTCTTTCTCTATTCCAATGTTACAATCTTCAAAGCTATTAAAAACTTGCATTTGAGAACACCTGTTAAAGTTCTATAGCTTGATTATAAACCATCTTTTGAGAAGGAACAAAGCAAGGCAATTGTCTGTGAATCACAAAATTTACGTGGTAGTTATAGTTAAAATATAACTGACCAAGAAGTTGTCGCCTCCATGGTTTACAATAACTTTAACCTTATTTATGATTGATAGCATTTACTTAGACATTAGGATTTTAGGAATCCCATACAATTTTGAAATATGTATTTGTATTATTCACCAATATACAATGTAAAGAAGATTGGACATCATTTTGGCAATCTCACATGATTAAAAATGTCAAATAATCCTGTTTACCACTTCTCTGGATATTTCAGGGGCCCTCTGAACAATTCAGAAAGAAAGGCATTAGGAAAGACAATTTTGAAACTTGAAGTTTGATTTAGGGAAACCCATTAAATGTTAGAGGTTTAAAACACTTGGTGTTATGAAATAGAAATAGAATTGCATATATACCATAAATTATTTATTTTGCCAAAATTATGACTCAAAAACCAAAGAAAAAAAAAAAAAAACCTTTCATTACCCTTTACTATTGCATGAAAATCCTGTTCAAAGCCAAATGTTATCCTTCTATTTGTTTATTAATATTAACCCTGATTCTTAAATAAAATCTCATAGACAATTCCATCTAATCTTAACCAATTTGTCCATGAGGTGAAATCTTTTTTTTTTTTTTTTTGAGGCAGAATCTCGCTCTTTCGCCCAGGCTAGAGTGCAGTGGCCAGATCTCAGCTCACTGCAAGCTCTGCCTCCCGGGTTTATGCCATTCTCCTGCCTCAACCTCCCAAGTAGCCGGGACTACAGGTGCCCACTATCTCGCCCAGCTAGTTTTTTGTATTTTTTAGTAGAGACGGGGTTTCACCATGTTAGCCAGGATGGTCTCGATCTCCTGACCTCGTGATCCGCCGGCCTCGGCCTCCCAAAGTGCTGGGATGAGGTGAAATCTTGACAAGTCATTAGTAACCCCTTTTGCTAAAGGACAGATTAGTGTATTAAGACAGCCTTGTTGTGCTTTTATTTATGTTCAGTTTATTAAAAGACCATGTAATACCCTTTTGAATGTAGTTAATGTTTACACATTTTTACAAGATTAATTTTTACAATCTTTTCATGACTTATTTAAACTTAAGTTTTACCTTATTAAATTTAAGATAGTCCCTTATAACTGGGCAAAATTTACATTTCCATGCTTTCTTATAATCTTTCACTAGGAAACACAGTTTACTGTTTTTATATGTCTTGCATGTAAAACTGTTTAATGATCTCAAATACATGTTGCACTGTTAACTCCTAGTAACTTTTGCTTTTGGTGAGAAACCTGGTTAGTAAGTGATTTTAATTATGTACCAGGTTAAAGATCAAAGTCATATGAACTAAAAAATATTTGATTTAAGTGCTTTTTTTCAAAGCAATTAATTTGAGCTCTTTTATAGACATTACACATAACACATATATAGCAACACAAACACAGACAGAAGATCCAGCACTTGTAAGATTTTTCATTTGCTACTTTCTTAATTGGATTACTGGCTTCAGGGTGGAACCTTTGGAGAAACAGGGCCAAGGAGCATGCATTTTAGGGCCTAATAAAGATGGACAGCTGAAGGCAAAGACAGATCCCTAAAATTAAGGGTGCCAATTTATATTGGATTTTGGAACCCCAAAGGAGGGAGACACTATGGGAGAATACAGCGTAGTGCTTCTGCCATACATTTCATTACAAGGCAACCCAAAGCCAATCTGCTTGTTTTGTTATCAGCCCATCCCCTATGGGAGTCTCATCTCTCAGTGTGGGTTGAGTATGTGTCCATATGTTTCCGGTGACCAAGAGCATGATTTTCTGATTTATAACTATTCTTAACCATCCCTTAAAGTGTATTTTCTACCTAGTTATTACATATCAAAGTTCTCTCCTAATGTGAAGTAATTTCATACCCTCAAAACTAAAAACCGTCAGATAACACAATGCAAAACAGAACAAAGCCTTTAATTTTGAGAAAGACCTATCTGCTTTTAATTCATTGTGTTTCCTGGGGAAAACAGGTTTTTGTTTTGTTTTGTTTTGCTTCAAAACTGTGTCTGTGGTGCCTTCTCTGTTTTTCACAAGGAGTCCCATGTTACCAGAAGGTATCTTAAAGCTGCTTATCTGTGCATAAAGGGTGAAAAGACAAAAAATTGAGAAAATAATTCAGTTGACTGAGAAGAAAAAAACCTTTTCCCAAAAAACCAGAATCCAAGAAGAGAAAAACATAAAGGTCTTTTAAATACACCTATAACTAGAATATCCACTTTTAATTAAGCTGAGCACTGTTTAAGAAAATCATTTTAAATCTCCTGTTACTCAACTTTAGCCATATCAAGTAGTTGAGATATTTGGATTTTGAAATTTACAAAAAGTAACCTCACAGGTGAAACCAACAAACCTTAATTAGGTTATGACTTAACCACGACTGTATAAGGTATTTTCAAAGGGGTGATGCTTAGCATTTGAAACCATCACTACAAAACTGTGATGGAGATAGTGAAAAACATCCAACCTAACCAACTCCATTTTGTTTCCTGCCCCCAAGCTGTCCTTACCTATCCCTGGGCATAGGCCAAACCAACTTTGGGAGGAGCCTGGTTTACAGTTTATAGTCTAAAACAAAGATGATAACAGCCCCTTCTTAAGATATACTTCCTTCTTGCCCAGAGACCAGACCAAGAAACCAGCCACAAGATTAAAATCCATGGCCCAGGAGTCATCCTGATGGAGGCTACAAGACTCCAGTTCTCCTTCAACTGATTTCAAGGTCAGTACTTAAGATATTTTGTAAGCCCTATTCTTGATGGATTAGCTTGCACCACCCAGATTGATAAATTTGCTTATCTGATTTGTGGCCCTCACCCAGAAACTAACTTATCACAGTAAGACCTCCACCATTTTAAAATGGTGGAGGCTAAAACAAAGTATTGCCACATGGTTACAGGTCATGTTCCCAAGGACATGAAACAAGATGGAAGCCTGTGGCTAAGTTAGTTATTATCATTTTGTTGGGCTGATTTGAACAACAGGCGTATGAGGTCCTGGGCCTGCATCCTAACCTAAGATACCCTTTCTTTTGACAGAACCATACAGAAAGACACACAAAGCACACCAGATTGGCTACGTCTTAAGACCAACCTCACAAACCTTTTTCATTAATTAAAACTTTACAGACAGTAAACAGTGATCCTTATGGTCCCTTTTACTGGTTTGCACAGTGAATGAGAAACCAAAAGCCTGACTTTTAGGAAGTTTTTACCCTTTTGCTGGCATGTCAGGCTTTTGGGTTCCCTTCCTCCAGCTCAACTCTAAGCCAAGCATTTTAAGGTTTGGAAAATTAAACTTTCCCAGGTTTGAAGAACATTATAAAATAACCATTTTAAACTGTGTAAGAAGGAAAAACACCAAGGACCTGAGTTAAACTGTGGAAACCTTCTAGATACCTATCAGGGTCATCAGAAAATCAGCCTAAGTCTCCTTTTATTTGCCTAAGGTCCTGTAATAAGAAGGGAACTTGAAGGGGCCCCCAAAAAGGGTGGTCCTCACATAGTTCCTCAGATGGTTAGAGAGTTGCTTCTTTAATTTGGGGGAGCAATTCTCTTTGGGCCTACCCAATGTGATTGCTATACAAAGCTGGGTTGATTGATCTTACAACACTAGCAAAGGTTTAGTAAAAATGCCATGACCCTGTGCAAAAGAGAGTGAGTGCTTTTCTCTTCAAAGTCCTGAGATTAAGAAAGTTCCAGTGTTTCAGAGTGCACTCCAGAGTGGTGCAAGCTGAAGAATAACTGTTACCCATCTGGAAAGAAAAGTGAGATAAATCGTCCTTTTAGGATCCTTCCCTTCTATATGTGACCCAGGGTGGAGAAGAAAACAGTGGGGGTGTCCGCCCAACTATTTTTCCGCTCTGCTTCCCAGGTCCTGAGACCCTGTTAAATGTGCCGCCCATGGTTGTAGGAATGACCCTCCAAGCCATGAAATCAGATAAATTAGACTTCTGGGTCTAGTCACACTTACCCAAGCAGCCCTAGTCCTCTGCTAATTATCTCCCTTTGACTTTATAGACTTGTGTGTCCTGTGTGCCTTCCAAAAAAAAAAGATCTTGGGAAAGACTATATAAAAGTCAAGTGACCTTGACATGCCAAGTGCTCTTCAGGCCAAGTGCAGAGAGAAACCTGGCAATGCCATGTATTCTCCAGACCAAGAGCACAGAAAGAGAGAGAGAGAGAGAGACTGTCGAGGGGGTGAGGGTGGCATAAATCCTGTTCCTAGACAATCACAAAGATGACTTCCCTTGAGCTGTGTCCTGGGTTACTAAGACATTCCCTGATCTTGCCAAACAGGATTATTTCCCTAGGCTATAAAAACTCCCAGACATTCAATGCACAAAGACAGTAAGAGACTGTGGATAGAAAAATAAGGAAAATTTTGTGACAGGATAGCTGAAGATTCTTTACCAACACCTGGAGTGGGTTGTTGGAGGCTGAGTCCAGTCCAGAAGCCTCTGAATAACACCAGAGTGTGCCCTGGCCAGAAGTTCTCATTAACCTCAGAACCTTTCCCATCCTCACTTGATGGCAAAATTTTATCCATGAAAGAAGGCCTGTTACTACAGAGCCAACATTTGTTCCTAGCACCCTGAAGGTACTATGGCATTGACTAAGTCCTCCTCAGCAAGACTTACATCTGAGTCTTTAAGATCAGTGGCTAGCATTTGTGACTCATTAATCAGCTGACAAATGCCCTGTTTTTTTTTTTGATAGTTCTTTGAGAGAATAAAAACTGAAGATGAGAAGTCTCAGAAATGCAAGTGAAAGTAGAATCTTTTCAAGCCACTTACCTGTTAGAAAATAAATGTTTCGAGAGCTGTTTTTACTAAAAGAAAAAGGCTTACCAAGGACTCCTTCTACCCTCTCTATCTGCCTAAAACAATTTCTTAATAACTCCTTTAATACTACTATGAGCTTTTCTTTCCAAGTTGGAAGGAATTCTTTTGTAAATGTGTTCCTTAGTAGAAAAAATATCCTCATTGCTGCTTATAGTATTTTAAGTCTTCATTTCCCAGAGGAGGAAATGAAGACTTATGATTGTTCATTGTTCTTACAATTATCATAAGTTTGTATTCAGAAGTACTTGTTAGAGTATTCTACATAAATCTGCCAAATTACAAAAAAAAAAAGAAAGCAATAAAAGTGAATGACAAAGATTAAAAATCTGATGATAAGAGCTCACCATAATCAAAAATAAACAAGAAATTTGGTTATTTCTGTGGCATACAATATTTTAACATAATAATCTAAATTATTATTAATACCATATTAAATTATTGGGAATTTTACATAATTTTGGAAAATTCATGTTAGTATAATACTCATAAATATAATTTAAAACAAATCTAACATCACTTGCTGTTTACCAAGACTTCTCATATAATTCAATATATCATGTAGGCCTAATTAGTTTAATATATCCCTTCTATAGATCCTTTGAGAAGTTTCAGAGCAATCTGAAACTCCAAAGTGAGTTCAAGGTCAAAAAGACTTGTTTCAGAATTTGATTTTAAAGAAATTTGTAAAAGACATCAAAAATTTTAAACCTCCCAATCAAAATAAGACCACAGGTGATTGTGAAACAATAGTCATTTAGTTCACCAGGGTGATAACTAAAAGACTTTAAAAGAAATTAGAGAAAGTTACATAGTTGAGGGGATAAAAACAAACAAACAAGCCTTAGACCTTTAACAGAGATCACTCAGTTTTATCGCTTAATAAAAGGCCCTGATAAAAACAATAGGAAAAAGAAAATCATTTTGATAAGATTCAAGTCAGTTTTCCTAGGCAAACTTTTAAAATAGAAAGAAAAACCTCCTGCAATGGATTGCTTCTCTTATGGGAAGCCTATTTAGAGCATCTGAAGTCAAGCCTGATAAAAAGTTACTTTAATTTAGTCAGACGTTGGAATAATGTGTATCTAAGGTTATGAGAGCATACACCATATTATAGAAGAACATACCACATTACAGAAGAATGTACCATGTTATAGAAGAACATAAACAAGAAAATTAGTACCTTGAGCAGGGGAATACATGGCTCTTAGAACAAGTAAAAGCACATAAAATTGCCTGGTTACATGGGATAATTAAGACACATCAAGAAAACCAAGGGTATAGAATCAAATTATACTGGAGGAAAATATTGCCTCCTAGGCCTTTAAGACAAACATTCTTCAGCATCAGGCCACAATAGCAGACTTAGAACTGGAAATAGGAGAATAAAAATCTGTAAGTGCCAAGACCAGCTCAGTTGTGGAGACAGCGACACTAGAGGAATTAAAACGCACACACAGAAATATGGAGTGTGGAGTGAGAAATCAGTGGCCTCACAGCCTTCAGAGCTGAGACCCTCAGACAGAGATTTACCCATTTATTTATTGACAGCAAGCCAATGATAAACATTGTTTCTATAGATTATAGATTAACTAAAAGTATTCCTTATGGGAAACAAAGGGATGGACCAAAACAAAGGGATGATCTTTGGCTAGTTATCTGCACCAGGAACTTATTAAAACATGTTGAGAACCTTAACATGTTCTTAAGGCACAGACCACTCATGCTATTGTATGTGGTTCAGGAACACCTTTAACTGGTTTTCCACCCTGGGTGGGCCAGATGTTCCTTGCCCTCATTCTAGTAAACCCACAACCTTCAGCGTGGGTGTCATGGCGATCACGAACATGTCACAGTGCTGCAGAGATTTTGTTTATGGCCAGTTTTGGGGCCAGTTTACGGACAGATTTTGAGACCTGTTCCCAACATGTCCCCCCCCCTTTTTTTTTTTCTTCCAATGCAGTAAAAGCAAAGGCAGCTTTGTCACGGTGAGCTACTTCTTGCAGGAGTCGGGATCTGCAACTGCTGACTACACAGACAAACAACACAGATTAATAACACAATCATTATTGAAATCACAGAGCTTCAGAGTGTTTCTCTCCATTTTAATGGGTTACTAGCTGCTAATCTTTCTGCAGCTCCTTTAAGCACTCCAGTTCCTGGCATTAAGGTCAGGTGTGCCTGGGATGCTTTAAATATTTGTTCTTTTAATTTGTCCAAAGACAAGTTTGTAGAATGTCCTTCTGGATGCTTTTTTTATTCTTTCTTTTTTTATTCTTCTTTTATTCTTTCATAAATGTTGATCTTATTAAGAGCTATTAATAGTTTCCACAAATATTTCTACTTAGTTCCTAGAGCGGGCCATATCATTTGAGGTTGAGGTGCCACTATATCGCCATGGTTCCAGATAATAGGAACTCTTGGCATATTTCTTTCCATTTCTACCATCTGACCATTTTGTTCAGACCAGCTGAACATAGTGTGGCTGTGGCATGCAGACTGAGAGGTGCAGTTTAAGCTAAATATCCCTTTAGGGGACCAATCAATAATGATTCCATAGGAATCATTGAGCAGCACCTCAGACTGTTCTGCAATGCAATCTTCTCAAACAAGAACTTTCATTATTTCTGGCCAGGTCCAATTCTGTTTTCAAATAGGTTTTTGAGTGCGGTATGCCTCAATTATAGGAGCAGATTCATTATGGTAAATACTGAGATCAGAAAGCATGGCATTAATTCTAGGCAAGATTGATAAATATGCCCAATAAGTACAATTATTCTCTATGTCAGCCCTTGTTAAAGGAATACTCATGGCAATGGTGATTACCACTGTCATAGCTATAATTAAATTACTCATTGTGACTGGTTGTCCCACTTTCCTCAGGTTTTCTTCCACCATCTGTGACAGCTTCTTGATCTGTCCCCAGGTGGGTGGCTGTGTTCAATGGGTGTTGCTCATGACAGTTGGGGTCCTCCTCAGCATCAGTCTTGACATGGCTGCAACTGATGGGTCCTCAGGATCCTCCTGGAATCTCTTCTTCGGCACCTGGCTCATAATAAGGTTTCGGGTGTCTTGATGATATCAAAATCGGCTGTTCATTTTGGGCCTGTAAAAACACAAGCATAACCTCTACCCCAAATTATTATTTTAACTATTTCCCAACTTTTTGTTATTGGATCTCTCCACTAAACCAGTTGTTCCGCTGCTGTCTTTGCAGCTGGTTTTTGTAGATGCTGTTCAGCTGCTGATAACATCTGGCATTTAGGAAGACTCAAAACATTTAAAGTTAATAATGCTAGATTCAGTTGTGTATGGGGTGTCACATAGTTCCTATTTCTCCCCTTTTGCTTTTGCAACTGCTGTTTCAGGGAGAGATTCATTCTTTCTACTATGGCTTTTCCTTGAGAATTATGTGGGGTGCCAGTAACGTGTTAATAATCCATATAGAGAAAAATGTAGCTAGAGCTTGGTTAGTATAACCTAGGGCATTATCTGTTTTAATAGAAGCTAGAATGTCCATCACCATGAAACACTGCAAAAGGTGATGTTTAACACAGGCAGAAGACTCTCCTGATTGGCATGTAGTCCAGACAAAGTGAGAAAAGGTGTCCACATATACATGTACACAAGCTAGTCTCCCATATGAGGGAACATGTATGACAGCCATTTGCCAAAGAGAATTAGGTTCCAATCCTTGAGGATTAACTCCTCCTGTAAAAGATGAGGAATGCACTATTTGCCAAGTTGGGCATTGCTGGATAATAGCTTTAGCTTCTTTCCAGGTAATGCTGTATCTGCATTAGAGACCAGAGGCATTAACATGGGTTAAATTGTGAAAGTGTCTAGAATTACATATTGCAGTAGCAACTAGGCAATTAGCCATTTGATTCCCTGTAGTCAAAGGTCTTGGAAGACGTGTATGAGCCCTAATGTGAGTGATGTAAAAAGCATGCTTTCTACTCCTAACTGTTGTTTGCAGTTGGGTAAATAGAGTCATAAGTTGTTCATCTGTATGAAATCGTAACTGAGCATTTTCAATTAATTGTGTGGAATGAACCATGTATGAAGAATCAGAAATCACATTAATAGGCATATTAAAAGCAGTCAATACCTCAATTACAGCTACAAGCTCTGCTTTTTGAGCTGAAGTATAGGGCATCTGAATTATTTTACCTTTTGATCCAGAATAAGAAGCTTTACCATTACTAGACTCATCTGTAAAAACATTCTCAGCACCTTCAATTGGTTTAAATTTAGTTATTCTAGGGAGGATCCAATTAGTTAATTTCAAAAATTGAAACAGTTTCATTTTAGGAAAATGATTATCGAGAATACCCACAAAGTCAGCTAAATGGGTTTGCCAAGTAAGACTATTTATAAAAGCTTGCTGTATTTGTGCCTTTGTGAGAGGGACAATAATTTTTCCAGGATCATATTCATGTAATTTAACAATCCAAATTTTCCCATTTCCTATCATAGTAGCGATTTGATCCAAATAAGGAGTTAGAGTCCATGGATTAGTATGTGGAAGAAAAAGCCACTCTACAAGATCTTTCTCCTGAACAATTACACCAGTAGGTGAATGCTGTGTTGGAAAAATTAGCAAATCTAGAGTCTTCTCTGTATCTGTTCTATTTATTTGAGCTTTATGGTCTTTCTTTTCCATTAGCTACAGTTCTGCCTCAGCTTCTTTTGTTAATTGTCAAGGGCTAGTGAGACTAGAATCTCCTCTAAGGATAGAACATAGATTACTTATGGCACAGGAAGGAATGCCTAGAGCAGATCATACCCAATTAATGCCCCTAGTAATTTTTGAAAGTCATTTAATGTTTTCAATTGATCCTTATGTATGGTTACTTTCTGTGGCACAATGGTAGTGTCATTTAGTAAGGTTCCCAAGTAGAAGTAAGAAGTAGTAGTCTGAGTTTTGTCAGGAGCTATAATTAAACCAGCACAAGAAATCAAATTTTGCATGTGATCAAAACATTGGAGTAATATTTCTCAAGTAGGGGCAGCACAAAGTATATCGTCCATATAATGAATAATGTAACACTGTGAAATTTTTTTATGAGTAGGTTCAATTGCTTGCCCTACATAAGTCTGGCAAATTGTTGGACTGCTTAACATGCCTTGTGGCAACACTTTCCAGTGAAAATGCTTAGCATGCTGCAGGTTGTTTAGGACAGGAATTGTAAATGCAAACTGTTCACAGTCTTGCTCAGCTAAGGGGATAGTAAAGAAACAGTCTTTTAAATCTCCTTTTACCTGACTTTTTCTTAATAACAAAGACTGGAGAATTCCAGGGGGGAAATGTTAGAGTTATGCCATCAAAAATGATATCCTAAACCTTGGTGGGAACTTTGTCTTTCCGCTTGAAGCGGTTCCTTCAAATCTTGCAAACTTTTTCCTAGTCCCATACCAGGGACATACGCCATTTCATGCATCATATGTTAACTTTGAGGGCTACATAATTGTTCTGGAATTAGAACTTGTGCTCTCCATTGTTGTAATCAATATATTCCCCATAAATTGATAGATACAGAAGTTACAATTGGTTGAATAGTCCCAGGTTATCCATCGGACCCTTCACAATGCAAAATATAACTACTTTGATATACTTCAGGGGCTTTACCAACTCCAACTATATTAAATTTAGTGGGCTGAATTGGCCAGGTGGATGGCCAGTGCTGTAGAGAAATGATTGAAATGTCTGCTCCTATATCTACCAAACCTTTAAACTTTTTTTCCTGAATAGTTATTTCACAGGTAGGTGTTTATCAGTAATTTGATTTACCCAATAAGCTGCTTTGCCTTGTTTATTTGTACTTCCAAATCCTCCGGTTCGTTTAATTTCACTTTTCCCCATTTCCACATACAGCACAATCAGGAGCTGTGTTATACACTCTCCTGGCTCTGCTTTCCAGGGAACAGAAGTAGATATAACAATTTGAATTTCCCCATTGTAATCTGAATCAACGACTCCTGTTTGTACTTGCACTCCTTTTAAATTTAAACTAGATCTACCTAGAAGTAATCCTATCGTCCCCACTGGCATCATCTGACTGAAGACAACAACATTCTTTAACATTCCCATTACAAAAGGAGAACCTGGTCCATATTGATTAATAGCTTATTTAAATTCTTTGCGTAATTTAAAAGGAAAAGGCTCAAATGTAGCTACAATATTTCCCTGTTGATCTGGGGGTGGTGTATCCTAACAGGGAACTGCCAAACCTCTAAATCACCCTCTCTTCTAGCTTGCTGTATTCCTGCCTGAATAGAACTGAGAGTGGTCACTCAAGGTGCTGTTTGAAGCGTCACTGGGGCGGCTACTTTCCACCTGGTGTACTCCGGAAAAGAAAGATCTGGAGGGTCAGGCCACTCTTTTTCTTCCAAATAAGGAAGGGTACGGAAGGGTAGGGGTAAACCTCTTTTTCCTTTGCTGCTTTAGCTTTAGCTTGCAAACAAACCTGCTCTGTTACCTCTTCTGTTACTTCATCCTCATCATCAGTGTGTAAAGGTTCCAGGGTAGAATGAACCAGAGCCCACACTTGTCCCATTGTTACCCTGATGCTTCTGAGCTCCCCTTCTTACTCACCATGGGGATTGCTTAAGAGTACCCGGGTGTCCTCTAGCTTAGTTCCACATTCTCCAACCATCACTCTGGTGACACTTTGACCCAGGTTCAAGCCCCAAGTATGGACACCATTTGTTGAGACCAGCCTGGTCATGGAGACCCTAACCCAGCGGTGCTAGAGGAATTAAAGACACACAGAAATATAGAGTGTAGAGTGGGAAATCAGGGGTTTCACAGCCTTCAGAACTGAGAGACCTGAACAGAGATTTACCTACATATTTATTGACAGCAAGCCAGTGGTAAACTCTGTTTCTATAGATTATAGATTAACTAAAAGTATTCCTTAAGGGAAACAAAAGGGTGAGCTGAAATAAAGGGATGGGCTCTGGTTAGTTACCTGCAGCAGGAACATATCCTTAAGGTACAGATCGTTCATGCTATTGTTTGTGGTTCAGGAACGCCTTTAAGCGGTTTTCCACTCTGGGTGGTCCAGGTGTTCCTTGCCCTCATTCCGGTAAACCCACAACCTTCAGTGTGGGTGTCTTGGCCATCATGAACATGTCACAGTACTGCAGAGATTTTGTTTGGGGCCAGTTTTTATGGCCAGATTTCAGGGCCTGTTCCCAACAATAAGAGCTAACTAATCCAGGTGCAGTGACTGACGTTTGTAATCCCAGAACTTTGGGAGGCCAAGGTGGGTGGATCACAAGGTCAAGAGATTGAGACCATCCTGGCCAACATGGTGAAATTCTGTCTCTACTAAAAATACAAAAATTAGCCAAATGTGGTGATGCACACCTGTAGTCTTAGCTACTCGGGAGGCTGAGGCAGGAGAATTGCTTGAATCGGGAAGCGGAGGTTGCAATGAGCCAAGATCGCACCACTACACTCCAATCTAGTAATAAAGCGAGACTCTGTCTCAAAAAAAAAAAAAGAAAAAGAAAAAAAAAGAAAAGGGCTAACTACAAATTGAGGGAGTCACCATTTTAGTTAAATAGACAAAGATATGCCTTTTTTTTAAGAAAAAAGAAAGTAGCCAAAGGTAATGATGTATGTCCTACACATCATGTGGAACAAAATGCAGCAAAAACTGAACATCTGAGATATAAATCTGAAAATCCACAAGAGGAAAACTCCATTTGAGAAATAAAATTACTATTTTAAATAAAAAAGATAGGAATTTTAACCTAGACTTAGGGAAATGTAACGAAAACTATAAACAGGAAAAACCTGCAGATCAAAATATGGAAGAAAATTTAAAGAAACAGATTTTATAATTAAACATCAAAGCCTTCTCTTTTTTTTTTTTTTTTTTTTTTTAAATTAAGAGCAAATCAATACTTGAAGAAAACCCTGTTGTTTAATATAGGGGCGAAATTTAATTTCTTCTGTCAGTGTACATTTTCTACTAATGTTAAATTTTTAAAAGACTTATAGTAATTCTTTTTTAATTTTAGTCAACTTCATCACACATAAATTCTGCTTTATCACACTGATCCTTTATTAACTTTTTCCAACTTGCTTAAGCCTTCTATCACTTGTTCAAACTCTTTACTGATTGTTTAAACCTTTAGTTTTGTCCTATTTTTTCTTTCTTATATTTAGACAATCATTCTACCTTAAGAGAGAACTTATATTTATTTTTTCCTTATTATTTCAGTTACACAAGACTCCTTCTTATACAAAAATACAAACTCTTTCTCTTTTCAACTTTTCTTACCAAAAATACATTCTGTAACTTTCTTTGTATCTGTCTCTTACTTAGTAGTTCCTTTCTGCCTTATTTTATTTCCTTTTAAAATTCATATTTTGAAAACAATTTTAAATAACTTTCAAATTAGACAATATTGTTCTTTTCTCACAGAACACACTTTTATCCCTTATTTGTTACTTTTCTCATCTAAAACGCATCTTTTCTTCTTGTATAAGTTCCAAATAGAATTACACATTAATTAGAATTTCTAGCTTTTAGTAATCTTTTTAGTGACAACCTAGAAAGTGATTTTGAACTGTTTTTTACATACAAAATATGTATGCTTTTTACATACAAAGTATTTGTATGCAAAAAACAGTTAAACATTTTATAATTTTTTTAAAAAATTGAATGTAAATATCATATCTTCTATAAAATTTAGAAAGCCAAAAGTAAATAAATTTGAACCTATGATTAAAAATTAATGTTTCCATATTTTAACTTCTTAGAAATAACTCATTTATGAAAATCTATTAAGTTTTCAAAAATGTTTAAGTATAAATGTTTATCCCATTTACACTTACATGATTTATTAATTCTTTACAATTACACTTAGCTTACTTGTAAAAACTGAGATACCTGACCAAGCTAGTCATCATTTTGCACTATTTAACTGTTAGGGAAAGACGCTAAAGGTTAAATACCTTGTTTTTGTTTCACTGGTGTGCTTGATATACAGGTAACAATGGCCACTACCCTGCACTTTTATCTGCAATCTTGTCATTAGTTCCAAATCATACCTTTACGATTTCTAAAATAGCTAATGTAATCATCTGATGGGTTTTCTTTCTGTCTTCTGCACAGACAAAATCAGTTCACTGACACCCTGGAACTCTAGTAGAAAGAGAGTATAACTGTCACAAGTCCAGCCCCCATGGAAGAACTACCATTATCACTTAAATCAATCTCTCCCAAGGCTCGGAGTTCATAGTTTTTATTGACAATTTGGTGCGCAGAGAGGTAAGTGATGGTTGCTGCCAATTAGTTGGAGATGAAATCATGGGGGTGTGGAAAACAGCCCTAAGTGCTGATTCCACCTCTAGCTGGGGCCACAGGATTAGTTAAGTAATGGTTTACAAGCCCAGGTGCGGTTGGTCTCACAGATATTTAAAAACACCGATTTTAGATTCCACAGTGACAGTAGTTATGTTGTCTATAGGAGCAATTGGAGAAGTCACAAATCTTGTGACCTCTGGCCTCACGGCTCCTGAGCAGTAATAGATTATAGTAACTACATTTTAGCAGAGTTTGGCCCCTGTCATAATCCTATTCCTGCTAATGAAGGTGGTTGTCAGTCCCTGTGAAAACTAAGGAGGAGGTTAGTTTTAGGGAGGAACTATTATCATGCTTGCTTTCAAGTCAAATTAAAAATTAAATTTCTTCTAAAGTTAAATTGGCCTATGCCCAGAAATAGCCAAGGACAGCTTGGAGGTCAGAAGCAAAATGGCTGATTTATTTTATTGTCATAATTTTGCAAAGGTGGTTTCACTAACAGAAATAAAGATATCTGTCTGCATCATATTTAATGCTGAAAACTCGGAAAATATGCCTGCTTTACTTAAATTGATAATATTACATTGCTGTTTTTTCACTGAAGTCATATGAAATGGAAAGATATTTAAGCTAATTACTTTTTTGCTTATTGCTTATTTAATTTTTTTTTCCTTAAGACAACTAAATAGAACTTTTCAAATATGTTTTTTTGTAGAAAAAATACTATATACATGTAACATAAACATAGAAAAACATACAGACAACACAAATAAAGCTCATAATGACTTTTCATTTTAACATAAAATATAGTAATATAAACTTACCAGTTTTAAAAGAACATTTGGATTTAAGCTATGCTTCAGATAAAATAAGACATTGTCACCTGTAATCCCAGCACTTTGGGAGGCTGAGGTGGGCGGATCACTTGAGGTAAGGCCTGGCCAACATGGTGAAACCTCATCTCTACTAAAAATTAAAAAATTAGCTGAGCGTGGTAGTGGAAGCCTATAATCCCAGCTACTTGGTAGGTCAAGGCAGGAGAATTGCTTGAACCCAGGAGGCAGAGATTGCAGTGAACCCAGATCACGCCACTGCACTCCAACCTGGGTGACAGAGTGAGATTCCATCTCAAAAAAAAAAAAAAAAAATTGAACATGTTAGGGTTACCTTTTCAAATGGTTAAACTTTAAGGTTTGTATTTGCCCTTGGTAGCTAATCTTATGAAGACAATGGACGAAATTTAGCATGGAGAAGCAGATATTTTTTTTCTTGTAGTTTTCCCTCTCTTCTTTTAGTTTTAAATTAGTGTAGGGGTTAATTCCTTGGATGTTTTCATTTCACTACAATTTCATAAAAATATCTTTAAGCAGACTTTGATGTCAGTAACACCCTATCCCTATTTATGTTTCAATTTGTAAGACAAGGACAATTGCAGCAGTAAGTTTTATCTTCACACATGTGAAAAAGTCAGCAGATTCACAGTGGGTGAAGTAAAAACTGAGAGAGGGTAGAAGTCTTTACATGCAAGCATTCTAGTCAAATTAACCCCAGAGTTGTATTATTATTTTTTTTTAATTTTAGCTATGAAAGAAACAAGCTTAGGGAGCTCAAATAGTTCTTATAATGGCCATCAGCTCTAAATTATCTTTGATGTAATGTTTCCATCGATTTAAAATGTGCACAAGAATGAGTCTTAATGTTAGAACATATAACCAGCTTAAGTACTTGAAAGCCTGGCATGATTTAATAATTGAGAATCTCATTTCATTTCTTATTAATTCTTGAGAGAAAAAGAAAATTCTACAACTTTTGTCAAAAAATATTAAGAGCTTGGGCATTTTTTTGAACCAGGTTCTTCCTGTGTGGCCCAGGCTGGAGTGCAGTGGTGCAATCTTTGCTCACTGTAACTTTGACCTCACGGGCTCAAGAGATCCTTCTGCCTCAGTCTCCCAAGAAGTTGAGACCATTGGCATACACTGCCACACAAAGTATTTTTTTGTGTGTGTACGTAATACAGGATCTCCCTTTGTTGCCCAGGATGGTTTGGAGCTCCTGGGCTCAAGCAATCCTCCTGCCTTGACCTCCAGAAGTGCTGGGATTATAGAGGTGAGCCACCATGCCTGGCCACAACAGAATTTTACACTCCTTCATTTTTCAAAACATCTGTTTAGAAAATAAACTCAAAGATGAGATTGTTTTCACTTTTGAAATATTGTTTCCATTCCTTTTTTCTTCTAACTGTTTGAATACAGTTATCAGTCATTTTTTTCTGTGCTTTTCTTCTCCACTAGATTATAAATCCCTTGAGGATAAATTTTAATTAATTTTTGAATCAATATCATGTAACAGAGAGAACACAGGCTTCAGAATTACGCATACTTAAATTCAAATTCTAGCCCCATAACTTTCAAGTTTTAAAACTAGAGGTCACTTTTCCTTTTGGAATATTAGTTTCTTTCTTAAACAAAGATAATAAGATGGAGCAGGCATCCCCTCTTAGGGGCCTGTGGGCTCCACAAGCAGGGAAATATATGAAAATCTTGAGTTCCTTCAAAGGAAATTCCAGGCACTTAGCTAACCCTGAAAAGTAAATAAATTTGTTAAGCAAAAAGGTAATAGCTTAAAGCAGTAGTCAAGGAGTCTAGAATCATGGGATGCTTTATTTCCCTATAGAAACTAAAAATAACTTATTATCATACGCCACTGAGTTGTTTCTCAGAAAGCTGGAGGCAAGTATACCTCAGATGAAGGGTACCTAAAGTCTGAATTCTGACCACTGTTCTGTTTTCTATTTGTTTGTCTGAGAGACTTGGAGAAACTCACACTCATGAGCTAGAGCTAACATTCTTTTCTGCTGACCACAAATTTATAAGCAAAGCTTCTCTGCCTTAACCAATTGCAAATTAGAAAACCTTTCAATCTATCTATGACCTGGAAACCCTCACTTCAAGATATCCTGCCCATTAGGCCAAAATCAATGTGTAACCTCCACATATTGATTTATGATTTTGCCTGCAAACTACTTTCCTAAAATGTATACCTGCCTTTAAAACCCTTACCTATAAGCCATTGAGGTTATAGGGACTTAAGCATTAGTTCCTGATTCTCTTGACTTGGTGCCCTGAAAAAAAAAAAGGCACCTTCTCCTGCTGAAGTCCTTGGTATGGATATCTGGTCTTACTGCATGGATAAACCCCAGCTGGATTTGAGAATAATACTACAAGTTACCTCAGAATACAAGGGCACATAGAAAGTGATAGCTAGATGTTAACTTGTTCTTTATCAATATTCCTTCCCATTATTAAAAATCCTGAATTATTTCATAATATGCCTTGAACGTGGTGAACACTCAATGAATTTTCATAATGATAATAAAATGTAAATATATACATTTCATTTCAAATAGTAAATATAATCTTAATATTTATTTAATGTTAATTATTTTAAATATATAGAATTCATTCAGATAACTGCAAACATTCACAATAATTTCATCAGATGTTTATCATTTTCATTAGAAAATTTCCGAAATTTCTGCTGATATTTTAATTTTTCATATGCAAGAAAAGGTATTCCTGAAATGATATTAAAATACAATAGAAATTGACTCAGGAACACTTTCAAGTAAGTATTTTTCTACTAAGGTTGTCAAAATGCTATATTTTTAAAACCCATAACTATTTTCTAAAAATTGTCACATTTCACATGAAATAATAATACTTCTAGAACATGTCTCTAACCTGTCCATTTTTGTGCCAGTTAGTAAAACAAAGCCTGCTTCTAGTGAATTGGCAAAGAATTAACTTTGTCTCACATTCAAATGGATGATAATTTTTCTCAGGTATAGGAATTATTTTTTGTAAATATACCCATGGCCAAAACTGTGATTATAGAAGGTGAAAAACAGTCCAGAAGAAATGGAAATCTCTCTCTCACACACACACCACACACACACACACACACACACACACACTTCTCAAAATCTCTATGACAATATGATGCATAAAGAACTTATATCAAGTTTCAATAAATAGATATTTTCCAGACCTAATATAGCTTCAGGGTGTAGTGCATAGCAGGAATTTCTATCTGAGAACAAGATCTCGTTAGTTTAATATGGAGAAAGGCACATTTGAATCATTTACACCAACTCCAGAGGAGAGAAATGAAAGTTCTACCTCCAAAGAATTTGGAATCAGAGATTATTTGTCTGGTTGCTTAATTTTTTAATGATATTAAGTGTAGTATAAGAAGCTTTAACATTGCAGTTAGCCAAATAAACTAGGAATGCATGATTCATGCTCTACTTTATCAAATAGAATTGTATGACCACCATAAACAGATACTGTTCAATTAAATAGAAGAGAAGAATTAAGCTCTTGAAAGGATAAAGGTGGCTGAAATAATAAAAGGAAGAACCTAACAGTCAGATACAGTGGGGATAAGAAACAAGAAAACATTAACATATCTCTAGACCTACGGCATTGCCATCAGGATGATTTATCCTCTTGCATTTTTGAGAGACTTCATTTAAAATTCAAATTTCCGTGAAAAGATAGAGTAAGAATCATCTTGTTTGGATCCTGTCTGCTTTCCCATAGCAGGTTGTCTTTTGCTTTTATGCTCATCTCTTGCCTTGAATGCACAAGGTGTGGAATTTCTGATAATTCTTTAGTGAAAGAGTTTACAAATGTAAGAATAAGGAAACAACTAAACTTAGGCCATGGTCCTAGTTACATTTCCTAGCTTAGTAGACTAAAGAGTACAGTTCTGAGAATATATATATTTGATTTGAAATAAAGAGTATTTGGATTTCACAGTTATTGTCACCACTTTGCTTAGGGTTACTTAAGGAAACACAAAGGAAACAAAAACTATTTAAAGATAAATTGGATTTTCCCCATGTAAGAAAAAAATGTTTTAAAAGTGACACAATAAGTTTGCAAGTTGGACATATAGGCAACAGAACTAAGCCTATGAATTAAAGCTAAACTTTCAGTTTGCAAGCCTGGAGTCTGTCAAATATTTCACTGATATGTACTGATTACAACTTTGCCTATCAGATGAAATAAGGCAGAATAGACTCAATCATCCCCTTTCAGAGACTAAGATCCGAAATACTTATAAACCTTTTCCCCTATATATGTTAATCACATATTTGCTTTACCTTTGTGTAATATCATTGAACTCCACTCAGGATTTTGAGAATATCAGCTTTGCTTCACTGCCCTTTTCTCTCCCTTTCTGTGTAACAGCATGTGTGACTGCTTAGTCTTATGTAGCCCACTTTGAGACACATTCTCAGTTTGTCCTGAGCCTATATTTTTGAGCTAATTGTCCTCAATTTTGGCTCAGAATAAAACTAACTTTAAATTTTCTCATGTCATAGGGCTTGATATTTATACAATCAGTTGACACTCAGAATGAAGAAACATTTATAACAGAAAAATGAATCTATAGGAAACTATGAAAAACGCCTAGCAGGAGTGTACATACGTATAAATATAAAAGAGCATTGATTGTGTACAGCAACAATAACTACATCATATATGGATTATAATATCTATAAATATAAAATATATAACAATAGCTCAAACAGCAAAAGTAAGTGAGTAGAGTTAAAAGTATAATTGCCCAATTAGTTCTTCCTGTCCACTTTATAGATAAGACCAATTCACTGAGACCATGGTATTACAGTAAAGAAAGGGTTTAATTGACCTGAGTACAGCCACAAAGAAGGTGGAGTTATTACTCAAACCAGTCCCCCTGAAGGCTCAGAGTTTAGGGGTCTCCAAGGAAAGTTTGGTTGGCAGGGGACTAGGGAATAGGTACTACTGACCGATTGGTGGTAATGCAATCATAGGGGTGTGGAAAATGGTCCTCGTGAGCCCTCTGTTTGGGAAGCCACAGGACAGGTTGAGTCATGAGTCACAAGTCCGGGTGGGGTCAGTAAGTTGCCAGAATGCAAAAGTCTGAAGTATATCTCAAAAGACCAATCTTAGGTTCTACAATAGTGATGTTATCTATAGGAGCCAATGGGGAAGTCCCAAATCTTGTAACCTCCGGCAACATGACTCCTAAGCAGTAAGGGTTTATAGAAACTATGCCTACATCCTAGCAGAATTCAGCCCCCCTCATTATTCTGATCTTGTGGCCTTTCATTAGTCTTACAAAGGTGGTGTTTGGTTTCTGAGCAAGGAAGAAGGTAGTTTTAGGGAGGGACTATTATCATTTCTGTTTTCAAGTTAAACTATTAGCTAAGTTCTCATGACTAGCTTGGCCTATGCCCAGAAATGAGCTTTTTAGGCTAGAAGCAAATGGAGCCAGCCGTGTTGAATTTCTCTCTGCTAGGTATGTACTCCAAAAAAAGGAAATCAGCATATCAAAGAGATACCTGCATACCTGTGATTATTGCAACAGTACTCACAACAGCCAAGATTTGGAAGCAACCTAAATGTCCATCAACAGACAAATGGATAAATAAAATGTGATACATGTACACAATGGAGTACTATCCTGCCATAAAAAAGAATAAGATCCTGTCTTTTGCAACAACTTAGATGAAACTGGAGGTCACTGTGTGGTAATAATGTAAATAAGTCAGGCACAGGAAAACAGACTGCATGTTCTCAGTAATTTTTGGGAGTTAAAAATTAAAATAATTAAACTCATGGAGATAGAGAGAAAAATAATGGTTACCAGAGGCTGGGAAGGGTAGTGGGCAATATTTCTATAAAAAAAAATTAATAAAATCTAATATTTAATAGTACAAATAGGTGAGTATAGTCAATAATAATTTAATTGTGCACTTAGAAATAATTATAATATTATAATTTGATTATAACACCAAGAATAAGTGCTTGAGATGACAGATATCTGATTTACCTTCTTGTGATTATCATACATTGTAGGCCTATATCAAACATCCCACATACATCATAAATACATACACTCACTATGTAGTCACAAAAATTTAAAATTAAAAAAAAATCAATACTAACTTCACCTAATAGATATTTGCTTTTTTCTTTTGTTGATTTCTAATACCTGACACAATTATGGGGCACATTTGTATTTGTTACATGCATACAATGTATAATGGTCCAGTCAGAGTATATGGAGTAATCATCATTTCTTAATGTTGGTAACATTTCAAGTCTTCTACTCTTGCTATCTCTCTTTCTTTCCCCCTCCCACCTTCATATTCTTCCCAGTATCTTGTATCTATTAATTTTTTCTCTATCTCCATGAAAGCAAATTTTTCAGCTTCTGCATTAGAGTGAAATTTGTGATATTTGTCTTTCTGTGTCATGCTTATTTCTCTTGACATAATGACATCTACTTTCATCTACGTTGCTGCAAATGACATGTTTTTTTTTTTAATGACTGTGTGATATTGTATTGTATATATAAGCCACATTTTAAATTCATTCATGCATTGAAGGACACAAATTGATTTTATGTCTTTGCTATTGTGAATGGTACTACAATAAAATGTTAGTGGAGGTATCCCTGCAATATATTTATTTCTTGTCTTCTGGGTAACCAAGTAGTAGGGTTGTGGTATTTCATGGTAGTTCTATTTTTAGGGTTTTTATTTTTAGGTTTTTTTTTTTCAAAATTTCTATAGTGTTTTCCTTAATAGTTATACTAATTTACATTCCCATTCACAGTTTATAAGAATTTCCTGTTCTCCACATCCTTGCCAGCATCCTTTATTTTTTGTTTGTTTTGTTAATAATAGCCATTCTATTAGGGTTATGATAATACTTATTGCTGCTTTGATTTGCATTTTTCTGATGACTAGTGATGTCAAACACTTTATCATGTGCCTGTTGGCCATTCATTTGTCTTCTTTTGAGAAATCTCTATTCGTGTTCTTTGCCCACTTTTTATGTGGTTATTTGTTTTTGTTTATCATTTAGTTATTTGACTTTCTTTTATATTCTGGATATGTGACCCTTGTCAGATGAAAAGTTTGAAAATACTTTTTTTTCATTCAATAGGTTGTCTCTTCAATTCTGTGGATTGTGTTCCTTTGTTGTGCATAATTTTTTTAGTTTAATATAATCCCGTTTGTCTATTTTTATTTTAGTTGTCTGTGCTTTTAATGTCATAGACATAATGTATTTGCCTAGACCCGTGTCCCAAACTATTTTCCATATATTTTCTTCTAGAAGTGATATAGTTTTAGATCTCACATTTGATTCTTTAATTCATCTTTAGTATGATATTTGTATGTGGTGACAGATAGGAGTCCAAGTTCCTTTTTCCACATATAGATATCCAATCTCCCCAGTACCATTTATTGAAGAGGGTGTCCTCTGTTTAGGATATGTTTTTGGTGCCTTTGTTGAAAATCAGTTGGCTGTAAATATGTGGATTCATTTCTGGGTTCTCTATCTGTTTCTCTGGTCTATGTATGTCTATTCTTACACTGACTATTTTGGGGTTTTTTTAATTATAGCTTTGCAGTATATTTTGAAGTCATGTAGTGCAATGCATTTAGTTTTGTCCATTTTGCTCGGAATTGCTCTAACTATTCTGGATTTTTGGTTCATACAAGTTTCATATTTTTTTCTATTTCTGTAAAATATGATGTTGATATTTTCATAGTGCATTGAATCTATAGATTGCTTTGCGTAGTATGTTCATTTAAACCATATTAATTCTTCTGATCCATAAGCATAGGATGTCTTTCCATTTGTTTGTGTCTCTATAATTACTCTCATTTATGTTTTGCAATTTTTCTTGTAGAGGTATTTATCTTCTTAGTTAAATTTATTCCTAGAAATTTTACTTTATTTAAAGCTATTGTAAATAAAATTTGCTTTTTTGTTTTTTCTTCTTAGCTCCTTCATTACTGGTATATGGAAATGATACTGATTTTTGTATTTTGCAATTTTTACTGAATTTATTACTCCCAAAAGTTTTTGGTGTGTATTTTGATTTTTCTAAATATAAAATTATGTTATCTGCAAAGAGGAATAATTCGACTTTTTCTTTTCCATTTTGGATGCCATTTATTTTTTTCTTTTTACCAGAATTGCTCTGGTTAGGACTTCCAGTACTATTTTGGAAGTGATGAATATGGGCATCCTTATCTTGTTCCAATTCTCAGAGGAAAGGATTTCAACTTTTCCCCATTCATGATGTTGGCTGTGAGTTTATCATAAATGTCCCTTATTATTTTAAAAGTATATTCCTCTTATGCCTAGTTTATTGAGAGGTTTTATCATGAAGGAATGTTGAATTTTATCAAACAGTTTTTCTGCATCTATTGAGATAATGATATGGTTTCTGTCCTTTATTCTGTTGATGTGATGTATTATACTTATTGATATTAATTTTGTTAAACCTTCCTTGTATCCCTGGGATTAATCCCATTTGATCATGGTGCATCATTTTGTTCATGTGCTATTGGATTTTGTTTACTAGGATTTTCTTGGGAATTTTTTAGGGTATGTTCATCAGAAATACTGACCTAGTTTTATTTTATTGTTGTGTGTTTGTTTTGTTTTGTTATCAGGCTAATGCTGGACTCATAGAATGAGATAGGGAGAATTGCCTCCACTTCAGTTTTTGGAATGGTTCAGGGTGAATTACTATTAGTTCTTTGTAAGTTTGGTGGAATTCGGCAGTGAACCCATCTGGTCCTTGACTTTATTGAGAGACTTTTGTTACTGACTCAATATCTTTACTCATTACTAGTCTGTTCAGATTTTCTATTTCTTCCTGATTCAATCTTGGTAGGTTACTGTGTCCAGGAATTTAGCTATTTTAACTCTAGGTTTTCCAGTTTGTTAGTGCAAAGTTGTTCATTATAGTCTCTGATGTCTATATCCCTTGCTTGATGTCTATATCCCTTGCTAGTCTTGGGAAGTCTTGATCTACTGTTTTATTAAATAAGTTTTCTAACTCTTTCATTCCCTTTTCATCTTCCAAGACCTCAATAATTCAAATATCTATTCACTTTATTGTGTCCCATATATCACTATTTATTTTCTCACTATTTTATTTTTTTTTTAATTTTTGTCTGACTGTGTTGTTTCAAAATTTCTCAGATTCTTTCTTCTGCTTGATCTAGTATATTGTAGCTTTAAAATGCATTTTATATTTCATTCAATATATTCTTCAGTTTCAAAATCTTTGATTCTGAGGATTCCCAGGCAAGATGGCTAAATAGGAACAGATCCAGTCTGCAACTCCCAGCGAGACCAATGCAGAAGGTGAGTGATTTCTGCATTTCCAACTGAGGTACCCCATTCATCTCAATAGGACTGGTTAGACAGTGGGTGCAGCCCATGGAGGGTGACCAGAAACAGGGTGGGGTGTCGCCTCACCCTAGAGGCACAAGGGGTTAGGGAACTCCCTCCGCTAGTCAAAGGAAGCCATGAGGGATCATTCTGTGAGGGATGGTGCTATTCAGCCCAGATATTATACTTTTTCCACAGTCTTTGCAACCCACAGACAAAGAGATTCCCTGGAGTGCCTATACTTTGAGATACCTGGGTTTCAAGCACAAAACTGGGCAGCCATTTGGTCAGACAATAAGCTAGCTTCAGGAAGTTTTTATAAATGCCCCAGTAGTTCCTGGAACACCAACAAGACAGAGCCATTTACTCCCCTGGAAAGTGGGCTGAAGCCAGTGAGCCAAATAGTCTTGCTCAGCAGATCCCAATCCCATGGAGCTCAACAAGCTAAGATCCACTGGCTGGAAATTCTTGCCGCCAGCACAGCAGTCTGCAGTTGACCTGGGTCACTCCAGCTTAGTAGGAAGAGGGGCATGAACTGTTACTGAGGCTCGAGTAGGCGGTTTTCCCCGACAGTGTAAACAAAGCCACCATGAAGTTTGGACTGGGTAGAGCCCACTGCAGCTCCACAAAGCCATTGTGGCCACGTTGCCTCTCTAGTTTCCTCCTCTCTGGGCAAGGTATCTCTGGGAAAAAAAAAAAAAAAAAAAAAAAAAAAAGGCAGCATCCCCAGTCAGGGACTTATAGATAAAACTCCCATCTCCTTGGGACAGAGCACCTGAGGGAAAGGGCAGTTGTGGGTGCAACTTCAGCAGACTTAAACATTTGGCCTGCCAGCTCTGAAGAGACCAGCAGATCTCTCAGCACAGTGCTCAAGCTCTGCTAAGGGAGTCCCTGACCCCCATGTCTCCTGATGGGGTGACACCTCCCAGCAAAGATTGATAGATACTTCATACAGAAGAGCTCCACCTGGCATCTGGCAGGTGACCCTCTGGGATGAAGCTTCCAGAAGAAAAAGCAGGCAACAATCTTTGCTGCTCTGCGGCTTCCACTGGTGATACCCAGGCAAACAGGGTCTGAAGTGGACCTCCAGCAAACTCCAGCAAACCTACAGAATAGGAACCTGACTGTTAGAAAGAAAACTAACAAACAGAAAGGAATAGAATCAACATCAACAAAAAGGACTACCATGCAAAAACCCCTTCTGAAGGTCACCAACTTCAAAGACAAAAAGTAGATAAATCCATCAAGATGAGGAAAAAACAGCTCAAAAAGGCTGAAAATTAAAAAAAAAAAAAAAAAAAAAAAAAAAATAGAATGTCTCTTCTCCTCCAAAGGATCACAACTCCTCACCAGCAAGGGAACAAAACTGGATGGAGAATGAGTTTGATGAATTGACAGAAGTAGACTTCAGAAGGTAGGTAATAACAAACTCCTCCAAGCTAAAGGAGCATGTTTTAACCCAATGAAAAGAAGCTAAGAACCTTGATAAAAGGTTACAGGAACTGCTAACTAGAATAACCAGTTTAGAAAAGAAGATACATGACCCAATGGAGCTGAAAAACACAGCATGAGAACTTTGTGAAGCATACACAAGTATCAATAGCTGAATTGATCAAGTGGAGGAAAGAATATCAGAGACTGAAGATCAACTTAATGACATAAAGCATGAAGACAAGATTGGAGAAAAAAGAATGAAAAGGAATGAACAAAGACTCTAAGAAATATGGGACTATATGAAAAGACCAAATTTACATTTGATTTGTGTACCTGAAAGTGACAAGGAGAATGGAACAAAGTTGGAAAACACACTTCAGGATATTATCCAGGAACACTTCCCCAACCTAGCAAGGTGGGGCAACATTCAAATTTGGGAAATACAGAGAACACCACAAAGATAACCCCCGAGAAGAGCAACCCCAAGGCACATAGTTGTCAGATTTACTAAGGTTTAAATAAAGGAAAAAATGTTAAGGGCAGACAAAGATAAAGGTCGGGCTACTCACAAAGAGAAGCCCATCAGACTAACAGTGGATCTCTCTGCAGAAACCCTACAAGTCATGAAAGAGTGGAGGCCAATATTCAACATTCTTAAAGCAAAGAATTTTCAACCCAGAATTTTATAACCATCCAAACTAAGCTTCATAAGTGAATGAGAAATAAAATCTTTTACAGACAAGCAAAAGCTAAGGGATTTTGTTACCACCAGACCTACCCTGAAAGAGCTCCTGAAAGAAGCACTAAATATGGAAAGGAAAAATCGGTACCAGCCACTGTAAAAATGTACCAAAATATAAAGACCAATGACACTCTGAAGAAACTGCCTCAACTAGTGTGCAAAATAACCAAATAGCATCATGATGACAGGATCAAATTCACACATAACAATATGAACTGCAAATGTAAATGGGCTAAATGCCCCCAATTAAAAGACATAGACTAGCAAATTGGATAAAGAGCCAAGACCCGTCTGTGTGCTGTATTCAGGGGACCCATCTCACATGCAAAGACACACGTAGGCTCAAAATAGAGGGATGTATGAATATTTACCAAGCAAATGGAAAGCAAAAAAAGCAGGGATTGCGATCCCAGTCTATGACAAAACAGAGTTTAAACCAACAAAGATCAAAAAAGGCAAAGAAGGGCATTACATAATAGTAAAGGTATCAATGCAACGAGAAGAGCTAACTATCCTAAATATATATTCACCCAAAACAGGAGCACCCAGATTCATAAATCAAGTTATTATACACCTATAAAGAGACTTAGACTCCCACACAATAATAGTGGGAGACTTTAACACCCCACTGTTGATATTGGACAGAACAATGAGACAGAAACTTAACAAGTATATTCAGGGCTTGAATTCAGCTCTGAAACACGAGGACCTAATAGACATCTACAGAACTCTCCACCCCAAATCAACAGAATATACATTCTTCTCAGCACCACATTGCACTTAATCTAAAATTGACCATATAAAAAAGTAAAACAGTCCTCTGCAAATGCAAAAGAGTGGAAATCATAACAAACAGTCTCTCAGATTACAGTGCAATCAAATTAGAACTCGGGATTAAGAAATTCTCTAAAAACTGCATAACTACATGGCAACTGAACAACCTGTTATTGTTATTGAGTGACTACTGGATAAATAACAAAATTAAGTCAGAAATAAATAAGTTATTTGAAACCAAAGAGAAGAAAGACACAACATATCAGAATTTGTGAGACACAGCTAAAGCAGAGTTTAGAGGGAAATTTCTGGCACTAAATGCCCACAGGAGAGAGTGGGAAAGATCTAAAATCAACACCCTAACATGACAATTAAAAGAACTAGAGAAGCAAGAGCAAACTGATTCAAAAGCTAACAGAAGACAAGAAATAACTAAGATCAGAGCAGAGCTGAAGAAGACAGAGACATGAAAAACCCTTCAAAAAAATCAATGAATCCAGGAGTTGTTGTTTTGAAAAAATAAACAAAACACATAGACCACTAGCCAGACTAATAAAGAAGAAAATAGAGAAGAATCAAATACACACAATAAAAAAATTGATAAAGAGGATATCAATACTGATCCCACAGAAATACAAACTACCATCAGAAAATACTATAAACACTTCTACAAAAATAAACTAGAAAATCTAGAAGAAATGTATAAATTCTGGACACATACACCCTCCCAAGATTAAACCAGGAAGAAGTCAAATCCCTGAGTAGACCAATAACAAGCTCCAAAATTGAGGCAGTAATTAATAGCCTACCAACCAAAAAAAGCCCAGAACCAGATAAATTCACAGCCAAATTCTACCACAGGTACAAAGAGGAGCTGGTACCAGTACTTGGGGAACTATTTCAAACAATAGGAAAAAAGGGACTTCTCCCTAACTCACTTCATGAGGCCAGCATCATTCAGACACCAAAACTTGGTAGAGATACAACAACAAAATAATAAAATTTTAGGCCCATATCGCTGTTGAACATCAATGCGAAAATCCTCAATAAAATACTGGGAAACTTAATCCAGCAACACATTAAAAAGTTCATCTACCACGATCAAGTTGGCTACATCCCTGGGATGAAAGGTTGGTTCAACATATGCAAATCAATAAACATTATCCATCAGATAAACAGAAGCAATGACAAAAACCACATGATTATCTCAATAGATGCATAAAAGACCTTTGATAAAGTTCAACACCTCTTCATGCTAAAAACTCTCAATCAACTATGTATTGATGGAATGTATCTCAAAATAATAAGAGC
This sequence comes from Chlorocebus sabaeus, assembly GCF_047675955.1. Lineage (NCBI taxonomy): Eukaryota > Metazoa > Chordata > Mammalia > Primates > Cercopithecidae > Chlorocebus > Chlorocebus sabaeus. The sequence continues at coordinate 24,204,118 of NC_132925.1, forward strand.
TATTTATGACAAACCCACAGCCAATATCATACTGAATGCACAAAAGCTAGAAGCATTCCCTTTGAGAACTGACACAAGACAAAGCTGCCCTCTCTCACAACTCCTCTTCAATGTAGTATTGGAAGTTATGGCAAGGGCAATCAGGCAAGAGAACGAAATAAAGGTATTCAAATAGGAAGAGTGGAAGTCAAATTATCTCTCTTTGCAGAGGACATGAAAACCCCATCATCTCAGCCCAAAATCTCCTTAAACTGATAAGCAACTTCAACAAATCTCAGGATACAAAATCAATGTGCAAAAATCACAAGCATTCCTATACACCAACAATAGACAAACCAAAAGCCAAATCATGAGTGAACTTTCACAATTGCTACAAAGAAAATAAAATATCTAGGAATACAACTTACAACAGTTGTGAAGGACCTTTTCAAGGAGAACTACAAACCACGGCTCAAGGAAATAAGAGAGGAGGCAAAGAAATGGAAAAACATACTATGCTCATGGATAGGAATACTCAATATCTTGAAGATGGTCATACTGCCCAAGGTAATTTACAGATGCAATGCTATTCCCATTAAACTACCATTGACTTTCTTCACATAATTAGAAAAAGAAACTATTTCAAATTTCAGATGGAACCAAATAAGAGCCTGTATAGCCAAAACAATCCTAATCAAAAAGAACAAAGCTGGAGGCATCATGCTACCTGACTTCAAACTATACTACAAGTCTACAGTAACCAAAACAGCATGGCACTGGTACCAAAACAGATATATAAACCAATGGAACAGAAGAAAGGCCTCCGAAATAACACCACACATCTACAGCCATCTGATAGTTGATAGACCTGACAAAAACAAGCAATAGGGAAAGGATTCTCTATTTAATAAATGGCTTTGCAGAAATTGGCTAGCCATATGCAGAAAACTGAAACTGGAACCATTCCTCACACCTTATACAAAAATTAACTCAAGATGAATTGAAGATTTAAATATAAGACCTAAAACCATAAAAAAAAAAACCCTAGAAGAAAACCTAGGCAATACCATTCAGCACATAGGCATGGGCAAATACTTCATGACTAAAACACCAAAAGCAATTGCAACAAAAGCCAAAATTGACAAATGGGATCTAATTAAACTAAAGAGCTTCTGCAGAGCAAAAGAGGCTATCATTAGAGTTAACAGGATACCTACAGAATAGGAGAAAAATTTGCAATCTATCCATCTGACAAAGGGCTAATATCCAGAATCTGCCAAGAACTTATATAAATTTACAAGTAAAAAACAAACAACCCCATCAAAAAGTGTGCAAAAGACATGAACAGACACTTCTCAAAAGAAGACATTTACGCCCCCAACAAATATATGAAAAAAAGCTCATCATCACTGGTCATTAGAGAAATGCAAGTCAAAACCACAATGAGTTACCATCTCACATCAGTTAGAATGGCTATCATTAAAAAGTCAGGAAACAACAGATGCTGGAGAGGATGTGGAGGAATAGGAATTCTTTTACAGTGTTGGTGGGAGTGTAAATTAGTTCAACCATTGTGGAAGACAGTGTGGCAATTCCTCAAGTATCTAGAACTAGAAATACCATTTGACCCAGAAATCCCATTTCTGGGTAGATACCCAAAGGATTATAAATCATCCTAGTATAAAGACACTTACGTAAGTATATTTACTACAGCACTATTCACAATAGCAAAGACTTGGAACCAACACAAATGTCCATTGATGATAGACTGGATAAAGAAAATGTGGCACATATACACCATGGAATACTATGCAGCCGTAAAAAGGATGACTTCGTATCTTTCACAGGGACATGGATGAAACTGGAAGCCATCATTCTCAGCAAACTAACACAGGAAGAGAAAACCAGACACCACATGCTCTCACTCATAAGTGGGAGTTGAACAATGAGAGCACATGGACACAGGGAGGGGAATATTACACACTGGGGCCTGTCTGTGGTGAGGTGCAAGGGGATGGATACCATTAGGAGAAATACTCAATGTATACAACAGGTTGATGGGTGCAGCAAACCACCATGGCACATGTATACCTATGTAACAAATCTGCACCTTCGGCACATGTATCCCTGAACTTAATGTATAATAATAATAAAAAAAAAAACTTTGTTTCTTTTTTGATGATATCTGTCTCTTTGATAAATTTCTCATTAATATCCTGAATTGATTGCCTGTTTTGTTTTGAATTGTTTTTCAGAATTTTTTGGCATGTCTCTTAGCTAGTTTTGTATCAATATTTTAAATTATCTTTCTGAAATGTTGTAAATTATTTTTGATTGGGATCTATTGCAGAATAATTATTGTGTTCTTTTTAAGGTGTTATTCTTACTTGCTTTTTTATGTTTCTGTGCCCTTACATTGATATCTGCACATCTGATGTTGTAGTCACTTTTTCCAATTTCTTAAACTTGCTTTTGTAGGAAAGAGCTTTTTCCTTATGAGGTATCTGTGGCATTGGTTGGATAGGGCACTTTATCTTTGATTCTGTATGGGTGCAGTAATGTAGTCTCTTTGACTCCTTCAGCTGTACATAGTGTCAGCAGTATGTATGACTTCATCAGTAGCTGAGGGTGCAATTGTTAGTTGTGGCAGTTGCAAACGATTTTGGGGACTGAGATTCCAGGTAAGCCAGTCTTTGAGCCCCAGTAATGGTACTGATGAGTTGAGTATACCTTTGCTTGGGACTCAGGATGGTATATTCAGGCACCTGAGTTAGCAAGTCCAGACAGGCTGATTCTTTTGCCTCCAAGTGACTTAAATGCTTCTGGACTGGTAAGGTGTATGGGTTTTGGGGCCTTTGGGCAGCCAGTGTAATGTAGACAGTGGCAGTGGTAATGGTGGAACAACCATCTGGATCTTGAATGATACACTCTGGTATTGGCATTTCTGTAATAAGCTGAGCAGGCCAGTCTCCAGGCCCACAGGTAGTGCATGCAAGTAGACGTCAACTCTGGTGATAGTAGCAGGACTGGTAGGCCCACCCTTAGTCCCCAAAAAGTAAGGCTTAGATTACAATGATATTGGACAGGACCGAGCAATTCCCTGGCCCCTGGACTGTGTGCTCTGGCACAGGGTGGTATGGGCAAAAACCAGGCCAGATGGGTCAGGTCCCCTGATAGTGTGTGCAGAGACCAGCCATAGTAGGCAGGTAAGTGGCAATCCCCCAGGCCACTGGCAGAATGCTTGAGTTGACGGCAGCCTGCCACTGGCAAAGGTAGGGTGACTTTCTTGGGCCAGCAGATGGGAAACACATGTCCCACTTGAGCCTCAGCCCCAGCAGTGGTACCTCATGCTTTGGTTGTGTCTTAGCTCTGGCAATGTTAGCTCATGCCTCATTTGTTCCTCAGCTATAGGAGCATCAGCCTGTATTTCTCTTCTACTTCTGGCCTGGGAGCACTGAGCCTCAAGACAGTCTGCAGCCTGTTCAAGGCAGGGCTCTAAAATGGCACCTCATTAACTTCCTCGGTCTCAGGGAGTGTGTAGGACCAAGTGTGAGCTTCCTCTCTGAAGCAGTGCTGTCACACAATCTCTAGATGCTCCCTAGTTGGTTCCATGGCCTGTGAATGTCAAGGGGCTCTCCCATAGCTAGAATTTAAGAGTCCATGGTGTGAGAGAGGACAGCTGAGGGTCTCTCACTTACCCTTGTCCTATATTGAGGAGTCTCTTTTGGCTCCCAGGCAATCCCAGTCAAACAGGCTGCCTTGCTTCCCTCTCCTTATTTGCTTTAGTTATTTCTAGTCACTTGTTTTGTTGTTGAATTCCTGTATTGTTTCTTGGATGATCTTTTAAAAATGTGATTATCTACTCACTATTTTGGTTCTTAGTCAGGAAGGTGCTTACAGTCAGCTGTCTTGAAGCTCCTGATAATAGATATTTTAAAATACTATGCTCACCAACTGATAATTACACATATTTTTCAAATGTGCATATAACTTATTTCAAAATAAAGCTATGAAAAGATGCTCAGTATAGTTAATTATCCAGATAAATTAAAATTCAAAATCATATCATTATGTAGTCACTAGAATTGCTAAAAGACCAACAACACAACATGTAGGAGGAAATGCAAAGCAATTAGTACTCTCATATACTGCTGGTGTCATAATAAAATAAAACATACGATTAACTTATCACCCAACAATTCCCAGATGTTTTCCCAAGAAAAATATAAAAACATATTTAATAAAAAAGTATACATGTTTTAGAATTAAAGAATGTTAATGAAAGAATGTTAATTGAAATGTTAGTCAAAATGACAAAAATAAAAAAATCTAAACATTCATCAAAAGGATAACAGAAAAATAAAATATGGTATATACAGCCATTGGATACTATTTAGTTATCAGAAGGATAAAATACAGAGCTGATTACATGGATGTATCTCAAGATTTTGTTGTGTAAGAAAACATATTTTGAAGAGTACATACTATATGTTTTATTTCTATGGACAATCAATAACACGGTAAATAAGCCTATAAGCATAGAAATCAGAAAAGTGCTTGGCTTTAAGATTGAGAAGAAGAAAAATAGACAAAATAGATGAACGGATAGAGGTTCCCAACAGAGAATTGTAATCTATTTAAAAAGATCAAGTAACACTGTAAAAGTGAATAATAAATTATTTAAATGTTAACTCAGTAAATGTGTTTAACACATTCAAATTTAAATAAAAGAACACAGATAGAAATATGGGAACGCAGGAGAGAATGAAGAACCTCAAAAAAGACAAATATATGGATAAATATAAATAAATATTGACTATGCACAACAATAATTGTAATTTTTTGTTTAAATTATATATAGAAATGAAAATTTAGAGACCACCAATGACGAAGGTAAGAGTTGAGTAAATGGAGTTTAAATGATCAAATTTTCCTGTCATATTGGTAAAATGTAAACATATTTATTTTTATTATATTAAGTAAAGGCACGGTAAAAAAATATGAGAGTATATAAATAGCATTTAAACAGAAAGAAAAATAAAATGATGAAGCACTGATAAAACTGAAAAAATAAAAGGAAAAAGAAAAAGAAGCAGATGGTCAAATTAGGAAATCAATGGTAATAAGGCAGAAAAACTTGTTAAGTAATTATGTTGAATATAAATGGACTATGTAAATCCAAGTAAAATATAAAACTGTTAAATGGTTAAAAGTGCAAGGTTACTTGTATGTTACTTACAAGATATGAATTTTAAATATGTTAGGAAAAATGTTGAAGGTAAAAGGATATAAAAAATATGTTATGCAAATATTAACTATGAGAAAGCTGGAGTAACCATAGTAATACAAGACAAAGAAATTAAAGCAACAAGTATTGCAAGATGTAAAGCAAGATATTTTAAAATAACTAATAAAAGTTTAAATCTAAAGAAACTGCCAAAATTCTAAATCCATGTTTACCTAACAGTATAGCTTCATAAGGAAAAAAAAAAAAAAAACTGACAGAAATAAAAGCATAAAGAAATTCACTACTATAGATGTAGATATAACAACAATGAAAACTTCTTTAATAACTATCATAGTAACCACACCGCACATCAATAATAATTTGAAATAACAGTTATGGTAATGAAATTATAATAAATGACAACACTTCCACTGGTTTGATGAAATTTCCAACTTTAAAAAATTTGTGTATAATATTCACAAAAAGCAAGTGTGTATTATTTTATAAAGAAAGACTAAACGAATGTCTTAAGATTTTAAACTTTTGTATCTTCTGACAACAAAGCATGAAATTGTGACTAAAATATGAAATTGAAACCAGAGAAACAAAAAACACCAGGAGTTAAGCAACATACATTTAAATGTCAAGGAAGATATCAATGAAAATTAGAAAATATCATGACATCAATGATAATAAAGTAGAATATATATAAGATTATGGTTTGCAGCTAAAACTGTAGTGTAGAAAAATGTATTAGAAAAAAATGCTAAAACTCAATGATTAACCTAACTCATTAAATCAGAAAATCAGTAACATTAAATTAAACTTAAGAAATGTAAAGGAGAAATAATAAAGATGTGCAACATTTAAAGAAATGTAAAAATAATTTAGAATAGAAAATATCAACAATTAAAATGAGGACATATTACAAAAAAAACAATAAATTTTAATATTTGACAAATTGGATTAAATGTATAGGCAATTCAAAATTACTGATTTACAAAGGAACCAAAAGAAATACAAGATTTTAATCTATTTTCTATCAAATAAATGTAATGTTTTGTTAATAACCTATAGGCATATACATACATTCAGAAGTACAAATAACTTCATTGTTTAATTCTTCCAAGTATTTAAAGAAGAAATAACATCAATCATATATAGTGCTCCAGAAAATATTGTAATAAGTAGCAATTTGTAAACTTTTTTATGAAGCCAGAATCAATTTAATTTTTCTATTTCAAAAAGATACTAATAACAAAAGAAATTAAGAAACTCTCTTTGTCATAAACATAGTCAAAAATTTATGAACAATTAGCAAATGTAATCCAACAACATGTAAAAATAAAAATGCAATATAACCAAAAAATAGATTCAACATAATAATGATTCCATCTGGCTTTTTCTTTAAAAGAACATGGCATACTGATTCTATGTAAATACAACAAGCAAAAAAAAAACCAAAAAACAAAAATCATGAAAATCATGAGAAATAAAAGACTTTTAACAGCCTATCAGAGTACTGAAACCAATATAAAAGTATTGTAATTAAGACACTGTAGTACTTGCATAGAATGGGAAAACGACAAACAAATCAAAAGAGTTTAGAAGCATTCCTCCAAAATTAGCACATCAGAAAACTTTAAAAATTTTTTTTTAATAACTAGTGTTTGAACAATTATAAATCTATATAAACAAAAATGTGACTTGTCTTATCTGGCAAAACTTACATCATTCATAAAAATTAGTTTTGGATGGATTTCACCTAAATATAATGTTTTTAAAATAAGGATTAAGAAGACATCTTAATGACTTTGATTTAAGCAAAAGTTCTTAAACATGACTCACAAATCACTAACAATAAAATACAAAGTAATACATTGATATACACTGAAGTTATAAACTTTTATGCTTTAAGAGTGTATTAGTCCATTCTTACACTACTGTAATGAACTACCTGAGACTGAGTAATTTATACAGATGAAAGGTTTAATTAACTCACAGTTCCACAGGCTGTATAGAAGGTATGGTTGGGGAAGCCTTGGTAAACTTACAATCATGGCAGAAGGGTGAAGAGGAAACAAGCACATATTCACATACCAGCGGGAGAGAGAGATCTTAGGAGGAAGTGCTACACACTTTTAGTAGGTTGGTTGCATAGGTAATTGTGGTTTTTGTATTACTCCCAATGGCAAAAGTGCAATTGCTTTTGCACCAACCTAATAAACAACCAGATCTCATAAGAACTCTATCCAGAGATAGCACTAGGGGGATGGTGCCAAACCATTAAAAACCACCTCTAGGATCAAATTACCTCCCTCAAGGCCCCACCTCCAATACTCAGAATCACAATTCAACATGAGATGTGGGTGGGGACACTGAGGCAAACCACATCAAATAGAAAGTAAAATGAAACCCATAGTAAAAAGAAAGATATCTACTAGGAGGTGGAGCCAAAGACAAAATAGAAGCCTCCATTGATTGCCACACATCCCCATAAGGACACCAATTTCACAAATATCTAAACACACACACACACACACACACACACACACACACACACACATACACACAAACCTTCATAAGAAAAAAATCCGGTGAGCTCTGATAATACCCGGTTTTATCCTCATATTGTTGAAAGAGGCAATGAAAAGGTAGAAAAAACTGTCTTGGATCACTCACAGATGCCAACCCTGTCTCAGCCCCCAGCAGCAGTGGCTGTGGAGTGCAGCTCTGGGCAGTGAGGGAGGCAGAGCACAGCAACTGTGAGTAATTAAACTCAGTGCAGTCCTGTTAGAGCAGGATTAAGAAAGAATCCCACAAGAAAAAAGAAAAAAAAAAAAAAAATCAATGAAACTCCAGTATGTCTGGCAAAAGACCTTTCACTGGAACACTTACAGGCCAGGAGAGAGTGGTATAACATATTTAAAGTGATGAAAGAAATAAATAAAGATGTTGACCCTAGAGTAGGATATCCAGAGAAAATATACTTCAAACATGAAGGAGAGATAAAGGCCTTCCCAGACAAACAAAAGCTGAGGGATTTCAACACCAGACATGTCCTACAAGAAATGCTAAAGGGACTACTTCAATCAGAAAGGAGAGGATGTTAGTGAACAGTAAGTAATCACTGGAATGTACAAAACTCACTGATAATAATAAGTACAGAGGAAAACGCAGAATATTATACCACTGTAGCTGTGGTGTGTAAACTAGTTTTATCCTAAGTAGAAAGACTTGAATATGTAGTAGTCAAAAATAGTAACTTCTCAAGAATAGTGTGATAAGATATAAATAGAAACAATAAATAAAAAGTAGGGGGTGAGGATAAGGTGTAACATTTTTATTCATTTCCTTTTTGCTTATTTCTTTGTTTATGCAAACAGTGATTATAAGATAGTATTTACAAACCTCATGGTAACCTCAAACTGAAAAACATACAAGGGAAATACAAAAAATAAATATCAGGAAAATAAATCATATTGCCAGAGAAAATAACCTTCACTAAAGGAAGACAGAATGGAAGCAAAGAAGGAAAAGAAGACCAGAAACAACCAGAAAACACATTTAAAAACGACAGGAGAATGTCTTTATTTGTCAATAAAGCATCAAATGTAAATGGACTAAAACTCTCCAACTGATTTTTTGGATTAAAAAATTAGACTAATTGATCTCTTGCCTATAAGAAACATATTTCAGCCTTTAAAGAAACACATACACTAAAAATTAAGAAACGGCAAAAAATCTTTCATGCCAGTGGAAACCGAAAAAGACTAGGAGTAGCTGTACTTATATCACACAATATAGATTTCAAGAAAAAAAAAATACTAAAAAAAAGAGGAAAAGAAGGTAAATATATATTGATAAAATGGTAAGTTCAGCAAGATAATATAACAATTTTAAGCATATATGCACCCAACACTTGAGGACACAGATATATTAAGAAAACATTATTTGAGCTAAAGAGAGAGAAGCCCTAATACAATAATAGCTGGAGACTCAACACCCCACTTTCAGCATTGGGCAGATCTTCCAGACAGAAAATCAACAAAGAAACATTGGACATAATCTGCATTATAGACCAAATGTATCTAATAGATATTTCCAGAACATTTCATCCAAGAACTGCAAAATACACGTTGTTCTCCTCAGCACATGATTATTATCGATGATAGACCACATGTTAGGTTACAAAGCAATTATTAAGACATTCAAAACATTGAAATATGAAGCATCTCCTGACCTCAGTGAAATAAAACTAAAAATCAAAAATAATAAATCTCTGAAACTATAGAAATTCATAGAAATTAAACAATATGCACCTGAATGACCAGTGGATCAACTGAGCAATTAAGAGAAAAATGGATAAAAAATTGAAACAAATGATAATGGAAACACAACCTACCAAAACCCATGGAACACAGAAAATGTAGTACTAATAGAAAAGCGTATACCTATAAGCACCTACATCAAAAAAGAGAAAAAACTTCAAATAAAAAATTTAATGCTTAATAGTAAAGAGCTAAAAAATCAAGAGCAAACCAAACCCAAATTAGTAGATAATAGGAAATATTAAAGATCAGAGAAGAAATAAATACAACTAAAAGGAAAGAAAATAAAATCGTCAAAAAAATAGTTTGCATTTTAAAAATTTAAACAAAATCGATAAAACTTCAGTGACAGAAACTGAGGAAAAAAAAGGAAATCCAAATAAGTAAAATCGGATATAAAAAGATATTACAACTGATACTGCAGATTGAAGAGCTCATTAGTGGCTACTATGAGCAACCACTTGCCAGTAAACTGGAAAATCTCAAGGAAATTGTTAAATTCTCAGACACGTGTTAACAACCTATGAAGGTTGAATCATAAAGAAATCTAAAACCTGAACAGACCAATAGCAAGTATTGAGATTGAAGTGCAATAAATAGTCTCTCGGTAAAGAAATGCCTAGGGGCCGGGCGCGGTGGCTCACGCCTGTAATCTCAGCACTTTGGGAGGCCGAGTTGGGCATATCATGAGGTCAGGAGATCGAGACCATCCTGGCTAACCCGGTGAAACCCCGTCTCTACTAAAAAATACAAAAAACTAGCCGGGCAAGGTGGCGGGCACCTGTAGTCTCATCTACTCGGGAGGCTGAGGCAGGAGAATGGCGTAAACCCGAGAGGCGGAACTTGCAGTGAGCTGAGATCGGCCACTGCACTCCAGCCTGGGTGACAGATCGAGACTCTGTCTCAAAAAAAAAAAAAAAAAAAAGAAAAAGAAAAGAAAAAGAAATGCCTAGGACTCTGGTTTAACTGCTGAATTCTACCAAACATTTAAAGAACTGATAAGAGTTCTACTCAAACTATTCTAAAAAATTGAAAGGGAATATTCCAAATTCATTGTACATGACCAGTACCTGATACCAACACCAAATAAAGACATATCAAAAACATAAAACTACAGTCCAATATATTTGATAAATATGGTGCAAAAATCTTCAACAAAATAGTAGCAAACAAAATTCAACAATATATTAGAAAGATCATTCATTATGGCCAATTGGGATTTACTCTGGGATTCAAGGATGATTCAACATATGCAAAACAATTAACATGATACATCATTTCAGCAGAATAAAGGATAGAAAACAATATGAATGTTTCAGATGATATTGAGAAAGCATTCAATAAAATCCAACATCACTTTATAAAAATGCCTTCAAAAAAACTGGGAATAGAAAGAAGATGCTTCAACATAATAAAAGTCGTATGTGATACACGCATACTTAGTATCCTCCAAAATGGAAACAAACTAAAAGCCTTTCCTATACGATCTAGAACATTATGAGAATGCCCACTTTCTCTACTGTTATTCAGTATAGTACTGAAAGTCCTATAGGTGGAGGAATCTGAAAAGAGATATAAAGGGCATCCATATTGGAATGGGAGAAGTCAAATTATGATTATTTGCAGATGATATAATCTTCTATTTGGAAAAACATAAAGACGCCACCAGAAAAACTATTATAACTAATAAACAAATTCAGTAAAGTTGAAGATACAAAATCAACATGCAAAACTCAGTAACATTTCTATATGCCAACTATAAATGATTTAAAAAATAAATTTTGAAAGTAATATCACTGAGAATAGCCACAAATAAATTGAAATACTTATAAACTGAAATACTTACAAATACTTACAAATACTTACACAAAGAAGTGAAAGATTCTTTGTAATAAAAACTATAAAAAAACAGTAACAAAAAAAATTGAGAACATCAAGAAATGGAAAGATGTTCCATGTTCATGGATAGAATGAATCAAAATTGTTAAAATGTCCATACTATTCAAAGCAATATAAAGATTGAATGAAATAACTATTAAATTACCAATGGCATTTTCACAGAAATAGAAGAAACAGGAATAAAGTTTATATGGAGCCATGAAAGATCAAGAATGGCCAATGCAAAAAGAATGAAACTGAAGGAATTACATTCCCTGACTTCAAATTATACTACAAAGCTCTAGTAGGTAAAGCAGAATAGTACTGGCATAAAAAAGACACATAGACTAATGGAACAGAGTAGAGAACATAGAAATAAATCCACATACCTACAGTGAATTCATTTTCAAAAAAGTTGTCAAGAACATACATTGGAAAAAAGACAGCATCTTTAGTAAATAGTGCTGAAAAAAAGGATATTCATATGCAGACGAATAACACCAGATCCTTATCTTGCACCATATACAAAAATTCAATCAAAACGTATTAAAGACTTGGCTGGGCACAGTGGCTCACATCTATAATCTTAGTACTTTGGAAAGCTGAGGCATGCAGATCACTTGAGCTCAGGAGTTTGAGACCAGCCTGGCCAACATGGTGGAAACCCATCTCTACTAAAAATACAAAAATTAGCCAGGCGTGGTGGCACATACCTGTAATCCCAGCTACTAAGGAGGCAGAGGCATGAGAATCACTTGAACCTGGGAGGTGAAGGTTGCTGTGAGCTGAGAGCACAACAATTGCACTCCAGTCTGGGTGAGTGGTCTCACAAGAATAAATAAATAAATAAATGGATTAAAGTCTTAAATCTAAGATTTAAGTAGTTTCAAACTATGAAACTATCATAAGGCAACATTGGAGAAACTCTCCAGAACATGGAACTGGGAAAATATTTATTGATAATATTTCAAAAGCAGTGGCAACCAAAGCTAAAATAGGCACATTGGATTATATTAAGCTAAAAAACTTCTGCAAAACCAAAGAAGCAATCAATAAGGTGAAAGGACAACCAACAGAATGGGAGAAAATACTTGTAAACTACTCATTTGAAAAGGGATTTGTTATCAGAATATAAAAGGAACTCAAACAACTGTATAGGAAAAAATTTAATAATTTGATAAAAAATTGGAGCCATCATCATGGCAAATGGAAGGCAGGACTAGATTGCAGCTCTGACTCAAATAAACAGAGCAGTACATGGAAGCTCGCATTGTAGATTTTAGCTGCAGATCCACTGCAAGAATAAACCAGCAATCCTGAGAGGTCCCACAGACCCTTTGAAGAGAGCCGACCGTTCCTGCAGGACCCGGGAGACACCCCAAATACTGTGAGTGCCCCAGTTGCAAAAATGGGAAAGGGAGAGCTGCCTCTTCTGAGCAAACACCCCCACTGGAGAAACTGAAGGTCTTTTTATGAGAACAATTTCTGACCTTACCTGGAGCTGAGTCAATTTAGAGAGCCAAGCAAAATACAGGCATAAAGGAAGCATGGGAAAGGCCCTGGGAGCTCGTTCCATACCCAAGCAAGTCATTCCTGCCTGGCACCCCAGAGAGCCATCAGGAGGGTGGTTGGATTGTGGAGGAGGAAACACTACAGGGAGAAGGAAATATCCAGCTGAATTTTGTAACAATTTGAACAGTGCAAGAAGCCTCCTGGCCAGAACTCAGGGAAGGGTGCAAATCTGGTGTGCAGACTCCATCAACAGGGCAAGAACTAAGCCCTTTTCTTTCACATCTGGGAGGCAGGTAGCATGGGGCAAGTTCTCAAGCCTGACTTGCCCACCACTTGGAAACAGACTCGGTGCTGTTAGGGCGCACAGTGGGAATGAGACTGGTCCTTTGGTTTGAGTGGAAGCTAGGTGAGGCTTATGACTGCCGTCTTTCCCCCACTTCCTTGACAACCTGCATGACTCAGTAGTGGTGGCCATAATCTTCCTAGATACACAACTCTATTGACCTGAGAACCTCACCCCCATCCAGCACAGCAGCAGCAGCAAGACCTGCCCAAGGACAATCTGAGCTCAGTCTTGCCTGGCCCTGCCCCGACTTGGTGGTCCTTCCCTATGTAACCTGGTAGCTGAAGACAAAAGTCATATAATCTTGGGAGTTGTAGGGCTCCATCCACTGCTGATTCCTCTCTATCCTAACACAGCTGATGCTTTCCGGAAAGTGCCACCTCCTGGCATGAAGCCAACCAGCACAAAAATAGAACATTAAACTACCAAAGCTAAGAACCCTCACAGAATCCATAGCACCTCCCCACCACCTCCACTGAAACAGGCACTCATAACCATGGCTAAGAGACCCATAGATTGTTCATGTCACAAAACTCTTTGCAGACAACCTCCAGTGCCAGCCTAGAGCCAGGTAGACTTACCGGTTAGCTAGACTCCGAAGAGAGACAACAATCACTGCAGTTTGGCTCACAGGATGCCACATCCACAGGAAAAGGGGGAGAGTACCATATCAAGGGACCACCCTTTGAGACAAAAGAATCGGAACAACAGCCTTCAGCCCTAGACTTTCCCTCCGACAGAACCTATCCAAATAAGAAAAAAAAAAAACAGGAAATGAACTCTGGTAATATGATAGAATAAGGCTCTTTAACATCCCCCCCCCAAAAAAAAATCACACTAGTTAACCAGCAATGGATCCAAACAAAGAAATCCGTGATTTACCTGAAAAGAATTCAGGAGGTTAGTTATAATGCTAATTAGGGTGACACCAGAGAAGGTGAAGCCCAATGCAAGAAAATTTTAAAAAAGTGCAAGGAAATTCAAAAAATTCAAGAAGTGAAGGGAGAAATATTCAAGGAAATAGATCACTTAAAAAATAAAAAAAATTAGGAAACATTGGACACAGTTATAGAGATGTGAAATGCTCTGGAAAGTCTCAGCAGTAGAATTCAACAGTAGAAGAAAGAAATTCAGAGCTCGAAGACAAGGTCTTCAAGTTTACCCAATCCAACAAAGACAAATAAAAAAGAATAAGAAAATATGAGCAAAGCCTCCAACAAGTCTGGGATTATGTTAAATGAAGAACATTTGGTGTTGGTGTTCCTGAGAAAGAAGAGAAATCTGAAAGCATGGAAAACATATTAGGGGGAGTAATTGACGAAAACTTCCCTGGCCTTGCTAGAGACCCATACATCCAAATAGAATAAGCACTTCAAACACCTGGGAAATTCATTGCAAAAAGATCATCACCTAGGCACATTGCCCTCAGGTTATCCGAACTTAAGATGAAGGAGAGAATCTTAAGAACTGTGAGAGAGAACCAGGTAACCCGTAAAAGAAAACATATCAGATTAACAACAGATTTTTCAGCAAAAACCCTACAAGTTACAAGGGATTGGGGCCCTATCCTCAACCTCCTCAAACATAATTGTCAGCCCAAAATTTTGTATCCAGTGAAACTAAGCATTATATATGAAGGAAAGATACGGCCTTATCCCATCTTAGAAAAACTATGGATGGGGAATTCTATAACCAGAGGCCTTTTCTGGTTTGCTGGTATTCCTCTCCTTAAAAGGTCACTACTTAATATTTCCACTATGATGCAACAAGAATGGAAGGCAACAGTAGGAGCCATAGAAGCACAATAACAGTCCACATACCTTTTAGGATCAGTAGTAGCACACAGTAGACAGCCCCTAGGTGTCCTTACAGGTGAGGTAGGTGGTACCTTTGCAGTCTTAAATGAAACATGCTGCCTCTGGATCAACACCTCTAGTTAAGTCAAAGAAAACCTGCAGGTGCTTAAAGATCAAGTGAAAATCATTCACAGGTTAAGAGAAAACACAGGCTCCAGCCCTGGATGGCTACAATCTCCCTTTAATAAATTTCAATCTTCATTGTGGAACTGGTTAGTTACATTATTAAGCCCCCTATTGTTCATATGTTTTATATTAATGTTTGGACCTTGTCTAACATTGCTAATGTTACCATAACTCGAATTACTTCCTCTCACCTAGAAGCAATCAAACTCCAAATGGTGCTGCAGACCGAATCACACATGTACACACCTTTCTTCTGAGGACCCTTAGATCAACCCCAGGAAGAACCCTAGGTGTTGTTCCCCACACAAGGCCCCTTTTCAGCAGGAAGTAGCCAGAGTCATCACCCAACACCTCCTAACAGCAATTAGGATTACCACTTCAGAGTGAGGAATGATACAGAAGTTAAGAAGGAATTACTTAGGCAGATAGCAAGGGCATGGGAGTCCTTGGTAAGGCTTTTCTTTTTAATGAAAAGCAGTCCCAAATCATTTTCTAACAAAGAGAAGGTTGTAAGCTGGGAGCTTGCACAGGTGAATGTTGGCAGGAACTAAAGACTAGACATTTTCAAATTGCAGCTCCATCTTCTCTTCTCTGCCAGCCACGTGCACTGTAAAGCAGCAGACAAGATGATGCTGATCAACTGGAAAGCCCATTTGCATAAGAAGATTAGGATGGGGTGACCAGCTTTTCCCGTGCACTATGTGGAAATCATACCTGATCAAACCAATCTGTGAGCCCTATGCAAATCAGACGCTGCACTCTCCAGTCTGCCTATAAAATCTGCTGCAGTTCATCGCCTCTCCCCTTTCCCAGATGTCTGTCTCTCTTTGGCAAGGAACTGCTCTATTCTCTCCTTTCTTAAGTCTATTAAACTTTCCACTCCTTAATGCTCCCCCAAAAGAAAAGATACAGTCTTTTTCAGACAAAGAAATACTGAGAGAATTCTCCACTACCAAGCCACCACTACAAAAGCTACTAAAAGGAGGTCTAAATCTTGAAACAAACCCTGAAAACACATCAAAACAGAGCAGCTTTAAAGCATAAATCACAAAGGACCCATAAAACAAAAATACAAGTTAAAAAGGAAAAACAAAAACAAAAATGCCAAAGTACACATGAAATAAAGAGCATGATGAATGCAATGGTACCTCGTATTTCAATATAACATTGAATGTAAATGGCCTAAATGCTCCACTTAAAAGATACAGAACTGCAGAATGGACAAGAACTTACCAATGAACTATTTGCTGACTTCAGGAGACTCACCTAACACATGAGGACTCAGTTACAGTTAAATTAAAGGGATGAGAAAAGGCATTTCATGCAAATGGACACCAAAAGCAACCAAGGGTAACTATTCTTTTTTTTTTTTTTTTTTTTTTGAGAGGGAGTCTCGTGCTGTCACCCAGACTGGAGTGCAGTGGCCGGATCTCAGCTCACTGCAAGCTCCGCCTCCCGGGTTTGCGCCATTCTCCCGCCTCAGCCTCCCGAGTAGCTGGGACTACAGGCGCCGCCACCTCGCCCGGCTAGTTTTTTGTATTTTTTAGTAGAGACGGGGTTTCACTGTGTTAGCCAGGATGGTCTCGATCTCCTGACCTCGTGATCCGCCCGTCTCGGCCTCCCAAAGTGCTGGGATTACAGGCTTGAGCCACCGCGCCCGGCGGGTAACTATTCTTATATCAGGCAAAACAAACTTTAAAGCAACAGCAGTTAAAAGACACAAAGAGGAAAATTACGTAATGGTATAAGGCCTTGTCCAAGTGGAAAATATCATACTCCTAAACACACATGCACCTGACACTGGAGCTCCCAAATTTATAAACAATTACTAACAGACCTAAGAAATGACATAGGCAGCAACACAATAATAGGAAGGGACTTCATTACTCCACTGACAGCACTAGACAGATCATCAAAACATAAAGTCAACAAAGAAACAATGGATTTAAACTATACTTTGGAACAAATGGACTTAACAGATATATACAGAACATTCCATCCAACAACCACAGAAAACACATTCTATTCAATAGCACATAGAAATTTCTCCAAGATAGACCATGTGATAGGCCATAAAACCAGCCTCAATAAATTTAGAAAATTGAAATTCTATCAACCACTCTCTCAGACCATGGGATAAAACTGGAAATTGACTCCAAAAGGAACCTTCAAAATCATGCAAATACATTGATACTAAATAACCTGCTCCTGAATGAGCAGTGGGTAAAAAAACAAAATCAAAAAAATTATTTGAACTGAACGACAATAATGACACAACCTACCAAACATCTGGGACACAGCAAAGGCAGTGCTAAGAGGAAAGTTCATAGACCTAAAAGCCTACCAAAAAAAAAATAAAAAACAAAAACAAAAACAAAAAAAAACCCCTGAAGAGCACAAATAGACCTTCTAAGGTCACACCTTAAGGAACTAGAGAAACAAGGACAAACAAAACCCAAACCCAAACCCAAACCCAGCAGAAGGGAAATAACCAAGATTGGAGCAGAACTAAATGAAATTGAAAAAAAGAAACCATACAAAAAATAAATAAAACAAAAAGCTGGTCCTTTATAAAGATAAATAAAATTGGTAGACCATTAGCAAGATTATCCAAGATGAGAGAAAATCCAAATAACCTCACTAAGAAATGAAACATGAGATATTATCACTGACACCACTGAAATACAAAAAATTATTCAAGGCTACTAGGAACACCTCTACATACATAAACTAGAAAACCTATAAGAGATGTCTAAATTCCTGAAAAAAATACAACCCTCCTAGCTTAAATCAGAAAGAATTAGATACCCTGAACAGACCAATAACAAGCAGCAAGAAAAAAAAAAGTCCAGGATCTAGCTAACTGAATCCAACAACATATTAAAAAGATAATCCACCATGATCAAGGGGGTTTTATACCAGGGATGCAGGGATGGTTTAACATATGCAAGTCAATAAATGTGATACATCATATAACATAATTTAAAACAATAATCACATGATCATCTCAATAGCTACATAAAAAGCATTAAATAAAACCCAGCATTCCTTTATGATTAAAACTTTAGCAAAACTGACATACAAGGGACATACCTCAATGTAATAAAGCCATCTATGACAAACTCACAGCCAACATAATACTGAATGGGAAAAAGTTGAAAGCATTCCCTCTGAGAACTGGAACAAGACAAGGATGCCCACTCTCACCACTCCTCCTCAACACAGTACTGAAAGTCCTAGCCAGAACAATCAGACAAGATAAAGAAATAAAAGTCATCCAAATTTGTAAAGAAGAAGTCATACTGTCACTGTTTGTTGACGATATAATCATTTGCCTTGAAAACCCTAAAGACTCCTCCAGAAAGCTCTTAGAACTCATAAACTATTTCAGCAAAGTATCCAGATACAAGACATCCCATGCTCATGGATGGGTAGAATTAATATTGTAAAAATGATCATACTGCCAAAAGCAATTTACAAATTCAATGCATTTCTCATCAAAATACCACCAACATTCTTCAAACAATTAGAAAAACATTTCTAAAATTCATTGGAATCATAAAAGAGTTTGCATAGCCAAAGCAAGACTAAGCACAAAGAGCAAATTGGAGGCATCACACAACCTGATTTTAAACCATACTATAATGCCATAGTTACCAAAACAGTGTGGTACTGGTATAAAAATAGGCACACAGACCAATGGAACAGAATAGAGCACCCAGAAATAAACCCAGGTACTTAGAGGCAACTGATCTTTGACCAAGCAAACAAAAACCTAAAGTGAGGAATGGACACCCTTTTCAACAAATGGTGCTAGGATAATTGACTAGCCACATGTAGGAGAATGAAACTGGATCCTCATCTCTCACATTATACAAAATCTCTCATTGTACAAAAATCAACTCAAGATGGATTAAGGGCTTAAATCTAGGACCTGAGACTATAAAAATTCTGTAGCTAACATTGAAAAAACCCTTGTAGACATTGGCTTAGGCAAGGATTTCATGGCCAAAACCCCAAAAGCTAATGCAGTAAAAACAAAGATAAATAACTGCAACTTAATTAAACTAAAGAGCTTTTGCACAGCAAAAGGAACAGTCAGCAGAGTAAACAGACAGCCCCACAGAGTAGGAGAAAATCTTCACAATCTATATATCTGACAAAGGACTAATATTCAGAATCTTCAACAAACACAAACAAATCAGCAAGAAAAAAAAAGCAATCCCATCAAAAAGTGGGCTAAGGACATGAATAGACAATTCTCAAAAGAAGATATACAGGGTGGCTCATGCCTGTAATCTCAGCACTTTGGGAGGGCAAGGTGGGCAGATCACGAGGTCAAGAGACCGAAACCATCCTGGCGAACATGGTGAAACCCCATCTCTACTAAAAATACAAAAATTAGCTGTGCATGGTGGCACGCACCTGTAGTCCCAGCTAGTCAGGAGGCTGAAGCAGGAGAATAGCTTGAACCCAGAAGGCGGGAGTTGCAGTGAGCCGAGACTGCCACTGCACTCCAGCCTGGTGACAGAACGAGACTCCATCTCAAAAAGAAAAATTCTCAACATCACTAATGTTCAGGGAAATGCAAATCAAAACCACAATGTGATACCACCTTACTCCTGCAAGAATAGCCATAATCAAAAAAATCAATGAACAGTAGATGTTGGCAGGTATGTGGTGATCAGGGAACACTTCTACAGTGCTGGTGGGAATGCAAAGTAGTACAACCACTATGGAAAACAGCGTGGTGATTACTTAAAGTACTAAAAGTAGAACTACAATTTGACCCAGCAATCCCACTACTGGGTATCTAACCAGAGGAAAATAAGTCTTTATACAAAAAAAGATACTTGCACATGCATGTTTGTAGCAGCACAATTCACAATAGCAAAATCGTGGAACCAAGCCAAATGCCCATCAATCAATGAGTGAATAAAGAAACTGTGGTATGTGTGTATGTGTGTATATATATATATACACACATACATACATACGTGTGTGTGTATGATGGAAATCTACTCATCCATAAAAAGAAATTTATTAACAGCATTTGCAGTGACCTGGATGAGATTGGAGATCATTATTTCAAGTGAAGTAACTCAGGAACGGAAAACCAAACATTGTATATTCTCACTAATATGTGGAATCTAACCTATAAGGATGCGAAAACATAAGAATGATAAAATGGACTGTGGGGACTTGAGGGGAAGAGTGGGATGCGGGAGAGGGATTAAAGACTACAAATACGGTGAAGTATATGCTGCTCAGGTGATGGATACACCAAAATCTCACAAATCACAACTGAAGAACTAACTCATGTAACCAAATACCACCTGTATTCTAATAACTTATGAAAAAAAGTTTAAAATATTTTTTGAGTTGGGTAAAAATTTTAATAGACATTTCTCAAAAGAAGACATACAAATGGCAAACAGGCATATGAAAAAGTGCTCAACACCATTGCTCATCAGTGAAATGCAAATCAAAACTATAATGAGATACCATGCCACCCCAGTTAAAACGGTTTGTATACAAAAGACAGGCAATAACAAATGCTGGTCAGAATGTGGAGACAAGGAAACCCTCCCACACTGTTATTGAGAATATAAATTATGACAACCACTGTAGAGAACAGTTTGGAGGTTCCTCAAAAATACTAAAATTAGAGCTACCATATGTTCCAGCCATCCAACTGCTGGGTATATATCCAAAAGAAAATACATTAATATATCAAAGAGATATCTACATTGCCACGTTTGTTGCAGTACTGTTCACAATAGCCAATATTTGGAAACAACCTAAGTGTCTATCAACAGATGAATGGATAAACAAAATGTGCTACGTATACACAATGGAGTAGTATTCAGCCAAAATAAGAATGAGATCTTGTCATTTTCAACAATACAGATGGAGCTGAATATCAATGTTAAGTGAAATAAGCAAGGCACAGAAAGAAAAACATTGCAAGTTCTCACTTATTTGTGGAATCTAAAAATCAAATCAATTGAACTCGTGAACTTAAGAGAGTAGAATGATGGTTACCAGAGGGTGGGAAGGATTGTGGGGGGTGAGGAAGTGGGATGGTTAATGGATACAAAAAATTTAGAAAGAATAAATAAGATCTAATATTTGAAAACACAAAAGGGCGACTGTAGTCATTAATAACTTAATCATACATTTAAATGTAACTTAAAGAGTAAAATTGGATTGTTTGTAACACAAAGGATATACACTTGAGAAAATGGATATACCATTCTTCATGATGCTATTGTTATGCATTGCATGGCTGTGTGAAAACATCGTATATACACTACAAATGTCTACATTTACTATGTACACACAAAAATTAAAAAGTTTTACAAAAGAAGAAAGATAGATAAATAAATAGAAATATAGATGAGAGACAAATTGTTGTTATGTAACTATCCAACTAGTTATCTAGCTAGATGGAGATATATCTACCAGAAAATGTCATTTCTAAAAAGTATAAAAAACTAATATTATTAAATAAGAAAATCAGTCAGTAAGCCCAATAGAAAAATACGCAAAAGAGTCTTGCAGAAATTAATTTCATAGAATATGAAAATTGCAAAAAATATCACCTACATCATTAGACATCAGGGAATTGCAAATTGTAACCAAAATGAGACACACACACACACACAAACACACACACACCCAGATGGCTACAAATATGCATGTAAAATATAAAATATTTATGGTAAACTAAAAAAGTCAAAACTTTCATATAATTTTGTGGGGAATGTAAATTAATACAAGTAATTTGTAAAACATTTGAACATATACAGAGCTTGTGTCTCAGCAACTACATTCTCACATGCATAGGCATATAGCAAGTTTCCAAAAGACATGCAGTAAATTGTTCCTATCAGCAGAATTTATGGTATTTCTAAACTGGAAGCTACTTAAATGTTCAGTGACAATAGGATGGGAATATAAATTGCACTATATTCACACAGTAAAATATTTTACAGTTATGAGATTAAAAGAAGTATAAGAAAACATGAAAGAAGATACAAATTTTGCAAATATAATATTGAGTGAAAAAAGCTGAAAATGAGAGTGTGGTGGTCAGTTTTATATGTCAATTTAGCTACACTATAGTCCCCAGTATTCCACAAAACACAAGCATAGGTGTTGCTGTGAAGGTATTTTGTAGATGTAATTAAATTTCACAATTGGTTGACTTTAAGTAGCAGAAATTTTTCTAGATAATCTTGTCAGGCCTGATTCTATCAATGGAAAGTCTTGACAATCTTGATGGGCTTGATTCTATCAATGGAAAGTCTTTAAGAACAGAACTGAAGCTTCCCTAGGGAAAAGAAATTCTGCATGTGGACTGAAGCTTCAGTCCATGTCTGGAAGTTTCAGTTTTCCTTTTCTAACATCTTCACCTAAGGATTTCAGTCATGCATATCCAACCTCTACAATCATGTAAGCCAATTCATTGCAAGAAATTATATATATAATAAGATTATACATACACACATATATGTTATATATATGATTTATTGCAAGGAATACATACACACATATATACACACATATACACACACTACTTTGTTTCTCTTCTTGAAACCAAATGTATCTGGGCTAATACAAAGATTTATTTATATAAAGTACAAAAATTGGCAAAATCAATCTAACTTGTAAAATAATAGGATAGTCATTACCCTTGGTGCAAGTAACAGGAAGAATAATATAGGAACATTCCAGGTTAGCAGTAATATGTGTCTCTTGATCTTGATGCTGGTGACATAAGTATTCACTTTGTTAAAATTCAGTGAGCTCCAACCTTATTTAATATGTGAATGAAATTAGTTTTCTCTATGCTATGCTTTAATAAAACATAGAAAAAAAGGAAGAGATGGGATTAAGAGAATAAGGGAAGTACCAGAATAGATGAGCAGTGATTCAGACTTATTAATAAGGAACACTACTCAATTGCTGATAAGACCATTCAGTTGGGATAATGAGACTGTTTCTTGAGTGTTGTAAGAATCTGGAGGCTGGATTCAACTGCGTCTACTAAGGCATTATGAAGAGGAAGAGCAAGTTAACATATTGAAGGAATTTCCTTATTTCTCCTTCTCCTTCTCCTTCTCCTTCTTCTTATTCTTCTGACAAAGTTTTGCTCTTGTTGCCCAGGCTGGAGTACAATGGCATGATCTCAGCTTACCGCAACCTCTGCCTCATGGGTTCAAGCTGTTCTACTGCCTCAGCCTCCCGAGTAGCTGGAATTACAGGGAGGCACCACCATGCCCAGCTAATTTTGTATTTTTAGTAGACACAGGATTTCTCCATGTTGATCAGGCTGGCCTCAAACTCCCGACCTCAGGTGATCCTCTTGCCTCGGCCTCCCTAAGTGCTGGGATTACAGGAGTGAGCCGCCATGCCTGGCCTGAATTTCCTTACATATTCTTATTGTCTTTCAATATTTCTTTAGTGTCTTCCATTTTTAGAACCTAATAAAAAAACTGTTAGCAAAGAAATTTGGACAGCAAGTTTTCAAAGTTCTGGTCTTAGGATAACAGAGCAGAGAAAGATTGATTTGGAACTGAGATTTAGTAGTAAAAAGAAAAGTAAGCAATATAATATAGTTGTGAGACAGAATGAGATAATGCATTTGAAGTTCTTAGCCAGTGTTTGAAGCAGTGGCGTACATAAGAAAATATTATTTTTTGTTTATAATATTATAAATATAACCTAAGATATATCAGATGCATCTTGGGATAAAATATTTGGGCACATAAATTGCATCATTTTCTCCATGTTGGTACATATTTACTTAGTCTCACTATATCTAACAAATGGCAGTGTCATGATAAGTAAGAATCCCATAAAGAATTCATGGGAAAAAACATTACCAAGATTATAACAAGAAAAATTAAAGTAAGAAGCCTATTAGTTTATTTAATGAGAGACTTAAAAAATACTAAACCCTCATTCCAACAAGAGTTACATTTCCCTCATGAATTATCAATCAAATTCTTCATAAATGATGGCCTGTTATAATCAACTTAGGTTTGATCTTTGATTTGGGCAATCCTTGAATATTATTAAAATAAAACAATGCTGAGTCTGATAATTTTCAAATTCAGAAATATAATAAATAGCAAACAACTATTAGCTAAAGAGAAGGCCACTGTGTTGGTTAAGGATTGCCATAGTAGCAAATAGCCCATATATCTCAGATCCTTACAGTAAAGCAAATGTTTATTTCTTGCTCATATTACATGTCTCCTTGCTCTCCACATGTCTATAGTTATAAAAATTTCTAAGTAGCACCGAGGATAAAGGCAGTCTCTTTACCTGGTATGTAAAGGTAATGTAGCAAAGAGAAAGAAAACATAACTCAAATATATAGCCAAGAAGTGGAACAAGTTACTTTTATTCATATTTTATAGAAAAAAAACTAGTTGCATGGCCAAGTGGCCAAGTTTGACATCTTGGAGCGGGAAATTATAATTGTCTGAGAAGAGGCAGTGAATATTTCAACAGTATTGAAATCTACCTAATCTCCTGTACAATAGCACTCCGATAATTCATAACCATATTATCAACTTATGACTGAAAGTTGATTAATTGTCAAGGAATTAAAAATCATGCAAAGTTTATAGATTATTATATATTTAAATATAGCTAATTTCACAGAAGATGGGTCAGGAAATCAAATGATCTCTGATAAATACACATAGAAAATAATGCAATAGGTAAGGAATGCAATAGAGTTTTTTAATGTGGGTTACAAAAAGTAAACATACGTTGAGTAGAATATAAATTTAAAAAAAAAAAAGTAATGAGAGTGCCATCAACAGGATGGCAGAAGAGGGGGTCCCAAGCCTGTCATCCAACAGAAGCAAATATTTGATGGCATAAACAGACAAATTCGACTTTGTGAGACTCTTTGGATCCAAATAGCTGATTACAAAACCATTGTTATGCCCAAGGCCAAGGAGTGCCTCTTTGAGAAGTAAGTCCACACACAGCTGCCATCAGCCACTTCCACCAAAGGACTTGGGAGCCACACCTGTGTGTGCTCCTAGTAATACGACCTGTAGACCTTGGGCCCAAATACGCTCTTTAAATCAGTTCCATGACCCAACTCCAGTACAGCTTTCACCTGATCTGGAGGCAGTACTACTCGTAGGCCTAGCGGAAGCCACAACCATATGTGTCCCTGGTAGCAGACTTGCTAACTATTAACCCAACTACAGATTCAGCATGGTCACAGAACCTGTCTTCATTCCCACTTGAGTGTGATGTCCATCAGCCAGGAGAAGTCTTTACCTGCAGAAATAAGTCTATCAAGACTGGAAGAAGAGTCTTTTCCTTCAAACATAGACACTAATGAAAAGCTACATAGATTATAAAGAAAGAGGCAAATATAACATCAGTAAAGGAAATAAAAAAACTCCGGCAAGTAAGTGAAAGAAATGAATATTCATAAAGTGCTTGGCAAAAAATTCAAAATGTTCATTTTAAAGAGACTCAACAAACTACGAAAGAACACAGAAAACTAAACAAAACCAGGAAAACAATACATGAATAAAATAAGTTCAATTAAAAATAGAATTTATTTTAAAAAAGAAATCCAGAAACAAGTATACAATAACTGAAATAAAAAATTCAACACAGAGTTTCAACAGTATACTTGATTATGCAGAAGGAAAAAAATTACAAATTTGAAGACAGGGCATTTAAAAGTATAAAGTTAGAGGAACAAAAAAGACAAACAATTGAAAAAGAATGAGGAAAGCCTACCTGACTATGGTGCACAACATAAACCAATATACACGTACAAAATATTCAGAAGTAGTAGAGAGTCAAAGAAAGAAAGTTTATTTTAAAAAATCATGACAGAAAATTCCTAAAACTAGGAAGAAAATTTAACATCCATATCCATGAGTCCCAAAAAACTCCATATAGGCTGAACATTAAGTTTTCACTGAGATATGCTATAATTAAATTGTCAAAAGTGAAAGACAAAGAGAATTATGAAAGCAGCAAGAGAAACATGTCTCATTACATAAAAGGAAACTTCTTTAGAACCATCAGCAGACTTTCCAGCAGAAAACTCAGTCCAGAGGAGAAAGGCAGATAAATGTAAAGTGCTGAAAGAAAAAGTTGTCACCAAAGAATACTCTTCTCAGGAAAAATTATTCTTTAAAAATGAATGAGAGGTAAAGACTTCCACAAATAAACAAAACCTAAGAGAGTTCATGATTTGTAAAGCAACATTGTAGAATAAATGGAACCAAAAGATCTACAAAAGATACCATCCAACAGTAGTAGAATACATACTCTTCTAAAGCACAAAAGAACATTCTCCAAGATATATCTTGTTTTGGGCTATAAGTCTTAAGAAATTAAAGAAGAAATTATGTGAAGCATCTTTTTTGATCACAATGATATGTAATTATAAATCAATAAGAATAAATTTGGAAAATTCACAAACATGGAAATTAAAAAGAACAGTCTTGGATGATCAATGCATTAAAGAAGAAATAAAAGAGGAAATAAAAAGTATTTTGAGACAAATGAAAATGGAAAGAAAACATATCAAACCTTTTGGATTTCAGCAAAATAATTTATGACAAAAAAGTTTATAGCAGTAAACAGCTACATAAAGGAAAAAAAACAAAAATAAATGGCCTAATGTTACACCTGAAAAAAGTAGAAAAAGAGGAAACTAAGACCAAAATCAGTAGAAGGAGCTAGTGATCAGAGCAGGAAAAAAATGAATTAGAAACTAGAATCATAACAGAAAAGGTCAATAAAACTAAGAGCTTTTTTTGAAAAGATGAACAAAATCACCAAGTTTTAGCTAGTGCAGGGAAAAAGAAGATAAAGGTAATCAGAAATGAAGAGGTGACATTACAACAAAAAACACAGAAATACAAAGGATCATAAGAGATTGTTATGAACAGTTATACCCCAAAAAGCTGTCTAACTTAAACAGATAAATATCCAGAAACATACAACTTACCTTGACTGAATTATGAAGAAAGAGAAAATCTGAACAGACCAAAAACTAGTAAAGAGATTGAATCAGTAACAGTTTCTTATAATAGAAAAAGCAATAATCACATGACCTACCTGCTGAATTCAATCAAACATTTAATACAAAACTTTTAAAACTCTTCCAAATTATTGATGAAGAAAGAACACTTGTAAATTAATTTTACCAGGCCAGTGTTACCCTAATATCAATGCCAGACAAGTATATTACAAAAAATTTACATATTAATAGCCTTGATGAACATAAATGCAACAAAACCCAATAAAATACTAGCAAACAAAATTTGAAAGCATATTTTAAAAAATCATTCATCAAAATTAATATTTGCCCCTGGAATGCAAGGATGGTTCAACATATACAAATTAGCAAGTGTGATACATTAAATTAGTAGTATAAAGAATACAAATTATATGATCGTTTTAATGCATACATATAAAGTATTTAATAAAATTCAATATTTTTTCATGGTAAAAACTCTCAACAAATTAGGTGCCAAAAGAATGTATTGAAGCATAATAGAGGTCACATTTGACAATCCCACAGCTAATATACTCATTGTTGAAAACTGAAATTTTTTTTCTATATGATCAAGGACTAAACAAGGATACCTGCTCTTACCGCTTTCATCCAACATGCCACTTGTAGCTACAGTCAGAGCAATTAGGCAAGAAATACATTTAAAAGGCTTTCAAATTGGAAAGGAAGACATAAAATTCTGTCTGCTTGCAGACAACATGACTGTATCTATAGAAATTCCTAAAGATTCCAGCCAAAAACAGTTAGAACTAACAAAAATATTAGTAAAGTTGCAGGATACAAAATAAATATACCAAAATCAATTATGTTTTTAACAACAAACTATCTGAAAAATAAACCAATAAAACAATTCCATTCCCAATAACATTAAAAATAATAAAATTTTTAGGAGTACATTTAACTAAGAAATTAAAAGATCTAAACCTTAAAAGCTATAAAACATTAAGAAAAGAAATTGACATGGACACATGTAAATGAAATATATCTTATGGTCATTATTTAGAAGAACTAATATTGCTAAACTTCTACACTACCAAAAACAGAAAAATTACATTCATAAATCATCAGGGAAATACAAATAAAAACCACAACCTAATATTACATTATTCCTGTTAGAATGAATGGTATTAAAGATAAAGATGTGGAAAAAAGTAACTTTTGTACGTGGTGGTTGGGACTGCAAATTGTTACACTTATTACAGATTACAATATAGAGGTTTCTCAAAAAAGTTAAAAATAGAGCTAATATATGATCCAGCAATTCCACTAGACTGCATATATTGAAAGAAAATAAAATTACTATCTCAAAGAGATATCTGCACTCTTTCATTGCAGCATTATTTATAATAGACAAACTATAGAAATAACTTAAGTCTCCATTGACATGTAAATTGATAAAGAAATGTAATGGGATAGATATACATCTATGTATCACATATCTATATCTACATGCAGGCATACCTTGGAGATATTGCAGGTCTGGTTCTAGACCACCACAAAAAGCAACTCTTTTTTTTTTTTTTTTTTTTTTTTTTTAGTTTATAAAGAAAAGAGATTTATTTTGACTCATGGTTCTGCAAGCTACGTAGGAAGCATGGTGCCAGCATCTGCTCCTGGTGAGGGCCTCAGGAAGCCTCCAATCATGGTAAAAGGCAAAGGGGAGGCAGGCACATTATACAGAGAGAGCAGGAGCAAAAGAGAGAGGGGGAGGTGTCACACTCTTTTTAACAACCAGGTGTCTTGTGAACTCAGAGCAAGAACTCACTTATTACCACAAGGAGGGCACTAAGCCATTCGTGAGAGTCATAGGTCATGACTTACCCATGACCCACCCCCATGACCCAAACACCTCCTACTAGGCCCCACTCCAACATTGGGGATCACATTTCAACATGAGATTTGGAGAGGAACACACACATACAAACCATGGATGCATGGTTTGGATGCTGTATAAGTAATTGTTATACAGTTACATGGCATAAGCTATACAAATAGTTGTAAATGCTGTATAAATAGTTGTTATACTATTGTTTAGAGAATATGACAAGGAAAAATGTCTGTACATGTTCAGTACAGATTTAAAAAAAAATTTTATATACAGTGTGTTGAATGCACAGATGTGGAATCCATGGATATGAAAGGCCAAGTACACAGATTATAGTCTTGTAATACATATATATGTTTTTTATATATATATAAACATATCAAAATGTATATTGGAGTATACAGAGATCTTTTAGATTGAAATAGTGTAAAAAATACTTAACACATTTCCATTATATAAGTGCATACATATAATTGAGTACAAACATGTACACATAGATGAAATTGTACCCTACATATCCAGTCTTACATTCCAGGTGATACAATAGAACTATCAGCACAAATTTTGCAGTAAATCTTAGTTCACTCAAATTCACATGAAATGGCTAAGAACAACAAAAACTTTCTTTTGATACATAATGATTTCCCTTTACTTTCCCTTTTCCTTTTTTTTTTTTTTTTTTTTTCCTCACTGACTTATTTTTTCTTGTGTGTGTGGTGAGAACATTTAAAATCTACATTCAGGTGATATATTATTTCCTGCTTTGAAAATATCAATTTTGGGTACTAGGCTTATTACCTGGGTGACTAAATAATCTGTACAGCCTCCCATGACACAAGTTTACCTATGTAACAAAACTGTACTTGTACCCCTGAAACTAAAATAAAAGTTAAAAAAATCTATTTTTTACTTAAAAAAAATCTACAGGTATGTAGAGTTGCTATAATCTTACTCTTCAGTTCATAGTACATATTTTTCATCAATCCAAGTAAGGATCCTACTGTGTTATATTTTACTTTGTTTGATTATTTATTTTCAACCAGGCATTGGAAGAACTGTGGTATATGTATGAAGTATTATATCTTTTTCTTTCTTTTTTATTATACTTTAAGTTCTAGGGTACATATGCACAATGTGCAGGTTTGTTACATAGGTATACATGTGCCATGTTGGTGTGCTGCACCCATTAACTTGTCATTTACATTAGGTATATCTCCTAATGTTATCCCTTCCACCTTCCTGGACACCCCAACAGGCCCCAGTGTGTGATGTTCCCCTTCCTGTGTCCAAGTGTTCTCATTGTTCAATTCCCACCTATGAGTGAGAACATGCGGTGTTTGGTTTTCTGTTCTTGCGATGGTTTGCTGAGAATGATGGTTTCCAGCTGCATCCATGTCCCTACAAAGGACATGAACTCATCCCTTTTATGGTTGCATAGTATTCCATGGTGTATATGTGCCACATTTTCTTAATCTAGTCTGTCTCTGATGGACGTTTGGGTTGGTTCCAAGCCTTTGCTATTGTGAATAGTGCTGCAATAAACATATGTGTGCAGGTGTCTTTATAGCAGCACGACTTATAATCATTTGGGTATATACCCAGTAATGGGATGGCTGGGTCAAATGGTATTTCTAGTTCTAGATCCTTGAGGAATTGTCACACTGTCTTCCACAACGGTTGAACTAGTTTACAGTCCCACCAGCAGCGTAAAAGTGTTCCTATTTCTCCACATCCTCTCCAGCTTTGCATTAGCACTTGCTGCTTCACCTTGCACTTTAATGTTATGGAGATAGCTTCTTTCTTTAAATCTCATGAGACAATCTCTACTAGCTTCCAACTTTTCTTCATCAGCTTCTTCACCTCTCTCAAGTTTTGTAGAATTGAAGTAAGTTAAGGCCTTCTTCTGAATTCAGTTTTGGCTTAAGGGAGTGTTGCGTCTTCTTTGATCATTTACCTAGACCCTAAAACTTTCTCTATATCAGAAATAAGGCTGTTTTCCTTTCTTATCAATTGTTTGTTCACTAGATATTTTAATTTTTTTCCAAATACTTTTCTTTTGGATTTACAACTTTGCTAACTTGTTCAGTGCAAAGGTCCTTGCTTTTGGCTGTTTTGGCATTTTACATACCTTCCTCAGTAAGCTCAATTATTTTAGCTTTTGATTTTGAAAGATATACAATTCTTTCCTTAATTTTAATAATTAGAGGCTATTTTAGAGATATGAATTGACCTAATTTTGACATTATTGTGTCTTAGGGAATAGGGAGGCCTGACTAGAGGAGGAGAAATGGAGAATGGTCATTGTTGAAGCAGTCACAACACACACGTTTAAGTTTGCTGTTGTATATGGTTGTGCTTTGCAGAGTTCCAACACAATTAAAATAGTGATGTCAATAATCACTGATCACAGATCACCAAAGTAGATCTAATAATAATAATAAAGCTGACAATATTGTAAGAATTAACAAAATGTGGCACAGAGACATGAAGTGAGTACATCCCACTGGAAAAATGATGCTGAGAGATATTACATACAAGGTTGTCACAAAGCTTCAGTTTGTAGAAACAATATAATATCTGCAAAGTGCAAGAAGGCAAAACACAAAAAATAGGTATGCTTCTGTGTGTATATACATATATGTATATATAAAGCAGAATATTTCTCTGTTTTATAAAAATAAGATCCTGTCATTATGTGACAACATAAATAAATCTGTAGGATTTTATGCTAAGCCAAATAAACCAGACACAGAAAGAAAATTACTGCATTTTCTCTCCTGTATGGGGAATCTTAAAAAGTTTAAGTCATAGAAGTAGAGAGCAGAATGGTGGTTACTAGGGTACAGGGGGTGGGAAATATTGGGATATGTTAGTCAAAGTGTACAAAGTTTCAGTTTGAAAGATGAATACATTTCATAGATCTAATACACAATATGATGACTATAGTTAATAGTACCATCTTTTATACTTAAAATAAGCAAATAATACTGCCGTTTATACTTGAAATTTGCTAAAAGAATAGGTCTTAAATGTTTTCACCATGCATGCGAAAAAGGTAACTGACGGATATGTTAATTAATTTGATTTTGATGAACATCTCACAATGTACATCCATACCAAAATTTTAAATTGTGCACCTGAAATATGTATATAAAATTTGTTTGTCAATTATGCTTCAAGAAAAGTGGAAAAAAATTAATAATACAATAAAAAAGTAATTGGTAATAAAATCTTGCTATTAGAGCAAAAATTGCAGATCAGAAAATAAGGGAAAATCTAGAGGGAATAGAAGAGATAGTTGAATTTTGATATAATTGAGAAATAAAGAAAGATATATGAAGGCATGTTCCTAGTTTCTTCAGTTCCCAAATTTAAGAGTCCTGATGTTGTTAGCAGTGGCAGAGCTCTGAGATACACTGAATTAAGGGCGGCATAGCCATACAGGTTCATAGCAACTTTAGTCCTTACCGCCTCAGAAGAAAAAATGTGATTGTGGGACATAAAGGAGAAAAAGAGAGTGAGGCAAATTTTAGAGAAGGATTGGAAGTTTATTTAAAAGGCTTTAGAACAGGAAAGAAGGGAAACCCTTGAAAGAGATTCAAGTGGACCCCTGAAGGTCAAAGAGGAAAGAGGAAGAAGCCCTTTGACCTTGATCCTTAGACTTTATTTTTTTTATTATTTTTTTTTTTTTTGAGACGGAGTCTCGCTCTGTCGCCCAGGCTGGAGTGCAGTGGCCGGATCTCAGCTCACTGCAAGCTCCGCCTCCCGGGTTCATGCCATTCTCCTGCCTCAGCCTCCCGAGTAACTGGGACTACAGGCGCCCGCCACCTCGCCCGGCTAGTTTTTTTGTAGTTTTAGTAGAGACGGGGTTTCACCGTGTTAGCCAGGATGGTCTTGATCTTCTGACCTCGTGATCCGCCCGTATCGGCCTCCCAAAGTGCTGGGATTACAGGCTTGAGCCACCGCGCCCGGCCGATCCTTAGACTTTACAGGCTCACCTCTTTCCCATGATTCTTCCTTAGGGTGGACTTCCTGCATGTGCAGTGATTTCCTTAACCTTTGTAATTGAGCACATATAGTGTGTTTAGGGAGTAATACACATGCACATCTGAGGTTGTTTTTTGTTTGTTTCTTTTTTTCTTTTTTTCTGGTGGTGTGTGCCCCTGGAATGTCACATTCTTTCTTAACACACACACCCAAGGGCCTCTTCTCCCTGGGGTCTGCATTCAATTAACACTTTCAATGTTGACAAGTGTGGATCATCAGGAGATTGTCTCTTCCTGGTTGTTGAATTATTATTTTTAGAGAGGCAAAGTGATAATTGCCAAACCATCACCCGACATTTCTAGTGGGAGTGGGAAAGCCCTCTCCTGCCCTGCTCATGCCTAACTACCTGTAACGATGTGGTGCTGGAGAAAACTCCAAAGAATAACAGTAAAAGTTGGGTGAGGTACATTACTGGGATTAATTTCCAACTTCCTAAAGCTGATGGCTAGATAGAGGAAATTGGAAATCCTTGGCAATTCAACAAAAGTAATTAAGAGAGTTTCTATTATGCAGCTGGAATAATAGATATAGTATAATGTCATCTAACGTTAAAATTTATTTTAGTATTAATGAACTTCAACTCCAGAAGACAGAAAAAAGTAAAACACCACCCCTGGTTGCAGGAACATGATAGATTGCATTTTTTGGTTTCTGTTCATTTTAAAGCTTTGCTTTATTGAAGGATAATTATAGACAAAAAAACATTTTGTGGAATTTATTCTCAAAAAGACCAGTAATAATTTTAGCTTTCTTTAGTATTTCATACATTCATAAAATAGCAGATTGTAACAGAAATTACTATAGTACTCACAATAGAGATGATTGTTTCTGTGCAATTGATGGAGAAAACTGCAAGCAAGTAAAACTTGAACTTTTAAAACGGGGTTCAGGGAAATTGAGAATTATTTTCAACGATGATATTATTCCTTATAGAAAACAATCAGTCCAAAATGGAACAGCATTTTATCCAAATGTGAGCAAGGCTGATTAAAGGCTAATGGAAATGAGAAAGCAAACAAAATCAAAATTGAAATCCAAATATAATCACATCATCGTTATTATTAAAGCACATGACAATGTTGAGGCTCAGTACACATCACCCTAAGTACACACATACTTTGGTATGACCATAGCAGACCAGCTCTGCTACTCCAAAACATACTTACGTGGTATAGTTTGATCCAATTAGTCTTAGAAACTGAAGACACAGGAGTATCTCTCAAAATTGCCCTTTTGAAATAGAAATTTATATCTATGAAGAAAATGTACATTAGTAAAATGTTTGTCTCAGGAATAGGGCTGCTACCAGGTAACTTTTACTACCTGAAATACTTTTTATCTGCATAACAAGACAATATTTATTTTCCATACATTTCTTCCATTATCCTCCAAAAACTTGTTACCACCACTCAAGCCACTATTCCCCTCTGTAGCTCAAGACGCTCTATCAGCTTCAATCATCTGACCTTGCTTCAAGTCTCATATTTTGTGGAACCCCATACAATTAAATATGTTTTTTCTCTTGTTAACCTGTTTATGTTAATTTAATTTAAAATCCAACCAAAGAAACTTGAAGTGAGGTGGAAACCAACGTTTCCTTCTCTGAAATAAGTACTCCACTTACAAAAAATGTATTTGATACCCTTGTTAGTGCAACTATTTTATTTTGTACATTTGCATTTACATTCTTAATTGAGGTGGATCTGGATAATAATTATAAATATTTTGTAGGTTAGTTGATAAGACTAAAGGGATTCACATATATAAAAAATTATAACAATGCACGGGCATAGTAACCATTATAAGATATTTGTTTTCTGCATTCCTGTTTAGCTGCTTTAGGGGTTTGGCAGGCAGGGGTGAAAGTTTTGGGTTTTATTACAAATAGTGAAATTTTCCCAAGTAAGAAAGATTGTAGGTATAAAAATTTGAGATTATATGCAGGAGAGTGACTATAATTTCCTTCAAGGATTCTAACTTGGACGAATAGGAGAGTAAGATTAGGAAATAAATGATGAACGAGAAAAAAGTTTTGATACTACTGGATTCGAGAACCTTCACAGTGCAAAGGAGTTTCATAGTTGGTGTACTAGAAAAAAAAAAAAAAAACTAAAAAGAAAGTAGAGGGGTTGTTAGAGAGCGGTATACTCTAGATAATTAAGGCAGTAAAATTTCTGGTGATGATGAGGTACAGTATGTACAGGAATAGACACACAAGATGAAGTGAAGGGCATTATCTATGAATATGGAATGATCAACAAAATCAGAATTTTGGACTATTCTGTGAAAGAAAAAATATCTTGGGGATCCTAAATCACTAAGCTAAATGGAAAAGTCAACCTGGGAACGTCTCAGGGCAAATCTGCCTCCAATTCTATTCAAAGTCAATCCTCTGCTCACTGAGGTAAATGCATATCTGATTGTCTCTTTGGGGAGGCTAATAGGAAACCCAAAGGAATGCAACCATTTGTCTCTTATCTTCCTATAACCTAGAAGTCCCTTCCCTGCTTCAAGGTGTCCCTTGTTTCTGGACCAAACTAATGTCCATCTTACATATGTTAATTGATATCTCATGTATCCCTAAAACGTATAAAACCAAACTGTGCTCTGACCACCTGGGACACATGAGGTCAGAACATTCTGAGGCTGTGTCATGGGTGCCCATCCTCAAGCAAAATAAACTTTCTGAATTAACTGAGACCTGCCTCAGATATCAAAGGTTCACGTTTTGGTAACCACAAGGAGACTCTGAGCCGATGTACCTCTGAGCTTGACAAATTTCCTATCAGTGCTGGGTACCAGCATGAGCGAATTTGATGGCTCAAACAAATAGGACAATTTGCTAAGGTCTGGGAGCACCCTTCCAGAGGATATCTCATCTCCCAAAATAAAGTTTAGTTTGCTGTACAACTCTCTTTATTTTTGAAGTTTTACTTGCTTCCAACAAGGAAGATGAGATTCCCTGTTTTGTGGTAATCTGGCAGGTAACACTTTTATGGAGTTTGAGTTTGCTCCCAATAGGGAGGAAAAGTTTGAGTTACTTTTCCTCTTTCCAGGATGGTAAAGGATAGTTTTCAGCCTGAGACCTATCCCTTGGTAAGCAGGTGAATTGGGATTTTGTCTTGGCTAAAGTTAACAATCAGCTGGTCTTAATTTCTCCTCACCATTAGAGTGCTCAGTGATCATACTGCTTTTTTGTTGTTGTTGTTTTTTCTGGTCTTTCTCTCATTAGATTTGACCGAGTCTTCCTGACTTGGTCAGGAAGAGAGAGAATTCAACATTGAATAACAAAGCCTCTCTAATTTTGCTAAAATTCCTCACAAATGCAAAAGAGGAAAAAAAAAAAAACAACCCAAAACCCCTCAAAAATCCACTTGGTTTCTGTATTTGCTTTCTGTCTTAAAAAAAAAAAAAAAAAAAAAAGTTTTTACATTTACTTTTTTTCCACCTCCTTCCCCTTTTGCCATCTGCAGTACCAAAAATCTAGAAAAGGCTTCTAATGACTTG
Source organism: Chlorocebus sabaeus (assembly GCF_047675955.1). Classification (NCBI taxonomy): domain Eukaryota; kingdom Metazoa; phylum Chordata; class Mammalia; order Primates; family Cercopithecidae; genus Chlorocebus; species Chlorocebus sabaeus. Next base: position 24,240,831 of record NC_132925.1, read on the forward strand.
CATCCCTTTAGGGAATTCAGAACAAAGTTGTCACTCATGCCTTTTGGGGGTGTTCTGTTTTCTTTCTGGAGTTTCAGGAGTCATGGACAGATTCTGCTTAGATGTAGAGCTGTTTTTCTGTATTGCATGATCTGACCCCTTTGGCTTTGGGGGTACCAAACACTACCTTGTACTGTGAAATAATTTGACTTGGCATGAGTAGTGACGTACAGGGTACACAGTATGAATCATAATAGATCTAAAAATTATTAATTATAAAATTTATACTAAGGAAAATCAGAGTGATCTACGTATTAAAAAATTGGTAAATTAGGGAAAGCAATGAGGGAATTGGTTGCCAAATTTCCTGTGCCAGAAAAGAGTCACATTTGGTATAGTCAAAAGAAATGTGCTCCAAAGGGCTGAGGTTGATTTTTATCATCGATATACTCACTATTTTTACTTCTATTTTAACTATGTCAAGTTCTGAAAGACATATTTAAAACTCACCATCATAATTATGTTTTTGTCAGGTCTTCAGTGTATTTCTAGGAATATTTCTTTTTTATGTGCTACTGCTATTGTTGTTCTATACAAAATGATATATGACTCGCATACCTTTTTTCTAAATTATACCTTTTATTATTACATAGTGTGACTCTAGATCCCACTTTCCCACTTAATGCTTTTGACTTTAAATCTCACTTTTTCTGCTATTAATATTGCCATTCATGTTTTTCCCCAGTTTCTTAAATCTCTATTCATCACCTTGACTATTTTTACCTCTTTCTTTTAGATTTTTGTTGTTTTTTTCTTATAAAAACATATAGTTGGAATTAATTCCTAACCACTAATGCAGTCATTGTCTTGGAATATTTAACCTATTCATAAATGATGTATTAATAATTGTCCTTAATTTATTTGTTATATCTTGTTTGTTCCTTAACACGGACTTTGTTAGTTTTGGTTTTCCATTGTTTTTGGCTTAATAAATATTATTTTCTTTTTGTTAATATTATTAGTTTTTAAATTTTACTGTAATTTATTTTATTAAGAATTTATTTTTTATAAAAATTTAAGGTCATAGCAAAATTGAGTAGGAAATACAGAATTCCCACATACTTTCCATGCCTGCATATACAGGCTTCGGCAACATCAACATACCAGTGTAGTATATCTGTTAACAATTGATAAGCCATCATTGCCACATCATTATCAACCAAGTCCACAGTTTACATTAGGATTCACTCCTGGTATTGTACATTTTATGGTTTTTGTTTGTTTGAGATTGGGTATCACTCTGTCACTCAGGCTGGAGTATAATGGTATGATCATAGCTCACTCTAACTCAAATTCCTGGGTTCAAGTGTTCCTCCTGCCTTAGCCTCCTGAGTAGCTGGGACTACAGGTGTATGACATCCTGCCCTACCAACTAAAAAATTGTAGATAAGGGGACTTACCATGTTGTCAAGGCTGGTCTAAATCTTCTGGCCTCAAGCAATTCTCCAGGATCCACCTTCCAAAGTGCTAGTATTATAGGTATAAACCACTGCACCTGGCCCATTCTATAGGTTTTGACAAATATATGATAACATGTATCCATTATACAGTGTGTAGACATTTCAAATTGGCTTCTTTTACTTAGTAACATGATTTTAAAATTTCTGTGTTTTTTAATGCCTTGATAGTTCATCTCTTTTTAGTGCTGACTAATATTCCACTGTCTGTATGTACCACATTTTATTTATCTATTTATCTTTGAAGGACACCTTTGTTGATCCCAAGTTGTGGCTATGATGCATAAAATTGCTATAAATATAAGCATGTGGAGGAAAGATGGTAAGTGATTGTTTAATAGGTATGGAATCTTGAAGAGTAGGACTAATAAAAATGGTCTGGAATTAGTAGAGATAGTTTTATAACATTGTGAATATATATTAAACATCACTGAGTTTTATAATTTAACATGACTAACAGTTAAATTTTAAGTAATGCAAATTATCTTTATATACACATATCTCATATACACTCTTGATTTGTGTAAAGAGAAATAAGTTTATTTAACTTCTAGCAAAAGTGTAGTAACTGGTTTTAAAATAACATCATCACTCTAAAACAACAAAAAACCATAACTATTTTTTTAAAAAGTACTACTGGCACGATTGTATAACAACCAGTGGAGCTATGACTTAAATATCCACTCATCAAAGATAACATTAAAAGAATATAAATGCAAACTGCAGAGTAAAATAAAGTACTTGTAATTATATATTTATACAGATACATATACAAAAAAGTCAAATAATTCATCTGACAAATAGCTTAGAGCCAGAATATATAAGAAATTCTGCATATCATTAAGAAAAGGGCAAACAACTCAATATAAAAATGGAAAAATATTTGAACAGATCCTTTACAAACTTAGATATTCAAATGGCAAATTGGTATCTAAAAATTGCAAATTATCATTAATCATGAGATATATGACAATTAAAACTGCTTTCAAATAGGACCCAACACTTAAAAAAAAAAATAAGGAACTGAAAAGACAACACAAAACTTTAGGAAGGATATGGAGTAACTAGAACTCTTATATAATGTTATTTAGAATGTAAGCTGTTTGGACAACTTTTTAGGAGTGTCTACTGAGGTTGACTATATAAATAATGCTTTACTTAGCAATTATTCTTTTAAGTACACACTCACAGTAGAAATGTACACGCATGTTCATAAAGAAATCATCTATAAAAGTTTTAAACTGAAAATGCAGTAAATATACATCAACAATGAAATGACTGAGTTACTTGAGGGAATGTAGAATGTGAGGAAGTAAAATACGGTAAACTACTATTGCATGTATAAGAGGGATGGATTTCCTCAGATGTAACATTGAGTGAAAGAAGCCAGACTTTAAAAACTATATTTTGCACAAATGACATTACATAACGCTAAAAACTTAGTAAAATTAATGACGTAGAATTCAGGATAATATTACCATTGGTGACATTAATGACTGAAAGGAGGCTTCAAGGAGTCTTCTTGGGGTGTCGTTAATGTTCTATGTATTAACCTGCTTGTTATCTTCCCAGGTATGCTCACCTTGTAGAAATTCATTCAGCTGTACTTAGTATTTACTTTTCTTATTTTTCATGTCACAATAGCATTATTTACAATAATGGAGTGTAGTTGAGGGGAATAATTATTACTAATTATCAAACTAACTGTAGTAGATCAGGGAGGAAATAATAAGTTGAATTAAGGTAGTAGTGTGGAAATGTAAAACATTAGGATGAACTAGGATTGACAGGTCTTGTTGAACAATGGACGTAGAATAAACAGAGAAGGAGATTTTAGTGTGTACACTGACACCCCATATCTATCCTTAAGCCTTTCAATGAACTAAATTCTTCATTTTAACAATCAGAGAAAGACTAATTAATTAAGGCAGCACGGGACTGAAAATGCAATACACGAAGCCAATTAATAAGACATACCAGAAAATTGAGTCTTACCATTTGCCAATCATTAGCCTCCATAATCATTAGGCTCACCAGAAGAACAAGGTAATGTGATACAGATTCAGAATAATAATTTGACAGACTGTTACATCGTCAGCAAAAGATAGACCTGATTTTCAGATCCTGAGAAATGCTGGAACTCACAGGGACAGATGTTTTCTTATAACTGTAGGGACCAGGAGAATGGACCTCATAATCCTCCCAGTTTTTACAACATGATTTTGCATACTGCAGTCATATTTAGAAATCCATCCACATACTGTGTTATATGGAATTGAGTGTATTTAGATTGAAATACAAGGTACACAAGATACTACTACATCTGCCTTTACCCAAGTGAGATCAACCAGATCACATCAGTAGAACAGTCTAATTGAATTTTTTTAAAGTATGATTAATAATGGTTGTTTTAAGCCACTATATTTAGATATTTTATGCTGTAATAAATAAATGATACCAACAACTATTTTACTTTTTATCTGAGTACTTATCACTACCTGATATGACTGACTTAATTTCATTATCCACCCATATAAAATTCATGAAAGAAGCAAACTTTTTGTCTTTTTAGTTGCTTTATTTCCTGAGTCTAAAAATGCACATAGATTTGTATTTCTTTCTAGATAAATAAATACATTTACATTTCTTTATTTGTTTTCTGTGAGGGAATGCTGTCAAAAAATAGGTGCTAAAATATTACCACAGTTTGCTTCAAGTTTTTAGATGTATGCTCCTGATACATTTTATTTACTTTTTTCTTGTTTTGATAATGTGAGAATATTTTATTTGTATATTTTTATTTTATCGCTTAAACATAAAATTATTCTCAAAATGACATTACAGAAGTGAAATATAAATGTCAATTTTGAGTATAATTATGAAAAGGTTAAATTAGTTATTAAAAGATAAATAAGTTTGTAGTACATAAAAAATGTTACTATATAAAGTACATTAAAAAAACAATTAAAAGTGTTTTAGAGGGCCACAGTGTCTCACGCCGGTAATACCAGTACTTTCAGAGGCTGAGGCAGGCAGATTGCTTGAGGTTAGGAGTCCGAGACCAGCCTGACCAACATGGTGAAATCCTATCTCTACTAAAAATGCAAAAAAAAAAAAAAAAAAAAGGCCAGGTGTGGTGGCGTGTTTCTGTAATCTCATTTCTTCAGAAGGCTGAGGCACAAGAATCCCTTGAGTCTGGAAGATGGAGGTTGCAGTGAGCCGAGATCAGGCCACTGGGCTTCAGCCTGGGATACAGAGTGTGACTCTGTCTCAAAAAAAAAAAAAAAAAAAGTGTTTTGGAAAAGAACATACTAAAATTATATCAAAGATATGCCAATCAACTGAAAACAAAAGTAAGGTAAGGGAAAACATTGGCATCAGAAACATAGAATTTAAAGCAAAAGATGTTAATTGAGCCAAAAAGAACCACTGTATTTTAAAGAAGAGTATAAAGTATTACGAACACAGTGGACCCTTAATTGACACGGAGTTTAGGGGTACTCATGTCTTTCTTGCACAGTTAAAAATTCAACAATAACTTGTGACTCCCCCAAAACTTAACTAGTAATAGCCTACTATTGACTGGAGGCCTTAACAATAACATAAACCATGATTAAAACATACTTTGTATATTATTATATTATATTTATTATATACTGTATTCTTACAATAAAGTAAGCTAGAAAAATTATGTCAAGAAAAATCATAAAGGAGAGGAAATAAATTTACTATTCATTAACTGGAAATGCATTTCTTCACATTGAGTAGCAGTAAATAATCTAAATGAGAGTAACATTAATAAATAGATTTCAGATATACTTGAGTATTTAAAATGTGATTCATTTCCCACAAATTAATTCAAGAGCTCATAGTTTTCAGTAATACTATTAAAACAACAAAATATCATGACATAAAAAGAACAATGGCCTCCAGCTCTATCCATGTCCCTGAAAAGGATATGATCTCATTCTTTTTTATGGCTGCATAGTATTCCATGGTGTATAGGTACCACATTTTGTTTATCCAGTCTATCATTGATGGGCATGTAGGTTGATGCCACATCTTTTGCAAATAATGTTGCAATGAACATGCATGTGTCTTTATAACAGAATTATTTATATTCCTTTGGGTATATTCCAAGTAGTGGGATTGCTGGGTCTAATGATATTTCTGTCTTTAGGTCTTTAAGGAATCGCCACACTGTCTTCCACAATGGTTGAACTAATTTACAGTCCCACCAACAGTGTATACACATTCCTTTTTCTCTATAACCTTGTCAGCATCTGTTAATTATTGATTTTTAAATAACAGCCATTCTGACTGGTGTGAGATGGTATCTCACTGTAGCTTTGATTACATTTCTCTAATAGTCAGTGATGTTGACCTTTTTATTTTATTTTTTTCACATAGAGGCCATTATCCTTAGCAAACTAACACAGGAACAGAAAATAGACACTGGATATTCTCACTTATAGGTTGTAGCTAAATGATGAGAACACACGGACACATAGAGGGGAAAAACACAAACTGGGACCTTCGGAGGGTAAAGGCTGGAGGAAGGAGAGGATCGGAATAAACAACTACTGTGTACTAAACTTAGTACCTGGGTGATGAACCCCTACAACCCCCATGACACAAGTTTACATATGTAATAAACCTGCACATGTACCCCTGAACTTAAAATAAAAGTTTAAAAAAGAGCAATGATGAACAAAAAAGGAAAGCAATAGAAACAAACCTAATTTTTAAAATAAAAGAAAAAGGATAAAAAAGGCAAATTATGAGTCAAAAACAAAATCAAGTTAAAAAAAAATAGCAGTGCAAACAAAATTATGGGATGTGGCAAAAATATACATGTAAAGAAAACCATAATCTTAAATTTTTTAATATCAAAAAAGAACAAATTCTTCAAATCCAACATCCAACTAAATAAACAAGAGAATGCATAATAAAAAAACAAAAATAATGTAGAATGATTGCAACAATAAAGATAACGTGAGCAATTTAGGAAAAAGAAATGACAAATGACAAATCTGGAAAGCAAGTCTTTTAAAGACTGAAAATATTAGAGATGTTTCTTACAAAGTAATCAAGAATAAATTAAAACATAATCGTAAACAATTGCCAATGTGAATGATTAATGTGATATAACTGTATAGATCAAATACATTTTAAAAGCAATAGTAGATTATATCAAATAATAATACTTATTAAAACTCATAGGAAATTATATGATATTCTGAGAAAATAGAATTGATCAAAGCCAAATCAATCAGAGAAATAAAATGTAAATATTTCACTAACTATATGAGAAGAACAACCAACACAACAGCAAATAGTCTTCCAATACACCTATAATGATACTGTGTTAAAACTGTTTTATAAGAGATTTCTATAGAATTTTTAGGCAGTAGATTAAGTTTACATGATTAGAATTGCATCAGCACACAGAACAGCAAAAAGGTTTGCCATTGAATTTTTCAACTCAGCATATTCCTTACAAACTTGCAGAGGATGGCATTAAAATAAACACATATTAACTCTGTATATTTTTGAATTAAACAGCATGCAAAAAAAAAATAGTAACAGGATGAACTATTGTTTATCCCTAAAATTCAAGGATGAGCCAATTAAAGAATTCATTAGTTGCAAATTATATTGAAATAAGCTAAAGATAGACTTGATCAAATTCTGCATTCATTCCTGGCAAAAAATGAAACCAGAACAGACTGTTTCTCCAACATAATAAAATAAAACTTATATCAAGCCAAAAGCAGTAGTCATGGTTAATGTTTAAATCTTCCACTGATCAAATCATTTGTATTAAAAATCAAGAACAAGACAAGATGTGTGTTCTAAATCAATGTGTTATTCTAAATCAATAACACAAGGAAACAAAATAATTTTAAAAAATCAAAAACAGGAAAAATATTTCAATGTTTATGCAATTGCCTATCTAATTAGCTCAAAAAAGAAAATTAATTAGCCAGTTGCAAAATATTTTAACACAACTTTCCAAAACAAGACATGTATAAGATGATAAAAATAATTTCTTCAGAAAAAGTTGTTCAAAACCATAAGAAACTTAATAACATCTAAATATGTGCTATGTAAACAGAACAGGAATCTAACTATTAAACAAGATAATTTAAATGCATGCAATGGGATAGCTTGCATTAATATTTTCAAAGATGCATTACTTCTCATGCTAACCTATTTGTTAGATTTATAATGAACATTTTATTAGATTTTTAGAACCGGAAAATAATGATTTTTAAGTTTATCTAGAAATATAAAGGTTTGCATAAGAAAACGTAAGGTAAAGTCTTAATTTACTATACAATAAATGTGGTTAAAATTTTATTTTAATCAAATAAATGGACACTACTGTCAAGTTATACATATAGAATAATCACATTAAATTTAAATCTAGGAATTTATATTGAAACATATAGTATAAAGATAATATTTCTTTTTAGTGGGTAAAGGATAGAGGTTTATCCTATACTTAATGTCAAAGCAAAACTCAGCTGTATTACTTAACATATCAAAATATAAATATATATATATATCATCAGAAGTCCATATAGGTAAATATCTATATAATCATAAGCTAGGAAACAATATATTTAATAAAGAAGTCAGTTGAGTACATAACTTTTTTTTAAAGACTGTAGGAAGAAAGACCATAGTCTTTAAGAGGAGATAAACATCAGGAAAACCATTTGCAACAAATTAAAAACATGAGGTTAGTATCATCAATATGCAAGACTATTCATACAAAATAATTTCAAAAATTCAATATCTACATCATATAATTTGCTACTTATATGTTATAAAAATTGAAACAAAACACTAAATACTTGTGAAAAAACATGTCTCAGTGTCAATGCTAATTATAATAGTAAATATATTTTTAAATAACTATAATACATATTAATAAGTATCTGCTAAATAAACTGGAAAATCCAAGAGTAAGCTAAATTTAAGTAAGAAGGGACTTGTTTAAATACATCTTTATACATCTAAAGTAAGATTACAAAGTTAACTAAAATAGTATGCATTTAAATATGAAAATTATTTTATGACATAATTTATGTGTGGAAAACATCAGTGATTTAAACCTCTTTAAATATTAAAGATTTAAATTTTTGTAAAATAAAACATATATTTATCTAAAACTAAGACATAGAAAACTGTAAGGATGTATATTTATCTAAAAATATAATAAAAGTTATCTCTGGCTGGAGGAATAACAGTTATCTCTGGCTAGTGAAGATATTATATATTTTCATTTTCATTGTGCCTTCTCTATATTCTTTAAAGTCACGGGTTACTTTTCTATTTTTAAATGAGTTTTCTTTTGTTATCCAAGTCTGTAGGTTAATGAGTGCAAATATTGAAGTAGGACGCTGAAACAGACTTGGATGAATTGTGGAAAATATTCTTTAGAAATACTTTGTCTCACAAGTTATAGTCAAGTAACCAGGACCTAAATACATCCATTCACTCTGTCTTGTGCTTTTTTTTTTCATTTTGTGTGTATCTGCCTACCTGTTGCAAGACCAACAGTGTGGGGTGCTGCCAAGCTCGGAAGCAAGGGACTATTCCTGTACGGTCAGTAGCTGGGTCCTTATTGCCTGGAAGAGGAAAAATATCTCGAAAAAGAAGAATATTAAAAGGCTCAATTAAACATTTTTGAAAATCCAGATACTGATTTTCACAATTTCTTTATGATCCACCTGGTGCCCAAATTAAGATAATTGTTGATGCAGTATTACTTAGGTTCCAAAGTAAAGACTAATAATAGATTCAGATTAATGGAAATACCATGTAAGGATAGAAGTTAGCGTATACCATAATGTTTGCTCATCTGTACGATGAATATTACCACTGTAATGGGAATTAACTTTTCCATTATGTGTGAGCAATCTTTGGGATAGAGGTTAACATTCGACAGTCAGAAACATCAATCAAAATACTTTTATTTTGCACTTGTAGGAGCTCATAAAAGATTTAATAATGAATATATTTTATTCAAAATGACATTTGTATAAAGAAAATAAAAATAATAACTAACTTGAATTGAGTTGTAAGAACTCTTCCTTTAATGAGCAATGTTGCATTTGAACATGTTAATGGGTCCTACAAATTCTGATGTGAAGTGCTAACAGGAATTTTTCTGTTTATGTTAATGAAAATATATATATATGGTCTTCTATTTCACAATTTGTGTGTGTGTTTTATTAATATTTGACTATTATTTATTGGGGCATGCATTTAGAGGATAGGAAAAACAATTTTTTTTCTGAAAGTAATATTTTAATTTTCTGGCTACAGAAAATGTATGTCCAATTAAGAAAATTTGGGATGTGTAATAGTGTAATAAGAATCACATCTGGTCATACCACTCACAAATCTGTAACACTTCTATTAATTAATATCTTCTTAATATTAATATTTATTATTATATGTATTGGTTTCCTGCTAGCTTTGTCTTTTCTCCTCCTTCCTTTTTCTTCTCTCCATCTATTGCTTTCTTCCTCTATCACTCTCTTCTTTCTTCCTTTATGTTCTTCCTTTCTTACTCCTTTTTTTTTCTCTTTGTCTCTTTTATATATTTGACTATTATTCATCAGGGCATGCATTTAGAAGATAGGAATAACAATATTTTTTCTGAAATTAATATTTTAATTTACTGGCTATAGAAAATATATGTCCAATTAAGAAAATTCAGGCCATATAATAGTATAATAAGAATCACATCTTGTCAGACCACTCACAGATCTGTAATACTCCTATTAATTAATATCTTCTTAATATTAATATTTATTATATATATATAGGTTTCCTTCTAGCCTTGTCTTTTTCTTCCTTCCTTTTCCTTTCCTTCATCTATTGTTTTCTTCCTCTCTCTGTCTCTTCCTTCTTCCTTTATGTTTTTCCTTTCTTATTCCTTTTTTCCTCTGTTTGTCTCTTTCATATTTATTCTTTTTTTATGTATCAACTTGTCTATCAGTCACATGATCTCTCATCTTTCAACCTATTTATAGCTAAGGGCATATTGCATATGCATCCTCCAATTTCATTTGCCATTTTAGAAATTAATTCTTATAGTGAACATTTTTAATATATTGAAATATTTGCTATAAGTATAATTTTGAATGGTTTATAAAATTCCACAATAAAAAGGGTTTGATTAAATCACATGATTAATGTTGGCTTGAAATCCTTCTTTACATTGCTGTTTTTAAACTGCCTCTCTTTATTGTTGCTATAGGACAATGCCAGAATTGTTATCTCCCAAATGACTTTAAAATATTGCATATATCAATAAGTTATTTAGAATTAGATTAACTTTCTATATATATTTAGAAATATTACCTGGACATATTTGATTTAATTTAATTTAGTTTGTGTGTGTGTGTGTTTATAAAGTTCAGCTATTGTAAAAGAGTCATCACTTTCATGAAAAGAGATTATACTTACAATAAATTGTGAACATCAATTTAATACATACCTAATTCATCATTTTTCAGCCAAGTTTTCTAAAACCCTTCCAAATTGAGTGGGCCCACTGGACCTCAATCAGAGACATGAAGAAAAATGAAAACAAAAACAAATAAACTAGATTGAATTATATAAGCTCAGTAGAATTATTGTGAAAAGGAATCAGCCTATATAACTATATATTTTTCTCATATTTTTATTAAGTAAAAGTTTTCATGCTGCCAAAAACAAAATCCTTTATGAATTCTTAAGCAGAAAAATACATACTATAACCATAGGTTATTTCCAAACCAAGGCCAAAACAAAGGGTTTTAGAAAGAAAATTGGTGTTCCAAGTAACCTATCTGAAAATGAATTCTGTTGAGCCACCACAGAGAGCCATAATAGTCACGTCTGAGGAATTCTAGACATTCTGTGGCTGTTTTCTGGAGTTCAGAATAATCAATCCAAGCAATCTCACTTGCCTTGCCTACTGTGGAATGCTTGTGCCTCAATTTTTTCCCTTTATTTTTCCATCTAGGACTCAAGATTAAAAAGTACCAGACCGTGAAAGAATTCTACAGTGTTAGAGTTCATATTGCAATAATTTCTCTTTGCTCTGCTGTGAACTCTCTTCCTTTTTATTCTTGCATTTTTTTCCCTTCCATTTTATAAATGAAGTCTGAATCAGTTATTACTGCATAAAGATTAAGCCACTGATATGAACACCAAGAAAATTGCGATTTAGTAAAATAATAATGCATTAAACTTGGGTGGCACATTTCCTCACAACTTTCTTGAACATTAATCATCCTCAGACTTCCCCATCAGGCAGGAAATTTGGACAAAGAAACAAAATGAAATGCTGAGAATTGTGAAATGAATTAAAAGCCAAAATGAAAACAGAGGTAAAAGTTTTTCAAAAATAAACTAAAGTTTTGCATTGGTATCTGCCTGTCTTATTTTATAGATAGACCAACCCAGCTGGGGATAGAGCTTGCTCATTGACAGATTTATGCAGTGGGAATAAAAAGTCAGGAAGCTAATAAAATACTATTCCCTGTGCTCTGACATAAATATCTGTAAGAAGGAGCAAGCAATTTTTTCGGAGGTCAATATTCTCTTAATTAATGTACTTTTATTACTTTTTTCAATGTGACATAAAGTTAGGGGTATATTTAAGAAGACCCCTCTCTGCACCAGAGAAGCATTGACCATGTACTTTACTCTCCATCTGTGAAAATAAATTCTAACATGATGGAATTGAAATTCGAGGACATACTCTGGGATTTAGCGCTTTTGGTGGAACACAAGGAAAGTTTCAAGTATTTTGGGTATCTTTTTTGTGATTTATTTTGAATGTTTTTTTTTTTTTTTTTTTTTTTTTTTTGAAACTGCTTTGTGTTCTTTTCTCTCTCTCTTGTATTCAATGCCCTCTACTAAGGAGAACAAAGAACACACCTGTATTTGAACAAGTTGAGTTCATTTTCCATTGTAGCAAAGGGCAATGCACATCATGGGGAATTGTGGAGCATCTCTGTAAATGGCTTTTAGAAATGACTTATTCTATCTGGATTTTGCTTTAGTGATTTTCGGGAGGTTTGAAAGAAGTGGGGCTTACTCTGGATTGGATGCTATCATAAAGTTTAGACAATTCAATGACGAAGCTTAATCTAGAAGGGAGATAGATGAGAGCAAGTCTAACACTGTTTGGTAAGGAAATAGCATTCACTTATGTTAACTGGTTTAAAGAAATGTTTAGTCACTTATTTGATGTGGACAATGTTCATGTTTTGCCTCTGTACAGGAATTATTATGAAGTGGTCTTGTCTTAGTCTTGGTCTATCATAGTGACAGGTAGCCTTGTCTAATATTAACGTTTTCTGAGATTGTTTATGTACAATAGAAGAGTATCAAAGCCTAGTTGAAGAGCCAGGCCAGCCCATAGCAACACCAAAACTTAGCTGTTACTACAAGCAGGCTGACTCCTGGAACTCAGGGGTTGCCATTCTCTTTCCCTCTTCCTCATTACAATATCCCAGGCCTGAATCTCATGTCTTATGGAGAGGATATTCTAGGAAACCAAGCAGGCACTAGATGAGAAGACAAAAGAAGTCATAAGAGAGGAAATGGCTTAAATTACACTTTAGTATAGACAAAAGAAGGCATCAGACTTCAGAAATAGCCTAATTTCAACAATATAAGAGATCGTGAATGTATCTGAGTCAAAAGCAACATATGATCACGAACAGCATTCATTTGGCTTTAAGTACAATGAAAAGAGAAAGAATGAATCCATTTAAGAACCAAGAACCTGAGGCTGAGCGGACTTGAGAGAAGCTAGTCACATAAGGACACTATTTTTCCATAGGAATTGAGAAGTCCTGTGTAATTCTCATCTGTACCCATATATCATCATAATGCAGAAATAAACGTATTTCATTGGTGAGACATGGAATTTGTATTCAGATATCATACTTTTTCTATATGTTTTCTATGGTTAAAACTTTAGATTAGTTCACTCCATCATGCATTTATGCATCAATTTATTTCATAAAAGTGTCACCAACTCCAAATGGTATACTAAGTGAAGAGGATATTAAATGAAGCAATCAAATATAGTTTCTACCCTTTCAATGCCAACATTTCACATGGAAGAAACCAATTTTTAAAGTAATTTAAAAAATTATTTATTTATTTTTTATTTTATTTTATTTATTTATTTTTGAGATGGAGTTTCACTCTTGTTGCCCAGGCTGGAGTGCAATGGCGCGATCTCAGCTCATCACAAACTCTGCCTCCTGGGTTCAAGTGATTCTCCTGCCTCAACCTCCCGAGTAGATAGGATTTCCGCCATGCACCACCACGCCCAGCTGATTTTGTACCTTGAGTAGAGACAGGGTTTCTTCATGTTGGTCAGGCTGGTCTCAATATCCCGACCTCAGGTGATCCACCGGCCTCGGCCTCCCAAAGTACTGGGATTACAGGCGTGAGCCACTGTGCCTGGCCTAGAAAAACATTTTTGAAAGAATGAATTGCTAGTATGGGCTTCTATCTTCCTCTCACATCAGAGCACTGAAGAAGTCAGAAAAATGAGAGAGAAGTGAATGGATTTGGAGAAAGTAAAAACTTACATTAAAAATTATAAAAATCTCCTGAGGAGAAAAAATTCATCTGTAACTTGGCGAGGGAAGAAAAGTACAGACCAGGACAGGTACTGTGTTAGTCAGGGTTCTCTAGAAGGACAGGGCTAATAAGATAGATGTATATTAATGTAAAGGAGTTTATTAAGGAGTACTGACTTACACGATCACTAGGTGAAGTCCCACAGTAGACCATCTGCAAGTTCAAGAGCAAGGAAGCCAAATTCGAGTTTCAAAAGCTCAAAAGTGGCCAGGTGTGGTGGCTCTCGCCTGTAATCCCAGCACTTTGGGAGGCCAAGGCATTCAGATCATGAGGTCAGGAGATCGAGGCTATCCTGGCTAACACAGTGAAACCCCGTTTCTACTAAAAATACAAAAAATTAGCTTGGCGTGGTGGCGGGCGCCTGTAGTCCCAGGTACTCTGGAGGCTGAGTTAGGAAAATGGCCTGAACCCGAGAGGCGGAGCTTGCAGTGAGCCGAGATGGCGCCACTGCACTCCAGCCTGGGCGACAGAGCAAGACTCGGTCTGGGGGGGGGGGGGGGGGTCGGCGGGGAGGGGGGAAAGAAGCAAAAAAGCTCAAAAGTAGGGAAGCAGACAGTGCAGCCTTTAGTCTGTAGCCCAAGGCCCGAGAGCCCTTGGCAAACCACTGAAATAAGTCCAAGAGTCCAAAAACTGAAGAACTTGGAGTCCAATGTTTGAGGGAAGGAAGCATCCAGCACGGGAGAAAGATGATGGAAGCCTGAAGACTCACCCCCTCTAGTCCTTCCACACTCCTCTGCTGCTTTTACCCTAGCCATGCTGGCAGCTGACTAAATGTCGTCCACCCAGATTGAGGGTGGATCTTCCTCTCACTGTCCACCAACTCAAATGTTAATCTCCTTTCACAATACCCTCACCGACACACCCAGGAACAATATCTTGAATCCCTCAATCCAATCAAGTTGACACTCAATATTAACTATCACAGGTACCCAGATGTCACAGTAAAGAAAATGGTTTGGATACAGCATTATAGGTAGTCTATTTCTGTGCCCCACCATGCTAAGCAGGACAACACCAAGAAACCAGAGGCTCATTGGAGAGATGAGCAGATGATAATGGGTAGTGCTAACCACCTCCTCATTCCCACAAACACACACACTCACAGATAACAATGCTAAAGAACATTACTTTAAAAAATAACAACACTTGGAAAAGAACATCGTCTGTAGTGGAAGTTCAAGCAGTTACTACAGGAAGTAGAAGGATTGATGTTTGGAAACAGAACAGCCAACAGGGTGGTTCTGTGTTATATGTAATCCCTGTACACACGTGCATACACAAACATACAAGTGCCCATAAACTTAAACACACCGGTAAGGGCAAAAGTTAGCCCTACAGCTTTGAAATTTCCCTCCAGTATACATTTCCAATCAAAGTACTTGATAGTCTAAGAAGAACAGAAGTTAACTGGCAGAAAATAATAACAATAAGTATAATTACTAGGTATATAATCTAATAAACAACTGTTTAATTTGTACAAATACAATGAGAATTCATAAAACAAAGAGAAAGATCGATAATTAAGATAAACAAATAATATCAGAGAGATAGAAATTGTAGGTCACAATGAACATGAAGCTATGAAGAGGAAATGAATAAAGAAGTAGTTACAGATAAAGAGAAATGTAGTAACCTAGAATATCAAGGTGAGAAACTCTCAAAAATAACTAACCAACTAACTGTATATAAATAAACAAAAGCACTAGAAATGTAAAGTAGGATTTAAAAATATGCAATAAATAAAAAAGAAAAAAGAAACAGAAATTAACATGTTAACATCTATGTCATTGGAATTCCTCAGATATGAAGAAAATAAATATAGATGATAAATAAAAAAACTACAGATTTGCAACAATTAATAATAATGAATTTCTGATTAAAAAGACTAATAGAGAACTAACCAGATACATGAAGCAAGTCTGTACCTAGACACTTTACAATGAAAATAAAACCAAGGGACTATCAAAAGTAATGTGAAGTATTCCAAAAAGAGAAAGATCATCCACAAAAGAATAGAAATATATTGCCATAATATTTGAAATATATAATTATAATAAATAATAAAATGGAGTAATAATTTCAAAGTGTTAAAGACAAATAATTTGAAACATAAACTTTTACTTTAAGATAAAATAATTTTCTTTCTTTCTTTCTTTCTTTTTTTTTTGAGATGGAGTCTCGCACTGTCGCTGGGGTGGAAGTGTAATAGCACGATCTCTGCTCAGTGCAACCTCCGCCTCCCGGGTGGAGGCCTCCCGAGTTGCTGAGATTACAGGCGCACACCACCATGCTTGGCTAATTTTTTGTATTTTTAGTAGAGACAGGGTTTCACTATGTTGTCCAGACTGGTCTCGAACTCCTGACCTTGTGATCCACCCATCTCAGCCTCCTAAAGTGCTGGGATTACAGGCGTGAACCACTGTGCCTGGCCAGATAAAATAATTTTCCAAATGTGAGAGTACAATGAAGATATTCTGAGATAGATAAAACTGCTGAAATTGAACTTCACAATTATTTTAAAAATATCCTTGGAGTACATAGTCTAATTAGCAGATACATAAATCTAAGAGAAAGCGTTAAGATATAAAGGTAATATTAGTGCTTAAATACAAAAAAAAAAGTTTATTTTCTAAAACATCAAGTACAAAACAAAATTACACATTTTAGAAGAGATAATTAGTCTTTTGAAAATGTCCAAAAATACACAAATGAGTTTTTATAAAAGCAAAATTAAAGAAAAAGAAAGGCTCACCTTGTTAGACAATAAGATGACAGCATACACTCTAGTACTTGCAACAAATTCCTAGTACTCCAAACAACACGGAACTAGTTTAGAAACAGCAAATAGAGTGAGGAAATAGAATAAACAGAAAAAAACATTTGTCTCCCTCTCTCTCTACAAATATATGAATATTGTATGATAAAGGGAGAAAAAATATGGATAACTGTAATAGATGTCATTGGAGAATTAACACAGCATGGAACATAATAAAGCTGAATTCATGTCTTTTACTATATATACATATATATGTATATATATACTTACAAATGGAGCAAATTTATTGTGAGTTACAAATAGAGAAGTATAATTAACTGAACTTTTCTGAAAGTACAAAAATAAACGAAAGGCAAGAAGACACAAAAAGAACCTGTAAAAGCTAATATGTATTTGGTGTTTTACAAACAATAAAGAGCTATATAAACTTTATTTATTCCAGTCTTATAATAATTTTTAGAGCATAGTCAACAAGCAACTGTTACAAAAATCTAGGTGATTTAATTTGATTGTCCTTTGTATCAGTTATGTATAAAGCCATGATATTAGAAGAAAGATTCATATGTAAAAACAAAAAATTTGGGCCTTAATACTCTCTATTGATGTTTCCTTTTAAACAAGGAACAAACATTTTTTGCTTTGAGTTCAGAAAGTTTCACATAATACCACTTTGTAACATTTGTATAAATATTGCCTTGTAAAACAACTTATGTAATAGCATTTTATATGTTAGTTCATATTTAAACTCAGTCCTTAGAAGAAAAAAATAAAGTCAGTAATAATCCTTGGCATATACTTAAGGAAAAACACTTTGGTATCAAATTATGTTCTTATAAAATAAATTAAAAGGACTGGACGCAGTGACTCATGCCTGTAATTCCAGCACTTCGGGAAGCTGAGACAGGTGGATCACCTAAAGTCGTGAGTTTGAGACCAGCCTGACAAACATGGTGAAACCTCAACTCTACTAAAAATACAAAAATTAGCTGGGCATGGTGGTATGTGCCTGTAATGCCAGCAATGCAGGAGGCTGAGGCAGGAGAATTGCTTGAACCCGGGAGGAAGAGGTTGCACTGGGCTGAGATCATGCCACTGAACTCCAGCATAGGCAACAGGGCGGGACTCTGTCTCAAAAAAATAAAAAATAAAATAAAATAAAAGTATTTCTAACTTGAATTTTCCACAATTTGTACCTGTATTCTTGGCTAAGATAGAGTTAAATTTTTCTGCAAGTGAATATACAAAGGAAGATTATGAAAGGCAAATAACTGTTTCAGATGCTTAACCAAAAATTACATTATGCAATTTTTCACTTCTTCCTTTTCTTCAATGCATTATACCTAAACCCCCAAAGGAATCCTATTTAGCATTACCACTAAACATCATATATTTTTGATGACTAGGTAAAATTCAGAAAAATCATTAAATTTCTCTCAAATTTTATTCACTGTTTGTTTTAGAAACTAAGTTCTTACAAGACAGAGATTATGAGACTCTCACATAAAAGTTACTAATTTTTGGAGAAATATTGGAATATACTAAAACAGTTTTAAAAGAAAAATAGAAATATTTCTATCTTAAAACAAATGTATGTTTCAATAAACACTTGTAGGAAATTCCTCTTATTAAGAAATCTTAGATATAAACAGAATATTTATATTATCTGAATCTAAGGGTCAGCATTTCCAAAACGGCTACATGAATATACACGAATTTGATTTATTTAGAAAAAAAGAAAGGGAGAGATTAATAGACTTAATCAGGAAATCAAAGTTTTTTTAAGCAATTACATTTGTTAAAATTTAGTTATTGCCATTTTCCAACAATGAGAATCAAACATATAGACAAAATATATACTTAAAATAAGAATTGTGTCTTTAAGATTAATTATATTCTCTTAAAACATCCAGTAAAGTTCAAATATTTACTTGAAGTCTGTTTCAGAGTTTTGGCCTTAATACACTTCCACTATGAGGTTAATAGAAATCCAAAATTCCAACTGAGCTCTTCTCCAGAACTTTCGGACCTCTGTTAATCTTTCTTCATACACTGATTGCTATCTGGGATGATAAGGGAGAATTCAGGACATTTTCAAAGTAGCAACTATCCATCTATTGCAATCCAGTCACAGTGTTCCGTGCAGAATAGACAGAAGGGGCTCAGAGCCAAAAAATTCTGACATTTAAAAGGTCTTGACATTATCCAGAGACTCATGCCCAATTACCAGCCAAGGATAGTTCACTCTCACAACAGAGCTATTGTGTAGCTATGCAGCACAACTTTGTTTCCGATTATTTCCTCTTTCTTTATGACAGCATGATTGGAAAGGTCAAGAGTTTGCCATTAGTTTTTCACCCAACACTTTGAAATGGACTCTTTTCAGCCATTTATTATGATTATTCATTAGAAGTTTTCTATATTACTGAAAAGACACATCTTCAATTGAAAATAATTTGAGGAATGAATTATTAAATAAACCGCCAACTATGTTTCACATTCTTTTAATTCATTTTAAGAATGCGTACGTTTATCTTCATGCTTGTATGCTTTCAATGTTGATTATAGAATGTGCCTTTGATATCTTCTCCTCTGGTCTCTAAGCATCATTAATACAATGGCATGTATTTTTTCTACATGTATTATTTTTATTAGTGTATCTGTCTGTAACTATATATGGAACAACATATTGTGAATATTATATTCAGATAATTTATCTAATTGGAGAATTCAACTATGAAAGCTATGAATAAGTGAAAAGGAATTGAACTAGCCAAGGCCTAAAGGGAACACATAATAAAGATACAGAGTGTCTCAGAAATCTCAGGAAAAGGATCCTAGACCTCAGAATTACACTGGCCTATGACCTCACATGATTATTTCCATAATCTCAGTTATTTAATACTGCAGTTTGGACTCAGACTCTGGTTTTGTGAGTGATAAACTAATGCTCCTTTTAGCATAAAATTAGAATAAATCTAAAAACAATCAGAAGTCTCATGTGTGTTTTACATAACTGAAATATGTATCTCCTTAGTAGCCCATTCTTTTTTTCCCTTCTGAATTAAACTCTTATGAAAAGATATGCATTCATATAAAGAAATCCAGAAGGACAATGGCAGATTTAATGCTTTTAAACAACAATTGCAATGAACATTTGTGGGTATTTCCTGAATGCATTTGTGCTGAAAGAGTAAGGAATGTGCCATCCCAAAAATACGTTACTCTGGCATGTTGACTATTTTGAGGCAAGGACTTGAAAAACAGCAGGTGTAAGATCACTCTAAACTTCATGCTGTTTCTTAAAAATCAGGAAGTGAAATTCTCTTGTGAAAGCTGTCCTTTTCTTCAAGACCAAAAGGAAAATATCATTCTTATGGTCAAGGACAGGAAGTTGAGGTTAAGAGAAATTTGTGCAAACCAACCTTGTTACAATAACTTATCTTTCTAACAATTTCTTCACTCGACACCCTTATCCAAGTCCCTTTGTATTGCTTTCTCGTTTTCATAATTTACTACCCTTTATTTAATTCAATTCACAAGGGTTCAACTCCAAATGTATTTTTTGAGTCTTCATTTCCTCATTAGAGCTCCCAAATCACATAAAACCTATAACAAACAAATGTATGCACTTTTCTCTTGTTGTTGATCTTTATGTTACCCCAAGAAGGTAAAGGAAAAAATTTGCCTTCTCTACAGTACTTACTGGTACAAGTGCACTTTAGTAAAATCATCACAGATATCACAAGTCTTTATATGAGTGTTATGTGAAAAAATGTGTGTGCCTCTAAGAGGAGAAGCACAAACCTCAAATCCACACACAACCAATACACAATCTTCTGCTTCCTCTTGTGTAGGGCACTGGCTCAAGGAAAAAGTGAAATGCTAAATAACTAATACTGTTGAAGTATGACTAAGCATTTTTTTTAGCAAGAGCACCTCAGCATTTTTTTTTTTTTTATAGTAGTGGTGGCTAAAGACAGGGTTCTCTTCAATTGCCTCTCTGACTTCTGTTCTATGATAACACGCACTAATTTTGTGATTGATGGTGAATATGTAATGACTATATTGCAGACATTGTGGTGTTTTTTAAAATAGAAACACACCTAGCAGGTAAAATCCTATTCAACTAAATTCTAAAAATTGAATTTCTGTTGAAGATTGCAAATGATATGTGGGATTCATCTTTCTCTGGTGACTTCTCAATATGAAAGTGTAAACTGAAGACAGGTTCAGAACTTTATAGTCAGAAAAATTTTGAAAGATTGGATGCTATTTTTAATTATTCCTACTTGATATAAAAAATCCATAGCAATAAAAAAGCATAAATTATAATTCTTCTCCTTAATTTTACCAGGTAAGTGTAAATGTTCTTGTCTTCTGTAATAAGATATTCCCTGTGGCATTTGTAATTATTATCTTGTATTGTATACTTTAGAACATACTTTGTTCTAATTCAGTTTTTCCATCTCCTCTAAGATTTTTAAAGTCTACAGTAAAATGTAATTTTTTTGGTTAACTGCTGCAGTACCTAATTCACCCTGGATGTTCAGCAAACATTGGAGATCTCATGGATGATCACCCATAACTCCCGATTGATCTGCTATTACATCAAGAGGAAAGGAACAGTGGAGCAGAGCTTGACAGCTGGAGCAAAGCCATGGAACTTATGGATTACAGAGATGTGTCCTCTATAAGACTGCAGTAATCTATTAATAGAGAAAAGACTGCACAATTCTAGAAGAAGGTGACTGGTTACGGTCTTATCCAGACAGGTTGCTGTTCAGGGAAG
The DNA here is from genome assembly GCF_047675955.1 of Chlorocebus sabaeus. NCBI lineage: Eukaryota > Metazoa > Chordata > Mammalia > Primates > Cercopithecidae > Chlorocebus > Chlorocebus sabaeus. Next base: position 24,262,567 of record NC_132925.1, read on the forward strand.
AAAGAATTTTACTTGGAAAAGAAAAGCAAAAAATACAGCATATGCTACCTCTTCCTTTGGGAAAATAAATGTAGTGTCAAGTAAATTTGCAAGTTATAAAATCTCCATGCCATTCAACAAATATTCCACATGTGACCCTATAGATGCCTTGTCACAAGGATTGAAATATGCCTGGAGGTCTCTAACATAAAATTGTAAAGAATGGGCGGTCAGTAGGCTGTACCTAAACGTGACAAGGAGGAATATAGATGAGGAAGAATAATAAAAAACAACAGAGACCTAATATTTCTAAATGGATTATGAGAAGATGGCACATGTAGTGTATTTATATATTTTTTCAGAAACTGATACAAATAATTTAATTAGCACCCTCTGCAGCTATGCTTAGAATCTGTATAATGTGCACTTGCTTTTTTTGCCTGGAAAGTCAATTTTCTTCTCATTTAGAAAGTTGGGTAAAAGAACAGAGAATTGCAGATACACAAGATATATTGAAAACCGGGCATATTAACTACACATTTTCTCACTAGAAAGCCTTTCTACTGTTGTGAAAAGAATAAAATCTAATACATAACTTTGGAAGCATTTTTCATAAGTCTTCACCATAAGCTCTTCATTCGTCTCAGGAGAAAATTGAGTTTTGTATTAGAAAAATGTTACTGGAGTACATTTAGTTTCTATATTTTCTATGCTTTGATTCAGCAATGTGAGGTAGCATAATGTATTCATGAAATCTAATAATGAATGATATATGTATGTTTTAAAATTTCAACCCATTTTATTTTATAATCATAAGTATGTGAATCACAGATATCAAATCATGGATAAAAGAAACCATAGAATTTGGAAATCGTAGAAGTTGGCTCAACCAAAAGAAAATCCATCTAATCAAAAATAATTATACTATCTTTTAAATGCCTCCAGATGTGTTAGTCTCTATCTTAACAATACGATTTTAAGTATAATGAATTTATGTACTTCTTACTCTTACAAATATATTTCCTGTGGTGTATGCATGAATGAGAAATACTAAATTAAATATTAGGCATTGATTCTCTGATATTTGAAGCCCATTACCTATTGAGCAGCGTTTTTCAAAGTGCAATACAAATGACGCTTTTAAGTTTTTTTTGCTTCATTTTGTTTTCTAATTTGAAAATATAAAAGTGGCATTAAGAATCTTCATAGATATACCACTCAAAAGATGCTAAATTTACTTAAGCAAAGTGTTAATTATTTTTAAAATTTTGTTCTAATTGTCTCATCTGCTCCTTTCATCCTTTCCTGCCTTCTTTTGAGATAATCGAATACAGGTGGTAACTGACATGCAATGGTTCTGTGTCCGGAATTGGTGGGTTCTTGGTCTCGCTGACTTGAAGAATGAAGCCGCGGACCCTCGCCGTAAGTGTTACAGTTCTTAAAGATGGTGTCTCCAGAGTTTGTTCCTTCAGACGTTCAGATGTGTCTGGAGCTTCTTCCTTCCGATGGGTTCGTGGTCTGGCTGACAGGAGTGAAGCTGCAGACCTTCCCGGTGAGTGTTAGAGCTCTTAAAGGCGGCGCATCTGGAGTTGTTTGTTCTTCCCGGTGGGTAGGTTTGTGGTCTTCTGGCTTCAGGAGTGAAGCTGCAGACCTTCGCAGTGAGTGGTACAGCTCATAAAGGTGATGTGGACCCTAAGAGTGAGCAGCAGCAAGATTTATTGTAAAGAACAAAAGAACAAAGCTTCTACAGCGTGAAAGGTGACCTGAGTGGGTTACCACTGGCTAGCGCAAGCAGCCTGCTTTTATTCCCTTATCTGGCCCCACCCATATGCTGCTGATTGGTCCATTTTACAGAGAGCTGATTGGACCATTTTACAGAGCGCTGAGCCAGTCCCGCAGCTGTGTGCCTGCACTCCCCAGTCCTTGAGCAGTGGACGGGACCAGGCGCCCCGGAGCGGGGGATGGTGCCCATCAGGGAGGCACCGGCCAGCGCGGGAGCACACTGCGGAGGGGGGACTCGGACACGGTGGGCTGCAGCTCTCAAACCTTGCCCTGTGGGGAGGCAGCTGAGGCCCCGCGAGAACTCCAGCGTGGTGCATGCCGGCTGGCAGTGCTGTGAGACCCAGCGCAACCCCCGCAGCTCCTGGCCCGGGTGCTAAGCCCCTCACTGCCCTGGGCCGGCAGCGCTGGCAGGTGGCTCCAAATGCGGGGCCCACAGAGCCCGCCCCGCGGGACCTCGCACTGGTCTGTGAGCACCGCAGGCAACCCTAGTTCCTGCCCGCGCCTCTCCCTCCGCACCTCCCCGCAAGCAGAGGGAGCCGGCTCCGGCCTTGGCCCGCCCAGTGAGGGGCTCCCACAGTGCAGTGGCCGGCTGAAGGGCTCCTCAAGCGCCGCTAGAGTGGACGCCGAGGCCGAGGAGGCACCAAGGGTGAGGGCTGCTAGCATGTTGTCACTTCTCAGTTCCACTTACCAGTGGTTTTTTTTTTTTTTTTTTTTTTACTTTATAATAGTGCAAAAGTGATACAGTCATTGTGTTTTTCACTTTCAGTGTGCTTGTCAATAAATTACGTAAAATATTCAACCTTTATTATAAAGTAGGCTTTGTCTTAGATGATTTCGCCCAACTGTAGACTAGGTAAGTATTCTGAGCACAGTTAAGGTAGACTGGGCTAAGCTATGACGGTAGGTTGGTGTATTAGTTGCGTTTTCAGCTTATGATATTTTCAACAATGTGTTTATCACGACATAATCCATATCATAAGTCAGGAAGCATCTGTACTTTTGTATTCCACGTTGTTTGCTCTGCTCCATCGGAGTTTTCAGCTATACCTCTTTCCACTATTTTTTAAAGTTACTCTAGGGATTACAACTTGTTGCAGTGAACACTAATAAATATACTACTTCAGTAATGAGTACATTACAACTGATTAATTCCATTTATTTCTTTTTATACAGTTCTGCAATTGAGCATACATTATAAATCCCACCATACACATATTAATTTAGACTTAATGAATAATATTTTAAGTAACTTTAAATACTCTTTTGTATTTATCCACATATTTATGATTTCCATTTGTCTTTCTTTCTGTGGAAAGAAGGATTATCCAGGCTTCCATCTAGGATTATTTCTCTTCAAAATAAAGATACTTCTTTTGGAATTTTACAAATTTTTTGTACTCAGCACAAAATTCTTTTTAAGTTTATATTTCTTGGAAAATGTCCTTGCTTCATTATCACTTTTAAAGGAGATGTGGCATATGAAATTTATTTTTTCAGAATTTTAAAAATGTTACTTTTCTCTTGTTTCTATTGTATCGGACAAAGGCGGCAACCGTAATACTTTTTTCCCCTCAGAATTCATTGTATATATTTCTCATGACCTAATTTAACATTTTTTTGTGTGTGTGTATTTTTGAGTTTCATCAAGTTGACTATATTGCACTTGGTATTTTTCTTTGTATTTATCCTGCTTGAGTCCATTAAGTTCTTGGATCAGTCAGTTAACATTTTTCATGAATTTTGGATAATTTCTGTTGTATGTTTTCTCTCCTCTCCTTCCTGAATGCCAATCATCTCTAGATTCCCTGTTTTGATGTATTCTCACAGGTCTCAGATACTCTAATCTTTTATTATTATGCTTCCACCTGTACTTCAGTTTGTATAATTTATATTAATCTTATTTCAATATTTATTTTACTTTTTCCAGCCTATTTCCAACTAAAATTGTTTTATAAAGATACTGTATTTATCTCTCTAACACTTCCATTAGAATCATTTATTTAGGGATTCCTTTCCTTCTTTGAATGTCCCCATTTTCACCCATTTTTTTCCTGTTTTTCTATAAACTATTTTAAAATCTCCAGTTGTTATATTAAAGTCCCTGTGAGCTAATGTCAATGTCTGTGTCATCTATAAGTCTACTTAGCTTACCTGCATTTATTTTACTTCTGATTGGAAGTCCTATTTGCCTCTTTTTATAAGACGCAGCTAATTTATTGAATATAGATGTTACACATGATACGTTATAAAAACTGGATTGCATTATCTTCTATTATAGATTATCAAGTGGTTCTAGGGGGAATTTCTATTACTGTTAGATTACCTTGATCCTGTCTTAACTTAGTTTTAGGTTGGGGAGGTGGTTCTGTTTTAGTTGTGTTTTCAGAATTCATGTGCAAAACTTTATAGAATATGATTTTTATTTTTACATTTTTTTCTTCTGGTTGATGAAAGCTCGAAATTCAAATATCTTCTCAGTAATTTACCTCAAAAATCTGCTTAGTTCTCAGATGTTACCTGCTAATGATTACATAATCTTGTTCTTTAAATGTGTAGTTTAGGATTCAGTCAAAGACCAAAGAGCTCCACTACACAGATTTCTGAATCTTCTCCACTGTAAGCCCTTCCCATTGGGTGTTGTTCCCCACGAAAAAAAAAGCCACCACTTTGTCACCTTTTTGATCTGTTTGTTCTGCCCAGCAAGATTTGCTGCTGCCTGTTATAGCTACACTTTTAAGGTTTAGAAATGATGCCAACCAGAAGCCAGTTGATGATATGTGCAGAACTCACCTTTGAGGCATCCTTTCTTCAAATTTCAGAGCCCTTTGCTGTCCGTTCTCTAATACATGAAAAGAGTTCCTCAAAAAGTTTGCTGAATTTTCGAATTGTCCAGAGTAGTAGTGTAAGTCCAATACCAGCTCTGTTGTTCACAGACAAACCTAGAAGTTAACATGAATTTATTTTTAAATACCATTTTATTTAGATTGTAGTGATTCTCCTATAAGCTGCAGAAAGTTTACTGTGGTTGTTATTTATTATTTCTAGTCAACTTTATTGTCATTTTTATCATGACTGATATATTTTCATTACTTAAAAACAATACTGCACTTTGTAATTTTAAAAGTCCAATGATTTTTTTTTTCTTGAAAAATAGCAATTTTTGTTTTCTCTTTTTCTGGGTATCATTTTTGTTGTTGCTGTTACTTTATCCTCAGGAGTTAAGTTCAATTAAAAAATATTGCCCAAAGGCCAAAATTAACAAATGGGATCTAATTAAACCAACAAACTTTTGCGCATCAAAAGAGACTATCATCAGAGTGAACAGGCAACCTAGAGAATGGTAGAAAATTGTTGCAATCTATCTATCCGACAAAGGGCTAATATCCAAAATCTACAAGAAACTTAAACAAATTTACAAGAAAAAAACAACCCCATCAAAAAGTGGGTGAAGGATATGAGCAAACACTTCTCAAAAGAAGACACTTATGCAGCCAACAAACATGAAAAAAAGCTCATTATCACTGGTCATCAGAGAAATGCAGATCAAAACCACAATGAGACACCATCTCCTGCCAGTTAGAATGGTGATCATTAAAAAGTCAGGAAACAACAGATGCCGGAGAGGATGTGGAGAAATAGGAATGCTTTTACACTGTTGGTGGGAGTGTAAATTAGTTCAACCATTGTGGAAGACAATGTGGCAATTCCTCAAATATCTAGAACCAGAAATACCCTTTGACGCAGCAGTCCCACGACTGGGTATATAACCAAAGGATTATAAATTATTCTACTGTAAAGACATGCACACATATGTTTATTGCAGCACTATTCACAATAGCAAAGACTTGGAACCAACCCAAATGCCCATTAATGATAGACTGGATAAAGAAAATGTGGCACATATACACCATGGAATACTATGCAACCATAAAACAAATGTCTTTTGCAAGAATATGGATGGATGAGGCTGGAAACCATCATTCTCAGCAAACTAATACAAGGAACAGAAAACCAAATACTGCATGTTCTCACTCATAAGTGGGAGTCGAACAATGAGAACACATGGACACAGGAGGGGGAACATCACACACTGGGGCCCGTCAGGGAGTGGGGTGCTGGAAGAGGGATAGCATTAGGAGAAATACCTACTATGGATGATGGGTTGATGGGTGCAACAAACCACCATCGTGCGTGTATACCTATGTAACAAACCCACACGTTCTTCACATGTATTCTAGAAATTAAAGTATAATTTTTAAGTTGCCATATTATATGTTAATATTAAATAATTAAACCACATTTATTTTTTTGTCTTGAGCCTTATGTAAAATCAGAAGATACTGTGTTCATCTCAATCTCTCATGTCATCAATTTACTCTTCAATTGTATTACTTCTAATTCAAGTACATTTTTATAATTCCTTTGAGTTTAATATTCATATTAATATAAACTTTTTAGGCTTCATTTCAAATTTCTATTGGTTTCAATATCCATGGCTTTTTACTTTAAACAACATTTTGATTCCTGAATTCTCTTTTTATTCATTTATAATTCTACTGTAATATTTTTTTAATTATTACTTTTAAGAAAGTTAAAATAGATGAATAGTTTATGTCTCAGTTGACTCCAAAATATAGCTTTTTCCTCACTTATGGAAACTAATTTTACTGCCTAAGAAATGCTTGAGTCACATCGTTTTTAAATATTTACATTTATCCATTATTTTATGACATTTATAGTTGTGGAGGACAACAGTTACTCCAGAGCTGTTCATCACAAGCAAAAGGAATACTAAAACTAGCCTGCTTTTGTTTTGTTTTAATGGGCTACTTGTTTTCTTTCTATTTTATTTTATTAGATTTTATCTTTGTCTTTGAAATTTATGAATGTTATAAAATGTGTCATAGCATACATTCCTATAATATATAATACTGTTGCTTGTGGCTTCCTTTTGTTTTGAAGCCTAAATCTTTTATTTTATTTATAATTTTTAATGAAACTTTTTATAGAGAGGTCATTGTAGAGTCCCCTATACTTACAAGAAATCATACAAAAAGATCTCTTATATCCTTTATCTAATTTCCCCCAAAAGTAATATGCAAAGCTATAGTACAGTATCACAACGAATATCAACATTGATGCAATCCGCCAATCTTATATAGATTTCCCAGTTTCGTCTGTACTCATTTGTGTGTGTGTGCATGCATGGTCTAGTTCTGTACAATTTTGTCACATGTGCAGACTCATGTCTTCATCATTAGCCAAGAAACAAAACACATCCATAACCAGAGAGAGCCCTGACATTGTCCTTTTAAAATCACATATGTCTAGCTCTCCAGCCCCATCGACATTCTGAACTCCTGATTATCACTATTGTCTAGTTCTAAAATTGTGTATTTTAAAAATTATAATATAAATAGAATCATATAGTATTTAACTTTTTGGAATCATCTTCTTTTTCACGCATAACAATTTTCTGGAAATTATATTTCACTTTGTTATTACTCCTACTCCATCTTTTCTGTTTCTCATTCCAATGTTTTCTTGTATCTGTGTGTGTTGTACTTTATGTCTCTTTTCTTGTCTGGAACCAGAGTCATCAGATCTTTTTGAGTTTAGAAACTCATAGGTCTCATTATTCTGAAATATTACTTTTTTACAATACCCTTTGATTATTTTTGATTTGTAAGGAGAGATTATGATATCAGTAATGCTCTTCATTGATAGTGCTATCACAAATATCTAAAATACTTCTGGGTCCACATCAAAAGTAGAAAGAAACTTACAAAGTTTTATTTGCTTTGTAGTTCAGGGTACTGGAGGAGGTTGGAGGTAGTCTTACACAGGAGCATTTCTGCTTGTTTATTTTTTTTTTTTGTTTTGGTCTGTTTTTCCTATTTGCTATAAACTGAATTGTCCCCTTACCGCCTAGTCATATGTGAAAGCCTTAATTACAGTATAATAGAATTTGGAGATAATTAGGCTTAGATTAAGTGTTGAGGCCTGGAAGTCATCCTCATGATGAAATGAGTGTCCTTACAAGTGCTCTCGTAAGAAGAGGAAGAGACATCAGTGCACTCTCTCCCCTATATGAAAACATATCAAGAAGGCAGACACCTACAATTCAAAGATAAAGCCCTCACCACACACCAGTGCTGCTGGCATCATAATCTTAGGCTGTAAAAACTAAGAAAATAAATGTATGTCTAAGTCATCTAATCTTTAGTATTTTGTTATAGGAGGCTAACAACACTACATTAACATGAAAGTGTTAATTTTTTATTATTTGTTTTTTGAAATCTAAGAGTTTGGTGGAAAGGTAGCAAATTTTTATTACTGGGGAACTTCTTTTAAAGTAGCCAATCATAGATGTGATCATCACTTATGACTCTTTACCATGTGTGGTTTTCCCACTATTAATAAACTTCCAGGAGGGATTCAAATAATTGATATTTTCTGATTATTAACTGTCCGGTGCTATTACATTGCTTCTAAGTAATACCTCAAAAGATAAGAGTCAATCATAGGCCTGTGCTATAGTAATGTTATTTGTGAAGAGTTTTGATGTTATCTATTGTGAACTTCAAATTACTTATGCATTTCCTCAATCTAGTTTTGCAACTACTGTAAGTTGCGTTACTTCTTCCAACTTTTGGAACTTTATCGAAAATAACTTTAGTTTCTAGAACTTTGGGAGGCTGAATAATGGACCCCAAAGATATCCACATCTTATTTCCTAGAACCTTTGAATATGTTACCTTACATGGAAAAGGGGACTTTACAAACACAATTAAGTACAAATTTTGAAGTGGGCAGATTATCTTTACTGAATGGTCTCAATGAAAAAGCAACAATCTTTATAAAAGGGAAGCAGGAGGTACACACATACAGATGTACAATGGCAGAAGCAGAAGGATAGAGAAAGAGGTTGGAAGATGCTATCTTGCTGGCTTTGAAGATGAACAATTGAATACAAAGGCTAAGGAATGCACGAAGCTTCTAGAAACTAGAAGACAAGGAAAAAGATTCTCTTTTAGATTCCCCAAAAGGAACGTTGTCCTATCAATTTTAGAATTTCTGACTTCCAAAATTGTAAGAAAACAAATTTGTTTTCAGCCACAAACTTTGTGATGATTTGTTACTACACCAATAGAAAACTATTGCACATACTAATATTTTGAGTTCTAAATGAGTTCAATAAAAATTATGTTTCATTGGTTAAATTGTTGGTGATGAGATTGAGTGGGTGCATATTTGATTTGCTTTAAACTGTAAGCCAAAATATGTAACAGTAATATTTTAATAAGAACTAGATTCATCCATGGTCTTGTGGTTTATAAAGACGTATGCACATCATCTTTAACTGTTTTCAGAACAAAACAGATTAATAGTATATCTTCATCCACTTACAGAGTACTTTAAAATAATTCAGAAATAAATATTTATATCTAGTGATACAGTTTGAATATTTTTCCTCTCCAAATCTTATGTTGAATTTTAATCCCCAATGTCAAAAATGGGACCTGGTGGGAGGTGTTTGGGTCATCTGAAGCAGATTCCTAATGAATGATTTAGAGTTTTCCTCATGACAGTGAGGAGTTCTCATGAGATCTCATTGTTTAAAAGTGTGTGCCACCTCCCCCCTCTATCTTACTCCCTCTCTTGCTTTGGGACATGTCTGCTCCACTTTTGTCTTCTGCCATGAATGTAAGCTTTTTGAGGTCCTTACCAGATGTGGATGCCAGAACCATGTTTCTTGTACAGCCTGTAGAACTATGAGCTAAAAAAACCCTGCATTCTTTATAAATTATCCAGCCTCAGGTATTTATAGCAACTCATAAACAGCCTAAAAGAAAATTGGTATCAAGGAGGAAAGCATTGGTATAACGTTGTGTGAAAATATAGAAGCAGCTTTGGAAGTGGGTAATGGAGAGAGGTTGGAAAAGTATGAAGGGCTCAGAAGAAGACAGGTAAATGAAGGAAAGTTTGGAACTTCTTAAAGACTAGTCAAATGGTTGTGACCAAAATAATGGTACTGATATAAACAGTAAAGTCCAGGCTGAAGAAGTCTCAGATGGAAATGAGAATCTTAACAGGAATAGGAGCAATGTGCAAGAACAGCCTTATACAGAAAACTGATACCAAGGATTGAGGCATTGCTATAAAGATACCTGAAAATGCAGATGGAACTTTGGAACTGGGTAATGGAAAGTGGTTGGAAGAGTCTGAAGGGCTCAAAAAAAAGGCAGGAAAATAAAGGAAAGTTTGTAACTTCTTAGAGATTGGTTAATGAAATGATTGTGACTAAAATACTGGTAAGAATATGAACAGTGACGTTCAGGCTGAAGAGATCTCAGATGGAAATGAAGAACTTGTTGGGAATGGCAGCAAAAGTTACCCTTGTTATGCCTTAGCAAGGAACTTGACTGCATTGTGTTCATGCCTTAGGGATCCGTGGAAGGTTAGGCTTAAGAGTGATGACTTAGAGTATCTGGCAGCAACAAAGCATCCAAGATATGACCTGACTGCTTTTAACAGCCAATTCTCAGATGTGAGAGCAAATAAATAACTTAAAGTTGAAACTTACATTTTAAAGCAAGGCAGAGAGTAAAAATGGAAAATTTACATCCTTGCCATGTGGTAGAAAAGAAAAGCCAGTTTTCAGAGGAAGAGTTCAAGCAGGCTTCAAAGAAATCACTTGCTAAAGTGATTAGCATAGCTAAAAGAAAGCCAGAAGCTAATAGCCAAGACAATGGGAAGAAGTCCTCAATGATATTTCACCAAGGCAGCCCCTCCCGTCACATGCTCAGAGGCCTGGGAGGAAAGGATGGATTCAGAGGTTAGGTTTAGAGCACTGGTCAGCCTCAGGAAACTCTTCTCTGCATCCTGGCCACTCCACTTTCAGCTTTGGCTCAAAGGAACCAAGTGCAGATTGGTCCCAACTCCATTGGTTGCAAGCCATAAGTCTTGGTGGTTTCCACAAGGTGCTAAGTATTCAGATCCTCAGAATGCAAGCATGAAGTAGGCTTGGGCTTCCACCTAGATTTCATAGGATGTGTGGAAAATGCTGGGTGCCCAAGCAGAAGCCTGCCACAGGATCAGAGTTGCCAGAGAGAAAATCTACTAGGGCAATGATGAGGGGAAATATGGGGTTGGAGCCCCCACACAGAATTTCTGCCAAGGAATTGCCTAGTGTAGCTGTAGGAAGGTGGCTACCACCCTCCAGACCTCACAATGTTAGATTCACCAACAGCTTGCACTGTCTGCCTGGAAAAGCCACAAGCACTCAATTCCAACCTGTAAGAACAGCCATGTAGGCTGCACCCTTCAAAGCCAAAAGAGTGAGGCTACCCAGGGCCTGGAATACCACCCCTTGATCCAGGATGTGGGACATGAAGTCATGGATTATGTTGGAACTTTAAGATTTAATATCTGGGTTTCAGGCTTGTGTGGGGGCCAATACCTGTTTCTTTTGGTCAATTTCTCACTTTGGCAATTCAAATGTTTACCCAATGCCTATACTGCCATTGTATTTTGGAAGTAAATAACTTATTTTGATTTTACAGACCCATAGGTCAAAGGAAATGAAATTCAAATGAGACTTAGAACTTTGGACATTATGTTAAATCAAGTTAAGATTTTAGGGGACTACCATAAAGAGATTATTGCATTTTGCAACATGAGAAGGACAGGATATTTGAGAAACCAGGGGCTGGATGATACAGTTTGAAAGTCTGTCTCCTCCAAATATCATGTTGGAATATAATCCTCAGTGTTGAAGGTGGGGCCTGGTGGGAGGTGTTTGGGTAATGGGGGTAGATCCCTCATGAATGCCTTAGTGCTGTCCTCATGATAGATTTAGTTCTCATGGTATTGGATTGTTTAAAAGTGTGTGACACCTCTCCACTTTCTCTTGTTTCTTCTCTTACCACATGACATACTTGCTCCCCCATTCACCTTCTGCCATGATTGCAAACTTCCTGAGGCCCTCACAGCAGCAGATGCCAGCACCATGCTTCTTGCATAGCTTGCAGAACCATGAGCCAAAATAGACCTATTTTCCTTATAAATTACCCAGCCTCAGATATTTCTTTATAGCAGTTCAATAATGGCCTAATCCAGCTAGCTAATCATCAAGAACTACATCTGTAATATTTATGTGAAATCCAGAAGACAAGTGGATGCATCCAAGAAACTTACCTAATAAGATTCTTTGAATTTAGGGTGGTGCAAGAAACATTTTGAGAGAGGGAGAAGGAGAAGAAAGTTAGAGAATCACAAATCTGATCTCATGATCTCACCTGTAGAATAACCTAGAAAGGGAAATAATAGTGACTCTTTTGGAAGTATGTAATCAATAAAAATAACACAAATTGGTCTACCTACAAGGACATTCTCAAAAAAAAAAATAGCTGAAGGATTTTTCTATAGAAGTATAGGTTTTTGTTTGTTTGTAATTCTAAAAATAATGACTGGGAATTATGTATTTGGAAGCTGAGGTAGTTTACTTTTTTATCCCCTTAAGTGTAAGCAAAAACCCTCAACATTATGTGTAAGACAAACATAAGAAGACTCCAGAAGATGGAGAGAGGAAAGCAAAGTTGCTAGAGGCCCAAGAAACATATCTGAATTTTCTTTTTGCCTCATGTATTGCAGTCTGAATACTAGAGAAGCTGAAAAACTGAAAATGCCAGTAGGAACAGTAAGTCCAAGAAAAGCTTCTTTTCATTTACCAAAGGAATAGAAAAGTGTCATCTTAGCAAGGCAGAAACATTCAGACAATAACTATCCTGCTCTAGCCTAACAACACAAAAAATTATAACACCTACCTCCCCAGAACAGACATACGTGCCAGCAATGTTGAGTGAGGAATTTAGGATTATGTTTTTTCCAGACTGCAATGAAGCATTCCAGGCATCAGGTTGGTATTAGAGAAGGCTGAGTAGGAATTTGTAACTTCTATCCCCACTGGACTATAACAAAGCCTCCTAATATCAGTGGAGACCAATTGGGAAGCCTGGTACTTTACACCCACCTGGTGGTAATGAGGCACCCCTCTCCCACTTTGCTAGACTGATGTTCAAGAAAATCAGTGGTGAGTTAGGACTCTCACGTTCACTAGGTTTAAAAAAGGGCACCCTCTCCATTGGTGTCAGATAAGGGCAAATTTTGGTAATAGTAATAAGGTGACCCTCCCAGCCAGGGAGTGTTTTGGGAGGCCCATCGTGGGAGCCTGAACTTCCACTCCATTGTATTAGTAAAAGGAGCTCCTCTTCCACAGCCAGTATCAATAAAGTCCAGGTGGAGGAACTAGAGTTCTACCCCAGATACCAGTAACAGAACTTCATTTCCCCTTCACCAATCAGAATAGGGTTGGAAGAGGTCTGGTAAAACACAAACCTTTAAATAAGAACCAGAGTCTTATAACACTACAAATGTGCAGGTTTTGATCAAACATCACTCTTTATTTCTTCATACCAAGAATGATATTTTAAATTGAATGAGAAAACAAAATAAACAGATGCCAAGATGAAGATTACACAGATGGTAGAATTGTCTGATAAGATTTACAAAGCATCTATCATAGAGATGCTTTTGCACAATGAGCAATTATGAATATGCTTGAAAGAAATAAAAAAAGAAACTCTTAGCAAAGAAATAGAAGATCTAAAAAATAAATAAAGGGAAATTTTGGAACTTGAACATATAACAACCAAAATTAAAAAAAAAAAAAAAAACAAAAAAAAGACTAAACTGAATAGTTGGGCTCAATGACATTCTAGAAACAAAAGAGGAATGAATCAGTGAGCTTAACAATAGGATAAAACTAATTACCAAATTAATTTCTCTTATTTTCAGATAAAATAATGTGAAAAATCAGAATTTAAAGATGTGACTATAATAAAAGTTTTAACATTGATACTTCAGTCCCAAAAGGATATGAGAAGGGGGTTGTGAATAAAATATTATTCAAATAAATTATGACTGAAAATTCCCTAAATTTAGCAGAAAAAAAAGCAATATAGGATCAAGAACCTGAGAAAACTAAAAATGTAAACTAAAAAGAATTCAAACCAAGCCCCATCATAGTCAAAATTTTGATAATTAAAGACAATGAAAAAATTTTGAAAGTTACTGCAAAAAAAAAAAAAAAAAAAAATGCATCCCATATATTGGAAAGCAATTTGAATGAGAGCTGATTTTTCAAGCACTGAAAGAACTGTCAAAATGGAATTCTACATCCAGTGAAACTGTTTTTAGTAATTAAGGGGAAATTAAGACAGTCTCAGATGAAAAAAACCTAAATCATCAGCTTATCTAAATAAGAAAAGAAAATTATAGAAGAAGGAAGCTTGAAGCATCATGAAAAAAGGAATCATGTGATCAGAAAAAATATAGGTATATTAAATACATTTTCTTCAGTTTTTTTTTTTTTTTAATTTGATGTTTAAAACAAAAAATATATCACTGCCTAATCTGGTTTGCAATGTGTGGGAAACATTTAAGAAATAAATAAAATATCTAAGTAAGTGGAGAGGTATGTAGTATTCCTGGGTTGGAAGACTCACATATGAATTCCCTCTAACTTGGTATACAGATTTAAGACAATTATCAAAATCACACCGATAAGTTTGGTCTATATAAACAAAATTATTCTACAATGCATTCGGAAGGTAAATGAAATAGAATAGTTAAAACATTTTTAAGTATAATTAAATGGAAACAAAATCTCTACCTGCTTTCAAAAATTACTATATAGCTACAGTACTATATTTGAGTTAAATGATGAACACATAAATGAATGGAACGGAATAGAGAACCCCAAAATAGCCCTATATCAATTTAGCCAACTGATTTTGACAAAAGTGGAAGACAATTTAATTGGAAAATGATAAAATCAACAAATGGTACTGTAGCAATTGCATGTTGGCATGGAGTGTTGGGGAACAAATTTGACTTAAATCTCTCATATTTAACAATATTCAACTGAAAATAGATCACAGATTTAAGTAAAAAACATAATATTGTAACACATCTAGAGCATAACAGGAGAAAATTTTCAGGATTTAAGACTTCTTGAAGAATTCTTTAAAATAACATTAAAAGCATGATCTATAAAATAAAAAAAATCGATACCTCAAAATTTACAATTTCTATTCTGTCAATGGCTCTTAAGAGAATAAAACAATGGTATAGAATGAAAGAAAATATTGGCAAACCATAAAATTGACAAATAACTCATACCTAGAATATATAAAACACCCTCAAAACTCAGTAGTTAAAAAAAAAACAAACCCAAAAAATCCAATTAGAAAAGAGAAAAGCACATGAAAAATGGATTTCACCAAACAAGGTACAGTATACAGACAGAAAAGTAAGCACATTAAGTGATTTTTCAACTTCACTAGATATTAGACCATAAATGTGAATTAAGATAGCTATGAGTTATTACCACATACCTCTTAGAAAAGCTAAAAAAAATAAAAGTAATAATAATCATAGCATTTGATGTTGGAAAGGATGCAAAGGAAGCAGATCTCTCGTACATTACAGGTGGGCAACCTAAGCAGTATAATCATTTTGGATAATAGGCATTTAAAAAAATATATATATACATTTACCATTCAACTGATCATTTGCACAAGATAATGATAAATTGTGTCTGCACAAAAACTGTACATGGCCAAAAACAAGAAATACTCAAAATGTGTTCTCAATAAGTGAATGGTTAAAAGAACTGTGCTACACAATAGCCCCCCCCCCCACACACACACACACAGAGAAATGCCTAGAAATACATCTGACAAATGTGGTGAAATATATCTATAATGAGATCTATAATAAAAATTACAAAATGTTGCTGAAACAAATTCTAGACAACACAAACAAATTAAAAAAATTCCATGCTCATAGATTGGGAAAATCAATCTTGTTAAAATTTTGTACTCTCAAACAATTTCAAGATGGAATGCTATTCCTATTAAACTACCAACAATATTTTTCAAAGAATTAGAAAAAATACTTTCAAAAATTCATATAGAACCAAGGAGCCCAAATAGCAAAAGCATCCTAAACAAAAAGAACAAAGCTGGAAGCATAATGTTACCTGACTTCAAACTATACTACAAGGTTGCAGTAACCAAAACAGTATGGTATTGGTACAAAAACAGATATATAGACCAGTGGAAGAGAATAGAGAGCCCAGAAATAAAGCTATACATCTACAACCATCTAATCTTTCACAAAGTTGACAAAAACAAGCAATGGGGAAAATATTTCCTGTTCAATAATTGATGTTGGGGTAATTGACTAGCCATATGCAGAAGATTGAAACTGGACCCCTTCCTTACACAATATACAAAAATCAACTCATGAAGGATTAAATACCTAAATGTAAAACCTATAATTACAAAAACTCTGGAAGAAAATTTAGGAAATACCATTGTAGACATAGGCCCTAGCAAAGATTTCATGATGAAGGTGCCAAAACAATTGCAACAAAAACAAAAATTCAGAAATAGGACCTAATTAACCTAACGAGCTTCTGTACAGCAAGACACTATCAAGAGAGTAAACAGACACCCTAGAGAATGGAAGAAAATATTTGCAATCTATGCATCCGACAAAGGTCTAATATCCAGAATCTATAAGAAACTTAAACAAATTAACAAGCAAAAAGACAAACAACCCCATTAAAAAGTGGGCAAAGGATATGAACTGATAATTTTCAAAAGAAGGTATACATGTGGCCAGCAATAATATGAAAAAATAATTAGCATCATTAGTCATTAGAGAAATGCAAATCAGAACCACAATTAAATACCACTTAATATCAGTCAGAATGGCTATATTAAAAAGTAAAAAAATAGTGTTCTGGCAAGGCTGTGAAGAAAACAGAATGCTTAATACACTGCTGGTGGTAACGTAAATTAGTTCAGCTGCTGTGCAAAACACTTTGGAGATTTCTCAAAGAACTTAAATAGAATTACCATTTTACCCAGAAATCCTATTATTGGTTATATACCCAAAAGAATGTAAATCGTTCTACCATGAAGACACATGCACGCAAATGTTCATTACAGCACTATTCACAATAGCATAGACATAAAATCAACTTAAATGTCCATTAGTGATAGAATGGATAAAGAAAATGTGGTAAATATATACCAGGGAAATACTCACAGACATAAAAAGGGAGAGAATATGTTCTTTACTGCAACATGGATGGATCTGGAGGCCATTATCCTAAGCAAACTAACACAGGAACAAAAATTAAATATCACTTTAATTTCTGTTAAATTAAATACCACTTTAATTTCTGTTAAATTAAATACCACTTTAATTTCCATCAAAGAAGAGAAAAACAGATACTAGGGCCTACTTAAAAGTGTAGGGTGGGAGGAGGGTGCGGATATAAAACTGCCTATCTAGTTCTTATCACCTATGTGAAAAAATAATCTGTACACCAAATCCCCACAACACACAATTTACCTAAATAACCTTCAAATGTACCCCTACCTAAAATAAATTAAAAAAGAAAGAAACTGTGGCATATCCATACTAAGGAATAACATTCAGCAATAAAATGGAACAATAAAATGGAAAAACTTGGAAGGATCTCAAAGTCATTATGATCATTGAAAAATGACAGCCTTGAGAGGTCACATACCATAGAAATCCATTTACATGGTAGTTTCAAAATGACAACCTTATACACACAAAAAACAGATTACTGATTGGAACATGGTAGGATGATTAGAGAGTGGGTGGGCTAGTGGGTGATAAAGAGACATGATGTAGCAGGTCTTTGTGGTGATGGAATAGCCCCATATCATGAATGCAGTGGTGGTTACAGAAATCTACAAATGTGAAACAATGACATCGAAGTGCACAAACTCATAAAACCAATGTCAAATGTGTAGTTATAATAATGTAAAAGGCAGCCATAACAAACTGAGTAAGTCCATGGGGTCTCTCTGTACTATTTTGCAATGTCCTGTCAATTTGTAATAATTTTAAATTTTTTAAAAGTTTTAAACAATATGACAATATAAAAAAGAATCAGTTCTGAGACTAGAATATTGAAAGTATAGACAGGTAATTTTTAGGTGAATAGGTAGACTATTAAATGGATCTATCAAATGATAGAAAAATGTTTACCTGGTAAATACTAGCATCCCCTCATAAAAATGTTCAGGTTGATATTAAGAGAAAACTTGATGAAAGTGGCTTTCAAGGTCCTTTCTGAAAAAGTATTCTTTAATGAATCTGATGAAGCAATTTGTCTTACCTTTTGTTCTTTATGATAACAGTTGCTAAGATAATGTCCATAAATTTGATAGAGATAAAAATTTCTCTTCCAACAACCTTACCCTAGAGTTAACAAGATTTTCTCTTTTCACTTCTTTGATTAACACCTTACTCTTATTATGTTCCAGCCCCTAACAGATGGCATAAAACATACCCATCATCAACATTTTAGAGTTAGTATCTGAATCAACAAATGAGCAATTGTGTAACAAATACCATGGACTTTACCACCATCTAATATCAATGAATCTTTTGAGGTCTCCATGACCAGACTGCTATTATATTAAACAAATCTGAACAAACCTTGCACCTTACCCTGAGATTGAAATAATTTTTAAAAATAAGTGTGATAGGCTTGATAATGATACTTCAAGAGGTGTTCATGTTCATTATCCCTTGTGAATATTACTTTATATAGTAAATAGGCTTTGGAGAGGTAAATAAATTAAGGATCTTGAGATGTGCAGATTTATCCTGGGCCGTAAATGTAATCACAAGGGTGTGCTCTAAGAAGTCGTCCAGACGGTCAAAGGAAGAAGGCTAAAGAAGGATTAAGAAGTTAGAGGCCAGGCCGGGCGCAGTGGCTCACGCTTGTAATCCCAGCACTTTGGGAGGCCGAGGTGGGCGCATCACGAGGTCAGGAAATCGAGACCATCCTGGCTAACATGGTGAAACCCCGTCTCTACTAAAAAAATACAAAAAATTAGCCGGGCGTGGCGGCGGGCGCCTCTAGTCCCAGCTACTCCGGAGGCTGAGGCACGAGAATGGCGTAAAACCGGGAGGTGGAGCTTGCAGTGAACCAAGATCCCGCCACTGCACTCCAGCCTGGGCGAAACTCCACCTCAAAAAAAAAAAAAAAAAAAAAAGAAGTTAGAGGCCAGTGGTTGGAGTGATGCCAGAAAAGATCTCAAGCCAAGGAACAAAGCAACTTCTAGAAGCTGAAAAAGGCAAGAAAAGTGATTCTAGAGAGAACCAAACCTATTGACATTTGCAGGACTCTTTTTGGAGTGCTGACTCTAAGAACTTTAAGATTTAAAAAATCAAGCCACTACGTTTGTGATAATTTATTACAATTACAATCATAAACTAATACCATAAGGAAAAACATTCTCCTAATTTTAACCTTTTTTTCATTTCTACCAATTACTAAAAGATTTAAAAAGCAATTAGCCATCAAATATGAAACTCACATCAATTTTGGAGTTTTTTTCCTAGAAATCTTAATATGGAATAGCTTAAATTCAAATGATATACCAAAGTATTCATTTGAAAGCCTCATAATAAAAGAACTCTCCCAATTTCCTGATTCTAAAGATAATATTTTGAGCTTCAAGTATTCTTGCCAATATTCATAATGAGTAGATACCAAGATACATATATGCTATATAGTATATATGAAAAAATGAATGAAAAGAAATTCAAACTCTAATTACAAAAGAAGTTTTTTAAAATTTCTAAGGTAAAATGGAACACACAATATTATTTTGTGTGCATGTCATTAGATAAATAAATGCATGACATAGAGGAAGAAACAATAGCACTGCTATATGAATATAATATGGTTCAACAATATTGGAGAATAATGTAGTGTAACTTAGTAAAGCTAAGGATGTATCCATGACTTACACACGTATTATTTCCTGTATATGTGCCAAGAAATAAACTCTTACTCCAAAAACATCTTTTGAAAGGAGACATCAACATGAATGGTCAAGGAATATGTTCGTAGTAAAACTGGAAAAACAAAATAACTATGAAACTACAATGACTATGAAAACTAAATCAATAATAACTAGATAACCAATAAAAACTAGAAAAACAACAAAATGGAAATCCCATAAGAAGAAAATAGTTACGTATAGTATTGATATACAGCCACTAAATACTAGAAAGAAGGGAAAATAAACTAGAGCTATGCACATCAATGTGAATGGATTGCAACCACATGCAAAACAATATATACACTACAACCCAATGCATAAAATCCAGAAATTTGAAAAAATCTAAACAATATGTTTTCTAGGAATGTATAGATATTTTATAAACTATCAAGTAAAGAAAGGACATGGTAAGCAAAGATTCAGGATGGCAGTGAGCTCTGGGGGAACAAACAGGAAAATGTAACCTAGGGGTAGGGAGGTAGGTGAGGACTGCAATAGAAAGAGGAAGGTACCATTAATATTTATTTTATTTAAGCTTTGTGTAGACGTTTATTTCAATATTTTTAAAACAAGCTTTTTTAAATTGATGATCTTTGTCACATTTTTTAAGGCAACATTCAGAGTAACCAAAGGGATGTCATACTTTTTAAGCTGGTTTGAGTTTTCATATCTTTCCTGAAAGCCTGCTATAGGGTACAACACATAATAAATTCTCAATCTTTTAGACATCACAATGCTTTTTTAGCTGAAGAACTTAAGAAAGCAAAACTCTAGTTTCATGTTAAGTTGCCATGATAAATCCTATGTCATTCATATGTTCAAAGAATATAACTGCTTATTTAGAATTATACAATAGTATCTAGAGCCTGTTATATTTATTATAGATTTAGCTCAGATTTTTCTCCTTCACCTACTGGTCTTTGAAATACTTCCTTGTTTGTCTCACTTTTTTTCCTCATGCAGCCAACCCTGCAATCAGGCTAATTTTTTTTTTTTTTTTTTTTTTTTTTTAAATGAAGGAAGTAATCACAGGCTTCTAAATCTCAGTTCTGTTATTTTTCTGTTTTTTTTTTTTTTTTTTTTTGCAATTAATTACAATCTCTGAGCTACAATGTAATTGTTATCAAGATGATAATGCACACCTCATAGGGTTTTTGTGCAGATAAAATAACGTAAAATTTTAGCAGAATTATGAGATATTGAATAAAATTTAGTACTCCTTGCTGTCTTTCCCTTATTTCAGTCTCAGGTCCATCCTTTTAGCCACACCCATAAGAGGGCTCTAACTAGCTTTTTTTTGTTACTGTTTTTCTTTGCACTTCATTTCTTCTTTACTAAACCTGCTCTGGATCTCCAATTTCCAGAGTGTTTTTGATCATTTTATTTTCAAACTACCCATTCTTCTAATAGTAATCCAGTCTTTTTTTCTGTTTTGCTCATTTTTTTGTTAAATCTCATTTTCTTGTGAACTAATACTGCCCACCTAACAGGCCAAAGTTTCTATTTTCTCATTGACATCACTGCTGTTGCTATGTTAAGGGGTCCTCTGATGACTCACAAATGAGATTAATATGTAAAGAAATTCTCACTCTTTTCTCTAAATAATTACAGTTAGTTACTCTCCCATAACTATAGTTATTATTCTCCTAATAGTTACGTTGATCATTGCCAGCATGGACACACACAGGTCCATCATGTAAATGAAAATAATTTTAATATAATTATTTTTTTAAACACAAAACTTTACATTTTATTTTTTGAAAGTATATAAGAAATTTGAGAATCAGATTATTCTTTATACTTAAATTGACACCATGTATCAACACTGTTTGGTGTTATATCCTGAGACTAGTTGAATTATTCTTTACACACTCCCCCCACCAAAAAAAAAAAAAAAAAAAAAAAAAAAAACACTTAAATCACAAAAACACAGAATTTTTCTTTCTGTGGGCATAGGAAGAGTCAAGATTTTCTTCCATGTCTAAAATTCTATAGGGACACCCTCAGAACTTTCCACACAGTTTAAGACTAGCTGTCAAAACATTTATGCAGATAGTACACTTACATACCAATACTGTAAAGACGTACAAAATTTTGTTGATATTTAATTACCTCTGTTCGTAACAAATCTCTGATGTCCATTATAGATAGTTTATATTACTAATACACCATTATTTTTACACATACTGAGGCAATTACTTGTGTTCGCGGGCTTCTTAGGCCTATTCCTATTTAATGAGTAATTAGTGGCAGATGAAACAATATTTTTGAAATTCCCAGATGTTGAGCATAAAAATATATATTTGCTTTAGTTTTAGGACTCTCAAACTTTCTGTTATGTAGGAAAGTGGAAAGTTAAAATGGGAGAAAAGACAAAGAACAAGACAGGTAGCTAAGGTATGGCAGCCTGCCAAATAGTTATGATAAGCCTGCAATATTTGCTGTGCAGCAAGTAAAATAGCACTCTGCATTGTGTAGAAGTAATTAGGGAGTGGTTCCCTAGTCTACTTTAGTCAACACTGTTTTGAGGAGGCAAAAATAATATATGAGACTGCTCTCATTAAAGGAACCTCAAAGCTAATGGGATATATTACTAGTATTGTAAATGTGGTGTTTATTTGGGGGGGAAAAAAAAAAAAACTTCAGAGAGCTGAAACCATGAGGAAGTCGTATACAAACAAGTGAAATAAGCAGATCAAATATTTAATTAAAATTGAAACTTAATCGAAGCTCGATTTTAGTATTATATGTGAATTTTATCCAACAATAATTTTCCAAATATTATAAAGTGTGAAAACTAATGTTGATATTAAGTTTTTTTCACAAGATTAAAACTCTGTCATCTTGTTATTTGCTTTACAAATTTATACTTGGCCAAAAATATTTACATAATACAAGACAGATAGTTGGATTTCCTATATATTGGTGTATTCTATTCAACCATGAAGTAGAATCTTGTTATGGGAAAGCAGTTGATCAAAATTTGTAAACAACACATAGCTAAGCATGGCAAATACACAAAGAGTAACATAATGAGGTAGTTTCTAGTCCATGGAAATTAAAGTCTCTTTAGGGAGATGATGAAACAACTGGAAGAAAAATAAACTGGAGAATGGCATATTTAAACTTCATTGTTGCGTAAAGTATATAAATATTCTAAAATTTTAGCAAATGAAAGGACTGCTCTACCTTGAATAGTAGAACGAGATATCCTAATGGAAGAATGGTTAGCTTTCATGCAGAAATCTTAGTATAATTAGGGAAGACAGTGAGAATTGCATCATTGTTATTTGTCTGAAGAGAACAGGAGCAAAAACACAACGGTAGAATATATATGAGGAGGGAGCCAAGAGAGGGAAGCAAACAGAAATGGAGGATCATAACAAAATAATGTTCCCTTAAGATGTCCATGTCCTAATCCCCAGAATTTGTGAATATGTTAGGTTATATGGAAAAGGGAATTAAGTTTGCTGATGGAATTAAGGATGATAATCAGCTCCCTAAAAATACTGAAATGATTTTGCCTTATCTAGGTTTATCCAATGTAATTAAAAGATTACTAAAATTTAACAAGGAAAATAGAAGAGTTAGAATCAAAGAGGCAGATGTAACTACAGAAGAAAAATTGGAGCTATGGGTAGTATTCAAGTCAACTATGCTAGCTTTGAAAATGAAAGAAGAGGGTATCCAACCAAGGAACACTGGCAGCCTCTACATACTGGAAAAGGTAAGGAAACAGACTATCCCCCACAGCCTCCAGAAATGGATGAAGCCTATTATTAGTCTGTTTTCACACTGCTATAAAGATGCTACTTGAGACTGGGTAATTTGTTAAAAAAAAAAAAAAAGAAAAAGAAAAAAAGAAAAAAAGGTTTAATTGGCTCACAGTTCAACAAGGCTGGGGAGACCTCAGGAAACATACAATCATGGTGGAAGGAGAAGCAGGCACATCTTACATGGCAGCAGGAGAGAGAGCGAGTGAAGGGGAAACTGTCAAACACTAATAAAATCATGAGATCTCATGAGAAATCACTCACTATCATGAGAACAGCAAAGCAGAAACTTCCCTCGTGATCCAATCACCTCCCACCAAGTCCCTCTGTTGACACGTGGGGATTATGGGGATTACAATTTGAGATGAGATTTGGGTGGAGACACTGAGCCAAACCAAATTATTCCATCCCTTACCACTCAAATCTCACATTTTTTTTTTTTTTTACATTTCTAAACCAATCATGCTTTCTACAGTCCCCCAAAGTCTTAACACTTTCCAGTCTTAACTCAAAAGTACAAGTCCAAAGTCTTATCTGAGACAAGGCAAGTCCCTCCCACCTTTGAGCCTGTAAAATCAAAAACAAGTTAGTTACTTCCAAGATATAATGGGGGTACAGTCATTGGATAAGTCCTCCTATTCTAAATGGGAGAAATTGGCCAAAACAAAGAGGTTATAGTCCCCAGGAAAGCCTCAAATCCAGCAGGGCAGTCATTACATCTTGGGCAGCTTTTCCCTGTGGCTTTGCAGGGCACATCCCTTATCCCAGCTACTTTCATGAGCTGGTGTTTAGTGTCTGTGGCTTTTCCAGTGCACAGTGCAGGCTGTTGGTGGATCTACCATTCTGGGTTCTGGAGTACCGTGGTCCTCTTATCAAAGCTCTGCTAGGCACTACCCCAGTGGAGACTCTGTGTGAAGACTGAAACCCCACATTTTCCCTCTTCACTGCCCGAGCAGAGGTTCTCCATGGGGACTCCCTCCCTGCAGCAGACTTGCCTGGACATCCAGGCATTTCCATATATGCTCTGAAATCTAGGTGGAATTTCCCAAACCTCAATTCTGTGGACCTGCAGGTTGGACCTAAATTCAACTTTGGACCTCAATTTAACCTCTGTGCACCTGCAGGCCCAACATTATGTGGAAGCCACCAAGGCTTGGGGCTTTCACCCTCTGAAGCAACCTGAGTTGTACCTTGACCCCTTTTAGCTATGGCTAGAGTTGGAATGGCTGGGACACAGGGCACCAAGACCCAAGGCTGCACACAGCCTGGCTCATGAAACCATTTTTCCCTCCTAGGTCTCCAGGTCTGTAATAGCAGGGGCTGTCCCCAAGAACTCTGATATGCCTTGGAGACATTTTCCCCAGTGTCTTGGTGTTAACATTTGCTTCCTTTTTCCTTATGCAAATTTCTGCAGCCAGCTGAATTTCTCCCCAGAAAATAGGTTTTCCTTTTCTATGGCTTGTCAGGCTGCAAATTTGTCAAATTTTATGGTCTCCTTTTCTTTTAAACATAATTTCCAATTTCCGATCATCTGTCCCAAGTTCAAAGTTCCACAGTTCTCTAGGGCAGGAGCAAAATGCTGCCAGTCTCTTTGCTAAAGCATAGCAAGAGTCACCTTTGCTCCAGATTCCAAGAAGTTTTTCATCTCCATCTGAGACCACCTCAGACTAAACTTCATCGTCCACATCATTATCAGCATTTTGGTCACAACCATTCAAGTCTCTAGGAAATTCCAAACTGTCACACATCTTCCTGTCTTCTTCTGAGCCCTCTAAACTGTTTCATCCCCTGCCTATTACCCAGTTCCAAAGTCGTCCACACTTCCTGATTAGCTTTATAGCCGTATCCAACTCCACTGGTACTAATTTACTATATTAGTTCCATTTTCATGCTGCTGTAAAGACACTTCTCAAGACTCGGTAATTTATTTTAAAAAGAGGTTTAATTGATTCACATTTCCACATGACTGAGAAGGACTCATGTAACTTACAATTTTGGTGGAAGGGAAGGCACATCTTACATGGCATCAGGAGAGAGGGTGTGTGAAGGAGAAACTGTCCTACACTTATAAAACCATTAGATCTCATGAGAACTCACTCAATATTATGAGAACAACATGGGGGAAAACTGCCTTGACCCCATGATCCAATCCCCTCGCACCAAGTCCCTCCCTCAACATGTAGGGATTATAAAGAATACAATTCGAAATGAGATTTGGGTGGGAACACAGAGCCAAACCATATCAAGCGCTAATGAGACTTTATTTTAGTTCAATAAGACCTGTCTTGTTCTAACCTACAGCATTATAAGTATAGGGGAGGCAAAATTTTACCTCTACCTTCTTACAGCCCCCTGCTGAACCTGGGAATTAAATTGACATGAATAGATTTACAGGAGAAAAGCATACAAGTGTAATATGCTTGACACAAGGGAGCTCTCATAAGGAAATTAAGACTCAAAGATGTGGCAAAATTTATATACCTTTGTAGTAGGTTCAGCAAATAGAGGCAATTGAGGAAAAGTGACTATATTATATGGTGAGACTAAAGGAAGATAATAATTATTTTAACAAGGTCTAGTTGTACAAAATTTTCTTGTTTATGGCTGCCCATCCCAAAATGATTCTTTTCTCTTGGTACAGAAGGGCATCTTTCACATGGGAGTTTTTAATCTCTTATTTGCAGGAGAATATTGGAATGCCCTTCTTGCATCTGCTATTTTTCAAGTGCCTTTAAATTGAAGTAAACCTTATGTCAAAGTGACATATTTTGGGGTGGAATATTCTGCCACCATTCATAAGATAATATATTTGTATTCCTTTATACCACTATGTTTGTGGTAATTTGTTCTGGAATGCCTAGAAGCTTGAATCATCATCATTCTAAGGGTAAGAATCAATATTCAGATAAAGAGGGATATCCTTTATTATTAGTGTGAGAATGAAAATCAACAAAAAATAGGAAAAATATACATTTTTAAGTCAAACGTTGGTGACAAAAATAACTGAAGAGAAATGTGGATGATAAATATATTTTTTCTAAAGATATAAAATGGCAATCTACTAGACGATTCTTTTCAATGATTGTTTAGTTACTATTTGTATAAGACTTATGTAAAATTACCAAACTTTTTTTTGAATAGCAATAATTTAATTTAGTATGAATTGGATTAACATTTACAATGGAGGTATAATATGTAGATAAAAGTATTTTACTGAAGTAGGAGAATTTCAGATATGTACATATAATATGCACCATATATAGTAAAACATGTCATTCAAATGTATAAATATAATTACCTCAATTTTATTTTTAATAGGCATACTCATTACAAAAGAGAAATCTGTAAGATAATGATGACTTCAAGTCTATTTTCAATTTAAATTATATAATCAATTTATAATTATCTATATTAACGATAAATTTAGATTTACATACATTGAATTAATCACTTGCAGCATAATTCACATAATGACTATTACAAATAATAAACATAAGATTCTGTAGTTTATTTAATCATGGATCCATCCTCAGTCCACCATATTGTTTTAAGTTAGTAACACCAAATTCCTCACAAACTATAAGTAACTCCTCTTTTCCTTTGTTGTTCTCCATTATTTTGAATGGAAATAGTTTGACTATTTCAAAATATGGACTAAGGTTTTTACCTAGTTCTTTTTTCAAATATAACCCAAAGACATTTTATTGATTTAAGCATATTTTATATCAATGGTTTTGAGATTATTTTGTTTGCATTAACAAGTGAATATTTCAAACCAGCAGCCCTCAAGTCTTTCAGTAACATGGAAACACCTATCCATATATTCAGTTATTCCATTATATCTCTGTGAACAAGAATGAGCTGTGAGGATGAACATTGACATGTAAACTTCAGTCTTTCATGCCTTCTCATTTTATAGAGTTACCTATGTTTAACACTGGTTCCATAATAACACTTCAGTGACAAATGCTTTCAACTAGGAGTAATAGTTGATGAAGGAAACAGAATAAAGGGTATAACGATTTGTATAATAATCACATTGTGATAATGAATTGCTTTATTCTTTATTTCCTGTAGAACTATATACTTAGCCATGAACAATAAGCATACAAAAACATAAGAATGAGTTATTTAGCAGTTATGTTATCTTTTATAAGTAGTGTAAACTGCATAATAGTTTAATATCTCTTTTAGCTTTCAGGTTTCTTTTATTTATTCACTATGATTTTCCTCATATTTGAGAAATGTTAAAAATATTTATCAATAAAAATTGAAGATACTAGATTCCAGTTCTCTCAAATAATAAATATTTGATTTTATTTACCTAAAAAAAGAATTTACAGAATTTATAGGCCATCATCTTCCCAGCTACAGAATATTAATAAAATGAACACTAATAAATGTGTGTTTATATATGCACATATTTCTTAGCCTTCAGGTACCCAGCATTTATATATAAATTATTATATGTAAATGATATATGATATATAAATCATTTGCATATAAATGATGTGTACATGAAGGCTAATAAAGAGTTTCTCACTATAGAATTATTATTTCTGGCTGCATGATAAAATGTTTCTCAAAACATCTGCTCTGTGGGCTTTTTGAGATTCTTGATATCAAAACTATCTTTATAATAACAGATGTTACTTGTCTTTTTCACTTCTTTGACACTTGCATTGATAGTGCAAAAACAGTAGTGGATGAGAGTACTCGCACAAATTAGAGCAATGACGTCAAACTGTAATTATAGTCTCTTGCAGAAATTAAAATATCAATTTCAGTCAAAATAAGCCAATAAAATGTCTTTATTTGTTTAAATAAAATATATGCTTTTTAAAAAATACAGACTTTAAAAAATACTTCTTGTAACAAAATATGTTTATTCCAACTTCAGCATTTGGCAGATATTTTCCTAAAAATGAAAAAAGTGAGCCTTCCACTTCAAGGAAAAAAAAAAAAGGACAGTATTTCTATCTAATGAGAAAAATTAAGCTATTATGAGAAAATTAGAATTTTGGAAAATTTGTATGTTACCATAACTTGACAGCTTTCCAAGAAGACTTTTCATCAATAGTCATATTAACACATGTAATTTTATTTTGATATCTTAAAATGAAAAGTGATAACATTTATGCAATTAATTACATAATACAGTGAAGCAGTATTTTTCAAATGACCAATATACGATGTCGAAAATCACTTATGGGTAAAATATCATTTTAAAGTGCAAGCTAAACCAAGAGCTTTTAACACTTGAGTACTAAAGTTTAGTCGTAAGCTTTCAGATTCTACATTGCAACTTACTTTATGAAATATATCATGTGGGGAGTTTGATATGGTAACCAAAAAAAAAAATTCACTATTATGTTAAAATATTATTATAATACTTTGCTTTTCTAACTACATATATGTCAAAACTCTGCTTTTCTTCATTTGTTTCAGTCAAAGGAACATATTAAAATTATTGTCTTCTACAGTAAGTAATTAATGAGATTTATATATATGTAAATCTCTACCTCTATCACTAATTTTTATTATTCTGGGATATATAATAATTATTCATTTTTATAAAAGATATGCACCATTTTTTTCCAAAGTAGAATTAGTTTTACCCTGTTGTTATATTAATTATTGAATACTCAAATTTTTAATTTTTGTATTTTAATATGGAAATCATTAACAGAGATAGCCACTTTAAAAAAGCCCTTTAAAAATCTCAAAGCTTTGTAAGAAAGGAGGAAAATATTGATTGAGAGGATCAAGATTTTTTTTCTGGATTATTCACTTTTTATATTGATAAAATTTGCATGTCTTTACCATGTACAACGTGATTTTTAAAGTATGTACAGTGTGAAATGGCTAAATGAAGCTAAATAACATATACATTACCTCACTTACTTATTTTTTTGTGGTGAGAGCACTCACAATCTGCTCTCAGCAATTTTCAAGAATACAATCATTACTATTAACTATATTCACCATATTGTACAATAGACTTATTTAACCTACTGCTTCTATCTAACTGAAATTTTGTATTATTGAACCAACATCTCTTCAACCCTCACCCCAGCCACTAGTAACCACTATTTTATTCTCTACGTTTATTAGTTCAATTTTTTAAATTCCATATAAAAGGAGATCATGTAGTCTTTTTATTTCTGTACCTGGCTTATTTCAGTTAATATAATGTTCTCCAGGTTCATTTATGTTTTTACAAACGACAGAATTTATTTCTTTGTAAGACTGAATAATATTTCATTGTGTATATATGCTACATTTTATTCATTCACCCATTGATGGACATTTGGATTGATCATCGTTCCTTATGCACATGGAGTTTACCTGTTTAATGAGGAAGACAAATTTATTTATAGGGACAGAGTGAGACTCCATCTCAAAAAAATATATATTTATAAATAAATAAATTCATGCATATGCCATCAAACAAGTAAATAATAGATTGTCTTTGAATATATTTTAGTTAACTCCTTTGCTTGACTCTATCATGTAATACTCTTTATTCTGTTTCAGAGAAGTCTGACCTGTATAGATTATATTAGAAGGCTCTTTTACACAAGAATAATTGAGTTATTGTTCTTCCTATGCTATGCTATCCCTTATTGTTTTTCCTGTGCTATTTACAAAAGAAAGCATTAAAAGTTATGTATCTGTAAAATATATGTATGGATTTGTTAACCAGAATAATATTTTTTAAAATAGTAGGTGCAGCGAGAGGGAAGAAAGTCAAGAAGGCTGACTAAAATCCCCTCGTGATCTTTCCCTCCACAGGAATACCAAATTGAACAACTACCCATACACAAAAAAATACCTTCATAAAAACCAAATCTCAGATGGGTGATCACAGTACCTGATTTTCACATATTATTAAGAAAAGAGACACCAAATAAGGTAGAAAAGACAGTCTCGAATTGCCTACACCACTCCCTAACTCCCGGCAGAGGCTATGTGGCACAAAGATTATCTGTGCACTTGTTGGAAGGAGAGTGCAGTGACTGTGGGATTTTGCATTGGAAATCAGTGCTGACCTGTCATACTGGAAAGCAGCATGAAGCAGAATTCAGCTGGCACCTACGGAGAAAGCACTTAGACCAGCCCTAGCCACAGGCAAATCATCCAACCCAGCAGTTGAAACTTGAGTTCCAGCAAGCTCCGCTGCTGTGAGTTAAAGTGTTCTGGAATCCTAAATAAAGTTGAAAGACAGTCTGGGCAACAAGGGACTGCAATTCTTGAGCAAGTCCTGGTGTTATTCTCGGCTGAGAAGCAGTGGACTTGAGGTGTATGTGACCAAGTAAGACACCAACTAGGACAGCTAAGTCAGTGCGTGCATCACCTCTTTCCTAACCCCAGGCGGCAGCGCTCACAGCTTCATGAGAGTCAGCTTTCCTTTGATTGAGGAGAGGTGAAGGGAAAGTAAAGAAGACTTTGTCTTTTCAACTTGGATGATAGCTCAGTCACAGTAGAATAAAGTACCAAGCAAAGTCCTGAGGACCCCATTCTAGGCCCTAGTTTCCAGATGACATATCTAGACACACCTTGTGCGAGAAAGGAACCTGCTGCCTTGAAGGGAATAAAGAAGTTCTTGTAGGATTTATCACATACTGGATAAAATCCCTTGGGCACAGAATAATCAACAGTGGTGGCAAGGCAGTACTTGCCACAGGTCTTTAGTCATCCTCAGAGAAATACTGACTTCAAATGGGACCCAGCACATTGCCAACTTTGTTAGCCACAGGAGTGCTTGTGTCACCCAGCTCCCAAATCCAAGCAGCTCAGCAGAGAGAAAGAGAGAGAGAGAGAAGGAGAGACTCTGTTGTTTGAGAGAAAGTAAGGGAAGGAAACAAAAACCTATGTCTGGTAATCCAGAGAATTCTCCTAGTTCTCACCCAAGACCATCAAGGCAGCATATCCATGAGTCTGGAAAAATCACAGCAACACTGGGCTTGGGGTACCCTCTAATGCAGATACAGCTGAAGTGACCAAAGGCATAGACTGCAACACCCAAATTCTATCAAATACTTGAAAAGCCTTCCCAAGAAGGATAAGTAAAACACACCCAACGTGCAAAGACCACAATAAATACCTGAATATTCAATGCCTAGACACCAATGAATATCCACAAGCATTAAGACCATCCAAAAAAACATGACGTCACCAAATGAACTAAATAAGGTACCAGTGACCAATTTGATACATATGTGACCTTTCAAACAGATAATTCAAAATAACTGTTTTGAGAAAACTCAAATCCAAGATAACACAGAAAAGGACTTCAGAATCCTATCAGAGAAATTTAAGAGATTTAAATAACTTTTAAAAATCAAGCAGAAATTTTGTAGTTGAAAAAACCAATACAAATACTGAAAAATGCATCAGAACTTAACAGCAGAACTCAACAAGCAGAAGAAAGAATTGGTAAGCTTGAAGACAGGCAATTTGAAAATACACAGTCAGAGAACCAAAATAATAATAACAATAAAAAGAATAAAACATGAAAACAGGAAGTAGAAAATAGCTTCAAAAGGGCAAATCTAAGTTTTTGGCCTTAAAGAGGAAGTAGAAAGAGAGAAATCAGGGTAGAAAGTTTATTGTCAGCATCATCCTGATACAAAAACCTGGCAAAGTAACAACAAAGAAAGAAACTTCAGGACAATATCTTGATGAATACTGATGCAAAAATCTTCAACAAAATACTTGCAAACTGAATTTAGCAACACATCTAAAAGCTAATCTACCACAATCAAGTAGGTTCTATCTCTGGGATAAGAGGTTGTTCCAACATACATAAATCAATACACGTGATGCATTGTATAGAAGGAACTCAGAATAAAAACCACATGATTATCTCAATAGATACAGAGAAGGCTTTCAATAAAATTCAACATCCCTTCATATTAAACACTCTCAGTAAACTAGGTATTGAAAGAAGATACCTCAAAATAATAAGAGCCATTTATGACAAACCCACAGCCAACATCATACTGAATGCACAAAAGCTGGAAGCATTCCCCTTAGAAACCAGCACAAGACAAGGATGCCCTCTCTTACCACTCTTATTCAACGTAGTATTGGAAGTCCTGACCAGAGCAATTGGGCAAAAGGAAGAGATACAATAGATTCAAAAAGGAAGAAGGAAAGTCAAACTATCCCTGTTTGCACATGACATGATTCTATATTTAGAAATCCACATAGTCTTGACCCAAGGTCTCCTTAAGCTGATAACTTCAGCAAAGTTTCAGGATACTAAATCAATGTACAACAATTATTCATATTCCTATAGACCAACAAGAGTCATGCTGACAGCCAAATCATAAATGCAGTCTCAATCACAGTTGCCACAAAAATAATAAAATATGTAGGAATACAGCTAACCAGTGAGGTGAAAGATCTCTACAATGAGAGTCACAAAACACTACTTAAAATGGAATGGACAGGAAGAATCAATATCATTAAAATGACCATACTGCCCAAAACAACTTATAGATTTAATGCTATCGCTGTATCAAACTACCAATGACATTCTTCATAGAACTAGATAAAACTATTTTAATATTCATATAGAACAGCAACAACAAAGACTATATAGCCAAGACAATTTTTTTCTTTTGTCGTTGAGACACAGTCTCATTCTGTCATCCAAGCTGGGGTGCAGTGGTGCAGTCATGACCCACTGTAACCTCGACCTCCTGGATTCAAACAGTCCTCTTACCTCAGCCTCCCGAGTAGCTGGGACTACAGGAATGTGCTACCACGCCCACCATGTGTACTTTTAGTAGAGAGAAGGTTTCGCCATGTTGCTCAGGCAGTTCTTGAACTCCTGGGCTTAAGTAATCCACCTGCCTCAGCGTCCCAAAATGCTGGGATTATAAGTGTGAACCACTACACCTGGCCTAGCCAAGGCGATTCTAAGCAAAAAGAACAAGTCTAAAGGCATCACGTTGTGTCAGGAATTTATCCCTTCCAGTGGGTTCTATGTCTTGCTAACTTCAAGAATGAAGCTGCCAACCCTTGCGGTGAGTGTTACAGTTCTTAAAGATGGTTTGTCTGGAGTTTGTTCCTTCAGATGTTCAGATGTGTCTGGAGTTTCTTCCTTCAGGTGGGTTCGTGGTCTCTCTGACTTCAGGAGTGAAGCTACAGATGTTTGCAGTGAGTGTTACAGCTCTTAAACGTAGTACCGACCCAAAGAGTGAGCAGCAGCAAGCTTTACTGTGAAGAGCTAAAGAACAAAGCTTCCACAGCTGGAAGGGGACCCAAGCGAGTTGCTGCTGCTGGCTGGGGGGGGCCTGCTTTTATTCCCTTATGTGGCCCCACCCATGTCCTGCTGATTGGTCAATTTCACAGAGCCCTGATTAGTCCATTTTATGGAGTACTGATTGGTCCATTTTTACAGAGTGCTGATTGGTGCATTTTCAAACCGTTAATCTAGACACAGAGCACTGATTCGTGCATTTTTACAGAGTGCTAATTGGTCCATTCTTACAGAGTGCTGATTGGTGCATTTACAAACCTTTAGCTGGATACAGAGTGCTGATTCCTATGTTTACAATCCTTTAGCTAAACAGAAAAGTTCTGCAAGGCCCCACTCAACCCAGGAAGTCCTACTGGCTTCACCTCTCAATGTTACCCTACATCAAACTGTGCTACAGGGCTACAGTAACCAAAACAGCAGTGTGCCTCTACAAAATCAGACACGTAGACCAATAAAACAAAATAGAAAGCCCAGAAATAAGGCCGTACACCTACAACCATTTGATCTTCAACAAAGCTGACAAAAACAAACAATGAGAAAAGAACTTCCTATTCAATAAAAGGTGTTGGGATAACTGGAAAGCAATATGCAGAATATTGAAACTGGACCCCTTTCTTACATCATATACAAAAATCAACTCATGATATATTAAAGACTTAAATGTAAGACCCAAAAATCTACAAAAAAACAAACAAACAAACAAACAAAACAAACAGAAAACCCTGGAAAGCAACATACACAATACTACTCTGGGTATAAGAACTGGCAAACATTTCATGAGAGAGATGCCAAAAGCAAATGCAACAGAAGTAAAAATTGATAACTATGACCTTATTAAACTTCAGAGCTTCTGAACAGCAAAAGAAACCATCAACAGAATAAACAACCTATAGATTGGGAGAAAATATCTACAAACTATGCATCTGACAAAGGTGTAATATCCAGCACCTATAAAGAACTTAAACAAATTTACAAGAAGAAAACAATCCCATTTAAACAATGGGCAAAGGGCACAGATAGAAACATTTTAAAGGAAGAAATATATATATATATAAAAAGCATATATATAAAAAAACCTCTATATCACTAATCATTACAGAATTGCAAATCAAAACCATGATAAGATACCATTTCACACAAGTCAGAGTGGCTATTACTAAAAAGTCAAAAAATAACAGATTCTGACAAGGTGATGGAGTAAAGGAAACACTTATACACTGTTGGTGAGAGTCTAAATCAGTTCAACCATTGTGAAAAGCACTGTGGCAATTCCTCAAAGAACTAAAAACATGAAGTTTCACTCAACCCAACAGTCCCATTACTGGGTATATCCTCAAAGGAATGTAATCAATCTAACCTAAAGATACACATACACACATATGTTTACTGCAGCATTATTCACAATAGCAAACATGTAAAATCAACCCATATGCCCATCAATGGTAGACTGGACAAAGAAAATGTGTTACATAGATACCATGGAATACTATGCAGCAATAAAAAGAATGAGATCATGTCTTTTGCAGGAACATGAATGAATCTGAAGACCATTGACCTTAACAAACTAATGTAGAAACAGAAAATCAAATACTGCATTTTCTCACCTATAAGCAGGAGCTAAATGATGAGGACACATAGACATGAAGAGGGAAACAACAGGCATCGGGGTCTACTTGAGATTGGAGGGTGGGAGAAGGGAGAGGATCAGAAAAAATAACTATTGTGTACTAGGCTTAGTATCTGGGTGATGAAATAATCTGTACAACCCTTGTGATATATATAACAAACCTGTATAACAGGTTTTTAACAGAGAACTTCCCAAAGAGAAAGATATCAATACCCATGTATAAGAAGGTTGTACAACACTTAACAGATTTAACCCAAACAAGAATATGTGAAGATATTTATTAGTGAGACTCCCAAAGGTCAATGATAAAAAAAGGATTCTAATAGCAAAAAGAGAAAATAAACAAATAACATAAAAAGGAGCTCTACTATATCTGACAGTAGACTTCTCAGTGCAAACCTTACAGGCTGGGAGGGAGTGGCATGACATACTTAAAGTGCTAAAGGAAAAAAGTCGTTTATTCTAGAATAATATATCCAGTTAAAATATCCTTTAAACACGAGGGACAAATATGTTCCCAGACACACAAAACCTGAGGTATTTTGTCAACACCAGAACCACCCTGTAATAAATGCTAAAGGGAATTCTTCAGTCTGAAATAAAAGAATGTTCATGAGCAATAAGAAACAATCTGAAGGTACAAAACTCACTGGTAGTATTAAGCACAGAGAAACACAGAATATTATAACACTATAATTGTGGTATGTGAACTATTCATGTCTTGAAGAGAAAGATTAAAATATGAACCTATCAAATAATAACTACAAAACTTTTCAAGGCACAGGTAGTAAAATAATACATGAATAAAAACAACAAAAATAAAATTTGGAGGATGAAGTTTACAGTTTATATTAGTTTTCTCTGTTTATGCAGTGTTGTCATTTATTTAAAATACAAATTAAAAGATATCATGATAATGTTAAATTTTAAAAAATACAATAGATATAAAAAACAAAAAGGAAAAATACAAAACAGAAGATCAGAGAAAACTACCTTTGCTAAAAGGAAGACAGGAAGGAAGAAAACAAACAAACAAAAAAAAGTGAAGACCACAAAACAAACGGAAAACAAACAAAATGGCAAGAGTAAGTTCGTACTTAATAATATCATTTTAATTGGACTAAACCCTCCAATTAAAAGACATAGGGTGGTTGAATGCATAAAAAACAAGACTAAATGACCTATTACCCCAAAGAAGCACATTTCATCTATAAAGACACACATAGAATAAAAATAAAGGTAAAGAAAATATATTCTATGCAAATAGAAACCTAAAGAAAGTACAGGAATTCAGGCTAGAAGCTGTGACTCATGCCTTTAATTCCAGCCCTTTGGGAGTCTGAGGCAAGTGTATCGCTTGAGCCCAGGAGTTGAGACCAGTCTGGGAAGCTGAAAAGACTCCTTCTCTACAAAAAAATAATTTTGAAAATTTAGCTGGGCAAGGTCATAGACATCTGTGGTCTCAGCTACTCAGGAGGATTAGGTGGGAGGACATTTGAGCCCAGGAGTTTGAAACTACAGTGAGCTCTAATTGTGCCACTGCACTCCAGCCTCAGTGACAGAGTGAGACTCTCTCTCAAAATTAAATGAAATTAGCTTAAATTTTTAAACAGATTAGGAGTAGCTACAGTTATATCAAACAAAATAGATTTAAAGACAAAAACTATTAATGAGACAAAGAAAATCATTATATGATGATAAGATGTCAATTCAGCAAGAAGGTATAACAATTAGAAGTATGTACCCAGTACTGGAGCATCCGGATATATAAAGCAAATATTATTAGAGCTAAAGAGAGAAATAGACCTTAATGTAATAATAGCTGGGGACTCCAACACCGAACTTTGAGCACCAGACTCACCTTATAGAGAGAAAATCAACTAAAAATGGTCAAACTTAATCTGCACTATAAACCAAATGTGCCTAGTAAATGTTTACGAACAATTTATCCAGTAGCTGCAGAAAATGCATTCTCCTCAGCAGTTGGGCCATTCTCAAGGATAGACCATGTGTTGGGCTACAAAGTCTTTAAATATTCAAAGTCTTTAAAAATTCAAAAAGAAGAAATTATATAAAAATCTACTTTAGCACAATAAAATCTATTTTAGCACAATAAAAAAAACTAGAAATCAACAACAAGACAAATTTTGGAAAGTATACAAACATATGGACCTTTAAATAATATGCTCCTGGATGATGAATGGGTCATGAAGAAATTAAGTAGGAAATTAAAATTTTTCTTGAGACAAATGAAAATGGAAACGTGACATACCCAAAACCTATGGAATATAGTGAAAATAGTAGTAAAAGGAAAGTTTATAGCAATAAACATCTACATCAAAAAAGTAGAAAAACTTTAAATAAACAACTTAACAATACATCTTGAGGAATTAGAAAACTAAGAAGAAAACAAATCCCAATTTAGTAAAATAAAAGAAATATAAAGATTAGAGCAGAAATAAATGAAATGAAGATGGAAAACCATACAAAAGATCAATGAAATAAATAGTTGTTTTTTTGAAAAGAAAAAGCAAATTGACCAACCTTTAGACTGATTAAGAAAGAAAGAAAGAAGACACAAATAAATAAAATTGGAGGTGAAAGAGGAGACATTACAACTTATACTGCAGAAATTCCAAAGATCACTGGATGTTACTATGAGCACCTATATACCTATACATTGGTAAACCTAGAGGAAAGGAATACATTCCTTGACACATAAAACCTACCAGGAATGAACCATGAAAAACTCCAAACCTGAACAAACCAACACAATAAATGAAATTGACTTATTACTTGTAAGTATAATAATGAATGTTTACTAAACCTCATTAGTTGTGCTGGTCTGTTCAGGTTTTGGATTTCTTCATGGTTCAATTTGTAATAAAAAGTCTCTCAGCAATAAATAAATAAATAAATAAAAGCCCGGGATCTGTGTTTTCACTGCTAAATTTTACCAAACATTTAAAGAAAAACTAATACCAGTCCTACTCAAAGTACTCTGAAAAATAGAGGAGAAATGAATACTTCCAAACCCATTCTATGAGAATGGTATTATCCTAATAGAAAAAACTAGAAAAAGACACATCAAAAAAGGAAACTATAGGTCAATATCTCTGATGAATATTGATGGAAAAATCCTCAACAGAATACTAGTAAGCCAACTTCAACAATACTTTAGAAAGATTATCCATTATGACCAAGTGAAATTTATCCTAGGGAAGCCAAGGTGATTTGACATTTTCAAACAAATCAGTGCGATACATCATATCAACAGAATGAAAGTCAAAAAACTTATGATAATTTCAACTGATGCTAAGAAACCATTTTATAAAATTCAAAATTCCTTTATCATAACATCTTTCAAAAAGCAGAGTATAAAATGAACATATCTCAACACAGTAAAAGCTATCTATGACAGACCTGCAGTTTGTAGCATATAGGATGGAAAAAAAAAAAAAAAAACCACTGAAAGTGTTTTCTCTGTGATCTGGAACAATACATGAACACACACTTTCACTGATGTTATTCAACACAGTACTGGAAGTCCTAGCTAGGACAATTAGTCAAGAGAAAGAAATAAAGAGCATCCAAATTGGAAAGGAAAAAGTCAAATTATCCTTGTTTTCAGATGATATGATCTTATATTTGGAAAAATCTAAAGACTCCACCATAAAAATTATTAAAACTGATAAACAAATTGAGTAAAAGTGAAGGATACAAAATCAATAGGCAAAAACCAGTGACATCTTCATATGTGAATAGTGAACAATCTTAAAAGAAATTAGGAAAGCAATCCTATTTACAATAGCTACAAATAAAATAAAATTCTTGGGAATAAACTTAACCAAAATAGTGGAAGATCTCTGTAATGGAAACTATAAAACACTAATGCAAGAAACTGAAGTACACATAACAAACTGGAAAAGTATGCCATGTTCATAGATTGGAAGAATCAATATTATTAAAATGTTCATACTACCCAAACCATTCACATGAAATCCCTATACACATTCAACGAAATTCCTATCAAAATACCAATAACATTCTAACAGAATAAAAAAAGTAAACTTAAAATTTATATACAGCCCCCCAAAGACCCAGAATTGCCAAAGCTATTCTAAAGAAAAAGAACAAAACTAGAGGAATCACATTACCTGACTTCAAATTATACTACAGAGCTATTGTAACCAACCAGCATGGTACTGGCATAAAAACAGAAACATAGACCAGTGGAGCAGAATAGAGAGTCATGAAATAAATCCATACATCTACAGTGACCTCATTTTGAAAAATGTACCAAGAACGTACACTTGGGAAAGGACATTCTCTTGGTACTGGGAAAACTGGTTATCCATATGTAGAAGAATGAAACTAGATCTCGATCTCTTACTGTATACAAAAATCAAATGAAAATGGGTTAAATATTTAAATCTAAGACCTCAGACTATGAAACTACTAAAAGAAAGCGTTGGGGAAACTCTCCAGGACATTTATCTACTAAAGCTTTCTTAAGTGATATCCCATAAGCACAGTCAGCCAAAGCAAAAATGGACACATGAGATCACATCAAATTAAAGAGCTTTTGCAGGGAGCGGAGCAAGATGGCTGAATAGGAACAGCTCCAGTCTCCAGCTCCCAGCACGAGCAACACAGAAGACAGGTGATTTCTGCATTATCAACTGAGGTACTGGGTTCATCTCACTAGGGAGTGCCGGACAATCGGTGCTGGTCAGCTGTTGCAGCCCGACCAGCGAGAGCTGAAGCAGGGCGAGGCATGCCTCACCTGGGAAGCACAAGGGGGAAGAGAATCCCTTTTCCTAGCCAGGGGAACTGAGACACACACCTGGAAAATCAGGTAACACCCACCCCAACAATGCGCTTTAAGCAAACGGGCACACCAGGAGATTATATCCCACACCTGGCCGGGAGGGTCCCACGCCCACGGAGCCTTCCTCATTGCTAGCACAGCAGTCTGCGATCTAACCGCAAGGCAGCAGTGAGGCTTGGGGAGGGCCACTCACCATTGCTGAGGCTTAAGTAGGTAAACAAAGCCCTAGGAAGATCGAACTGGGTGGAGCTCACAGCAGTTCAAGGAGGCCTGCCAGTCTCTGTAGACTCCACCTCTGGGGACAGGGCACAGCTAAACAACAACAACACAACAACAAAAAGCAGCAGAAACCACTGCAGACGCAAGCTTTGAAGAGAGCGGTGGATCTCCCAACACGGAGGTTGAGATCTGAGAACAGACCCACTGCCTGCTCAAGTGGGTCCCTGACCCCTGAGTAGCCTAACTGGGAGACATCCTCCACTAGGGGCAGACTGACACCCCACACCTCACACGGTGGAGTACAACCCTGAGCAGAAGCTTCCAAAGCAAGAATCAGACAGGTACACTTGCTGTTCAGCAGTATTCTATCTTCTGCAGCCTCTGCTGCTGACACCCAGGCAAACAGAGTCTGGAGTGGACCTCAAGCAATCTCCAACTGACCTACAGCTGAGGGTCCTGACTGTTAGAAGGAAAACTAACAAACAGGAAAGACACCCACACCAAAACCCCATCAGTACGTCACCATCATCAGAGACCAGAGGCAGATAAAACCACAAAGATGGGGAAAAAGCAGGGCAGAAAAGCTGGAAATTCAAAAAATAAGAGCGCATCTCCCCCTCCAAAGGAACGCAGCTCATCGCCAGCAACGGATCAAAGCTGGACAGAGAATGACTTTGACGAGATGAGAAAAGAAGGCTTCAGTCCATCAGACTTCTCAGAGCTAAAGGAGGAATTATGTACCCAGCTCTAAGAAACTAAAAATCTTGAAAAAAGACTGGAAGAATTGATAACCAGAATAATTAATGCAGAGAAGGCCATAAATGAACAGACAGAGATGAAAACCATGACACGAGAAATACGAGACAAATGCACAAGCTTCAGTAAACGACTCGATCAACTGGAAGAAAGAGTATCAGCGATTGAGGATCAAATGAATGAAATGAAGCGAGAAGAGAAATCTAAAGAAAAAAGAAGAAAAAGAAATGAACAAAGCCTGCAAGACGTATGGGATTATGTAAAAAGACCAAATCTACGTCTGATTGGGGTGCCTGAAAGTGAGGGGGAAAATGGAACCAGGTTGGAAAACACTCTTCAGGATATCATCCAGGAGAACTTCCCCAACCTAATAGGGCAGGCCAACATTCAAATTCAGGAAATACAGAGAACGCCACAAAGATATTCCTTGAGAAGAGCAACTCCAAGACATATAACTGCCAGATTCACCAAAGTTGAAATGAAAGAAAAAATCTTAAGGGCAGCCAGAGAGAAAAGTCCTTTGTTACCCACAAAGGGAAGCCCATCAGACTAACAGCAGATCTCTCGGCAGAAACTCTACAAGCCAGAAGAGAGTGGGGGCCAATATTCAACATTCTTAAAGAAAAAAATTTTCAACCTAGAATTTAATATCCAGCCAAACTAAGTTTCATAAGTGAAGGAGAAATAAAATCCTTTACAGACAAGCAAATGCTTAGAGATTTTGTCACCACCAGGCCTGCCTTACAAGAGACCCTGAAGGAAGCACTAAACATGGAAAGGAATAACCGGTACCAACCATTGCAAAAACATGCCAAAATGTA
The DNA here is from genome assembly GCF_047675955.1 of Chlorocebus sabaeus. Taxonomy (NCBI): domain Eukaryota; kingdom Metazoa; phylum Chordata; class Mammalia; order Primates; family Cercopithecidae; genus Chlorocebus; species Chlorocebus sabaeus. The sequence goes on from NC_132925.1 coordinate 24,304,600, forward strand.
AAGACCATCGAGGCTAGGAAGAAACTGTATCAACTAACGAGCAAAATAACCAGTTAATATCATAATGGCAGGATCAAGTTCACACATAACAATCTTAACCTTAAATGTAATTGGACTAAATGCTCCAATTAAAAGACACAGACTGGCAAACTGGATAAAGAGTCAAGACCCATCAGTGTGCTGTATTCAGGAGACCCATCTCACATGCAGAGACATACATAGGCTCAAATAAAGGGATGGAGGAAGATCTACCAAGCAAATGGAGAACACAAAAAAGCAGGGGTTGCAATACTAGTCTCTGATAAAACAGACTTTAAACCATCAAAGATCAAAAGAGACAAAGAAGGCCATTACATAATGGTAAAGGGATCAATTCAACAGGAAGAGCTAACTATCCTAAATATATATGCACCCAATACAGGAGCACCCAGATTCATAAAGCAAGTCCTTAGAGACTTACAAAGAGACTTAGACACCCATACAATAATAATGGGAGACTTCAACACCCCACTGTCAATATTAGACAGATCAATGAGACAGAAAGTTAACAAGGATATCCAGGAATTAAACTCATCTCTGCAGCAAGCAGACCTAATAGACATCTACAGAACTCTCCACCCCAAATCAACAGAATACACATTCTTCTCAGCATCACATCACACTTATTCCAAAATTGACCACATAATTGGAAGTAAAGCACTCCTCAGCAAATGTACAAGAACAGAAATTATAACAAACTGTCTCTCAGACCACAGTGCAATCAAACTATGACTCAGGACTAAGAAACTCAATCAAAACCACTCACCTACATGGAAACTGAATAACCTGCTCCTGAATGACTACTGGGTACATAACAAAATGAAGGCAGAAATAAAGATGTTCTTTGAAACCAATGAGAACAAAGATACAACATACCAGAATCTCTGGGACACATTTAACGCAATGTGTAGAGGGAAATTTATAGCACTAAATGCCCACAAGAGAAAGCAAGAAAGATCTAAAATTGACACTCTAACATCACAATTAAAAGAACTAGAGAAGCAAGAGCAAACACATTCAAAAGCCAGCAGAAGGCAGTAAATAACTAAGATCAGAGCAGAACTGAAGGAGATAGAGACACAAAAAATCCTTCAAAAAGTCAATGAATCCAGGAGTTGGTTTTTTGAAAAGATCAACAAAATTGACAGACTGCTAGCAAGACTAATAAAGAAGAAAAGAGAGAAGAATCAAATAGACGCAATAAAAAATGATAAAGGGGATATCACCACCGACCCCACAGAAATACAAACTACCATCAGAGAATACTATAAACACCTCTATGCAAATAAACTAGAAAATCTAAAAGAAATGGATAATTTCCTGGACACTTACACTCTCCCAAGACTAAACCAGGAAGAAGGTGAATCCCTGAATAGACCAATAGCAGGCTCTGAAATTGAGACAATAATTAATAGCCTACCAACCAAAAAAAGTCCAGAACCAGATGGATTCACAGCTGAATTATACCAGAGGTACAAGGAGGAGCTGGTACCATTCCCTCTGAAACTATTCCAATCAATACAAAAAGAGGGAATCCTCCCTAATTCATTTTATAAGGCCAACATCATCCTGATACCAAAGCCTGGCAGAGACACAACAAAAAAAGAGAATTTTAAGCCAATATCCCTGATGAACATCGATGCAAAAATCCTCAATAAAATACTGGCAAACCGGATCCAGCAGCACATCAAAAAGCTTATCCACCATGATCAAGTGGGCTTCATCCCTGGGATGCAAGACTGGTTCAACATATGCAAATCAATAAACGTAATCCAGCATATAAACAGAACCAAAGACAAAAACCACATGATTATCTCAATAGATGCAGAAAAGGCCTTTGACAAAATTCAACAGCCCTTCATGCTAAAAACTCTCAATAAATTCGGTATTGATGGAACATATCTCAAAATCATAAGAGCTATTTATGACAAACCCACAGCCAATATCATAGTGAATGGGCAAAAACTGGAAAAATTCCCTTTGAAAACTGGCACAAGACAGGGATGCCCTCTCTCACCACTCCTATTCAACATAGTGTTGGAAGTTCTGGCTAGGGCAATCAGGCAAGAGAAAGAAATCAAGGGGATTCAGTTAGGAAATGAAGAAGTCAAATTGTCCCTCTTTCCAGATGACATGATTGTATATTTAGAAAACCCCATTGGCTCAGCCCAAAATCTCCTTAAGCTGATAAGCAACTTCAGCAAAGTCTCAGGATACAAAATTAATGTGCAAAAATCACAAGCATTCTTATACACCAGTAACAGACAAACAGAGAGTCAAATCATGAATGAACTTCCATTCACGATTGCTTCAAAGAGAATAAAATACCTAGGAATCCAACTTACAAGGGATGTAAAGGACCTCTTCAAGGAGAACTACAAACCACTGCTCAGTGAAATAAAAGAGGACATAAACAAATGGAAGAACATACCATGCTCATGGATAGGAAGAATCAATATCATGAAAATGGCCATACTGCCCAAGGTAATTTATAGATTCAATGCCATCCCCATCAAGCTACCAATGAGTTTCTTCACAGAATTGGAAAAAACTGCTTTAAAGTTCATATGGAACCAAAAAAGAGCCCACATCTCCAAGACAATCCTAAGTCAAAAGAACAAAGCTGGAGGCATCACGCTACCTGACTTCAAACTATACTGGTATAATTACTTCAAACTATAACAGTAACCAAAACAGCATGGTACTGGTACCAAAACAGAGATATAGACCAATGGAACAGAACAGAGTCCTCAGAAATAATACCACACTTCTGCAGCCATCTGATCTTTGATAAACCTGAGAAAGACAAGAAATGGGGAAAGGGTTCCCTATTTAATAAATGGTGCTGAGAAAATTGGCTAGCCATAAGTAGAAAGCTGAAACTGGATCCTTTCCTTACTTCTTATACGAAAAGTAATTCAAGATGGATTAGAGACTTAAATGTTAGACCTAATACCATAAAAACCCTAGAAGAAAACCTGGGAAATACCATTCAGGGCATAGGCATGGGCAAGGACTTCATGTCTAAAACACCAAAAGCAATGGCAACAAAAGCCAAAATTGACAAATGGGATCTAATTAAACTAAAGAGCTTCTGCACAGCAAAAGAAACTACCATCAGAGTGAACAGGCAACCTACAGAATGGGAGAAAGTTTTTGCAATCTACTCATCAGACAAAGGGCTAATATCTAGAACCTACAAAGAACTCAAACAAATTTACAAGAAAAAAACAAACAACCCCATCAAAAAGTGGGCAAAGGATATGAACAGATATTTCTCAAAAGAGGACATTCATACAACCAACAGACACATGAAAAATGCTAATCATCACTGGCCATCAGAGAAATGCAAATCAAAACCACAATGAGATACCATCTCACACCAGTTAGAATGGCAATCATTAAAAAGTCAGGAAACAACAGGTGCTGGAGAGGATGTGGAGAAGTAGGAACACTTTTACACTGTTGGTGGGATTGTAAACTAGTTCAACCATTATGGAAAACAGTATGGCGATTCCTCAAGGACCTAGAACTAGAAGTACCATATGACCCAGCCATCCCATTACTGGGTATATACCCAAAGGATTATAAATCATGCTGCTATAAAGACACATGCACATGTATGTTTATTGCAGCACTATTCACAATAGCAAAGACTTGGAATCAACCCAAATGTCCATCAGTGACAGACTGGATTAAGAAAATGTGGCACATACACACCATGGAATACTATGCAGCCATAAAAAAGGATGAGTTTGTGTCCTTTGTAGGGACATGGATGCAACTGGAAACCATCATTCTCAGCAAACTATCGCAAGAACAGAAAACCAAACACTGCATGTTCTCACTCTTAGGTGGGAACTGAACAATGAGATCACTTGGACTTGGGAAAGGGGAACATCACACACCGGGGCCTATCACAGGGAGGGGGGAGGTGGGAGGGATTGCATTGAGAGTTATACCTGATGTAAATGATGAGTTGATGGGTGCTGATGAGTTGATGGGTGCAGTACACCAACATGGCACAAGTATACATATGTAACAAACCTGCACGTTATGCACATGTACCCTAGAACTTAAAGTATAATAATTTAAAAATAAATAAATAAATGAAAAAAAAATGACTTTAATTAAAAAAAAAGCTTTTGCACAACAAAGGAAGCAATTAACAAACTGAAGAAACAAACCACAGAATGGTTTGTAGACTACTCATCTTAGAAACGATTCATAACACTATATAAGGAACTTAAACAACTTTATAGGAAAAAATATAATAATTTGATTAAAAATACATAAAATATTTGAGTAGATTTTCAAAAGAAGGCATTCAAGTGCCAACAGTGTATAAAAATGATCATCACTGTTGATAATCAGAGAAATGCAAATCAAAACTACAATGAGATATCATCTCAAACCAGAAAAACTTACTTTTCATATTCTCACTTATTTGTGGGTATTTAAAATTAAAACAATTGAACAAATGGAGATAGAAAGAAGAATAATGGTTACCACAGGCTGGGAAAGGTAGTGGTGGGTGAAAGTATGAATGGTTAATGAGCACAAAAGTATAGTTCGGTAAAATGTGTAAGATCTAGTATTTGATAGCACAATAGGGTGATTATAGTCTACAATAATTTATTGCACATTTTAGCATATCTAAAAAAATACAATTTGGATTGTTTGTAACAGACAGAAAGGATAAATGCTTGAGGGGATGGATGCCCCATTTAACGTGATATAATTATTATGCATAGTATCAAAATAACACCTACTATGTACCCACAAAAATAAATAAATAGGAAGGTCAATCAAGGAACTAATGCAATCTGTTTTTTATGAAAAAGAATAAATGACTTACATTTGCTATTGAGAAAAATGAGTGCTCTGCATGGAACGTAGAGAATCAGGGTGACATTGAGAACAGTTGTAAAATTATTGTTAAGAAAAAGGGGTAGCCAATTTGAAAGCAAGAATTGTTTTAAAGGAGAAGTTTTGGAAATGGAATAGAATTTATTGCAGATAATTGGAAAAATAGACTTGTGAATACTAACTTATAGATTAGAAATAGAAGTGAGAAAAAGTAAAATAGAAGGTAATTTCATTATCTTAGTTTAAAAAGATACTATATACTTAATATGTACTTACATTTTATAATAAATTGATTATCATATTAATAAAATAATACTTTTTAAAATATTAAAAAGTAATAGTGTTTATCACATTATATGACATCTAATATGAGTTCTTTCAAATTATGTCACTAAATTTGTAAATCAAATGTTTCAGTTAATTACATTTATGGATATTAGATAATTAGATTCAGCATATGCTTTTCCAGGAATTTCAACTTATTAATATAATGCTAAACATTTCTTTCAGATGAGCAACAGTAAAATTCTGTAAGTAAATATCTCATGTATGTCTATCATGACACATGATTTAGAATCTTTCAACAGAGTTTTAATCCTTTCATATAATTTTTCAGTTCAACCGGTGTGAATCAGCCCAGCGTTTCTCATAATGAACTTTGATATTCAATTGTTTTATTAGCTAAGGAAACTAAAGACATTGACTTTATTGGTTTCATGTTCAATTTATTTATGTGCATTAACTTTTTTTATAAATATCAAACTTCATGACATCTTAAAATGTGTCTATTTGTAGTGATTCATTTATGTTTAAGCTGTCTAAAATTTTCACCAGGCATGCAAAAGTGGTAGAAAATATTCTGGATGTATATGTTTCTTCCGTATTTGAAACTATATACTAATATTATAAAAATACTTCATGATATAGTCATCCAATACATAAATTCAGTTTATAAAACAAAGTGAAGGTAAAAAACAAAAAGTGATGGATCCAACTAAAACTATTTGTGCATTAAATGATCATTAATGTATAATTTCACATTTTGTTTTGTATAAAAAATTAGTTTTGTTATTTTGTTGAATTGAATTACTCTATGCACGAATATTTACAGCTTTCCTGTCTGTCCTTTTGGATAATAAATATGACTGCATACTCTGTAGATGGCAAAGTACTATTTAAATGTAGGTTCTTATTATAAAAATTTTATCTTATAGTGACAAGGAAAATATGCTTCATGGTGCTTACTTTAAGAAAATATTACGGGATTTTTTTTTCTTTCCAGATCTTGGTATTAATTCAGGATATCATCAATTTTTCAACCTAACTGCAGAGTTCATTAATTTACTAAATTGTGTATTAACGTAGCATGGATGCCACGTGAGCCAGATTATTTAAGTGTGTTCAGCTCTCTCCTTTTCTGGATTTAAGGAAGTTCAGTAGATTAATCCTTTCTCAAGTCAATTAATTTTTTCCAGCTCTTTTTCTCTACTTTTCTATTTTCATATGAAGCTTAAACTGATAACAGAAAAAATGTTGATTTCTGCTTCTCTGTCTTTGCTAGTACCTGAAATTTTCAGGAGTGATATTTTAAAATCACTCAGGAAGTTGGGTGCTGTTGCTTGCATTATTATCATTTGATTTTAAAGCCATATAATCAATTTAGATTTCCTGAGACAAACAGATGGGAATATGTAGGAAAAAAAACTACAAATGGAATTTCTCAGTATGTCATTTTTCATGTACTATGTAGAAATCTGATTAAGCACATTTTAAACATCTATAGATTTTTGTAAAATTTATAGTTAAATAGTAAGAGTGAAGTGTATATCAAGATAGCAATGTGTACACATGTAACTTAACCTATTAAAGGCCTTAAGAACACGTTAATCCAAAAATATTCACTGAATATCTTCTGTGTTCCAGGCATTATTCTGAGTGGTAGGGATAGGAAAGGAAATCAGGAATAATACTTGATTTCAAGAAATTGACAGTCGTGTGGAGGACTGAGACAAGTAACAGACATATATCTATGATGTAGGAGAATATAAACTGAGCATCTCACCAAGGCTTTGTGGCTGAGATACTTCCCTACAGGAAAAAAAACCAAAAACAAGAATAAAACATCCAAATTGATACCTGAAGTTTAAACAGGAGAGAGTCTAGAGAAGAGTTAGCGGACAATTCTAGCCAGAGGAAGAATGCCTTCAACTACTGTTGATCGGGGCCAAGTGCATTGGGAAAATACAAGAAGCCCTAAATGTCTGAGTGTTACATTCCAAGAGAGAAGAGATGTGAGGCCAGGCTCCAGGGGTAATCAGGGATCTGGTCAAAATCAGCCATGTTAAAGCACTTGGATTTGATCCTGGGTCAATAGTGAGGCAATAGAAACCCTTCACAAGAGCTGCACACCCTCAGATTTGCATTCTTGTGGACACTGCAATCACAGGTTTATGAATTAGGAGTCAGGAAGATGAAGTTTGAGGCAGTCTTAGTAAAACAAGATGTGGTGGACTTAACTTATGTAATGATGAAAAGGATAAAGAAATCAGGATAGATATTTAGGTGAAGAGTAATACATATGAGACTATGAAAAGTTATCTTGGCTGAAAAGTGAGTGAATTACTTAATAAACTCTCAGAAAGTCTGCCAAGAAGGAAGATTTTCCTTTTAATACTTTGAGTTATGTGGTTATATAAATACATATACAGTATCCAATCTGCAAATGAATAAAGTAAGATTTTTCATCGTGTATGTGTTCATAGTAAAAGAAGTAACTGATGAGTACTTCATCACCCTGAGCAAATTTATTCATTATTTACCACAAAATAATCCTCATCATTATTTATTTGCTATTATGTAAATGAAGAAAACACTCGAGAATTTTAAAATTTTAGAAGCATTCTAATTTGACACATAGTTAGACCTTATTTTAATAACATAATCTTGCTAGAACAGAATTTGTTTCATAGACCCCTTTGAAATCATTTCCTAAAGTTTATCTTTACCACATAATCATATCCCTCTTTTTATAATAGCTTTTGCTGGTATAAATAGACATGCAGACATTGAGTTCCAGTCAGTGATAATAAGCTAACCGTATATGGTACAATTATTTTTTTTTTACTAAGTTAAATGAATGAGGTATTGTTTTATTCACGCTTAAAACTGAAAGCTTTTAGATTGTATGTGTACATTAGCGAACCATTATGCCCTACAATATTACTGGCTTTTATTTTTTTTTCCCCAAAAAGAGGCTGCCAACTTGACTACATTTTATTAAATGTCTTTTTAAAAAATGAATTGTGAAACACTACTTCCATTTCCAATAAAGTTCTCTTCTAATTATTCTATTCTTAAATACAAAACAAGTCCAAAGTTAATTGCAGTAACCTATCACTTTTCTTTGCAGAATGCAATTTAACTCCTACAGGATCATTTAACATTCCTGCCGATCACCAGTTTCAGGGCACTTTACATATCAAATTAATTAGCAAGAGAAGGCAACCACATTAAATGGGAAAGGTTTTATCCCACTCCAGCAAGCTATCCTCTGTGCCTAACGCTGCATCTTTCCATGCAGCATTTTAATCTCATGATTCCCAATGCACTTTGGCCCCGATCTACAGTAGTTGAAGGCATTCTTCCTCTGGCTAGAATTGTCCGCTAACTCTTCTCTAGACTCTGTCCTGTTTAAACTTCAGGTATGAATTTGGACGGGTTTGTTGTTGTTGTTGTTGTTGTTGTTGTTGTTTCCTGTAGGGAAGTATCTCAGCCACAAAGCCTTGGTGAGATGCTCAGTTTATATTCTATATTATAGGAATAATGTTATACATTCCTATAAGCTTAACATTTGAACTTAGAAATCCTTTTGCCTTAAAATGATACCAGACAATCCAAACTTGTATCTTTCAGTTTATTGCAAAATTTAAGAAACTATGTTTCTCTATTGTTTCTTAACCATGTGATATTTATTGTTTCTTAACCAAAGCATATTTGTGATATATGGTATTTGCTTTCAAAATCACTAGGAAATAAAAATTACATAGTTTTTAGTTGTTATAAGGTGATATTTATTGGCTTGTTTCAATAAAAGTAAACGAATTTCTATATGAAATTTAAATTTGAACCACCATGTTAACAATTACCTCTTCTAAAAAGGCCTGGTATCTTAGCTCAGGAAATGTCTCTAATGAAGAAAAAAGCCTGGTAAGTAAGCAGACAGTCCCTTGACAACTCATTAAACAGACAGATCTTCTCATACAGCGCCAGCTGTAGCCACATTCTTCAGGAACAATGAGTAAGATCGGAATAAAAAATATGGCAGTCTGAGGAATCTGGTCACCAGGACTACTTTTAACAGCAGTCCCGAGGCTCTTCTGACCACCACCATTTCCTTCAGTGTCCTCAGCTACATGATTTACATATTCAGATATAATTATTCTCATTTTGTGATTAATGACCTTTCTTCCTTGTTAGGGATTGAATTGTGACTCCTCGAAATTTGTATATTGAACCCCCAATATCAGTGTGGCTGAATTTGGAAATAGGGGCTTTGTGGAGGTAATTTGGGTTGAAAGAGATTATGGAGTGGAGCCCAATAGGATTAGCATACTTATAAGAAGAGGAAGAGACACAGGGAGAACATATACATTGAGAAAATCTCCATGTGGGGACAGCACAAGAAGATAGCCATCTGCAAGCCAAGGATAAAGACCTTGGAAGAAAGCAACCCTGATGGCACCTTAATCTTGAAGGGGGGTGTGTGTGTTTTCACATGAACACTTACTTGTCATGGTATATGCACCGCCCTGACTGAGAATAGGAAGCACGTGATCAACGAGAGACTCACCCCTATTTTCCAGGAGTGAAATCCCACCAACCTTAAATGGGGTGGAGCAGTGCTAAAGTGTTGTGGAGTCCCTTCATGGCTTTAACCCTAGAAAGTTGAGGCTCACTCATAGAATGGAATAAAAGCATTCTTACCTGTTCTCAATTTACTTACTGATGTTTCTGTATTTGTGATGGGAGTGAATCATGCAATTGTATCATCTCTTTTCAGAATGGCAGCCATTTTCCAAACCAACAATTACTCGTATCTTTTGGGGGGAAAAAAAATCCAGTCAGTTTCTTAGGATTATGGCCATAGTCTACGTACAAATTTCATCCAAAAGAAAATAGATGGCCATTCTGGCAAACTGACTTGAATTTTGTGCTATCCAGAACGTCATTCTTGCACTCAAAGAGACTCTCAACTCAAGAATATCAGAAATTCATCAACGTGGCCTTTGACAATTCCAGATATATCCTTCAGACATCTGCTCTATAGTGTTAAAAAATGTTGCCAAAATACAATTATATCAATGAGAGGGAAAAGCAAATATTGAACGGACCACTGATGGACTGCCATGGTTACACTGAGATGAGATTGTCTTCTGTGAGGTAATTGTGAAATCCAGTATTCTGGAATGAAAATCATTTTGCCTACAGTGATAGTGGGAGTAAACTTCGTTGTCTACATTATCAGCCCCTATAACAGTTCAAAAGGAAAAGTGGTAGTCCGATGCCAGGGAGACACTCATTCACGATTTTTCCATGACACTGGAAATTTTCATCCTGCACCGATTCCAACCTAGACACCATTAGGTGAGAGAAAGTAATTCAGAATTCTTTCCCTCATACATCATATGTCACAGAGATAAAGAGATCATTGTGTCTAATAGGGGAAATATGTGGGCATGTGAAAGCGCACATACTTCTTCAAGATTAAGGTGCCATCAGGGATGATTTCTCCCGAGGCCTTTCTCCTTGGTTCGCAGATGGCTGTCTTCTTGTGATGTCCTCACATGCCCTTTTTTTCTGTGAAAGCACTCTCCCTGGGTCTCTTCCTCTTCTTATAAGAATACTAATCCTATTGGGCTCCATGTTCATGACCTCATTTAACCTGAATTACATCCACATGGCCCTATTTCCAAATGCAGTCACACTAGATGTTAGGGGTTTAACATACAAATTTTGAGGGGACACAATTCGATCCATAACAAAGAGGAAAGTAGATTTATTATAAAGCTTTTCCAGAATCCCAGATAGTGTTGGACATAGATGTTGTCAGTAAAATGGAAAGAAGAATGTGAATCTGACATATATGTTGGAGATAATGGACAGAGTAATGGTAGATGGTGTCTCCATCCTCCTTACTCTGATTTGAGGTGATATTTATTGCTATTAAGTAGACCAGAAGAGAATAACTCTGAAGCTGAGGAAGGAAGGAGACACAGGCTCCTTTCTGACATAAGTGTGTGATACTATGCTTATGAAAAGCCTCAGGAAGATCTCCCGGAAAATGATATACCTAATATGATTTTATATGCCAAGTGAAATACACTTTAGTTAAGAGGGTAGAAGAAATGAGGCCTGTGGAATAAATATATTTCATGAATAAAGAATAGCATTTGTAATAGCTCTCGGATGGCGAAAACTTATTATTCACAGGGTTTGTGGGTCTGGTTAGAGATGAAAACAACTTTTCTTAGGTCTAATTCGCCTTGTGAGAGAATTTGGCTTTATTCTAAATTCAGAAATAGGTTTTCTTGGAAATTTGCATCATAAGATTTGTAACTACAAAAAGATATACAGAAAACAGTCAACTTGGTACTTCTCAGATAAAACTCCCTATTAATAAATAAAGTACTTTTGTTTGGTCAGGAAAAAAATACCTTATAAGATTGTGTTATGTTTGATCCAGAAATAAAATGATACACAGAAAAAAAAAACTGGTCAGTAATAATTTTCTGAGCATCAAGTGGAATAATCACATTGAATTTATTTTCCATAGAAACTCAGAGCTGGAATATGCATAATGTTAATATTGTTTATACTTGATTCAGTCAGAGAACTTTCAGTGTTTCAAACTCAATATTAAATTACTTGGATATTAATTACCGGGATCATCATCAAAGGTCAAATGACACCCTACATATATACAACAAATCAATATTGTTATAATAAGAAAATTATCCTGCATTATTAAATAAAATATCTGTATTTGTATTGATCTACCCTCCCCTGCTTATTTTTAAATGCATGATTATCAGCTTTGGGAGTTAAAGCAGCTAGACTTTCTTACACAGGCTATGATTGAATTAGAGGCTAACAATAGTGAGCTTCACCAGAGCAGTATTTTTGGGAGTATAACTAGACAAATCCCTATGGGGTTTTGTTTTGTTTTTTGAGACAGGGTCTCACTCTGTCACCCAGGCTGGAGTACAGTGGCACAATCACTGTTCACTGCAGCCTTCATCTCCCAGGCTTAAGGGATTCTCCCACTTCAAACTCCTGGGCTCAAGTCATCTGCCAGCTTTGGCTTCCAAAGGATTGGGATTACAGGCATGGGCAACAGGGCCTAGCCCAAATCCCAAATGTAACCAGAATTTTTGCACATGGAACAAAAAGGCAGTTAACAGTTGATACAATGAGTATCATTACAGGGGAACTCTGAACTTCATCATTCTGGTTAACAAATTAAATTTAAGCTGGTCTTCTTGAAAATCTCAGCCATGAATTATGTGATTCTTGAAAGTATGATAAGCAGTTTTATTCTTTTACGGAATATACCTTCTGTAAAGATGAGGATTTAGTGAGCTGTCGAACTTGATTTTGAAAAAGAGGTGAAATCTAGATCATTATACTTCTAATACAAAATTAATAACTGTATCACTTTCCTTCAGAAAAGTTTTACAACAAAAGATTAGTTTAAAAATGTTAGATGAGAGTTGGTCATGATACTTTATTTTCATCTGCTGGTTTTCTTTATATTTTTGTCTTTTCCTTTTGCTATTTTGGATAAAGGCAAGCTTAATTATTTTCTGTGAAAGACTGGGCCTTGTAAAATCATTGAAACAATGTGAATAGCCTTGTAGAGAAAAATAATTCGATCTGACGTACATGTGAATTTATTTATCATGTATTTTTGCTCAACTTGGCGCAATTAATAATTGTGGGCACAAAGTATCAGTCACCGTAAAAATATGCAAATTTAGATGTTATTTCATAAGGCTTATCCATTGCACTGTGAATACTAAAATAAAATAATAGTTACAAATACATAAGCTTTGGGCATTAAAAACACTGTCATATAATAATTTCTGATAAACAAGCTATTGGTGGCTTATTGAAATATTGAGATAAAAATGTTACTATAAACACAATAAATTATGTTTTTGATAAGAAAATTTTTACACTAAAGTTTATTTATGCTAAGGAAAAGACTCTAAGAGCCATAGACAGCTAACTAATGATACGTATTTGCATTAGTAGTCAATATATTTCTCTACTCACCTACACAAGAAAATTAGGTTTCAACTAAACAACAACAAAAATAATATAATCACATAATCATAGATCTGGAAATTTCCTTACTTAAATGTAAATAGGTCTCAACTTTCTTCCAAAGTAGGCATTCATCAACTTTAATTTCTGACAGATGTTTTCTCAATCGTATTTAATAAAAAATAAATTCAAATTTGAGAGCACATTGTGGTGGACTCTCCAATATTTATTCTCTTCCTCCCAAATCAAGAATGAGTTTACTGAATTAGTCTCAGTAGGAACGATTCTGGTAATCTCATCTCCTGTGGTTGGTTTAAGGAATTCCTGTGACCAAACTGTCAACAGTAAGACATAAAAAGGTATATGTTAAGAATATGTAGCCCCAATTGCTATTAAAGGCTGTTCATTAATCATGAGGAGAATGAGGCTTAGAATGAAGCTGTCAGAAAGGACAAAAATAAGCAGAGTTTCAATAAAAAAGGTGGTTCCTTAACGACCTGAGTGAGTGACTCATCCAACCAATCCTGTAACCCAAATTACCTCTAAGCATTCTTTCATGTGAGTGAACACATTTGCTTATGGTTTAAGTGAATTTCAGTTGAATTATCCATTTCAGTAATTGCAGCTGGAAAATGTCAAATAGTAATCAAACCACTCTCAAAATTAATGATTCCACTTTATAGGCTTACCACTGTTTTAAATTCCCTCTGAATACAATATATTTGAGATAGCCCTCATTTTTTTGCTTTTGAAAAATCCATTGTGACATAGTATGCTTCTATTCAGGATGTACTATATAATTAATGTTTGAATTCCTCCCTCTCCCATGACCTCAATTGTTCCAAACACATAACTGTAAGAGACAAATTATTAGAGGAAAAATGATGAATAATATGCATATACAATGTAATTAATGCCATAAACAAGAGTAGAACTAACACAGTACACATATAGAGCGCCAGACCCAAAAACAGGGAGAAGTGTCCTAGGGTTCATATCTAAGTTAAAAAAGAAGGCAGAATGTCAAAGCTTTCAATGAGTGTCAGAGATCTGGAAACAATTATAATGAAAATGAATCATGGTGAGATGCTGACAAACTAAACAAAATGAATCAAAGGACACAACACTGTCAATCTTTCAAGTGAAGCTTATAAACTTGAGAACTTAGAAATTCAGAATAAAGTAAAATTTGTTTTTATGCAGAATTTGAATTAAAATACGTGATGACTGTTTGATTGTATGTGTGATACTCTCAGTATCACCACAGAATAAGATTTCTAAGTCTCCAGTGTAAGAGACAGATCTGATCTGAGGCATGGAGGGAAAAAAAACAGATAATAAAAACGTCAAGTAAGGGATAAACTGAGATAAAGAAAGAAAAAGTCAACTCTAGATTAGCTAAAGCAAAAAATCTAAAAGTTAAAAAGAATGTTGTCACTGAGAAGGTCAACAAACCACATCAGAAAACAAATTCAATTCAGAAAAAAATGAAAATAATACAGCAATCTAAAAATTATATTTGTGTGTTTATAGGTTAAAGATATACAGAAAGTTGCATTTTTAAAAATAGACTAATTAAAGCCTTAAAAAATAAAGCAAAAATCCTCTAAGGGCAGGTGGGTAGGGCAAACAGAATTCCTAAATGTAAAACACTAGTCAGTGAAATTTTTTTAAAAATTATATTTTAACAAATTATAATCTACTCAAAATAGAATAATGAGTAGTGGGTTGGAGAAACATATAGGAAAAACTTATCTATTCTGTAGAACTGTATAAAATATCTCATAAAAATGTAATTAATTGACCAAGCGAGGTGGCTCAAGAATGTAATCCTAGCACTTTGGGAGGCCGAGGCAGGTGGATCACCTGAGGTCAGGAGTTCAAGACCAGCCCAGCCAACATGGTGAAACCTCATCTCTACTAAAAATACAAAAAGTAGCTGGGCGTGGTGGTGCGTGTCTGTAATCCCAGCTACTTGGGAGGCTGAGGCAGGAGAACAACTTAAACCCGGGAGGGTGGAGTTTGCATTGAGCCGAGATAGTGCCACTGCACTCCAGCCTGGGCAACAGAGAGATTAATGTAATTAATTGTACTCTGTGGAGTACTTTGTCACTACTTCTTTCATTTAGCATAATCTTTACAAAGTTCGTCCTTGTTGTAACATGTATTTTTCACATGTATTGCCTAATAAGATTCCATTGTATGAATGTGTCACATTTTATTCATTCATCATATTTGAATTATTTCCATTTCTTGGCTATTATTAATAATGCTCTGTGAACAATTGTGTATAGTCTTTAGTGTGAACATATACTTTGATCTCTCTTTGATATACACCTCATAGTAGAATTGTTGGGTCATATGGTAACTGTGTTTGATCATTTGAGGAACTGCCAAACTAGTTTCCAAAGTGGCTGCACAATTTTACACCTCCTTCTCAATACCTATTATTATGCTGTTTCGTTTTGTTTTCAGCTTTAGTCATCATAGTAGGTGAGAAATAATAATCTCATTCTAGTGTTGATTTGCATTTCCCTAATGACTAACAATGTTGAGTGTGCTTTCATGTGCTTATTGGTCCTGTGTGTAACCTCTTTGGAAAAAAATAAAGAAATATTGATTTCGATATTTGCTTATTTTTAAAGTTCTGTTATTTGCTTTTTCATTATTGAATTGTAATAGCTTTTTATATATTATAGAGACACATCTCTTATTAGATATACAATTTGCAAAATTTCTTTCATGCTGTGGGTTGTCTTTCACTGTTTTGATGATTCCTCTGGTAAGTCTATTATGATATGTCTAATTTATTTTTGCTGCTTTTGTTTTTTGTCATATCTAGGAAATAGTTGCCTAATCCAAAGTCAAGATGATATACACTCCTGTATTTTCTAAATGTTTTAAAATTTTAGCTCTTCATGTGTGTCTTTCATCTTATTATTTATTTACATCCATTCCTAGTTAATTTTTATACATTGTTTGAGGTAGGGGGTCAACTTGGTTATTTTTCTTACTAATACCTAGTTATTCCAGAACCATTTGTAAAAAAGATTTTCCCCCACATTGAATTTTCTTGGCACACTATTCAAAAATCAATTGACTGTAAATGTGAAGTTTTATTTCCAGACCTTCAAATCTAGCCCATTTACCCATATGACTCCCTATTCTTATGGATTACTGTAGCTTTGTAATTAGTTTTTAAATTGAGACATGCAAATATTTATAGATACCTTTTATTTCATTTTCTTGCTTAATTGCTCTGGCTAGAACTTGCAGAATAATGTCAAATAAAAGTGGTAAGAGCAGACATCTTTGTCTTATTCCTGAGATTAAGGAAAAATCATTCAGTCTTCACAATTATAATTTTATCTGTATATTTTGCATAGATGCTGTTTATCAAAATCAAGAACTCAGAGGTAGAGACAAGAACTGCTGACACTCATTCCCAGGTAACAAAACTGAGCCTTAGGAAAAGAAGTGACAACATATACCCAACTGTATAAAGATTGCTAAAACCTGTGCCTTCTATTTGCCTGTTTTTCCTTCCCTTCTGAAATGAGTTATTTTGCAGTTATCATTTCACTATTGTAAGTTGGGTGTGTTGCCGATCTTCAGACAAAAAGAGATTTATCCATACCTGGAACTGATATAGAAAACAAAACCTGAATGCCAATTTGAGCCTTATATGATGAAAGGAGACTTTTGCATTTGTTGAAAAGAGTGGCTGTATTTTACATGAGAGAGGAATTTGAATAATTTGATAAACATAGGAAAATCTGTAATGTATTTGAAAAGCCCTTCATACTTTTTGAAACAATCAAATTAAGCAAATTGTGTGTGTGTGCATGTGTGTATGTATTTGTGTGTGTATGTGTGTGTGTTTTACTGAGCTCAAAAGAAGAAACAAAAGATTAAAAAAAGAAGAAAACAAAACGAAAGAAAACATTAAACCAAAATTATAAAGGTAGAAATAATTATAAATCATTCTATTCTCCCTTGACGCACAAATTCAATACTTTGAAATCAAATTTTATGAATTAATTGATACCCTTGTGAATGAACCTTGAGTGCAAACAAAGCTGAACAAGAGATCTCTGATAGGCTACATTATAAAAACAAGAGGGCTATGCTTACAGGATCTACACCTTCATCAAAAGGGGAGCTCCCGAAATGTTTGCCTGGCTGAAGGCTAAAGGCTATCTGTTTTTATAGCTAAAATAGCTAAAACAAATAAATATATTAATAGCAATAATGTTTTCTCAAAATATTTGAAACAATAGTCCTAACTTCAAATGAAGCTGGGTCTTATAGGATGATCACTCCTCCTTATTGTGTCAAATAAACTTTATGTCAAGATATTAAGTTTAGGAATACTGAGTTATGTGTATTTCTGGAGTGTGGTAGAAGCAAATACAAAACATCTTGTAGAAAACATTGTTATTTCTTCTTCTCTCAAAATTTACTCAAAATAAATTCAGCCAATTAGAAAAATAGAACCCAAATCCACTAAATTAATAAAGAAATAATAAACCTTGACAATGACAGTAATATGAAAAATAAACAACTGCTTGAAGCGTTGCTTTAAACTTTCAGATATTAGAATAATCACATATAGCATACGAAGTAACCATGTAGAAATAAAATTTTTGAAGTAGCCATGAATGAGTCTACTCAAAATTACCACTCACATGTAGAACAAAAAAAGGCTATAAAAGTGAAATTACAATGATTGAAATAAAATATATTTAGTAGGTTGCTTGAATAGCAACTTAGATGTACCTGAAAAGATAATTAATTTTAAAAAATTATAAGAAATTATTTATAATGTATGAAATATAAAATATGAAAAACTAAAGAATATATATGATTGAATGAGGCTTACCATAGGACTAATAAGAATTCCCAGAGGAAAAAAATGTAGGAGAAAAATACTCAAAATGAATATAGTGAATTTTTTTCCCCAAAACTGCTGAAAGAATGGAAACTACTAATAAATCAATGTAAACTATTCCAAGTAGAATTAATAAAAATAAATCCAGAGCTAGATACATTATGGTGACATTTTAGAACACCAAACACAAAGAAAACCAAAGAGAGAAGACACCATCCACAAAAAAATACAAATAACATTACAACAGGTTTCAAACAACATTGACGAAAAAAGACAGAAGACTATCTAATAATACTCTCAATTGTTAAAGAAAGTAACGTTCTTCCTGACATAATGCTGTAATTGCCTAAATTATTATTCAAATTGGAGAAAATAAATATATTTTTCAAAAACAAAAAAATTACATGTAAACTGCCACTAATGTTGCACAAAAGATGAATTCTGAAGTTATACATTTCAGTAGAAAATCAAGAATGAATAACTATCAAAGAAATTGACCTAATTGTGAGTAAATCTAAAGTAATAGTGTATCAAATGATAATGTCTAATCTATAGGGTTAAAAGTAGTAATTCAAGATAGAATAACAATGAATGACAACAGTGTGGTTTGAAGTATGAATAGTGCATGAAGTGATCAGGAAGAATTAGAAAGAATTGTTCACATAAATAGTAGCAACATTGATTAATTTTGGGCTTTTCATGGTAGTATACATAGAGTATTTTAAAGAGTCTACAAAAAAGAATAGTAGTAAAATATATGGTTACTAAACTAGTGGAGAACAAAAGATTAGAAAGAAAAATTTAATTCAAAAATAACTTAAAAATGTGAAAAATATAAAGTGGAGAATTCTGTGCCAAAATAAGTCAATACACTACAATAATCAAAATAAATTTAAATGTATTGAATTTACTAGTTAATAGAATTTGTCAGATTTGATTAAAAATACACCTATTTGCTGTTTGTAGGAAAAATATAAATATAAGAATACACAAGATTAAATATCAAAGAGTTGAAAAACAAAATGCCAGGCAAATAACAAGCCAAAGAAACATGGGCCAGTTATATTCACATCAGACACAAAAAAAGAAATTCACCAAAAATAAACAATTTTAAACTTAATGCATCCAATAAGTACGTCTGAAAATAAATAAAACAAATCTACATCATCCCAGAAGAGATAAAGAGATCTATCTAAATTATGATTAGTCCTAGAATGAAAGTTATTTAATACATGAGATGTAAACAAGTAAAATAACTAATTTATATAAAAATCCAGAAATCTGTACCAAAGAAACAAACAGTGCATGTTTTTCTCAAATACATATGAGATTTTTATTAAAATTCAACATACCTAGGGCCGTAAAATAGTTGTCTGTACAGACAACCTATGAAATGGGAAAAAAATTACAAACCTTATATCTAATACAGGGTTAATATCCAAGATATATAAGGAATTCAAAAAGCTCAATAGCAAGAAAACAAATAACCTAATTAAAAAATGGGCAAAGGACCTGAATAATTTCTCAAAAGAAGACATACAAATTATCAACATGTATACCAAAAAAATGTTCAGTATCACCAATCATCCGGGAAATGCAAATTAAAAACACAATGAAATATCATCTCTTACCTGTTAGAATGACTATTATCTAAAAGAAGAAAGATACATGTTGGCAAGGATATCAAGAAAATGGAAAACTTGTACACTGTTGAGTGGAATGTAAATTAGTAGAGCCATTTTGGAAACAGTATGGAGAGTATGGAGAGATTACATGATTTAGTAATCTTACTTCTGCTTACCTATCCAGAAGAAATAAAATTCATATATCTGCATTTCCATGTACATTGTAGCATTATTCACAATAGCTAAAATAAGAAATCAACCTGAATGTCCCAGTGGACAAATGAATAAAAAAAAAAAAAAATGTGGTATACATACACAATTGAATACCATTCAGACTTTGGAAAAAGAAATCCTGTCATTCGTAACTACATAGATGAACCTAGAGGGCATTATGGTTAAGTGAAATAAATCAGACACAGAAAGATATTACATCCTCTCATTTTTATGTCAAATCTTAAAAAGATGAACCATAAAAGCAGAGAGTAGAATAGTGATTACCAGGTGCTGGGGTGGGCAGTGGAATGGGAGGACACAAAACCTCAGACTACAGAATAAGTCCAAGAGATCTGTTATACAACATGGTGACTATAGTTAAAAACAATGTATTGCATACTTGAAAGTCACTAAAAGTAAATTTTAACTATTCTCATCATAAAAGAAAATAAGTGAGGCAACATATATGTTAATTAGCTTAATTAAGCCACTTCACCCAAATGTCTACATTTTTATAAACATCATGTTGTACATCAACAATATATATATAATTTTAATTTGCCAATTAAAATTTAAGGTGTTAATTAAAAATAGCTCTCAATAATTTTCACAGGGTTGCATGGAAATTAATGTTTCCAACTTAGTAGGAAAAAAAAAATAACAGCAGAAGTGCCTCAAAAAGATGCTAAAAACAGAACTACATTATTTTTAAACATGCCAAATAATAATTCTCAGAAGCTGTCTGCCTAAATATATTAAGAGAGCCAAAAACCAGTTCATTGCTCAACCAGTTCTGGGGCTGTCCTGATGCTGACCTTCTTAATATATAAAAGTCAATGTTGTTATTATTTAACCTTTATAGTTAATTTTTATGCTGGCAGTTGTAAATAATCGAAGTCAACTTTGTGTATAAATCACTATTTGATAATACTAGATATTAGTAATGTTGAGGGGAAGGTACATTTTTCTACCAGCTGAGTAAACAGGCAGTCACAAGTAAGTAGTAGTATTCATCAATTGTTAGAATATGATATTAAATATTTTATAAAAAATTAGTTATATTTAATTTTTATATAAATTGCTATTTACTGCCATTCTCTACTCCTGATTGCCACAATAAAAAAAAAAAAAAAAAAAATTCCTCTAAACCTTTCTGTCTTCTCGTTAGACATCCTTCAACTTCAGGAAAAAGGAATTGAACTAACCCAGCTGATGAGTTTGAGAGGAAAAACTGCACACAGCAGGTGAACACCTTTCTTTCTCCCTTACTTGAGTGCCCATCTGTCTGTGGACTTAGAATTCTTTTCTATTTTTCTGTGCCATCAGTTTTAGAGGACTGATGGGATGGCAGATAAGTTGCAATTTTGGATAGAAAGTTAAATTCAAACAAGTGTTCAAAGCTTTTGCTTGGGCCAAGAATATATTCTTAAAAAGACAAGTTATAGAATTTGGGGCAATAAATTTTAAACAGAGATTGAAAGGTTTTATATGACAAAGGTGAGTGAATTTAAACTCTAGTGGTGTTTTTTAATGATAAACCCCAAACAATTTCTTGAATTTGATCGCTCGTGATTGCCTCTTTTGTAGGACTCCTTGTACGATTGTGTAGCAGACCCCTGGGCAATGTAGATTGACAATTTTCCATGGCTAGCTTACATGTCTTCACAATTTTGACAGTACTTATTTCAGATAATCTGTTCAAATATGTTTGTATAAAACACAATATAAGGATAGTTTTAGAATATAAAGATAGTTTCTCTCTCTAGGAGACAAGGCAAATTTATTTGAAAGTGCGGGAGACTAAAGACAATATCTCCCTCTGGGTAAAGACAGGACACACGTGCTACTAGTCTTCTTATAAGATTCAAAGTGTTTTGAGCTGTGGTTTCTCAACCATGATACAAATTTACTACATGTGCAGCACCTATTTGGGCCACTTCTCATCCTCCTACGGGAGAGGAAGTAATGTAAACATAAAGCTCATATTGCCAGTGCCATAAGTGATAAAGTCCTTTGTCTCTAACCTAGGAATATTGTTTCTTCTACCAGCATATATGAAATTGTGGATGGTTAATTTGTTAGCTCGTAAATAGAGTCAAATATCAAACCATTCTCAGATCTTAAGGAAAGAGGCAGTAAGTCTTAGGTCATATGCTATTTTGATTGACATTTTGGTGTCTACATTTATAGAAAAAGATATTTTAAAAAATTTTGTGGAGAAGTTACAGTTCAACAAAAGGTCCATAGGTTTCAGCAGAACAAGTCTTTACAAAAGGTCTTAATAAGATTTGAGATCTCAAAAGCTAAGGAAGATACAGAAGGGGCCATGTTGGCAGCTTCAGACAAATGACAGGGCTTTACGTTGATAGTTTGCTTCTGGTGACTTTTGCTGTGCAGAATTCCTGGCCTAATTTGCAAATGAGAGTGGAACAGCATTAAAAATACTTAGTTCTAGATGAGGAAAACCACCAATGCTGCTAACCTGAGAGGCAGCTAAACTCTATTGGTGCTCCACAACTCTAATGAAATTCTCACTTTACATCATTATTCTCATTCAGCGATCATGCAACTGTTGACCCATTTTTTTCTTAAAATGACCTCCAAGGCCTAAAGAAGAAACTCTGGGAGTGACTATCCTTGAATTAATGTAGTTTGTTCAAGTTTACTCTGTTCATTTCAAGACCTGTAAACACAACATTAGTTTTCTGGAATGAAAATTGTGACTTCAATCAAAGAATGGGAGATATATTTTAATAGTAAATATTTACAAAATGTATTATCGTAAGTTCTCTTACAAAAGTACAAAAGGTCCTTTGTAAGGACAATTTATCGTATTGGATTGAAGATCCAGGTTATCATATTGGATTTTCAGTGATTTCCACAACTCATAGAAATCGCTGAAAATCATAAGATTTTTCTAGCCCTTGCCACTAAATGTATTGTCCATGAATCAGCAGCATTGACACTATTCAGGATGTATACATATCCTGATCTATTTCTCATGCCCCAGTCCAAGAATTAAAAATTGCACATTATGAAAACTTTGGGTTATTATTACTTGCGTTGAAGTTTGAAAAATAGAGTCTTAATACAGCCTACATTGTTCCTGGGAATTAGGAGTGCTGTGAAAAATCAAAGATAAACTAAAGTGTTTTGAAAAAATGCTTCTTATCAGCAAAGCAGTAGTTAAAAATATGAAAAAAAATAAAGGAAGGTAAGTTAATTAAGCTGGAGGTGGAAATAAGTTTCCTCAGGTGGAAGCATGAACTCTAAAGCACAGGCTGTACATATAAAACAGGAGAGATTAAATCCTAAAAGTCAGGATATATTGATATGAAAAGTAAAAATAAATACTCCTGGTTGTTTAAAAAGATACTTTAGGCCAGGTGTGGAAGCTCATGACTGTAATCTCAGCACTGTGGGAGGCAGAGGAGGGTGGATTGCTTTAGCTCAGGAGTTCGAGACCAGCCTGGGCAACAGGGTGAAACCCTGTCTCTACCAAAAAAAAAAAAAAAAAAATTAGGGCATGGTAGCATGAATCCGTGTTCCCCATTATAAGGAGGCTGAGATGGAAAGATCGTTTATGCTCAGAAGGCAGAGGTTGCAGTGATGTGATATCGCAACACTGAACTCCAGCCTGGGTGATAGAGTGAGAGCCTGTCAAAAAAGAAGAAAAGAAAGAAAGGAAGAAAGAAAGAATGAGAGAGAGAGAGAGAGAGAGAGAGAGAGAGAGAGAGAGAGAAAGAAAGGAAAGAAAGAAAGAAAAAGAAAGAAAGAAAGAAAGAAAGAAAGAAAGAAAGAAAGAAAGAAAGAAAGAAAGAAAGAAAGAAAAGAAAGGAAGAAAGGAAGAAAGGAAAGGAAGGAAGGAAGGAAGGAAGGAAAGAAAGAGAGAAAGAAAGAAAGAAAGAAAGGAAAAAAGAAAGGAAGAAGGAAAGAGAAAGAAAGAGAAAGCTAGCGAGGGAAGGAGAGAGGAAGGAAGGAAGGAAGGGAGGAAGGAAGGAAGGAAGGCAGGAAGGAAGGAAGGAGGGAGGGAAAGAGAAGGGAAGAGAGGAGAAAAAAAAAAAAAGAAAAGAAAAATCCCCCAAAACAGAACAAAACAAACAAACAAAAACCTATACTTTAGTCCTTACTAGATCAGAAACAGTGTCTGAAGCTCCACAAAATCAAACAGAAGACAAGAAAGAATCAGGTCTCAGACAGCAAACTAGAATGACTTTCGCGGAGTCTTTGAGTCCAGAAAACAAGGGAGTAGATGCTTCCCAAAGCTACAGTTTGAGAATGCAAAATGAACAAACACACTTACACAAGTGTTTACATAAAATTTGGGCAGTTTTGAATGGACTAGATCAAGGATACAATGTAAAATATTTAAATAATTACTGGGTGAATTTCAAGGTAACTCCATTTTTGTGTATGTGAATCCTATTATTTCCTAAGTGTCCTAAGGATATATAATTATGAATATATGGAATTAAAATGCTAAGAGAAGATAAATAATAAAATATGTAAAGCAGGAGCTGATAGGATAATAATAAATGGAGACAGGGTTTATCAAGCAAATACCCCATGGGAAAAACCTTCTGGGTGGAATTATTCAATGAATGTAAGCACATTTTTTGAATAGCAGATGATTTTGGTAGCTACAAAAGGCACTGATGATGTAACCTTATTTGAATTTTGTGATATTCCTCAATTTCGAACCTTAAAGGATATGTTAACAACAATATCTGAGACAGGAAGCAAATGGAAATGGAAATGGAAAAGATTCCAACAAAAACTACCTTGGATAGTCAAGGACAGAGTTGAACTACAAATGTAAGCTATTATAATTTCAACTAAGCCTTCCAAAAGGGAAATAAAAACACTAAAGACATATACCACTATAGAAAATTTCCTACTGTAAAAAAAAAAAAAAAAGAATGCAGCAGAAAGAAATGCTGTCAAATTTCTACATTATTCAAAAAAACAAAAAAGACAGCCTGATAAGAAGCAGATGACAGATGCATCAATAGCAGCTTTAGTTCAGAAAACCCTAGAGAATAAATTTCCTGCTGAAACAAATGTGGGGTTGGGAGAAACTTGCCTAAGAGAGGAGGTTCATAGGCTTAAGCTGCCATGTGGCACAGGATAGAGAGGATTGCTCACAGGAGATAGTAAAGGCCATGTCACTAGCAGAGACTACCTCCATGTAGTGTTGTCCTGCCAAAAATGTGGGGCTCCAAGGAGAATTGTAAATTAGGAGTTTGAATATGCTGGATGAGAAAGAAAGGCTTGTCAAATAAGACCTGGTGATTGAGACTGTCACCATTGCAAATTTCTAAACTTTGCCAGAAGGCAGAAATATCTCAAATGCTGTTCTAAGTGAGGGAACATTTGCATAATGGAATTTTCCCCCAGATATCCTAAACATAGTGGCTTAATTAACCTCTTTATGTAAGATTTTTCCCAATCCATCATATATTCACAAAACCATGGACTCTAGACACCTGCATAAATAACTGGTACTTTGGCAAAGCTGAAATCCAGATGTTTCCTTTTTGCCCCTTCCTCAGATACCATTGAATTTGTGGTATGGTCTTTGGCAGCACTCCGTATGCGCCTCTGAAAAGAAAAATTTGCCTCGTGTAACTGTACTAGTGCTCAAAATTTGATACACTTTCCAAATTTATGGAAGATGTGCCAATGCTGGAATGAATTTCATATCTATGGATTTTTGAAGTGAAGAATATCAGAACCTTGTTATTGATCAACAATTTCTTTAGAAACTAGTCCATTTCAGTAAGATATTAAGACCATAGCTACTTAAGAAGCCACAGCTCCACCAGCTTGCAGAATTTTTTTGGCCTACATAGAATTGTGAAATAAGGTGGCACAAAAGGTTGGAAAAAAATTAATATAATAATTTTTTACTTTAGACTATTTATGACAACCTTATTTTGGGATTAATTTCCAGTAGCTAATGAAGAAACTTTAATTCATGGAGAAAATTATAAATGAATCTAAAGTCTGCTTCAGAGATTAATAAAATGAATGGATTGAGTTCAAATTTAGAAAATCCCCATTACTGTTTAGTTTTTGCATAATTGTCATATTCTCATCTAATCAAAGAGCAGACCTTCTAAAGAGTTATATTCAACAACATGGCTGACCATGGCCCAAATAGAACAAGAAGCCAAAGGAAAGAGAAATTCTCTCTTTACTTGACTGAGACATTAATCTGCTCCTACTCTCAGACATCTGTGCTCCTAGTTCTCTGGCTTTTGCTTTTAGATCAGGAGTTATACCGATGCTCCCCACACCTCCAGTTCTCAGGCCTTCAAACTTGGACTGAATTACAGCACTGGCTTTCTAGTTTCTCCAGCTTGCAGATGGTAGGTCATGGAACTTCTTGGCCTCCATCATCATGTGAGCCAATTTCTATAATAACCTTCCTCCCATTTATATCTATTTATCTCAGTGTCTGTATACCTCTATATCTATATCTAGCTATGTCCTATTGTTTCTGTTTCTCCAGAGAACCTTGACTCATACACACTTCCATGGCCTTGTCAGTGATTTTGTTTACTGCTTCTCCCCTTGTGCAGTGCACTCCAGTCACACTGGATTTATTACTGTTCTTTCCACAATCCAGATATTCATTTCCCTCAGGGACTTTGCGCCTGCTCTTCCCTTTCAGTAGAATACCTTTCTCCTTTATAAAAATAGATGTTTACTTTTTCTGTCTTTTCTCCAAGTTACTGTTCTCAAAAAGAGTTCCCCAACATGCCCTCCTGCTCTTTTCTTTGTACTACTTAGTGCATATTGATTGACATCCTCTGTGTTTTTTCCTCTGTATTTTTTTCTTTCTCTCTAAAACATAAGATTCACAAAAAAGGAGAGTCTGTGTGTGTTGTTATCCCTCAATAACAGGATCTGCCATGTAGGTAGCCTGCAAAAAATATTTCTTGAATGTATGATTTATTTTACTATGTTTTTGATTATTATTCATCAGAATTCTTTACCAAATATTAGTTTTGTGTGCTATAGAAATTCATGTAAATTTTTAAAACCCAGAAAATATTCTTTTGAATCTGACTTCTTTCACTCTGCACATTTTTGATATCGGTTTATATTGTTGAATTTATTAGTAGCTCATGTATATTGGTGAGTACCATTACTTTGTAGGAATATACCACATTATATCTATCCAATGTCCTGTTGAAAAAGAAGAATATTTTGTTTCTAGCTTGAGTGTACTGTGAATAAAACTTCAAGGAGCATTTAGCATGCAGTAGTCTAGTCATGTATATCCATTTATCTTGGAAAGTAAAATAACTATTGCATAAGATATTGCCAAAATTATTTCCAAAGTTGTACGATTTCACATTATCATTTTGCATGTCTAGCAACATTTAAGAGTTTGGTTGCTTCAAAACATCACGAAAATTGATACTTTTAGTTTTATTCATTTTAAAGTATATGTATCACATTGGATTATAATTTGCATTGTTAAAAAAAAAGAGGCTCACTTTTCATTTGAATACAGTTTTTATAAAACATCTTATGTGAAGAGACTATCCAAGTCTCCTGTACATTTTTATTGGATTGTTTGCCTTTTTATTATCAAATACTTTGAGGAGTACTTTATGTATTCTGGATGTAAGTCATTTATCAAAATACATATTAATAGTGCTGTCTCCAAAACTGTGGCTTACCTATACATTTTCCTAGAAAAGACACTGAAAGAGAGTGACTTTAAGCTTATTATTTTAAGTCATATTTTTCATTCATTTCTTTTATGGTTAGTATTTTTTTGCATCTTGATTAATAACGTATTTCCTACCCCAAGGTTGCAAGATATTATTCTTCTGTTTGTTCTAGAAATGTTATATTTTAGCTTTTATATTTAGGGTTATTGTATATTTCAAATTAATTTTCATGTAATGTGAGGTATGGATTGAGATTCATCCTTCAACCCCTCCCACCACCACCACCCATGGATAGTTTTCCTATTACTATTTTAAAATCAGATTTTTTTTTTCCTATAGATTTGCTTTGGAGGCTTTGTTAAAAACCAGATGACCAGAAATGCAGGTCTATTTCTCAACTCTCTGTTCTCTTTTGTTGTCACTTTTTATATTCATAGATTCTTACTGCAATGTCTTGATTAATGTAACTTTAAAGTAGACTAAACGCTAGCAGTGTTATTATTCATCTAGCTCCTCTTTTTTAAAGATTTATTTGACTATTCATTTGAATTTGACTAATCATTCATTTAAATTTTTGGAATTAGCTTGTCAATTTTGGAGAAGTAGTCTGTTAAGGCTTGATTGGAATTATGTTAAATATATGAAGTAATTCACAGAGATTTGACATCTTAACCAGTTTGGAGTTTTTAATTCCATGAACATAGTATATACCTTCTTTCCATTGGGTTTTCTATAATATCTCTTAAGATGATTTGTAATTTTCCATGTATAAGTTTGCACATTCTGTGTCAACTATTTTCCAATGACCAAAAACTGTTATTTTATGTACGTTTTCCAGTTTTAGAGTAGCCTACGTTAGAGGACTTGTCTAGACCAGTGATTCCAGTTAGGCTGAAATCAATGGTTCTTGTTTAAAAAAAAAAAAAAATTACATTAAAGTTAGCTTTTCACTCATTTTTTGTTTCATTTATGTCTGTATTTGTTTTACCTCTCTATAAGACACTGACTTCTTTTATACATTACTTGCTGTATTAAATACAATCCTTGTTTACCTCTCATTTTCTTTATAGCATATTCTATGTGGAAGTAGTACCTACGTTAAAAAATGATTTAATTGCTAATTTTTTAGTACTCTTATTGAGCTCCCAGAGGCAGCTGATGTTTGAGTTGATGTCCAGAGACCTGCATAGCATGTATATCTCATCTGCAAAACCTAAACTTCATAATAAAATTCCATAATGTGAGACTTAATATCTTATCCTATGGACCTTAAAACTCCTTGATAGAGCTATATCCATTTATTGACTTCTTATATCTATTTTTCCAAAATCAAGAGCACGTACTGAGTCTGACTTGTATTTAATCCACAAAGTATATATTCAGTGTGTATTCATTTAATTAATTAATATTTTGTTTGATAGAAATTATTCATTGAATTCAAAATCCTTATATTTCACACATTTCTTCTAATATTAGAATTCAAAATCACTAGGTATGTACTCTAGATTTCTTTTAATTGTAAAATATTTTGTATAAGTTGTCAAAAGGAAATAACAATCAGTAAGTTTCACAAGTATTGGAATAATTTTCTTCCATTCTAAGTAGACAAAATACTTCCAAAATATCTATATTAATTTCACATATAAAATTATCCCTTTTCCTCATTCTAAGTAGACAAAATACTTCCAAAATATCTATATTAATTTCACATATAAAATTATCCCTTTTCCTCATCAGTAAAGCTCACTAAACAATGTAAAAAGGGGATAATTTGTGTACAAACAATTGGCTTTGTCTTGATAAATTTTCTAGATCAACTGATTCTATGTACAGCAATTTAAAGAGCAAATTCTATGCTGTTTAAATCGACATGATTTCATATGCAGAAAATTGAAACTGAACCCCTTCCTTACACCTTATGTAAAATTAACTCAGGATGGATTAGAGACTTAAATGTAAAACCCAAAACTATAAAAACCCTAGAAGAACATCTAGGCAATACCATTAAGGACACAGACACAGGCAAAGATTTCATGATGAAAATGTCAAAAGCAATTGCAACAAAGGCAAAAATTAACAAATGGGATCTAATTAAACTAAAAAGTTTATGCATGGCAAAAGAAATTAGCATCAGATTGAACAGGCAACCTACAGAATGGGAGAAAATTTTTGAAATCTCTTCATTTGAAAAGGTCTAATATCCAGAATCCACAAGGAACTTAAACAAATTTACAAGAAAAAAAAAACATTAAAAAGTGGGCAAAGAACATGAACAGACACGTCTAAAAATAAGATATTTATGTGGCCAACAAACATATGAAAAAAACTCAACCTCTCTGATCATTAGAAAACAGCAAGTGAAAACCACAATGAGATACTATCTCACACCAATCAGAATGGTGATTATTAAAAAGTCAAGAAACAACGAACACTGGTGAGGCTGTGGAGAAATGGGAATGCTTTTACACTGTTGGTGGTAATGCAAATTAATTCAACCATTATGGAAGACAGTGTGGCAATTCCTCATAAACCTAGAACTGGAAAGACCATTTGGCCGCAATCCCATTACTAGGTATATACCCAGAGGAATGTAAATTATTCTGCTATAAAGATACATGCATGCGTATGTTCACTGCAGCACTTTTCACAAGAGCAAAGACATGGAATCAACCCAAATGCTTATCGATGATAGACTGGATTAAGAAAATGTGATACATATACACCATGGAATATTATCCAGCCATAAAAAGGAATGAGATCATGTCTTATACAGGGACATACATGGAGCTGTAAGCCATCATCCTCCACAAACTAACAGAGGAACAGAAAACTAAAAGCTGCATGTTCTCACTTATAAGTGGGAGCTGAACAATGAGAACACATGTACGCAGGGAGGAGAACAACACACACTGAGGCCTGTTAAGGGGGCAGGGTGAGCGAAAGCATCAGGATAAATACTGAATGCATGTGGGGCTTAATACCTAGATGATGGGTTGATCAGTGCAGCAATTTACCTATGTAACAGGCACACATTTACCTATGTAACAAACCCACATGTCATACATATGTATCTCAGAACTTAAAATAAAATAAAATAAATTAATGTTTAAATTGGCATGATCTTTTCCTCTGAGCATTACTCTAAAATTACCATATGAAAATTTGATAGATCAGAAAATGTAGAGGATTGAGGTAGAGTCCAACAAAGTGAGATGGCACTTGCTATATTTTTTCTCCCTATTTCTTGAAAGTTTGCACAGTTTTGGCTAACTAAATATATATATATAAATATATATATATAAATATATATATAAATATATATATAAATATATATATGCTTGTGTCAATTGAAAAATATTTAAATAAAATTATATTTTCTTATTTTGAAAATATTATATTAAATTGACAGTGACATTGTTCATGACTGTCAAAAGTTGAAAATACAAAGGTCTTTATATAAATGCTGAGCAACAACAATGAAAGTCACAGAAAACACCACAAAGGAAATGTATTTTAAGTATTTCTTTAAAATCTCATTTCCATATTTGTGCCTAGTTCCTGCTTTCACACTGGTGCCCAGGTTAGAGTGCGGTGTTGAGCTCATAGCTCACTGCAGCCTTGAGCTCCTGGGCTCAAGTGATCCTCCTGCCTCAGCTTCCCAAGTAGCTAGCAACACAGGCACTCACCACTACAACTGGCTAATTTTTTTGTGTGTATGTGTGTGTAGAGATGTGGTCTTGCTATGTTGCCCAGGCTGGTCTTGAACTCCTGGCCTCAAGCAATCCTACCTTGGCCTCCCAAAGCATTGTGATTGCAAGTATGAACCACTGTGCTCAGATTACTTTAAGTAATTTTTTTCTAACCATTTTACCTTTACCTGATAAATTTAGTAGCATAAATACTATCAGATATATAAATATTTTTAAAATTTGGGATTATTTTGCAGCAAAACAAGGATTGTTAAGTTAAAACAATTAGTCCTTTTTAAAAAAGTCGGTGTTGAAAAGAATTGCTGAGATAACAAATTTGAAGGACTCCATACACCTGGATAATATGTGACTTTCAGCAATGCTGCTGCTTCTTGTTGGTCAATGAACAATCACTTAACGGAAGGTTATGGGCAGTAGAAAATGAAATCTGTATTATCTCGACTTACTTAGTGACATTTGAAAAATAAGGCAATACAAATGGAATCACACAGAATTAATGGGGAAGAATTAATGTTAGATCTTTGAAATTTTAAGCGAATGTGACAGATGTGTCCATTTTTCTCTCTTTTTTTCTCTTTTTTTTCTCTCTGTATCAGTCTGTTTGTGCTGCTATGGCAAAATACCTGAAAGTGAGTTACAAACAATAGAAATTTATTTCTCACAGTTCTAGAGGCTGAGAAGTTCAAGACGAAGGCCCTGGCAGGTTTGGTATCTGGTGAGAAATTAGTCCTTGCTTCCAAGATTGTGCCCTAGTGTTTCATCGAAAGGCAGAAATGCAAAAGGACCTAAGCTAATGTATCCAGACCTTCTATAAGACATTAATCTATTTAGACGGACATTACTTCCATGACTTAATCATCTCCTGGCCCCATCTCTTAATGCCACAACAATGGGGATTAAACTTCAACATGAATTTTGGAGGGGACACATTCAAACCATAGCATTCTCTTGTTCTCTCTGCTTGTCCTTGCTCTCATTATCTCTTTCTCGCTCTCTCTCTCTCTCTCTCTCTCTATATATATATATATATATGTATATAACAACTTATCTAAGCTGCAGTAAAATAAAAAAATTCCGTATTAATGTTCCTTAGTTCTGAGTGGATAGTAGCAAGTATCTAGTCCATTGAATTTAGTTTTGCTATTTATTCTATGATCACTTCTTTGCATGTTAATGTGTATTTTTAATTCTAATCTTAAAGTTATGCTTTCAGTGTATGTATTAGAAAATTTATCTGTTTTCCATATTTGTACTCAGTTCCTAGTTATAATATCTTTAGATTGAAGCACATTCATAGACATTGCAATGAAAAACTTAGAGTACATTTTTGCTTGTTAATTTTTATTTTTTCATGATTGAATCATGGAGATCGCTACCATTATATTTGCTTGGTGGCATTTTAAGGGAATAATGAAATATTTCTGGACAAATAGTTTATAAGACAGAAACTCCATAGAAAACCCCTACCTGATTCCTGATATTTAAAGTCAGTACAGAGGTTCTTAACTTTCTGTGCATGGACAACTAAGGTTAACATGGAAAGTTTCACTGTAAACAAATCCTTTGAAATTTGAATTTCTTTTATTCTAAAAAGAAAATTTGTGTTATCACATTTTCAAAGACCTGTGTCAAAAAAATATCTAAGAATCACTACTCCAGTCACATATTCTATCCTATCTTTTGAATCAAGTAGCTTACCAGCACTTTTAAATAATTTTAAATTATTCTTGTTATAACAGAAATGTCTAAGTATTGCAAAAGACTGCTAGAAATTTTGTAGAGACTCTGCTTGTGTTACTTTGTTTTACGCTCTAAGGTAAAAGGCAGTAATTAGGCCCAACTTACCAAGTTACATGTAACTTAAATTTTGGAGCAGATTTAATTCCCTGACATATACCAGGATACAGATAAGTAGTGTCAAAGAGTATAACCCCAGATAGCTAAATCCAGAATTATTAAATTTGAAGCTTATTTATGTATGAAATTAATTACAAATACAAGAAATATTTAACCTAAACAACAGAATTTGATGGAAGTGCATTAATATAGGCTATGAGGTTGTTATGTAACTGAGAAACTCAACAAAAAGAAAAAAAGGTGAGGCAATGACAGATATTCATTCAGTAAGTCTTCAATAAAAGAATTTTTAGAAAAAAATCCTTATTCTTTTAGCTTAATAGATTGCTTTGTCAGAAGCATTGAAATGGGAGGTGAAAGAGCTACTCTTAAAAAATAGTTAGATCATAATGTAATAATAGGATATATAATAGACAGAGGTGAAACTGGAAGGCAAGGTGGGCAGAAGAAACATTATAAATATGCCTAAGGAAAAGGAACTTAATGAAAATTGGCAGTGGCTCTCTGGCCAGCATAGAAAAAGTTATTTTTTAAAAAGAAAGAGCTCGAGAGAAAGTTATGAATTCTCTTGGGGAAAAAACATATTCCCTTCACTTGTCAGGATTAGAAGGATTATTTGATACAAAGCCACAAGTTGAGAACTGGCTAAGAAGTCCGTGATGACTTCATAGCTCATAAATTCTCAGAAGGCAGTAACTATAGCAGATCAGAGTACAAACACGAGGCAACAGGCGGGTGGTGAAGAGGTAGCTCCTCTTCCAGAATGCAATGGAGAGAATTTTCAGTCCCTTTCTAAGATCCATTGCCTCCTATGTGTGCAAGAAAAGGAAAAAGAAGCATGCACTGATGAAAAATTGTCCAGTACCAGCCTTAAGGAGTCCGGACGGAGTCCATTTAGTTTCTGGAATACTGAACAGACAGGGATAGTTACATTTGCATCAAAGGCAGCATATACACAGAAGGTTCCATAGATGAGTGAGAGTTTTCAGCCTTGCAAAGGCTGCGATGGCCCAGGAAACTGCTGTATCTTTCTGTGAAGTACAGTTAGTGCTTATTTTGGGTAAAAACTGGTGTTTACAGTGAGAGGGAATATTCCTGATTCTATTACAGTTGTAGTATTGCTAAGTGTAGGAGCAAGTAAGAATTTGACAGATAGACAGGAACATAGAAATCTGAGAGACAGGATTTCAAATTCACAGGGCAATATAACTTGTTTTACTTTCTAACGTACGCCTAAACTACAGTCAGATTTTCCCAAAAGCTTTTATCCTAGAGAAGTCAATCTTCTATTTTAGCTTCAAATAAAGAGCTATAACAGATTTACCGTCTAGGATTTCAACTTTAACGCTGTTGACATTTTAGTCAAGATAACTCTTCACTATATGGATTCTCTTGTGCATATTAGTAGCAGGTTCTCTCCTCATTGTTAGAAATGTTACCTGCAGGACAAAACTGCCTTGATGAGAACCACTGCATTATGCAAGTGGAATTTGGCAATGGCTGGAGGCATTTTTGGTTGTCACAATTGGAGGTTGGAGGTATGCCGCAAGTATCTAGTGAATAGAAGAGATTCTGCTAACTGAGCAAATAATTATCCAGTTAAACATGTAAATATTGCTGAGATCCTGAAACCCTACTTTAGCATAATAAAAATAAAATCCTCTTCATTGAGAGTGATCTTTGTGAGCAAGCACCTTTTTTTAAAAAAAAAATATAAAACAAACAAGCATACTTTGTGAGATTTAGCAGAGTAAAATACTAAAAAATCAAAATTGGATTCTAATATTATCACCACATCAAAAACAAACACTGAGAACAGCAAACATAAAAAACAAATATTAGAAGATCAAAGTATATGAAATAATAGAGTTTTGTGAGGTCTCGCCTTAATTAAACAAGACTCACACAAAACTTTTCAAAATGATGCATAAAGAGAAGATATGATTTGATTTTTCAAGTGTAAAGAAACCAAGGTGGAATTGCTATTAGCTTCCATCTTCTTAGTGAACAGCTGTAGGCAGTGTGGAGGGAAAAAAATCTGAAAATGCAGATTATTTTAAAATGCTTGAAGGGCAAGTGTACAGCTTCCTCCTCATCCATTTCAATGGCTCCAGAGGATATCTCCGGCACACTGCTCAATGTTATCTAGAGACATTACAGAGACTGAGTTTCTGCAAATGAGTTTCAAAAGTTTGGCAGAAACATTTTGCACTAATTTTATGAAAATGTGTACTGGGTATGTGACAACAAGTGAGTTGTAGGATTCAGCCAACGGAAGACCAAGATAACTGATGCTGCCTAAAACATCCCCTCCTCTCTTAAAGAATGCTGACCAGATTGTAGAGAACACAAACAATCCCTTTAAGCAGACACTAAATAGATTAAGAAAACAACCAGACAGCTTAACACGCCATACGTGACTTTTTTTCCGCCTTTCTCTCTCCCTTTTCTTCTCATGGTAGAAAAGACTAGAGAGGCATGCAGTGCAAGCTGGGAGATCTGCCACATCTTGCTGCTGCCCAAGACGGCCTCTTTATCTTTGTATGCAAGTTTCCACTGAATAAATCTTTGACTACCTACCAACCTGGAGAGGTCTGCGTCATTTGGTCTGAGCCTTCCTTCTGCTTATTGGGGGCGGTTCTTGGTTGTGGCAGGGAGTTTTCCCAGCAACTGTGTAAACCAGAAGTGTTAGGTTGGTGCAAAAGTAATTGCGGTTTTTGCCATTACTTTTAATACAAGGCACTAAAGAAAGTGTTGAAATAAAAAACAACCTAAATAACTGAACTTTGATTCAGAATCTTTGGCCAGTGACCTCATGAAAGCGACTAATTTTCAAACATGATACCATGAGAGGTCACTTCTGAAAATTTTAGATGACCTGAGTTTTTTTTTTTTTTTTTTTTTTTTTTTTTATTTTATGTTCCGGGATACATGTGCAGGACATGCAGGTTTGTTACATGGGTAAATGTGTTCCTTGGTGGTTGCTGCACTTATCAACCCATCCCCTAGGTATTAAGCCCCACATGCATTAGCTATTTATCCTCATGTCTTCCTCTCCTCACACCCCCCCCCAGTTTTTAACTCAACTGTCAGATACTCTCTAGCTAAATATCTCAAGCAGGTTAGTCACCTTATCTGAACCACGATTCTCAGATCTACAGAACAGTGATATAAAAACATGCCCACCCTACTGAAATATATTTTTATTGAAACAGAATACGTATATAGAGTTGTTCATTTGTATTTATAAGGGATTGGTTCCAGGACTCCCTCAGATAACAAAATGCTAGGATGCTCAAGTCCCTTATATAAAATGGCATAGTATTTCCATATGACCTACACAATTTCCCCTGCATAATTTAAATCATCCCTAAATTACTTAAAATATATAATGTAATGTAAATTCTATGTAAGTAGTTGTTATATTCTATTACATTACAACAAAATAGTTTTTTTATCTTTTGCCAAAAAATCCATTTTTTTAATTTTAGGGATAAATTTTAAGAAGATTGTAGCCTAAATAATTAATTTAATAAATGTATAAACATAATGTCATAAATTACATTTTGCATAGAGTTGTTCCTGGATGGGACATATATAAAATGTCAATTTATATGCTCCCCTTTTCTATTAAAATTTTGCAGGCAAATTTTGTTTTTCTAGTGTCATTTCATTCACTAAGCCTGAAGAAAGTATTTCTTCTGTGCCTAAGCACTATCTTAGACCTGATGTACTTTCGTTGTGGGTCTGTTTCTCCCACATTTTCACTATTTTACAGGATTAGCTCATGTTAGAGAATTCCTTATATAACATCTAACATTTAAAACAATCTTGAATATTCTTCAGTATTCCTCATGTAGGAGACCCATTCAAAGGGATTGCAATTTACATTTTGTTAACACCAAGTTTCATTTGCATTTCTACTCCTTAGCCCAATTTTTCTTGCTATATTCACTCTACCTAGCTTCTCCACATATACTGTCTTGTATCCTACAATTGTCAGTAAACATTGACTAACTGATATCATACTGCTAAGAAAACAATTTTATTAGTCCATTCTCACCCTGCTATTAATAATAAAGACATACCCAAGACTGAGTAATTTAAAAGGAAAGAGGTGTAATTGACTCACAGTTCAACATGGCTAGGGAGGCCTCAGGCAACACACAATCATGGGGGAAGGCAAAGCAAACATGTCCTTCTTCACATGGTAGTGGGAAGGAGAAGT
This sequence comes from Chlorocebus sabaeus, assembly GCF_047675955.1. Lineage (NCBI taxonomy): Eukaryota > Metazoa > Chordata > Mammalia > Primates > Cercopithecidae > Chlorocebus > Chlorocebus sabaeus. Next base: position 24,342,045 of record NC_132925.1, read on the forward strand.
GCAGAGCAAAAGGGGGAAAAGCCTCTTATAAAACCATCATAGTTCATGAGAACTCACTCACTATCACGAGAACAGCATGAGGGTAACCACTCCCGTGATTAAATTACCTCCCACCAGGTCCTTCTCATGACACATGAGAATTATGGAAACTACAGTTCAAAATGAAATTTGGGTAGGGACACAGCCAAACTATATCAAGAGTCTAAAAAATTGCTCACTTTATAGTAAATTATTAATATAGTCCTGAAGTTAGCCTTATGAGTAAAACTACACACTGTCCACTGCAAAGGAAAATAATTTGAACAACTTAGTCCTAAGTAAATAGAAGTAAGTAGGATAGTTGGTACTACTAATGATTTTGTGATTATATCACTACTTGCTAAAAATTAGTGCAGGTTCTTAAACAATTTGGAAAGCTTCAAATTACTCTATAGGTTATATATTTTAGGAGCTTAACGACTGAATATTGTTGAATGAAATATACATGACTTTTTCAAAAAAATAAGAATACAATTGCTTCTTTGCAGCCTCTTTTCCTAATCTCTGAGTATATTTCTTTTCCTTAAAAGGTCTTATTTAAAGAAATGGGTTCAAAATACAATCGAACTTTAAAAATATCTTAAAGATCAAATAATTCTTCCAGTTATTTTATAGATGACAAAAATGACGCCCAGCTAGCTCCAAATCAAGGGTTAAACCTATCTTCTAACTTTGTCTATGGCATTTATTCCATTTTATTATCCTGTTTTCTTTGTCTTTGGTGACAACATGTTAATTGATTCTTTTTAAGTATTTATCACTGAAAACTATCTTGAAAAGAGGAGCTTGATTGGTGGTGCCACAAATAAATTCTTGGGCTATATTTTATGAAATAGCAACCATGATTACATGTGACCTTAACTTCCACAGACTTTTGTCCCTTTCCCAAGGAAACATTCAGATTCCATGTCCACATATTTTACATAAAGCCTTGTTGGTTGTTGCAGGTTTCTTTTTGTCTCCCTGAATTTGATATGCTTATTTTACATAATGTTATCTAATGCCACCGGTAAGAAAATGAAAAAAGATAAAAAGTAAGTAAATCTCCTTGAAGAACTAGGGAGATTCTTTGTAGAAAATCAGCTTGCTTTCTTCTGAGTAAGACTGGGAGGAAACAGAACCTGATAAAACTTACATTAAATGCAGTACAGGCAATGATCCGCAGCTGTGACTGGGCAAGTGGGCAATGTAGAAAATAGGAATTTGTTGCTCGACAAACTAATCACTAAACCCCAAGACTCTTACTTTGTGTATGATAGGCTAAAAGAGATTTGAAGACGATAATAGCCTGTTGTGATACATATGTTATAAATAGAAGGATAATTTTTGGAGAAAGAAAATTCCTGAACCAATAGAACAATGTGAAAGACCATACTGTGAAAAATAACAAGTGATTGACATCTTTGGTTAAATTTGAAATAAAATAAAATCTAAGAATATTGGAGGAGGGAGAGGAATTTTGTGTTTAAAGGGCCAAAGACTGTACTTTATAATTCTTTTGATTAAAACCATTTGCCATCAGTTGAAGAAGGGTAGTGGCAATGGGAAAGATGGCAGATTGTTATTTTCTCAATAAAGGATGTTTGCCAAAGGTACTGTGGAATAATCTGGGAGACATTATCTTTGGCTAAAGCACCAATTATTTGAGGATTGTGCAAAGTTACTGGTTTAGATTTTCTTTTTTAAGAGGGGAGAAACATAAAGATTAGAGTAATCCAACATTTATTTTTGGGATCTGGGGTTATTATCATGATTTGTGGTGAACAGGTTTTAAGGGGGCCTGCATAATATTCTCCTCTTCGTGTTTACATTCTTGTACAATACCCTCAGCTTTAGTGTGAGTGAGATCTGTGAAATGCTTCTAATCAATCAACTACTACAGAGATGATAAAATGTGGATCTTTTAAGTACATTACATTATAGAAGATTTCATCTTGGAAGACTTACTGTCTCCCCTTCTGATTCTGAAGAGGCCATGTTGTAAGAGGGCCTATGGAGAGGTTCACATGGCAAGTACATGTGTATGGTCTTTAGAAACTAAGATGGCCTATGCCTGATAGCCAGCAAGAAACCAGGGCCTTCAGTAATACCACCATAAGAAAATGAACTGTCTTCAATCTTAGTGAGCTTGGAAGTAGACTAGACCCATTGCCAGTCAAACTTCCTGGTGAGAGTAAGCCCTGGCCAATATCTTGATTCCAGTCTTTCAGAAGACCCAGTTAAGCTATTCCCAGACTCCTAGTTCAGCCAAACTGTGAGACAAAGGTGTGTGTTGTTTTAAGATACTAACTGTGGGATAAATTGTTACTTAGCATAAAATTTAGCATGTTGTAAAAGAACAATGGGAGAGAATTAGCATTTTTAAAGGTCTGCAGAATGGGAATTATTACAAATTGAACTATGCTAAGTGTATACTTATTAATAATTCTGCAAAGTGATCTTAAAAGATAAATTATTTTTATTTTATTAATAAGAATACTGATACATAGAGATATTAATAAGCTTACCTAACTGACCTAAAGTTAATAAAGGACTGCCAAATAATATTTATCCTATCAGTGCCATCTCCTGCCTAATGTTTTCAAAGCATGAACTTTTATAACTGGAATACCCATTCTTCCACTCATAGCCATCACTGCCCGAGATCAGCTCCCACAACACCATGATCCAGCCTATTCTCTGAAGATTCAGGCTTCAGGTCAGCCATAGCATCAGACCAATCCCAACAGACCTAGTCTCCAGAGTGGCCCCTGGATACCCAGGCTCCAGGTCTTCCCTCGTACCAGGACAGCTCAAGGCTCACTCTAGTCTGACCTTTGTGGTTCTAGGCTCCAATTCCACCTAAGTGCCAGAGACACAGTCTCCAAACCTGCTCCAGCTCTAAACTGGCTCCTAGGGACCCAGGCTCTAAACCAGCTGTATCAGTCAGGGTTCTGCAGAGGGACAGAACTAATAGGATATATGTGCATATGAAAGGGAGTTCATTATGGAGAATTGGCTCATAGGATCACAAGGTGAAGTCCCATCATAGGCCATCTGCAAGCTGACAAAGAAAGAAGCCAGTAGTGGCCCAGTCTGAGTCCAAAAGCCTCAAAAGTAGAGAAGCTGACAGCACAGCCTGAAGTCTGTGGCCAAAGGCCAAAAAGACCCCAGCAAAGCACTAATGTAAGGCCGAGGGTCCAAAGGCCAAAGAACCTGGAATCTGATGTCCAAGGGCAGGAAGAATGGATGGAAGTATCGAGCACAGAAGACAAATGAAAGCCAGAAGACTCAACAAGTCAGTTTATTCCAAATTCTTCCTTCTGCTTTGTTCTAGCCATGCTGGCAGCAGATTGGATGGTGCCCATTCACACCGAGGATGGGTCTTCCTCTCCCAGTCCACTGATTCAAATATTAATCTCATTTGGCAACACCTTCAGTCACACCCAGAAACAATACTTTACCAGCTATCTAGACATCCTTTAATCTGATCAAGTTGAAATCTACTATTAGCCATGGCAAGTCCACCCCTAGTCAACTTGAACCCATACACATCTCCTGAAACCATACTTAATCTTCAATTGAAGACAATAGTAAGCTCATAATTATACCTAACATAATACAATTATCCTTCATACAACCGGAAACTCACTAATTATTAACCTACATGCTATTATTACACAAAGTTAACAACACTTAAATGCTTACATGAAGTCAATAAGCTTTGACTTCATGTAAGAATATGTCACACAATAAAGGAAAAAGAAAATAAATAAAATGATGATATTTTCTTAGTACAAGTGCATACATGCACAAACATATTCTTAATAAAATAAGGAGGAAATATTCATGATAATTACAGTCCTCGTTTCTGGAAGATCAAATGATCCTAGCTGGCATTGATAACTACCTTCTTCTATTACCCATTCTGTATTCCTTTGGCCTTCAGCAAGCACCTTGGCTGGTCAAAGATTTTTACCTGGTGGAGTGACCCAAACCTTCATTCCTGAAGGTCTGGGCCATTTGTAGGTTTGCCTGGATTGAGTTGTTGTAGTTTCCCATTGACATTAATCACAAATCACGGTAATACTAAGAGATGCCCTAAGGGATCTCCTGTATTCCACAGATGCTCCTCCTAACCTTTGTTGTGAAGTAGTAGACTGATTTCATCTTGATAATCTGGGTAAATCATCCCAGCCAACACTGTAACTCCCTTCTTAGTCTGTTGACTTAGAGGCAGGAGGAGCCCCAAGTGGCCAGGTGGCAATCTTAACTTCCAGTTTAATGGAATCATTGTGTGTCCTGGTGGCAGTATTTCTCTCTCTGAAACTAAGACCTCTAGGCCTGCAGAACGTAATGTTGCAAGAACAGGAAGCAAAATTTTGCTAGTAGCTCACTAGGGATGATGGTTTGTGGTGCCACTTCCACTTCCAACCCTTGATTTCTGGGTTCATTAATCCTGGCTATGGGAGAAACAGTGCCATATATTGGATGTTGATTCAGAACGCATACAGCCTTCTGGAGAACATTGTCTCTGTTTGCAGATGACTGATTCTATACACACACACATACACACACACACACACACACACACACACATATAACCTGACATCTGTTAAAAATGATAATTTAGTAGAGCTGCAGGATAAAAAATCAACATACTAATTCAGCTGCATTTCTATACACATGATTAATTATCTGAAGAGGAAATTAAGAAAACAATCCCATTTACAATAGCTATAAAGATGGAATAAGGTACATAGGATAAATTTAACCAAGGAAGTGAAGGATCTATACACTGACAACTAAAAGACAGTGATGAAAGAAATTAAAGAAGACAAAAATACATGAAAAAGAAATCCAGTTTTCATGGATTAGAAGAATTAATAATGTTAAAATGTCAAAATTGCCCAAAGTAATCTACAGATTCAATGCAATCTCTTTCAAAATTCCAATAGCGTTTTTTACTAAAATAGCAAAAGCAATTCTGAAATTCATATGGAACTCTAAAGGACTTCAAGTAATCAAAGCTGGAGGCCTCACACTACCTGATTTCAAAATATACTACAAAATGAAGTCACTCAAGACATGATGGCAGTGGCATAAAAACAGACATGTAGACCAATGGAACAGAAGACAGCCCATGCATTTATAATCAATCAATTTTCTACAAAAGTTCCAGGAACACACAATGGAAAAAGGACATTGTCTTCAATAAATGTTGTAGGGAAAACTAGATATCCACATACAAATGAAATGAATAAAATTGAACTCTCATCTCATACCACATACAAAAATGAACCCAATAAGGATTGAATACTTACACATGAGATGGGAAATTATAACAGTTAAAAAATGTGTAAAAAAGTTTCTTAACATTTTTCTGGTCAATGATGTTTTCTAGATGTAACCACTAATACACAGACAGAAAAATCCCCAAAGTAGACAAAAGGAATGTCATCAAACTAAAAAGCTCCTGAACAGCAAAGGAAACAATCAACAGACTGAAGAGAATTTTTTGGAATGGGAAAGAATACTAAGAATATTTGCAACACGTATACCTAATAAGGGGTAAATAGCCAAAATTTATAAGGAGTTCAAACATTTCAATGGCAATTAATAAATAAATAATTTATTTATAAATGGACAAAAGCTGGGTGGCATCATCTCACACCTATAGTCCCAAAGCTTTGGCAGGCCAAAGCAGGAGGATTACTTGAGGCCAGGAGTTCAAGACCAGCTAGGGCAACATAGTAAGACTCTTGTCTCTACAAAAAGATAAAAACAATAAACAAATTAGCTGAGCATGGTGGTGCACACCTACAGTACTAGCTATTTGTGAAGCAGAGGCAGGAGGATTGTTTGAGCCTAGTTCAACATTACAATAATCTATAAACACATACCAATGGCCAATAAGTATATGAGAAACTGCTCATTCACATCACTAATATTAGGGAAACGCGAATTAAAACCAGGATGAGATATATCACCTCACCCCTGTTACAATAGCTATTATCAAAAAGATACGCTGTAACTGTTGGCAAGGATGAAGAGAGAAGAAAATTCTGTGTTCTATTGGCAGGAATACAAAAGAGATTTAAAATGTACTGAAAAGGACCATAATCCTGTGTGATAAGGTGAAAGGGTCACCAAACTTTAATCCAATCTGAAGAACACATATTTCAAAATTTAAAAATAAACAAAATCTCAATGAGCTATGGAAAAATATCTAACAATCTATCTAACACACTTCCATCAAAAGTTGCAAGGAGAGAAGCATAAAAACTAGACAGAATAAAAAGACCAAATAAAATAAACAGTGAAAGACCAAATATTTTTATTACAATTTGTTGAAAAATGATAAAAGGGGCCCTGTGCGGTGACTCAAACCTGTAATTCCAACACTTTGGGAGGCCGAGGCAGGCAGATCACTTGAGATAGGAGTTCTAGACCAGCTTGGCCAACATGGTGAAACCCTGTCTCTACTAAAAATACAAAAAATAAAAATAAAAATAAAATTAAAAAATTAGCCAGGCATGGTGGCCCACTCCTGTAGTCCCAGCTACTCAGGAGACTGAGGAACGAGAATTGCTTGAACCTGGCAACCAGAGGTTGCAGTGAGCCAAGATTGCGCCCCTGCACTCCAGCTTAAGCAACAGAGTGAGACTGTGTCTCAAAGAAAGAAACATGAAAAATAATAAAAGGTACAGATCCAAGAAACTCAATGAATCTCAAACTGCCAAATACATAGATTTCACAGTGAAGCACAAATAACCATATTACTAAAACAGTCAATTACTGAACATGAAAAAAAATAGAAGGAATCTTGAAAATAACTAGACAGAAAATTATGATAACATAAACTACAAGTAACTTCTCTTGGGAACAGTGATGGCAAGAACATAATGAAATTACATCTTTAAAAGGCTAAGAGAAAAAATAAAAACTGTCAACTCAGAACCTTATACTTAAAAAAAAAAAAATTTTGCCAAAAATTCTTCTACAATTAATGTTGAAGGATGTTCTTTGTTCTGTCAAAATTGACAACATATTGAAAATAGTATCTACAAGAAGACATTGGTGACACTGAAATAGTAAATATGTGGGTGAATACAGAAAATGATAAATTTATTCTGTTAATTCTCTTGAAAGATTGATGGCAACATAAAGCAAACATTATAACAATGTATTATCATATTAATGCCAAAAGCACAAACTTTAAGGGAGTTAAAAAGTTGTAAGTTTATTATATTTTGCAAAATATGCAAAATATGTTCTAAATAGACTATGATAGAGACTCACAATATAAGACGTCAGAAACAAAATAATAAAATAAAATTATGAAAAAAGATATACATAAAAGATTAAGTGATTCAAACAAAACAATACGAAAGTCAAATAATTTTAAAAAGGAAGTAAAGAAAATTTTAAAAAAATCAAAATAGGTGAAAAATAGAGGATTTCTAATAACATGATAGTTAAGTATAATCATTTGGAAATTACATAAACTGTAATCAATGAACACTAACAAGAAGAAAGCTATTCAAACTGAGTTTTTTTTTTTAATGAACAAATTAAACAAGGCTGTAAGATATGCATTTAAATAAAAGTTAGAATAGATTAAAAGTAAAAGGATGATGAAGTAGGTTTCATAATAGCAAAAGTATATAAAAAATGAAAGTGGCTATATTAATATCACGCAAAATAGCTTTAAGGTCAAGAAGAATTACTGACATGAAGTACTCAGAACTTTTTACTTAAAAAAAAAAATCTTTTGCCAAAAATTCTTCTACAATTAACGTTGAAGGATGTTCTTTGTTCTGTCAAAATTGACAACATATTGAAAATAGTACCTACGCGAAGACATTGGTGACACTGAAATAGTAAATATGTAGGTGATATTTAATCATAATTACTTATGATTAAAGTCTAAATTCATCAAAAAAGCACAATCATAAATGTATATATAACCAATAATAAAGCTGCAAAAGATATGACACATTTAATTCAGTTAAAGGGAGAAAAAGACAAATCAACAATGATGGTTGGATTTCTAAATACTTTTCTCTACGAAACTGATAGTTACTAAAGAAAAAAGAAAATGTATATAAAAAAAGGACAATGTTGGCCGGGCGCGGTGGCTCAAGCCTGTAATCCCAGCACTTTGGGAGGCCGAGACGGGTGGATCACAAGGTCAGGAGATCGAGATCATCCTGGCTAACATGGTGAGACCCCGTCTCTACTAAAAAATACAAAAAAAAAAAAAAAGGACAATGTCAATCCCCTTGACGAAGCTGACATTTAGAACATTAAAGTCACTAAGAATAACCATTTTTTCCAGAATATATGGAAAATACACCAAAAAAGACCTTATCCTGGACCACAGATAAATTTTAAAATCCTCAAAGACTTATATTTTCAGAGACTGTTTTCTGAATAATAATGATAGTAAACTAGAAGTAAAAAAAAAAAAAAAAAAAAAGGAACATTCCTATTTGGAACATAAACATCATGTTTGTAAATATCCCTGAGTGAAAATAGGTCTAGCAAAAAATCTAGTAAGTCTAATAAAGAAATTTAGAACATATTTTGAATTAACTGATAATGAAAATATATCAGTGATAATTTGAGATGAAATCAAAGCAGTTCTCAGAAAAAAATTAATGACTTTAAAAATCCTGGCAACTCAGAGTGGCTCATGCCTGTAATCCCAATGTTTTAGGAGGCTGAGATGGGAGGATTGCTTGAGCCCAGGAGTTTGAGACTAGCCTGGGCAACATGGTGAGACCCTGTATTTATGAAAAAAATTTTAAAATTAAAAAATTACCCAGACATGGTGGTGCACACCTGTAGTCCATGCTGCTCAGGAGGCTGAGGTGGGAAGATCTCTTGAGCTCAGGAGGTAGAGACTACAATGAGCCATGATTGTGCCACTGCACTCCAGCCTGGATGGCAGAGTGAGGCCATGTCTCAAAACAAAAGCAAAGACAAAAAACAAAATAAAAATCCTTAGAGAAAACAAGTTTTAAAAATTAGTCATCTGATTTTCCACCATGTAAATCTAGAAAAATGTCCAAATAGGCTTGAAAAAATAGAAAGGATGTAGTGCAATAAAAGCAGAAATTAATGAAAAAGAAAACAAAAAATAGAAAAAATCATTAAAGTTCTACATTTCCCTGATCAGAGATTTATAAACCAATGATACCTTACTTAGATGATCAACAAAAAATGAATAAAGAACACACATTAATAGTATTAGGAATAAAGGATGGAACATTCAACAGATGCTAAAAAGAAAATGTCAAATAATTTTATGACAATAAATTCAACAAATTAGATGAAATGTAGAATTTCTTTGGGAAACAACTCACTAAAACTTACATAAAAAGTAGTAGTATGTTTTAATAGCCCTACATTTATTAAATAATTATTTTATTTGTTAAAAAGTTTACCAAAGAGAAGGTTCAAGACCCAGATGATTTTGCTGGTTAATTTCATCCTACATTTAAATACGAAATTCTATAATTCTCACACAAAATAGATGAGGAGGAAACAGATTTCACTTATTTTATGAGACACCAACAGCTAACAAGTACATTATAGGAAAGTGATGACTCATACGCTTAATGATTAGAGACACAACCATCATTTTAAAATTAGTTAATAAAGGCTGGGCTCATGCCTGTAATCCTAGCACTTTGCAAGGCTGAGGTGGAAGGATCACTTGAGCCCAGAAATTCAAGATCAGCCTGAGCAAAATAGTGAGACCCTGCCTCTGCAAAAAATATAAAAGCCAGGTGGCTAGCATGTGCCTATAGTCCCAGCTACCAGGGAGGCTGAGAGGGGAAGACTGCTTGAGCCAGGAGGTCGAGCCTGCAGTGAGCTGTGATAATGCCACAGCACTTCAAACTGGGCAATAGAATGAGATCCTGCCTAAAAAATAAAAATAAAACAAATTAATCAAATACAGAACTATCTTTAAAAAAGACAATACATCAGAAATGCAAAAGTTGTTTATTGTTTTTAAAAAATTAATGAAATTTATCATGTTAGCCATAGAAAGCAGAAAAACACTTGGATTATCTCAATAAATAAATAAAACCACTTGCAAGAGAGACCTTTAAAACTGTCCTCAGTTTAGAAAAGGATATTGGACATTTATACCTTCAGAAAGAGTAGCAAAGAGCTGCAATCTGCCCCGGGAAAGAGACGTGGTTTTGAGCAAGGTTCCTAAGAGGACTTGTAACTCTCATAAGGCAACATTTTCGGTAGCTGAGGGAATAAGGCCTGAAGAACTGGGTGTCTCTGCACACTATCCATTATAGTCTTTCGTGCGCACTGCAGAGATTCACTTGCTTAGCACAAACTCTAGGAGCATCTGGTCTTGACGCCACAAATTATATTGATTCTCTCCTTCCTCTGTTATTCATTCTAGATTCCTTTTACTCTCAGCTAGTGTCTCTATATTGATACTAAAGGTTTACCTGCTAGAGTAACCCCAGAGTCTCATCCTGAACTAGTCCACATTCTTGGTCACCATGCTCAGACCAGATTGTGGCAGCTGCATTTATCTGTTCATCATCAAATCTGAGAAAGGGATACAATTGTATTTTCAATTAGTTTACCTGGATGACAAATATATTCCTGCCTTATCTCCTTTATAAAGGCAGAACTACTTCCTTCACATGAACAGGGTAATTTACATTTGCCAGGATAGTGACTCCTTTACTTCTTCCCTCTTGACATGCAGAGACCAAAGTGTTCAGGCAGCAGGCCTAGTTCGATTGATGTCCCCATAAGAGGGATCATGCAGTATCTGTCTTTCTGTGACTGACTTATTTCTATTAGCATAATGTCTTTAATGTCCATCTATGTTGTCATAAATGGTAGGATTTCAACTAAAATAGTCAAAGGCAGAGGATAGAACCTACCCAAGAGGAGTGATTTCCAGAAGTCTTCTGTACAACATAGTGCCTATAGTTAACAATAAGTTATTGTGAACTTAAAAATTTTTGAAGAGGATAGATTTCATGTTAAGTGTTCTTACTATTGTTGGTGGGCCAGTTCAGGATCTTGACTTTGCAGCACAAAAGAATTTGAGAGTGAGTTCAAAGTAGGAGTAGGCAAAGTAATTTATCACAAAGCAAAAATACACTCTGAGGGGCAGAGCAAGTTTCTCAGAGGGAGAGACAGCAGCCAGTCCCTTAAGAGGAATTTCTTTTATGGGAGTTGTTTATGCATATTCATAAAATACTGCTGAGATTAAAAATGCAAAGGCAAACCTGCAGTTGGTGCATGCACTTAGCGACTACATGCTCTAACATGCATGACTTATATCATTAGCATGTAAAATCTCCATCTCACGGTGTGTTTTTTACTATTAAAATGAGGAAAAGGTCACTATAAGCTAAACCTTGAGCCTCACTGTGCATGTGAGACACTGGCAATAATTTGTAGCAAATAGCTTCGTAGGCTTTTGGTGCTGATTGGTTGGAAATTGGGAAAGCTACATCAGGAATAAGGGGTTTTTGTTCTCTTTTCTGGGCTGTACTAGGTATCAGGGACTTGTAACCATCTGGAAGTCTACTGGTATCCTGTAGGATCACTTAGCTTGCAAAAAGTTAGGTGTTGATGCATGAGCGTGCAAGAGAAAGGAGCCTGCTGTGAAAGCATCCTGTGGAGCTTCACACAAAGGGACGAGTCAGTATGACCTCCTAACATTACTTATCCACCTTCATTTCACACACACACACACACACTCACACACACAGACACTCAAAATAAAATAATTGCTGTTTCTCTTAGTGACAGTATACCCTGTTTAAGAACCAGGAACTCCAAATCCATAGAGCCTAGATTTGTTGGGACAGAAAGCAAAAATTCCCCAAGTAGGTCACTGGGAATCATGCCAAACAGAGCCACTTTCTATTCACTCCTTGATTTCTGGATTCATGTGTTCAATGTAATATAGCACCATAGAATGGTTGTTGATTTCGAGTTGTGTTTTACATCTTAGAGGATGGAGGCTTGAGGGTACCATTTCATAGCTGACATCTCAACTGCATCTTCAAAAGTCTCTACCATTTTTCTATTAGGACAGCAACTTATGGGCTGTTCTGTATGTGATAGGATTTTAGTCATGTGCCCACTGACATATTTCCTTTTCCAATAATTCAGTCTTTTGATCCAATACAATATGTGGAATTTCATGTTCGTAGGTGTTCAGAAGCCTCATTCTAAAGGACAAGCCTTTTAGGTAGAGAAGGCAAACCCATGCTGGGAATATGCGCCGATTCTAGTCAGATGAAATACTTCCAGTTCTAGGGTAGAAGAGAAACAACGTAGTCATCTTGCGACCAATGTGTCATGTTGGTCTCTGAGAGTAGGTGTTGACAAATTTTTCTGCAAAAAGATAGATAATAGATATTTTAGGTTTTGTGGGCTAAAGTCTCCACCATAACTCAACTTTGCTGTTGTTGCATAAAAGCAGTCATAGAAAATGCATAAACATATGAGAGTGATTTTGTTCAGATAAGATTTTATTTACAAAAAAGGCAGTGAGTTGAATTTTGATCATGAGCCATAGTGTGTCAACCCCCGGCTAAGAGAACTGCAGTGAGTTGGATTTTGATCATGAGCCATAGTGTGTCAACCCCCAGCTGAGAGAACTACTGACGTCAAGGTGCTTAAAATTGGTCTCTATTGTTGAGAAGTTGAACAGCGAGCAGCAGCAGTAGCTAGATCAGTATTGATGAGTGACTTTGTTTTCAGGGCTATGCATAGCTTCCAGGCCTGCAATGGCTACTTTATGTATGTGTTTATATTGCCAGCAGGTGAGTTACAAGTTACAGAAACTAATAACTTTATGAATCATTCTGTTTAGTTAATTTAGTACCTTTTGATTGGTGAACAGTTTCTAAGGTGGTCCTCTGAAACTGCATATAGAGTTTATCTCCCAGCCTCCCTAGAACACATGTATCTTACTAAGGCCTCCAATGCACTGGCCACCTCTTGCTCATTTGTTCTTATCAGCTTGAGTCCATCAATATAGTGAACCATTGTGATATTATCTGGATGTGCAGACCTTTCAGGTTTCTTTGAATTTAAATTATACTAGAAGGGAGAGCAGACAATTTTGTGTAGCCTTGGAACAAGACTGGAACTGTTAACTATTATCTAGTCTAAGAGAATCTTGGCTAAACATGGCCAAAGCATGGGTGGAGGAGCCAGTCTCAGAGGCTTTTACTTGTTCCTTACAAATGAAGTTGCCTTTAACCTGCAATCCAAGGTATTGCTATGCCAGTCACCCATGTCTATCCCAATGATGTACTGAGGAACTGGTGAATAGCCATCACAGAGTCTATGTTCCCAATAGATGACTCACTCTGAACTGGCACTATACCAGGAGTTGGTTTACTACCTGCCGTTTATATGCCTCCGCTCTTAGTATTAGTGCAGTGGTGATCCTTTTAATCCTGTATATCAATATCTGTTCAATCCTTGTGTGTCCGCCAAATATCTGGTTATTCCCCACACACCAGCAATGCTTCACAAAGAAAATACAACTATGCATTCCTTTAGGAAAGAATTGAAAGATTTTATATTTTAAACACGTGTTGTAGGGCTGCAGGACATTTTCTCCTAAGGATTCATGTTTTCCTTAGTCAATGAGTTGCATGTTTGAAAACAGCTCAATTTTAGAACATGGGCACAGGATTATTATGCCTTTCTGTGAGGCCAGCTGCCATCAGCCTCCTGAATATACATTCTTGATTTCTTTGGCTTAAATATTTTAAGCAATGCTTTGTCGGTTGGTCTTCTATCTTGCTCCCGGGAATGCTATGTTTCATTAAGCGTCATTTCCGTTCTCTTCAAATCAAACCCTCCATGCTCCCACTAAGAAAATTCTACTTGCTATGAAATTGTACCCACCTTGCTTCTAATAGTTAAGAAACACTACTCAGACTTTAGGATTTTAGGTTCCTAGCATCCTCATTGCTAGTAGAAAACTCAAATAAGTCACCATATCTCCTACAGTCAACCCTAGCCTAAACAGGACAGCCACCAATGAATGGCTCATTGGTGCTGGCATCCTTTCCAATAGGCCATTATTGCAATTATAAATAGAATCCTCTCCAAACTTTTTGTTGCAATATAATTATCTAGTGAGTATCCTGGCCTTATTCATTATATTCATTCTCTAGCATGCCTAAGTTTCTGGGCCTTTTGATCCCTTTTTGTATCATCTTTGATGGTAGTTCTGGCTTTTCTACTTTGCTTTTTATGTGCTTCCATTTTCTCCAAGTTTCTAAGAGCCTTTCTATCAGCATATTAGCATTTTTTTCTGAGATCTCTTGCTAAGGTGTTAATGTTATCAGGAAAATATTATATTAATAATGTGATTATCCAAATTTATGTTCTGCTCCCTTTGACTCAGCATCTTCTGTCTCCTACATACTCTCTCAGCCCCTCCTAATACCTGTTGGCCAGTTTATAGCCCCTATCATCCATTTGCTACACAAGACTTTCCTGGAGTGGTTATGTAGTAACTTAACTCTGGTTATTGGTTTAGTGGCCATAATGGAACTTGGGGATGATTGTGGTGGGGTGGGTTCTTTTCATACAGGGCAGAGTCCTGTGCAGCATATTAAAGAAAAAAAGATCAATTTCTTAGCTGCTAAGAGTGGGGATTGAAGCACTGCTTCTAAAAACTTGATGGGTTTTAGGGATTCTGAGAGTTTTATGTACCAACCCAGATGTTTCCTTTTAGAGATTTCAGTTGCATTCCTTCACAGTCAGAGTCCTGACCTCAACATAGCAGACCTGCCTAGTTGGAAATGCAACATTCTTTGAAGTTCTATTACTCAAAACTTAATTCTGGACCAGATTTCCAGCTTTCTCTGCCCTCTAGCTGCAGGAAACCAGAATATCTTCACTTGCTGCCAAGGAAGCTTTCTGGCTTTCACATACAGCCTTTAATTACTGATTAACTACCTTCAACCTTTCATTATCTTTCACCACAAAGTTCAGGAAAGTGCCCCTAGTGAAATTCATCCCATTCAAAAGCCATCAATCTAATTCTTTATATTACAAATGACTGATAATATTGTGCCTGTTAGTATATTTTCTTCCACAGTTTATTCCATCCCAGTTCTCCATGAGAGAACACTTTAACAATTGTGCTGCTATCTTAAGCTGGGCTATCTCTGTTCCATTACCACCAGTGAGGTCCTCTGCCATCTGGCCAACTTATGATCCAGCTCTAAGATATTAGCGTGAGGCCCACTTTCTTTGCCAATAACCATTATCAACTATTATATGTTATTTACCTGGAAAGCAGCTATTGAGGTGGAAACTGGCATGTGGAAATTTATAGGGGAATGCATACCAGTGAGGGAAGGAAGGAGTCAGAATTAGACTGAAAGAAAATTTAGCTTCAATGAAGTCACAAGAAGGCCCTGTGAAACTGGAATTACTTTTCTGATTTATCTTTAGTTGGGCAAAAGGATAGGAAAAATACAACTCCAAATAAGCCAGTCATTGGTTTTAGGCTGAGCCTAGAAATAATGTGTGTTCTTGTCAGCCATATCTGGAAAAAGATGTCAGCTGAGAGCTCTTAATCAGCAACAGTCTCAGAAGTTGAAGCGAGGGTTTTGCTGGTTGAGTGCAATATGCATTACCTTAAGGTTACCACTATTTTGTTTCACGTTACATGAATTCTCAGCAGTATTTGATGGTCATGATGTGTATGAAATGACATGATTTGTTTTTTGTCTTCTTCCGGTTACATCTTTTTGTTTTTTACACTTAATGTATTCTTTTCTTGCTCTAAACTTGCTTTTTAGATTATCTCATCTATTCCCTGACTTAAATATCATCTATATAAATCAGGACTCCATAATTCATGTCTCCAGTCC
Source organism: Chlorocebus sabaeus (assembly GCF_047675955.1). Classification (NCBI taxonomy): domain Eukaryota; kingdom Metazoa; phylum Chordata; class Mammalia; order Primates; family Cercopithecidae; genus Chlorocebus; species Chlorocebus sabaeus. Next base: position 24,357,980 of record NC_132925.1, read on the forward strand.
ACATCTTTCTTCTGAGTTCTAGGCTCACATATATCCATTTGCTTGTTAGATAATTCTGCCTCGTTGTCTAAAAGGTAATTCAAAATTAAATCTCAAAAGTAAAAGAACAAATTTTGATTTTATTCATTATCCCAGACTAAATCTGTTTGTCTGCCAGTTTCCTAATTGTCAGCAAATGTAATTACTATCTAGCCTGGTGATCATATCAGAAATATTGAGGTTATTATTTATACCTCCCATGGTCCTCACCCTGAATCCAATCCATAATCAAAGAGTATCAGTTTTCTCTACTGCCTTCACCTTATTTTGAGCTACCGTATTTCTATTCTAGACAAAGTCAATAGTCTCCTTATTTATTTTTTTGATTCTATACTTGTCTCCTCATCACTTTCTTCATTCAACATTGAGAGTAAACCTCTCAAAGCATAAATCAGGTCATTTCACTGCCACCATTGCAATAATTTTTTAAATATTATTTATAAATTAACATCTCCTTATTATGGCCTGCAAAACCCATCTTGCTTGTGGCTTCTCATTATCTTGGCTTCCCCATACTAACAATCTATATTTCCATTTCACCTACCTATTCTTATTTCCTCAAATTCAGCAAGTTATTTCACATATCAGGGTCTTTCATATGACTTTTTGTTTTTCTGCATCAAACTTTCTTGAGTTCTTCCCGTGACTGACAGCTGCCTTCTTTTCTTCAGACTTTAGCTTGTCACATTCTCAGAGAGGTCTTCCCTGCCTACTGTTTCTGAGTATAGCCCCCACACTGGAAGCTTGTTATTCTGTATGCCTGCACTGTGATCATTTATGTAACTTATTGTCATTTCTCATCCTATATTTTTTAGTTGTTTGTGGTCTCTCTACTCTAACAGACTTTGAGCTTCATGCAAATTTAGACTTCATCTACTTTGTTGTTTTTGCTGTTCGTTTATGTGAATATTTGCCTGAAATATAGTGGACTTTTATTATATATTTTATGAATATACATAAATATCAATTTAGTGAATACAAATTGGGTTTTACAGATGAATCACAGAAAGCTTGTGCTGCTGTGGGCATGTCTACATTGTAGATACCTAATACAACCTGAAAACAAGCACATTTACTTTTTCAAATAAATCATTTTTAGCCACATGAATGAGAAGCTTCCAGTAAAAATTTCTAGTCTTATTGTGAGTACAAGGCTGGAGTGAAGCCATCAAAAATAGTATCAAAGTGTAATAAAATTAACACATCAGATATAACACATTTAATCATTCTATTGAAACTATTTTACCCTTATTTGACAGCAAAACTACTTATAGATCAACCGCAAGGGATTTTAAGATATTTAGGATTTTAAAAAAAAGAAAATTACCAATACTTCTGCAATCAAAGGAGAAGCAAGTGAATTTATCTATATGATGCTTTACAGTTTTTTTTATAGTTTTCTGAAATTTGAACATTTTATAATGAAATACATATTATTTTGAATATTAAATTAGTCATTCTATTATTAATTGTTCTATTATATTTTTACACCTCATTTTTTACTGAGGCCATATATAATCTTGACAGCCTTTGATTTCTTTCTACTTTGCAGCCACTTTCTACATCCTTATACTCAAGGGCAACAATATCACGAAACTACTTTAAATACCATAATCTTAAAAAAAATCAATTTGTTATTTTATACATACAACATTGGGTATATTTCATTTATTCTGTTCATAGGAATGAGAATGTCTTAATCCAAGATCATATTTAATATTTCTAGAGACAGATTTCATTCATGATCTTTCATGTAGCCCTAGATTAACTACCAGTTGCTACCATTCATTGGTTTGAGCTATTTAAATATTTTACAATCACCTAGCTTTGCTCCTTTACACAACCAATTCTTTTTTATTATTATTATACTTTAAGTTCTAGGGTACATCTGCACAACCTGCAGGTTTGTTACATAGGTATACGTGTGGCAGGTTGGTTTGCTGCACCCATCAACTCGTCATTTACATTAGGTATTTCTCCTAACGCTATCCCTCCCCCAGGCCCCCACTCCCCAACAGGCCCCAGTGTGTGATGTTTCCCTCCCTGTGTCCATGTGTTCTCATTGTACAAATTCCACTTACGAGTGAAAACATGCGGTGCTTGTTTTCTGTCCATGTGATGTTTTGCTGAGAATGATGGTTTTCAACTTCATCCATGTCCCTTGCAAAGGACATGAACTCATCCTTCTTTACAGATGCACGGTATTCCATAGAGTATATGTGACACGTTTTATTTATCCAGTCTATTATTGATGGACATTTGGGTTGGTTCCAAGTCTTTGCTATTGTAAATAGTGCCGCGATAAACACACATGTGCATGTGTATTTACAGCAGCATGATTTATAATCCTTTGGGTATATACCCAGTAATGGGATTGCTGAGTCAAATGGTATTTCTAGTTCTAGATCCTTCAGGAATCACCACACTATCTTCCTTAATGATTGAACTAATTTAAATTCCCACCAACAGTGTAAAAGTGTTCCTATTTCTCCACAATCTCTCCAGCATTTGTTGTTTCCTGACTTTTTAATGATCGCCATTCTAATTGGTGTGAGATGGTATCTCACTGTGGTTTTGATTTACATTTATCTGATGACCAGCGATGATGAGCATTTTTTCATATGTCTGTTGGCTGCATAAATGTCTTCTTTTGAGAAGTGTCTGCTCATATTCTTTGCCCACTTTTTGATGGGTTTGTTTTTTTTCTTGTAAATTTGTTTGAGTTCTTTGTAGATTCCGGATATTATCCCTTTGGGAGATGGATACATAGCAAAAATTTTATCCCATTCTGAAGGTTGCCTGTTCACTCTGGTGATAGTTTCTTTTGCTGTGCAGAAGCTCTTTAGTGTAATTAGATCCCATTTGTCAATTCTGGGTTTTGTTGCCATTGCTTTTCGTGTTTTAGTCATGAGGTCTTTGCCCATGCCTGTGTCCTGAATGTTATTGCCTAGGCTTTCTTCTAGGGATTTTATGGTTTTAGGTCTTACATTTACGTCTTTAATCAACCTTGAGTTAATTTTTGCATAAGATGTAAGGAAGGGATCCAGTTTCAGCTTTCTTCATATGACTAGCAAGTTTTCCCAATACCATTTATTAAATAGGGAATCCTTTACCCATTTCCTGTTTTTGTCAGGTTTGTCAAAAATCAAATGGATGTAGATGTGTGGTGTTATTTGTTAGGCCTACGTTCTGTTCCACTGGTTATATATCTGTTTTGGTACCAGTACCATGCTACTTTGGTTACTGTAGCCTTGTAGTATAGTTTGAAGTCAGGTAGTGTGATGCCTCCAGCTTTGTTCTTTTTGCTTAGAATTGTCTTGACTATGCGGCCTCTTTTTTTGTTTGGTATAAAATTTAAAGTAGTTTTTTTCCAATTATGTGAAGAGAGTCAGTGGTAGTTTGATGGGGATAACACTGAATCTATAAATTACCTTGGGCAGTATGGCCATTTTCATGGTATTGATTCTTCCTGTCCATGAGCATGGAATATTTTAACGTTTGTTTGTGTCCTCTTTTATTTCATTAAGCAGTGGTTTGTAGTTCTCCTTGGATAGGTCCACCACATTCATTGTAAGTTGGATTCCTAGGTATTTTATTCTCTTTGTAGTAAATGTGAATGGGAGTTCACTCATGATTTGGCTCTCTGCTTGTCTGTTCTTAGTGTATAGGAATACTTGTAAATTTTGCACATTGATTTTGTATCCTAGGAGTTTGCTGAAGTTGCCTATCAACTTAAGGAGATTTAGGGCTGAGATGATGGGGTTTTCTAAATGTACAATCATGTCATCTGCAAACAAAGACAATTTCACTTACTATTTTCCTAATTGAATACCCTTTCTTTCTTTCTTGTTCCTGATTGCCCTTGCCAGAACTTCCAATACTATGTTGAATAGGAGTGGTGAGAGAGGGCATCCTTGTCTTGTGCCAGTTTTCAAAGGGAATACTTCCAGTTTTTGTGCATTCAGTATGATATTTGCTATGGGATTGTCATAAATAGCTCTTATTATTTTTAGATATGTTCCATCAATACCTAGTTTATTGAGAGTTTTTAGCATGAAAGGCTGTTGAATTTTGTTGAAGGCCCTTCCTGCCTCTATTGAGATAATCATGTGGTTTTTGTCATTCATTCTGTTTATGTGATGGATTAGGTTTATTGGTTTTTGTAAGTTGAACCAGCCTTGCATCCCAGGGATGAAGCCAACTTGATAGTGATGGATAAGCTTTTTTGTGTGCTGCTGGATCCAGTTTGCCAGTATTTTACTGAGGATTTTTGCATCGATGTTCATCAGGGATATTGGCCTGAAATTTTTTATATTATGTCTCTGACAGGCTTTGGTATCAGGATGATGTTAGCCTTATAAAATAGATAGAGAGGATTCCCTCTTTTTTTATTGATTGGAATAATTTCAGGAGTAATGGTACCAGCTCCTCTTTATAGCTCTAGTAGAATTCAGCTGTGAATCTGTCTGGTCCTGGACATTTTTTGGTTGGTAGGCTATTAATTATTGTCTCAATTTCAGAAACCATTATTGGTCTGTTCAGAGATTCAACTTCTTCCTGGTTTAGTCTTGGGAGGGTGTATGTGTCCAGGAATTTATCCATTTCTTCTAAATTTTCTAGTTTATTTGCATAGAGGTGTTCATAGTATTCTCTGATGGTAGTTTGTATTTCTATGGGATCAGTGGTAATATCCCCTTTATCATTTTTAATTGCATCTATTTGATTCTTCTCTCTTATCTTATTTATTAGTCTTGATATCAGTCTATCTATTTTGTTGATCATTTCAAAAAACCAGCTCCTGGACTCATTGATTTTTTGAAGTGTTTTTGCTGTCTTAATCTCCTTCAGTTCTGCTCTGATCTTAGTTATTTCTTGCCTTCTGCTAGCTTTTGAATTTGTTTGCTCTTGTTTCTCTAGTTTTTTAAATTGTGATGTTAAATTGTCGATTTTAGATCTTTCTTGCTTTCTCCTGTGGGCATTTAGTGCTATAAATTTCCCTCTACATACTGTTTTACCTGTGTCTCAGATATTCTAGTACATTGTGTCTTTGTTCTCATTGGTTTCGAAGAACATCTTTATTTCTGCGGTCATTTTGTTATTTACCCAGTAGTCATTCAGGAGCAGATTATTTGGTTTCCATGTAGTTGTGTGGTTTTGAGTGATTTTCTTAATCCTGAGATCTAAATTGATTGCACTGTGGTCTGAGAGACAGTTTTTTTGTGATTTCTGTTATTTTTACATTTGCTGAGGAGTGTTTTACTTCCAATTATGTGGTCAATTTAGAATAACTGTGATGTGGTGCCGAGAAGAATGTATATTCTGTTGATGTGGAGTGGAGAATTCTGTAGATGTCTATTAAGTCCGCTTTGGGCAGAGCTGAGTTCAAGTCCTGGATATCCTTATTAAACTTCTGTCTCGTTCATTTGTCTAATATTGGCAGTGGGGTGTTAAAATCTCTCATTATTATTGTGTGGGAGACTAAGTCTCTTTGCAGGTCTCTAAGAACTTCCTCTATGAATCTGGGTGCTCCTGTATTGGGTGCATATATATTTAGGACAGTTAGCTCTTCTTGTTGAATTGATCCTTTTACCATTATGTAATGGCCGCCTTTGTCTCTTTTGATCTTTGCTGGTTTAAAGTCTGTTTTATCAGAGACCAGGATTGCAACCTCTGCTATTTTTTTGCTTTCCATTTGCTTGGTAGATCTACCTCCATCCCTTTATTTAGAGCCTATATATGTGAGATGTGTCTCCTGAATACAGCATACCGATGGGTCTTGACTCTTTATCCAATTTGCCAATCTGTGTCTTTTAATTGGGGCATTCAGCCCACTTACATTTAAGGTTAATATTATTATGTGTGATTTTTATCCTTTCATGATGCTAGCTGGTTATTTTGCCCATTAATTGATGCAGTTTCTTCATAGTGTCAATGGTCTTTACACTTTGGCATGTTTTTGGCTGCTACCATTTGTTCCTTTCTATGTTTAGTGCTCCCTTCAGGAGCTCTTGTAGGGCAGGCCTGGTGGTGACAAAATCTCTCAGCATTTGCTTCTCTGTAAAAGATTTTATTTCTCCTTCACTTATGAAACTTAGTTTGGCTGGATATTAAATTCTGGGTTGAAAATTATTTTCTTTAAGAATGTTGACTATTGGTCCCCACTCTCTTCTGGCTTGTAAGGTTTCTGCCAAGAGAGCAGTTGTTAGTCTGATGGGCTTCCCTTTGTGGGTAACCCGACCTTTCTCTCTGACTCTCCTTAAAATTTTTTCCTTCATTTCAACTTTGGTTGAATCTGACAATTATGTGTCTTGGGGTTGCCCTTCTCAAGGAGTATCTTTGTGGTGTTCTCTATATTTCCTGAATTTGAATGTTGGCCTGCCTTGCTAGGTTGGGGAAGTTCTCCTGGATAATATCCTGAAGAGTGTTTTCTAACTTGGTTCCATGCTCCCTGTTACTTTCTGGTACACCAGTCAAACATAGATTTGGTCTTTTCATATAGTCCCATATTTATTTGAGGCTTTGTTCATTTCTTCTTACTCTTTTTTCTCTAATCTTGTCTTCTCATTTTCTTTTGTCAATTTGATCTTCAATCACTGATATCTTTTCTTCTGCTTGATTGAATCAGCTACTGAAGTTTGTGTATCCTTCAGGAAGTTCTCATACTATGGTTTTCAGTTCTATCAGGTCATTTAATCTCTTCTTTACACTAGTTACTTTAGTTAGCCATTCATCTAACCTTTCTTCAAGGTTTTCAGCTTCTTGCCATGGGTTAGAATATGCTTCTTTAGCTAGGAAAGTTTGTTATTACCAACATTGTGAAGCCTACTCCTGTCAACTCATCAAACTCATTCTCTGTCCAGTTTTATTCCCTTGCTGGTGAGGAGTTGTGTTCATGTGGAGGAGAAGAGGTGTTCTGGTTTTTGGAATTTTCAGGCTTTCTTCTCTGGTTTTTCCCCGTCTTTGTAGTTTTATCTACCTTTGGTCTTTGATGTTGGTGACATATGGATGGGTTTTGGTGTGGATGTCCTTTTTGTTGATGTTGATGCTGTTCCTTTCTGTTTGTTAGTTTTCCTCCTAACAGACAGGCCCCTCAGCTACAGGTCTTTTGGAGTTTGCTGGAGGTCCACTCCAGACCCTGTTTGACTAGGTATCACCAGCAGAGGCTGAAGAACAGCAAATATTGTTGCGAAAACCTTCTTCTGGAAGATTCATCCCAGTGGGACACCTGCCTGTGTGAGGTGTATGTCAACCCCTAATGGAAGGTGTCTCCCAGTCAGGCTACATAGGAGTCAGGGACCTACTTGAGGAAGCAGTCTGTCCATTATTGATCTCAAACACTGTTCTGGGAGAGCCACTGCTCTCTTCAGAGCTGTCAGGCAGGGACGTTTTAGTCAGCACAAGCCATCTACTGCCTTTTGTTCAGAAACTCCCTGCCCCCAGAGGTGGCATCTAGAGAGGCAGTAGACCTTGCTGAGCTGTGATGCACTCCGCCCAGTTCGAGCTTTCCTGCTGTATTGCTTACGCTGTGAGCATAGGACTGCCTACTCAAGCCTCAACAATGGCGGACGTCCCTCCCCCCACCAAGCTCCAGCATCCCAGGTCAATCTCAGACTGCTGTGCTAGCAGCAAGCAAGGCTCTGTGGGCATGGGACCTGCTGAGCCAGGCACAGGGGGGAATCTCCTGATCTGCCAGTTGTGAAGATCATGGGAAATTCACAGTATTTGGGCAAGAGTCTACCATTCCTCCAGGTACAGTCACTTATGGCTTCCCTTGGCTAGGAAAGGGAAATCCCCTAACCCCTTGCACTTCACAGATGAGACAAAGCCCCACCCTGCCTCAGTTTACCCTCCATGGACTGCATCTACTGTCCAACCAGTCTCAATGAGATGAACCAGGTACCTCAGTTGGAAATGCAGAAATCACCTATTTTCTGCATCAGTCTTGCTGGGAGCTGTAGACTGGAGCTGTTCCTATCGTCCATCTTGGAAGTGGCCCTACACAACCAATTCTTATGGAACACTCCCTGCATTCCAGTTATTTTTCTACCCAGTGTGGTTACTCTATGCAAAAAAGCAGACAAAAATCCCACTTTTGAAAAGCAATTATTATTAAAGGATGACAGACATGGAACCATAGTAAGTTGTATAGTCCATTAGTAGACATTAATTGCTACTAAAACAAACAAAGAACGAGAGAAAACAGCATGTAAGAGGAATTTAGAGTATGGTGTTGGGGAAAAATATTACTATTATGAATAGTTAATATTTAACTCTCTTAAAAGGATGCCACATGAAGAAGTTATCTTTGAACAGGCTTGACATTAGTGAATAAAGGAGCTATCTGGATATATGAAGGAAGAGCATTTCAAAGAGAAGCAGCAGCTAATGGAAAGGCCCTGAGGTTGGTGTATCCCCAGCATTTCTCAACATGACACAAGGGACGAATATACAAAGTGTACGAGAGAAGAAGAATAGGTCAGAAAGAAAATGTTTAGGACAAGGGCTAGAAATGGGAGTCAAGCAGATCTCTTAATGGCTCAAATCTATAATACAGACTTTCATTTTTATTCTAATTTGATTTTGAAACTATTGGATGGTTCTGGGTAAAGTTGTGATATTATCTGATTTGTTTTTTAAAGCCCATTTTGACTGCTGGATTAAGAAACTATTTTAAAAACCTAAGTAAGAGATAATGGTGGTTTTGACCAGAAGGAAAGCGGTTAAAAGTAATGCAATTCTGCATATATTTTGAAAGCAGAACAAAAAGAATTTACTTTGAAAAATGATATCTGTCAGCAAACAAAAGATATTTTATTTCTAATACTAAAATATATTTCACGTTATTCTATTCCACATCCGTAAGATACCTATCACAGGAGCATCCAGGCACTTTGCAGAGGGACTAAAGATAAAATACAGATAATTCCCATTATATCACCAAGTGATAGAATCTGGGATGATGCTACTGTCAAAACCAATATTCTTATAAGATAAATATTTGTGCATTGCCTATCTTGCAAGAATAGACTAAAAATTTTCAGTCGGGTTAAATTTTATAAGTGATTTGAACATATATAGACAAAAACATCTCACGTATTTTATAGATATACATGAATCTATAAATAAAGAAATGAAAGAAATACACAGCACCCAGATCTGTTACAGCAGAAAGGAAAAGAAGGGTCCATTAAATTTTTGCTGTGAGGTATGCAGTGGTAATAACTCATCTGCTCCCGGTGGTAATAACAGCTCTGTTGCCAACATTCAAGATTTTTAAAAAATACTATTTGTTGAAAATGAATTGTCTGAGTGTTAACCACCAGTATTTTTCAAATAGTAGTGTTTTACTTCCAGTTAAATTATCTTATTCGTTTTTCCTATCAGCATAGCAGAGCAGTGGCTACTACTATTCTTTCCCAAATTGGAAAAATGAATAACCAAGATACTCTTTTAAAAATATTCATTTCAATGTGTTTGCAGTATTGAAATAAAATTTAAAAATGCAAATGACTCCAGATGACTGAAGATTTCTTCAATATATGTAAACAATTAACTTTATTAGGAAAATTATCTTCAGTGTACAGAAACACACGCATGCATATTCACATTCTATGTTTAATTTAACATTAAAATTCTAATGTGTAATATATAGACATCCAACACATTTATTTTGTTTTCCTTTTATTTCACTCTCTCTGTCTGTTTCTCTCTCTTACCCATTTTATTTTTGTTTGTTTCCATTATCTGCTCTTCTAAAAATTTTAAGTGAAACAGAATATTATCTCAATATTTAAGTTGAGACCATTGTACACCTGATATCATGCAGTCATTTTTATTAAGATCACTAATATAGATGGATCTTGGTTGTTCTTTGGGTTATAGTAATAATTCTATCAGTGAAATCAAAACAACTATTAAGCAGTCTAATAGTTTATAATTTATAATTTACTCTTTCAATATAATTTTAAAATACAGAAAAGTCAACCATACTTGATATAATTTTAAGCATCTAATCCTAGAAAATTAGCAAAATAATATACAAAAATTCAGAAAGAATTGATGTATGTTTACCATTGCAAAATATGAAATTAATATATGGCTTTTTCTTTTTTTATTTCTGATTAAATTATAGCTGAATTTTTTATATTCCACACAAATGGATAAAAATAATAAGTGAAAAGATAATTTGTTGATAGTATTAACACCTTATCTCAAGATTTAACTCTTGCTGCTGGTTCTTCATCTTTTCATGTAGGTACATTATTTACCATGTAACATTGTAGTTCCTCCCACAGTTTCAGAGGACACTGTTCTCTATCTGGTTTTAGGTTTAGCCAAGTGATTTGATTTGCTAAATGGGGTGGGTGTGACATAAGGAGAACCTTAAGATGTGCTTGTGCAATGGGATTTTTCTTTTCTGTTTTTAACATAACTATGAGAAGAGATTTCCTCTGCTATCAGTTGCATCTTCAGCTTGGGCCTAAGAATAATTTATTGTGGCATATAGCCTAAAGAGGCTGAAGAAAAAAAAAAAAAAAGAAAATCTGAATACAACTACAAGGAATAAAGATATTGGATATATAATTAAATACCTATCAAAAAATAAAATGCCAAGGCTAGATGGTTTCACTGGAAAATTCCACCAAACATTTAAAGAAAGATTAATACCTATTCATCTCAAATTCTTCCAAGAAATAGAAGAGAAGGGAATACTAGTTAACTTATTCTATGAGGCTAGTATTACAAGGACACCAGAATAAGACACCTGCTTTCACCGCTTTTACTTAACATAATACTAGCAGTGTTGCCTAAAATATGACAAGAAAAAAAAAAAAACCAGCATCCAAACACAAAAGGAAAAAGGAATGGTGTTTTCTAGATAACATGAGTCTATACATAGACCATATTAAAGAATCCAGATATAACCAAAAACTGTTGGAGGTAACAAGTGAAGTATCAAAGTTGCAAGATACAAGATCAATACTAAAAAAATTATTTGTTTTATCATAAATTACCAATCAATGATCAGAAAAGAAAATTAAGAAAATAATTATATTTATAATAGCATCAAAAATGATAAAATACTGGGGACTAATTTAATCAAGATAGTACAAGACCCTACACTGAAAACCACAAATCATTGCTGAAATTAAAGTAAATCTAAACAAATAAAATTATGTTCCATATCCATTGACTGCATGACAACATTTTTAAGATGGCAATGTTCCCTAAAGCAATCTATACATTCAAGGCAAAAATTTATAAATATCTGCACAAAAATGCAAAATTTCTGCAAAAATTTATCTTTTTAAAACAGAAATAGAAATCCTAATATTTTCATAAAATTAAAAGGGCCCAGAATAGCCAAAACAACACTGAAAATAACAAAATTAGAGAATTTATGTTTTTCAATTTTAAAATTTACTAAAAATCTACCTTAATCAAAACAGTGTGCTATTGGCATAAGGCTAGACATAAGAATCAATGAAATAGAATTGACTATTGAGAAATCAATACATACATCTATAGTAAATTTACTTTTGTCAAGGGTGCTGAGATCACAAAATAGGGAAAAGATAGATCTTCAACAAATTATGTTATGATAACTGATATTCACTTGCCAAACAAAAAAATTACCCTATACCATATATAAAAACAGCTAAAAATTGATAAAAAATCTAGATATGTACTAAAACTATGAAACTCTTAGAAATGTAAATACGATTACATTTTAAGGACCTTGGATTTGTTAAGAGATTCTTAGATGTGACACCGAATGTACAATAAACAGTATATTAAAATAAATAAATACACTTTATCAAAATTAAAATTATTTTTACATCAAAGGATATTATCAAGAGAATGAAAAGACAATCCATTGAATGAGAGAAAATATTTACACATTGTTTCTCTGCTGAGAATCTAAGAATTCCTACAACTCAACAACTACTAAATAAACAATCCAATTTAAAAATTAGTAAAGGACTTAAACAGAATATTTTTTAAAAAGAAAGATATATTAATGGCACACAAGCACAGGGAACAATGCTCAATACCATTAGCTATTTAAGAAATGCAATTTAAAACCACAATGAGATACAACTTACCCAGGTTGTTAAAAGGAAAAGTTTTTGAAGAATGGTGCTACTCTAGTGAGCACACAAATACAACGAAAGTAAAACAGTCTTATTGCTGACATGGAGAAAATCTTAGTGGTCTGGATAAAAGATCAAACCAGCCACAACATTCTCTTAAGATAAAGCTTAATTTAGAGCAAGGTCTTAACTCTCTTCAATTCTATGAAGCCTGAGAGAGGTAATAAAGTGTCAGAAGAAAAGTTTGCAGCTAGCAGGTGTGGTTCATCAGGTTTTAGGAAAGAAGCTGTCTCCATAACATAAAAATGCAAGGTGAAGCAGCAACTGCAGATGTAGAAACTGCAACAAGTTATCCAGAATACCTAGCTAAGGATTTGATAAAGGCGGTTACATTAAACAATAGGTTTCTAATGTAGGCAACACAACCTTAAATTAGAGGAAGATGTTAAGAACTTTTCATAGCTAGAAAGAAAAAGTCAATACCTGGCTTCAAAGTTTCTTAAGAGACTGCCTTTCTCATTAGGGTTAATGCAGCTCGTAACTTTAACTTGAAGTCAATGCTCATTTACCATTTTGAAAGTCCTGAGGCTCTTAAAAATAATGCTAAGTCAACTGTGCCTGTGCACCCTGCGCCCACTCCACCCACCACACCCACCACACCCACCACACCCATCACATGGCCATTGTCATCAGAGCACTGGCAGGCACAAAGCCAGCCAGCCCGATCCCTTTCAGTGCCCTGTCCCTGCACCAGGGTTGCTGGCATGAAATTACACATGGAAAACAATGAATCCTCTCCCAGTGCTGAGGAGCCACTGTTGCAAGCCCAGCATGAACAAGACAGAGGGTGCATGCAGCCCTGAGCCTATCAGCACCCTGCTCTTGTGCTAACACTGCCACCAGTGCAAATGCATACACAGTCACAAGTGGGCCCCACTGCTGACTGTGTATGCATACTGCTACCATACTGCTACCACTGCTGCTGCAATGCCCACACAGAGGCTTAGAACCCTGGAACCTGATAGCTTCCTGCCCTAGCTGGTAAGCAGGCAGCCTGCCATGCTGCTGCTGCTGCTGCTGCTGCTGCTGCTGCTGGAATGTATGAATGAGGATGGATCTCACTGTCACTGCCCTTTGAAGTACTTTGGCACTTCCCATCAGAGTGTTGTGAACAGCAGTCTGGGAGCACCTGGACCCCTCCAGGGCAGCAAATTTCTAAGTTCAAGGATCAGAGGTCAAAGCCGGGAACCAATAACAGTCCCCCAGATTAAAGTACACAGCTCAGGAGTACTGAGCTGAACCTTGGCCCCCTAAAATGTTAGAGTAATAAAACCAAGTTTTATACACAAACTACTTTATACACAATCAAACCCCAAGGCCATCTAATAGGATAAAAGCAAAAAATAAAACTCATCCAAAGGACAGCAGCATCATGGATCAAAGGAATATCAGTCCAGAAAGATGAGAAAGAACCAGCACAAGAACTCTGACAACTCAAAAAGCCAGAGTGTCTTTTTTTTTTTTTAAACCAAATGACCACATGAGTTGTCCAGCAAGAGTTCTTAACACAGTTGAGATGACTAAAATCACAGAAATAGAATTCAGAAAGTGGATAGGAATGAGGATTATCAAGATTCAAGAGAATGATGAAACCCAATCTAAAGAAGCTAAGAGTCACAGTAAATGATACAGGAGCTGACAGACAAAATAGCCAGTATAGAAAAGTACATAACCAACTTGATAGAACTGAAAAACACTCTATAAGAATTTCATAGTGCAATAACAAGTATTAACAGAAAAATAGATGAAGTTCAGGGAAGAATCTCAGAGCTTGAGCTTGCTTTCTGAAACAAGACAGTTGACAAAAAAAAAAAAAAAAAAAACAGAAAGGAACAAACAAAACCTCCAGGAAATATGGGATTATATAAAGAGGCCAAATTTATGACTTATTGGCCTCCATGAAAGAGATGGTAAGAATGGAACCAACTTGAAAAATTATATATCAGAATATCATCCAGGATAATTTTCCCAACCTAGCTGGAGAGGCCAACATTCAAATTCAGAAAAATGCAGAGAACTCCCACAAAATACTTCACAAGAAGATTATCCCTAAGACACATAATCTTCAGATTCTCCAAGGTGAAAATGAAAGAAAACATGCTAAAGGCAGCTAGAGAGAAAGGACAGGTCACCTACAAAGGGAAGCCTATCAGACTAACAGCAGACTTCTCAGCAGAAACCCTACAAGCCAGAAGAGATTGGGGGCCTATATTCATTCCTTACAAAAACAAATTCCAACCCAGAATTTTATATCTGGCCAACCTAAGCTTCATAAGCAAAGGAGAAGTGCGATCCTTCTCAGACAAGCAAATGCTGAGGGAATGTGTCACCACCAGACTTGCCTTACAAGAGATCCTGAAGGAAGCACTAAATATGAAAAGAAAAGGTTATTACTAGTCACTACAAAAGCACTCTTAAGTACACAGACCAGTGACACTATAAAGCAACCACACAAACAAGTCTGCATAATAAGCATTTAACAACAAAAAGACCAGAAAAAATCCTCACATATCAATACCAACCTTGAATATAAACAGGCTAAATGCCCTAGTTAAAAGGCAGAATGTCAAGCTGAATAAAGCAGCAGGACCTAACGTTATGCTATCTTCAAGACACCCATCTCACATGCAATGACACCCACAGACTAAAAATAAAAGGATGAAGAAAAATTTACCAACCAAATGCAAAACAGCAAAAAGCAGAGGTTGTAATTTTAATTTCAGACAAAACAGACTTTTTCAATCAACAAAGATTTAAAAAGACAAAAGAAGGGGATTACAGAATAGTAAAGAGTTCAATACAAAAAGAAGACATTGCTATCCTAAATATATGCACACCCAACACTAGAGCTCCCAGGTTCATAAAACAAGTTCTTAGAGACCTTCAAAGAGACATAGACTCCCACATCAGTAGTAGGAGACTTCAACAACCCACTGACAGTATTAGACAGATGATCAATGCATAAGATTAACAAAGATATTAAGGACCTGAACTCTACATTGCACCAAATGGATCTGATAGACATCTTCAAAACTCTCCACCTAAAAGCAACAGAATATACATTCTTTTCATTTGCACATGGCATGTACTCCAAAATCAACCAAATAATTAAATATGAAACAATCCTCAGCAAATGCAAAAGAAATAAAATCATACTAACCTCTCTCTCAGATCACAGTACAGTAAAAGTAGAATTCAAGACAAAAAAATTTCTCAATGCCATAAAATTAATTAAACAATCTGCTCCTAAATAATGTCTTTTGGGTAATAGATAATTTAATGCAGAAATCAAGAGTTTCTTTGAAACCAATGAGAATGAAGACACAATATATCAGAATCTCTGAGACACAGTTTAGGCAATGTTAAGAGGGAAATTTATAGCAGTAAATACCCATATCAAAAACTTAGAAAGATCTCAAATTAACAACTTAAGATCACAACTGAAAGAATGAGAAAAACAAGAGCAAACCAACCCCAAACCTAGCAGAATACAAAAATAACCAACATCGTCATTGACTTTAAGGAGATTGAGAAGCACAAAATCAACCAAAAGATCAATGAACCCAGGAGCTGTTTTTTGAAAAAAAAAAAAAAAAAAGGAGTAAGATACATACACAACTAGCTACACTAATAAAGAAGAAAGAGAGATGATCCAAACAAACACAATCAGAAACAGCAAAAGGAATGTTATCATTGTCCCCAGAGAAATACAATTAACTATCAGAGAATATTATGAACACCTCAATGCACACAAACTAGAAAATCTAAAAGAAATGGATAAATTCCTAGACACGCACACCTTCCCAAGACAGAATCAGGAAGAAATTGAATCCTTGAACAGACCAACAATGAGTTCTGAAATTAAATCAGTAATGAACAGCCCACCAACCAAACAGCCCTTTGTCTGATGGATTCACAACCAAATTTGCAATCAAATCAAAGAGTTGATACCATTCCCACTAAAAGTACTCCAAAACATTGAGTAGGAGGAACTCCTCCCCAACATATTTTATGAGGCCAGCATCATCCTGTTACAAAAATCTGGCAGAGAAACAACAAGAAAAAGAAAACTTCAGGCTAATATTATTGGTAAATATTGATGTGAAAATCCTCAATTAAATAGTAACAAACAAAATCCAGCACCACATGAAAAAAGCTAATTCACCACAATCAAGTAGGCTTTATCCCTGGGATGCAAGATTGATTCAACATACACAAATCCATAAATATAATTCATCACATAAACAGAACTAGACAAAAACCACATGATTATCTCAAGAAATTCAGGAAAGACTTTCAATAAAATTAAACACCCTTCATGTTAAAAACTCTCAGTAAACTAGGTATTGAAGGAACATACCTCAATATAATAAGAGTCATCTATGATGAACCCACAGCCAACATCATACTGAATAGGCAAAAGCTGGAAGCATTCCCCTTGAAAACCAGTGCAAGACCAGGATACCCTCTCTCTTCACTTCTATTCAACATAGTATTGGAAGTTCTGTCCAGGGAAATCAGGCAAGAGAAATAAATAAAAGGAATTCAAATAGGAAGCGAGGAAGTCAAACTATCCGTTTGCAAATGACATGATTCCATAACTAGAAAGCCTTATAGTCTCAGCCAAAAAGCTCCTTCAGCTGATAAACAACTTCAGCAAAGTTTCAAGATACAAAATCAAAGTACAAAAATTACTAGCATTCTATATGCCAACAACAGCCAAGACGAGAGCCAAAACAAGAATGCAATCTCATTCACAATTGCCACAAAAAGAATTAATATGCCTAGGAATACCAGCTAACCAGGGAGGTGAATACTATCTACAATGAGAATTACAAAACAGTGCTCAAAAAAATCAGAGATGATACAATTCAAAAGACATTATTCAGGAGAAGATGGAAATGGCCATACTGCCCAAAGCAATTTACAAATCCAATGCTATTTCTATCAAATTACCAACAACATTTTCACAAGACTAGAAAAAAAATTAACTTATCTGAGACCAAAAAAGAGCCCAAATAGCAAAGATAATCCTAAACAAAAAGAGCAAAGCTGGAGTTATCATGCTACCAGACTTCAAACTATACTACAGGGATATGGTAACCAAAACAGCTTGGTACTGGTACAAAAACAGACACGTAGACAAAGGGAACAGAATTGAGAGCCTGGAAATAAGGCCACAACCTACATCCATCTGATCTTCAACAAAGCTGACAAAAGCTGGCAATGGGGAAAAAAATCTCTATTCAATAAATAAATGGTGCTGGGATAACTGGCTAGACATATGCAGAAGATTGAAATTGGACTCCTTTCTTTCACCATATACAAAATTCAACTCAAGATGAATGTATTAGTCAGGATTCTACAGAGGAACAGAACTAATAAGCATATGAATATATAAAGGGGAGTTTATTACGGAGTATTGGCTCACACAATCACAAGATGAGGTTCCACAACAGGCTGCCTGCAAGCTGAGGAGCAAGGAGGCCAGTCTGAGTCCCAAAGCTGAAGAACTTGGAGTCCAATGTTTGAGGGCAGAAAGCATCTAGCATTGGAGAAAGATGCAAACTGAGAGACTAATCTAATCTAGCCTTTTCACATTCTTCTGCTTGCTTTTATTCTGGCTAAGCTGGCAGCTGATTAATCTGTGCCCACCCAGATTGAAAATGCGTCTGCCTTTCCCAGTCCACTGACTCAAATGTTAATCTCCTTAGGCAGCACACTCACAGACATATCCAGGAACAGTACTTTTGCATCTTTAAATCCAATCAAATTGATATTTAATATTAACCATCACAATGGATTAAATAATTAAATGTAAAACCCATAACTATAAAAATCATGGAAGAAAACCTAGGCAATACCATTCAGGAAATAGGCACGGGCAAATATTTCATGACAAAGATGCCAAAAGCAATAGCAACAAAAGCAAAAATTGGCAAATGGAATCTAATTAAATTAAAAAGCTTCTGCACAGCAAAATAACTATCAACAGAGTAAACAGAAAACATACAAAATGGGAGAAAATATATGCAAACTATGCATCTGACAAAGATCTAACATCTAGCATCTATAAGGAACTTAAATAAATTTACCAGAAAAAAATATTGAAAAGGTCGCAAAGGGCATGAACAGACACTTTGCAAAAAAAGACATACATATACACTGCCAGCAAGCATATAAAGAAAAAAAAAAGCTGCATATCAGTAGTCACTGGAGAATGGAAATCAAAACCACAATAAGATATCATCTCACACAAATTAGAATGGCTATTATTAAAAAGTAAAAAAAAAAAAAAAAAAAATCCAGATGCTGGCAAGAATGCAGAGAAAATGAGGAAATGTTTTTGGTGAGAGTGTAAATTAGTTCAACCATTGTGGAAAACAATATGGCAATTCCTCAAACAAAAGGCAATTCCTAAAAACAGAACTACTGTTCAACTCAGCAGTTTCATTATTGAGTATATACCCAAAGGAATATAAAATATTCTATCATAAAGACACATATGTACTTATGCTCATTATGGCACTATTCACAATTGCAAAGAATGGAATCAACCTAAATGTCCATCAATGGAAGTCTGGGTAAAGAAAATGTAGTACATATACAACATGGAGTACTATGCAGCTGTAAAAAGGATGAGATATGTCTTGCAGGAACATGAATGGATCACGAGGCCATTATCCTTCTCAAACTAAAGCAAGAACACAAAACCAAACACTATATGTTCTCACTTATAATTGAGAGCTAAATGATAAGAACATTTGGACACAAAGAAGAGAACTGGAGCCTCCCAGAGGGTGTAGGGTGGGAGAAGGGAGAAGAGAAAAAAAAAATAATTGAGTACTAGGTTTAGTACCTGAGTGATGAAATAGTATGTACATCAAACCCTGCGGCATGAGTTTACCTACATAACAAACCTTCATATGTACATCTGAACTTAAAATAAAAGTTATAGATAAAAAAAATAGTAAATTAATTAAATAAGATAATAAAATATTTTGGCTTAACAGGGCACTTAGTCAGCCAAGAGCTGTGAAGCCCTGATGGAGATGTTCATGGAGATTAATGTTTTCATGCCTTCTAACACAACATTCATCCTGCAGTCATGAATTAAGAAGTAATTTCAACTTTCAAGTCTTATTATATAAGAAATATATTTTATAAGGCTATAGCTGGCACAGAGAGTGATTTCTTTGATGGTTCTAAGTAAAATAAATTGAAAACCTCTGAAAAGGGTTCACTATTACACATGCCATTAATAACATTTATGATTCATGGGAGGAGGCCAAAATTTCACCATTAACAAGAGTTTGGAAGAAGTTGATTTCAACCCTTGTGAATGACATTGAGAGGTTCAAGACTTACAGTGGAGGAAGTAAATGCAGATGTGGTAGAACTAGAGGTGGAACCTGAAGTTGTGACTGAATTCCTGCAATCTCATTCTAAAACTTTAATGAGTAAGGAGTTGCTTCTTATGCATGCTCAAAGAAAGTGGTTTATTGAGATCAAATCTACTCCTGGTAAAGATGCTGTGAACATTGTTGAAATTACAACAAAAGAGTTTGAAAATTACATAAATCAAATTGGCAAAGCAGTGGCAGGGTTTGAGAGGATTGATACTAATTTTACCAATTTACTATACTTATCAAATATCATCGCATACTGCAGACTAGTATTCCACAGAAGAAAGAATCAATTGATGTGGCAAACTTCATTTTTGTCTTATTATAAAGAATTGACACAATGATCCCAATCTTCAGCAACCACCACCCTAATTAGTCAACAGCCGTCAATATCAAGGCAGACCTTCTACCAGCAAAAGGATTGTATATGACTCACTCATGGCTCAGATAATTGCTAGCATTTTTTGGTAACAAAATATCTTAAAGTTATATATTTATTGTTTTTTAGCCATAATACTATTGCAAACTTATACTACAGAATAGTGTAAATATAACTCTTGTGTTCACTGGTGAACCAAAAAAATTGTATGACTCACTTTTTTGTTGTGGTCTGGAATCATATCTCTGAGATATGCTTTGTAGACAACAAGACTTCTACCCCTTATACACACAGAAACTTACAAGTATCTTTCCACCATTTTTCTTATTTCAGTTTTTCTCTAGCATTACTAGACTTTACCCTAATGTATCTTGTTAAAGGCTCCTGCTGAATCTTGTGCTTTATGAAATGCCTCATTCAAGAAATTTTATTTCTTCTTCATCAAGACTCATTTGCCTTATATCATAGTGCCTGATACTTTGGCCCTTTGGAAGGAATTTTATAAGCCAACTAATGGAAATACATGTGATCAAAAAAAAAATCAAGTGACATAATTCAGTAAACCCTTAACAGGTAGATTGTCTATAGCAAAAGTTCAAGTTTGGTTGGGATTATCAGTTAGGTTTATAAGAGATGCTATATTTAAAAAATAATAACCTGATGAAATAGGAAACACATACTATGCCAGACAGAATTTAATATATCACTCTAAATAATAATAGTATAGTACACTTATTAAGTACTCACTTTGTTCCAAACACAGTGCTTAACTTTTTAATTCATTGTGTTATTGTATTTTCAAAATGATCTAGTTTATTAGGTACTAATAGAATCTAATTTATACAGATGGGAAAACTTGAAGTCAGAGACTTTACAGGGTTTTCTCAAAATGATATTTATTAAATGAGAAAGATGAAATTTGAACCCAGATACAGCAGGCATTAACGACTGCTCTCCATTGAAACCATTAGATTGTCTTACTGTGCCTGTTTCATTATGGGTGCATATAGAAATCACAGATATTTATTATTTCATTTTCTTCCTTCTTAATTGCAATCCAAATTGTATTTTTAAACCTCAATTTTATTATACTAGTTAGAGAATATAGGCTCAGCCAATTCAAGATGTTCTCTCTCTGTTTCCTAGGGTTGTTTCTGAATTCAGTTCAGTTTCAAGAAGTGTATATGTGTGATGCAAAATATATTAGGTGTTTAATCAGAGTTTTCATCTATTCATTCTACCAGTGACTTCTCTATCATTATTCGATTCTAGTTTAACCTATGGTCCACTATTGGATTCTAGTTTAACCTACAGTCCACACGGCTGCCTGCTGTTTTGTCTGTTTGTCTTATCCAAGAGTTTCCTTGGATCCAGCACTTCTCTTTCAGGTCCTTAAGAGTCTACTCTTCAAGCCATAGAAATCTTAAATATCTGATTAGCACTATTATTTACTTAATGTTTTAAAAATAATATTCCACCAGATAATGAATGAATATTTCTATCTCTTCAGCAACTCTATGCTTTTTGTATGTCTTCAGCAACTCTGTTAAACAAATGAACAAGCAGTTTTATACTCATTCTGCACAAGACAAAATTGAGGCTTTATACATTATCTAACTTTCTGAATGCTTTGTGACTAAAATCTGGTAGAATGAGAAAAATACTCCAAATATTATATAGTCCCAATTTAGAGCTTTGAAAGTAAAACAAAAGTGCTGCATGAATCAATTGAAGGAAGTGATTTTGTGTGGTCAGGAGGCTGAAGTACATAGAGAACAGAAGTATTAAACAAGATTAGAAGCGGCTTCATGACAAAAAGTGTCATTTTGAGTAGATAAAGAAATAAACAAATACCACATGCTCTCACTTATAAGTGGGAGCTAAATATTGGGTACACACAGACGTAAATATGGGAACAGAAGTCACTGGGGACTCCAAAAGAGGGGAGGCAGTGAGGGAGGAACGTTTGAAAAACTGCCTATGGAGTATTTTGTTCACTATTAGGGTGATGGGATCGATAGAAGCCCAAACCTCAGTATCATGCTATATACCCATGTAACAAACCTGTACATGTACCCCTGAATCTACATGTTTTCTAAAACACAATATATCTTAAAAATCTCTCAAAATTCATTAATAGAAACCAAACTCCTATTTTTATTACATAGAATTATATTATATTGGTGTATAATAATTAATTGTATCAATCCCCTTTGAGGAACATTTGTTTTTCTCCTAATCTTTGGTTACAAACATTGCTACAATAAGTAAAATTATTTTACTTGTAATCAAGTACACATGAGGACCAATTCTGTAAAGAGGAATTGTTGGGTTGACAGAAGTAGGCTTCAGAAGGTGGGTAATAACAAACTCCTTTGAGCTAAAGGATGCCCGAGCAAGTACATTTGCAATTTTGATAGATA
Organism: Chlorocebus sabaeus; assembly: GCF_047675955.1. NCBI lineage: Eukaryota > Metazoa > Chordata > Mammalia > Primates > Cercopithecidae > Chlorocebus > Chlorocebus sabaeus. The sequence goes on from NC_132925.1 coordinate 24,380,382, forward strand.
CTAACAAATTGGAGGGCTAATTATTTAATATCCATTATGTATTTTAGGATGCTCATTAAGAGTGGTATTGTAATAATAAGCCACAATAGAAAATTTTAGTTACCTAACAGTGACCATTCCTATTGAATTTGTATCTATAAGGACTGTAAAAACATTGTCTTGGGTTTCTCAGAAGTCATACCTGATGCCTTGAAGTGGTAATATCTTCCACAAAGCAAGTGATCACTTTTTATACTATTATATCATTTCATGTTCACTCTGTAAAGAATTTTAACTTAAGACATATAAATTTACTCCACACACACACACAAATAATAATAATAACATCAAATGATTTGGAACGGGTAAGTGGGTGGAAGAGAAGAAGGTGGTTGCAAAATAAGAATAAGAGTAATGGGGGTGGCTGGCAAGAGGGTCAAATAGGAACAGCTCCAGTCTGCAGCTCCCAGCGAGATCAACACAGAAGGCAGGTGAATTCTGCATTTTCCAACTGAGGTACTGGGCTCATCTCATTGGGATTGGTTAGATAGTGGTTGTGGCCCACAGAAGGTGAGTAAAAGCAGGGTAGGACATCATCTCAACAAGGAAGTACAAGGAATTGGGGAACTCCCTCCCCTAGCCAAGGGAAGCCAAGAGGGACCGTGTCATGACAAACTGCATTCTGACTATGCTTTTCCCATGGTCTTTGCAACCCACAGACCAGGAGATACCCTCAGGTGCCTATAACACCAAGTCCCTGGGTTTCAAGCACAAAACTGGGCAGCCATCTGGGCAGACACTGAGCTAGCTGCAGGATTTTTTTTTTCCTACCACAGTGACACCGGGAATGCCAGTGAGACAGAACCGTTCGATCTCCTGGAAAGGGGGATGAAGCCAGGAGGCAAGTGGTCTAGCTCAGCAGATCCCACCACCATGGAGTCCAGCAAGCTAAAATCCACTGGCTTGAAATTCTCACTGCCAGCACAGCAGTCTAAAGTTGACCTGGGATGCTCAAGCTTGGTTATGGGAAGAGCATCCGCCATTACTGAGGCTTGAGTAGGCACTTTTCCCCTCACAGTGTAAACAAAGCCACTGGGAAGTTCACACTAGGAGGAGCACACCACAGCTTGCAAAGCTGCTGTAACCAGACTGCCTCTCTAGCTTCCTCCTCTCTGGGCAGGGCATCACTGAAAGAAACACAGCAGTCCCAGTCAGGGGCCATAGATAAAACTCCCATCTCCCTGGGACAGAGCACCTGGAGGAAGGGGTGGCTGTGGGCTCAGCTTCAGCAGACTTAAACATTCCTATCTGCCAGCTCTGAAGAGAGCAGCAGATCTCCCAGCACAGCTCTAATAAGGGACAGACTGCCTCCTCAATTGGGTCCGTGACCCCTTACCTACTGACAGGGAGATACCTCCCAACAGGGATCGACAGACACCTCATAAAGGAGAGCTATGGCTGGCATCTGGCGGGTGCCTCTCTGGGGCAAAGCTTCCAGAGGAAGGAACAGGCAGCAATCTTTGCTGTTCTGCAGCCTCTGCTGGGCATACTCAGTCAAACAGGGTCTGGAGTGGACCTCCAGCAGACTCCAACACCTGCAACAGAAAGGCCAGGATGTTAGAAGGAAAACTAACAAAGAACAAAGAATAGCATCAACATCAACAAAAAAGATGTCCACACAAAAACCCCATCCAAAAGTCACCAATATCAAAGACCAAAGGTAGATAAATCCACAAGATGAGGGAAAAAACAGTGAAAAAAGGCTGGAAATTCCAAATACCAGAACGCCTCTTCCCCTCCAAAGGATCACAACTCTTCACCAGCAAGAGAATAAAACTGGATGGAGAATGAGTTTGACAAGTTGACAGAAGTAGGCTTTAGAAGGTAGGTAATAACAAACTCCTACAAGCTAAAAGAGGGTGTTCTAACCAAAAGCAAGGAAGCTAAGAATCTTGAAAAAAAGGGTAGAGAAATTGATAACTAGAATAACCAGTTGGCACAGTGCTACTGCCAAATATATATGTGTGTGTGTGTGTGTATGCATATATATGTGTGCATATGCACACATATATACACACACATATATATTTAAGTTCTTCAATTCTGTGGCTTGTGTTTACATTTTTAAAAGTGTGTTTTGAAGAATAGAAGTTTCTAATTTGGTGACACCTGTAAACTGTAAGAGAAAACTTTGATTTTATTTTTATGTTTATGGACAGCTTTCATGCCCAACACATATCACTTTGCGTTGTGCCTCACTTCTATGAAAGCTGATAAGAAATTTCAGGTACTCGGCCGGGTGCGGTGGCTCACGCCTGGAATCTCAGCACTTTGGGAGGCCAAGGTGGGCAGATCACGAGGTCAGGAGATTGACACCATCCTGGCTAACACGGTGAAACCCCATTTCTACTAAGAATACAAAAAAGTTAGCCAGGTGTGGCGGTGGGTGCCTGTAGTCCCAGGTGCTCGGGAGGCTGAGGCAGGAGAATGGCGTGAACCCAGGAGGCGGAGCTTGCAGTGAACCGAGATCCTGCCACTGCACTCCAGCCTGGGCGACAGAGCAAAACTCCGTCTCAAAAAAAAAAAAAAAAAAAAAAAAAAAGGAAAGAAAAAAGAAAATTCAGGTGCTTGACTCCCTTATTTGGTGTTGGCAGGAAGTTCAAATCAAGCAAGCCCCAGCTCACGCAAGAAAACCCTAGCTCCACCTCATAATCAGAATAAAACACCAAAGCCAATCACTTCTTGCTGCCTCAACTTTTGAACCTGCTTAGAAGCTTATGTTGATTTTCCCAGAAAGCCTCAATTATGAGAGCTGAGGCAGGAGGATCGCTGGAGCCCAGGAATTTGAGACCAGCGTGTTTAAAATAGCAAGACCCAGTCTCGAAATAATAATAATAATAATAATAATAATTAAGGAATTAGCCTATTTCTGTCCTCTTGGTGCATGTGTGACATCATCAGCGTTAATATTTGTATCAGTTGTCTATTGATACTGTAACAAATTACCAAACAAGTAAACTGACTTTAAAGAGCACAAAGTCATTGTCTTATGTGTTCTATGTTTTAGAAGTTTCACTAGACGAAAATTCATGTAGTGGCAAGATTAATGAACTTTATGGAGTCTATGGGAAATAATTAATTGTTTTGCTTTTTCCAGCTTTTAGATATCGCTTGCAATCCTTATACGACAGCTTCTTTCTGCATCTTCAAATCCCCAGTATTGCATCTTCAAATGTCTTTCTGACTCTGACCCCTCTCCTTCCATATTCTACTTTATTCTTACATCAAGTCCACGCAAATAATCTGGATTATTTTCCCATTTTGAGGTCCGCTGCTTAGCGACCTTAATTCCATTTCCACCTTAATTTTCCTTTATTCCATAAATTAACATATCTGCAGGTTATTAATCCGCAGATTAGATATTCCTTTTTGCCTAGATGTCCGTAAGACTTTTAATAGGCACGATACTTCACACTTCACTTTTAATTACTTGCTAAAAGTACAGGCTTTTTTTTTTCTTTTTGCTTTGATGGTTTCTACCTCTTTTTATATTCTCTGCCAAAGTTGAAACATTTGATGTGTCTAAGTCTCTCCTCAGAGGTGTTTGGTACTCTCTGAAATTCAGTCCCTCTGGGCGCCCTGCAAGCTTAGCTCTTAGATAAGCTCAAAAGTATAATTTTGTAGATTATTCTGCTTTTTCTGGTTTTTAGTGTATGGCATTTACTTACAGCGTTTTAAATTTTATCTTCTTTTTTCTTTCTATTTTTCTTTTCTTTTCTTTTCTTTTTTTTTTTTTTTTTTTGAGTCGGAGTCTTCCTCTGTAGCCCAGGCTGGAGTGCAGTGGTGTGATCTAGGTTCACTGCAACTTCCGCCTCCCAGGTTCAAGCCATTCTCCTGCCTCAGTCTCTGGAGTATCTGGGACTACAGGCGCCCGCCACGATTTTTGTTTGTTTGTTTGTTTTTGTTTTTGTTTTGTTTTGTTTTGTATTTTTTGTATTTTTACTAGAGACAAGATTTTTACTTGAGACCATGCTGGCCAGGCTGGTCTCAAACTCCTGATCTCAGGTGATCCACCCGCCTCAACCTCTCAAAATGCTGGGGTTACAGGTGTGAGCCACTGTGCCAGCCTTTTAACATTTTAAGTCAAAATGCAACCTATTCACTGCTTAAAATTCCTTTCAATGTTAACATTTGGATCCACATGCAGAATGATCATGTAAATCAAGGTATTTACGGAGTTCTATGACTTCACTCTATGACTAAAACTATGTTTTCTTCTCAAATATAATAATATTTTCTTCTCAAATAATAATAACACACATTTATTGAAAAATTAGAAGAGCCGTGAACAGTGCTGTTTTATATGCATTATTCTCATGTAATCAGCAAATCAACCCCTTGAGGAAGTTGCCTTATAATCCCCATTTATATAAGAATATCTTGAAGTGCCCGTAGGCACACAGCTAGATAGAATGTGGCACCAAAAAAAAAAAAAAAAAAAAAAATCCAGGTTTTAAAATTTCATACCTATACCCTTAATTATTAAGTAATAAAGTCCCCATTTAATAACATATTTTTATGGACAAGTCACAAATGTCTGCCTCATTTTATAAGTCATGACAAAGCCTAAAGTCAGATATCTGAAATATGTAACCACACGAGATCTTTCAACAAAGGCTCCATAAATGTGTGAATATAGTCTCAATCTTCAGTTATGCAAATAACCCTTGCTCATGTTTTTGTATTCCTCTTTTTAATGGGACCCCTGTCACAAGTTTCAGGTTCATGCCAGATGGTTGTAAATGGAAAAACAAATAAAAGGGGAAATAAAATATCCTTTTGCTTTTGCTCCCTGGCCACATATATCCAATAAAAACAGTAGAGAGCAGATTAGTTTTGATAATTAATTGACTTTTACCAAAGAATATGTTACCTTAAGAAAAAATCTGACAAAAAGTTTTATGCAACACTAGAGAATGAGTGTCCTTTTAACAAAGTGAGAGAAAAGGAACTCTAAACAAAGGTAGAACTTATAATATATATTTCTAGAAATAAAGAGCTCAAATCAGTGAAGTTCTAAGTCTCTCATGGTACTGGAAGTTGGCTGGAAGTGGTGATAGTGGAAGAGAAATTTTACTGAACCATAAAAATATGTCAAATGATTGAGCTCTCTTTTCGAACCATTCTTCAGTCTCGTCAGACTACTTTCTTTTATTATATTTAAGAATTCAACAGTCAAAAAGAAGAATCTATTTCCAAAAAAGCCAGAGGAAAATGGAAGTGTCTTCATTCCTTTTGCAAATATTCTCCCTTTTTATGAGAAAAGAAAGCCATTTTGACAGAAAAAGTGAAGAATGTGCTCACTGAATCTCTTTTATTGTACAATACCATGTCTCTTCCTTTGTCTACCTTGTCATGTTTCATAGTCATTTCTTCACCTTTTATCATCAAGCTTTTTTTACCTTTTTCTGATCTTTCCCATTCTTCTTAACAGTACCTTTTCTTCATCTCCCTTCACAAAATACACCATATTTCATCTTCACACAATATATACTTTCTTTTTTCTTCACTGTGACATTAATTCCTTACTTCTAAATGGGGTAATAGGAAATTGAATCACTACCAATTTCCTTCTGGTCTAAGTGGAATAGCAAAAAATCAATAACCAGGATTAGGTCAACCAAAGGTCTTGTAGAACCCCATTAATCAGTGAAATAACATCTAGTTGTGTGTGTGTGTGTGTGTGTGAGTGTATGCGTGTGTGTGTAGATGTGCTTTTTCTCTGTATGTTTTCATGTATGTTTGCCTATGTGTGGTATAGATATGCTTGTGTATGTGTGCATATATGGTGTTTATGTGTACATGTTTCTGAGTGTGCTGTGGGTGTATGCTGGCAAAAATATCCAATGTGTAGGTAACTCATGTCAGATCTTGCAAAAAATGTTAAGTTTTAAATATATTTTAAATAGGTTTATGGTGAGTTCAGAAACTCTATTTGTCTTCATTTAAAGTCTGATGTGGAAAAAAGTTAAGACAAATATACTTGCAAAAGTAATTCCCTAAGAAAGGAAGTGGAAGGAAGTTTATGCTGCTTGCATTTTATAATTTTAAAAGTAGTTGTACCCGTTAGATAAATTAAAAATCCAAATATCTAGTGTTTTTCATTGTATATAGGAAGAGGTAACATCTGCTCACAAAGGTAAATAATTTGTTACAGAATCATTTTCTTCCACGGTGTGCTCATTGTGATACCAATGAGGCTTCTACAAATCCAATCCAATTAATTCATTAATATAGTTACGGGGAAAATTTCCAGTGATAAAAATGTCCTTATTGTTTTGACTTAAGTGAAGTTCCATTGACATTTTCTGAAGGGTTATTATAATCAGGAGTCAAATACTTGCCTAGTAGATTCATCCGTTATACCCAGGTAGCCATGTCTTCAGTGTAAGTCTTAAAAATATGTTTTAAATTTCATTTCTGTAGTATATTAATATGTAAGCAACAATACACTGAAAGTGCCATTTTGTGGACTAATGCTGAAAAGATGAAAATACCTATTCCAATAAATATTGCAATACAAATGAGTAAGTAGTATTTTATTTGAAAACTGAAAGTAAATATCAAGCAAAATGTTGTTCTTAATACAAAATCCCTCATTAATGTTTCTAGTCTCCAGTCTTATTTTCAACACGCTTAGTGAACCATATGTTCCTTCTAAGAGATAGTTTGGTAAATTTGTCTTTCTCAGGAAAAGCAAGCATGAGAGGAGTAAGATGAACCAGTGATGGTGTTTTCTGTTGTTATTAGTCTTGGTAGAAATCATGAAGAGCCTAATGTAGTTGAACTAAGTAAGCCATATGGAAACAAAAAGAAGTCATATTCCTTATTGGATTCCACATAAATAAATTCTACATGTAAAAAGAACTACAATAGAATCGTAAATGATTCCCTCTGTTAAAGAAACACTGATGGAAACATTTCAGAATAATGCAAATAAGATAAAGAAGAACATATAAAACTGAAACTTAATGGTAGAATAAGTTTTATCCTATTGCAGTGACTTTTAGGTAAAACTAAATGCTAGAATTTGTTTTTGTGTTTTAAGATTTTCATCAACCATCACAAATGAGTGAAACCAACATACTCAATCAGAAAATAAATTATACTGTTCTAACAACTATTTTTCCTAGATAAGTTTGTATTAAATATAAAGCTGAAACAAATGTTGATATCAAATAATCCAGAAAGGTTTAAGAAAATTATTACTTTTAAAAAAAACCTGTGTTAGAAAGTTAACAGTATTACAGATTGCAAAATAGATAGGAAAGTGAAAAAAAAAAAAAAATACATAGATTCCCTGTGTCTATAATTGCTGAGAAATTATCTGAATGCAACAAATTCCATAATGTTTAAATGTCAACCTTAAAGTATTGGAAAAAGCTTCTATTTGTGCTGGTTATGAAAATCAGCTAAATGAAAAAAAAATCTTAGAATGAATATTGTTATAGTCCTGTAAAATGATCTCCATATAGAAAAACACTATCGATCGCCAGGCGCAGTGACTCACGCCTGTAATCCCAGCACTTTGGGAGGCCGAAGTGGGTGGATCATGAGGTCAGGAGATTGAGACCACCCGGGCTAACACGGTGAAATCCCGTCTCTACTAAAACTACAAAAAATTAGCCGGGCGTGGTGGCAGGCACCTGTAGTCTCAGGTACTCAGCTACTCGGGAGGCTGAGGCAGGAGAATGGCGTGAACTCAAGAGGCGGAGCTTGCAGTGAGCAGAGATCGCCCCACTGCACTCCAGCCTGGGCAACAGAGCGAGACTCCCTCTCAAAAAAAGAAGAAAAAAAAAAAAAAAGAAAGAAAGAAAAAGAAAAACACTATCGATCAATGCATGATCTAGGAAATTATTTGGGTCCTATCTTCAAAATATGGAAGTCCATCTTCTCCTATTTTTTTCTTCTTTATCATGTATCTTAGTGAATTTCAGCAAAATTGCACTTTATAAATAGTTGTGTTGACATCCTTGAGGGCAATGAATCTGGAAAGAAACCATTAGGAGTCTTTTGAAATATTCAGTGGAGAGGAATAGTAATTCTAGAAATATTTTGAAGGTAGAATCAATATGGTTTGGTCAACAATGGAATGTGTAAAGGTAATTACAAGGAGCTTATATCTCATTTCACTACATTGAACAAAATTATAAAGGTATCATACATTTATTTTAAAACAAAAATAATTTTAAAAATTAGATAAGCCACTTATCTGTGTGTGAGGATGTGTGTGTGTGTATGTGTGATGAGATGTGACTCATGTTATGGGTGACATAATACACAGTCAATAAATTAATGTATAAGCTAATTTTTATAGCAATTAATTATACTATCCAAACAAGTTTTATATACTTGAAATTTTATTACAATGTATATATACCCTATATATCCTGTACATGCTTCTTTACCATTAACTTTTCTCCTATAACATTATTTAAATAGGTATATATGTTGGTAAAATATTTGGATATAACATAAATTATTTAACCAATCCACTATTTTTAGAAGGGTAAATGGTTTGCAGCATTTTACTATTAGAAGCAATGCTGCAGTATACAATAATTTATGATACATTTTCAGAAATGAAATTAAAGGATATGTTTTGTAAAACTTGATAAATATTACTAAATGTTATAACCTTCTAAATAAATAAAATTCATATTAAAATTGTAAATTTTTTCTTAGATGGCAACCCTGAAATCTGCATGTGGCAAAGTGTTCTCTCTCTGGATTCAACTCTAATTATTAATAATTTGATGTACAGTCATATTTAAAGATTTTTAAAATAATTACCTGACAAGGCAAAATTATTATCCATTGTTCTAATACTTGAATCCCTGTTTAAATTTCTCCAATCTTGTACTTAGTCACTTTTTCTGTGAGCCGATATATTGGTACAAATTATATTACCTCCCAGGCACGCCACTTGAGAATGGAAAATTCTCTCACCAAATTCTTCTTTGCATTGATATTATTCTTTGTCTAGTCCTTGTGTATTCCTCTGGGGGCAAGCAAAAAAAGTTTAGTTTATCTTCTTTTTAATATATACATATATTTAATAGGGTTTTGTTTCCACCTACTTACCACCTTCTCCTCCTCCTCCTCCTTCTTCTTCTTCCTCTTCCTCTTCTGTTTTTTTTTTTTTTTTGTCAACTTCATATGACATGATTTGAACTTCTGCCAGAGACTAGCCACTTTTTCCTTTACCCCCTGCTTATTTTTTTATTGTGGTACTTAGACCTAAAAGGAATCTCCCAGTTATCTTTTGAATAATAAAGAATAAAATTAAGCTTATCGTTGCTAATTGATTATCATGCAACATGTATTTACATTCCATTTATTGGCACGAACACCTATTAGATCAAATTAAGATTTATTTCAACTAAAATTCTTCCCTTTACCATGATATTTAAAAGTCTCTATATTTCTATTTTTATTCTGTGCCTATGTAGCTTCTCTCTATATCCCTCATGCACCATGTTTCTTTGAGGCATGAATTAAAACATCCGGCAAATAGGGATATAAAAGCGATTGTTCAATGCAGGATAGTCTAGCTTTTAAAATGTTATTTTTTGGCCACTTAATGGGATATGAAACCACCATTTTTTGTGTTATTTCCCATAATTTGGAGAAAATGCTACATATCCAAATATTATGAATAAATATTAAATTATTTAATAGCCTAACTAATCATACGACTTTTAATATAGCAACAAATAATACATGTAAAATGAAAAATTTTATCTGTAAATACACCTGGACATTTTTACTCTTATAGAAAATTGTTGCTTGACTATGTTTCATACTGCCTCATTTTCATTTCCAGATTTGAAATTTTTTCAGCTCATTTATTTATTCAATAAATATTTACCTCAGTAAAATAACTTTGTGACAGCAGTTTTCCAGGTACTGAGAATAAATCTGTAAATAAAACAACTCAATATTCCTATGCACATGGAGCGTACAAACTAGTAAGGAGAAACAGGCAATAAATAAACAATTTAAATCTATAGCCTGTCATATGATGATAAAGATTATGGAAAAATTCTAGCAGGGAAGAACATTAAAGAGGGCAAAGGTCAGGGTACCATTGTTAATAGGATGCTCAAACAAGATCTCACTAACAAAGTGCCATTTGTGTGAAAATCTGAAGGAGAGATAAAATAAATGAATCATGCAGAGATTTGGCTAAAGAGCATCTGAGATTTAGAAAATGAGCCAGACAGAATCCATGAGACAGGCACATGCCTGGCAAGGAAGCCAGTATGATTTGGGAGGGAATAGGATGTGAGGTTAGAGGAAAAAGAGAGGGCCAAAGAATGAAAATTCTTGTAGATGACTTCTTGTAAATTCCTTGGCTTTTATTCTCGCAAAGATGGGAAACTATGAGGAGTTTGAGAAGAATGAGATTATTTGTCTTGTATTTTTAAAAGATCACTCTGACAGTGTTCGCTTGAGAATAGACTCTAGTGGGCTAAGAGTAGAAGCTGACACAGTGATAAAGTCTGGTGCTTTATTTTTGCAGCTTATATATGCTGGAATTTTATCTTGCCAAGTATTGCCTTATGTTGCTACTTATTTACAGCTGCATAAAATCCTTTTCCACAATGGCATCACCTGATGTTCTGTGGTTTTCTTCTATATTACAACGGATAAAAGATATGGCCCCCTTGAGGAAAGATAAATGACAAAGGTGAGTGGCAAGGTAATTACAGAAAGGTTCTCTCTATGTTTTATAAGCTTTAATTAAGTCCTACAATATCCTTCTCTAATGCACAAATACTGTGAAACCAATTTTATAGAGGGTGAAATTGAGGCAAGCTGAAAAGTAACCAATCAAAAAAGTTCCAAGACCGGAATTGTTTTTCTCTATGGAAAATATGTGCATCCTTTTTTTATGGATGAAAACCTTGTTTCTATCTCCATCAGTTTTTCTTACTATTTTCTTGATGCTCTGTTTTTGGCTGACAGACTTTCTTTTCCAGGAGATAATTAGGAAGTAGAGTCATGTGAGGAGCTGAACTGAGCTCTAGTGGTCATAACATTGTAGGTAAACTGTTGGAGATTAATTGCTTGCTGACACTGTCACTGCTGAGCACTCAGAATGTTTTAGCTTTACTGGTTTCATTAAATGTGCAGTAAGAAAATTTTTTGGGCTATTGAAAAATTATTCATGTAGCTGAAGGAAGAGTAAGGATGTGAAGAAGCAAAGTTAGTGGCAAATCCCAGATATTTTAAGGAGTTTCATCGTGAGAGGCAGTTTAAATAATATAAAAGACATGTAAAGAATACTGACTATTGAATTTTTCCAGATTTTGATTCATTTTATAAAAATATTTTGAGGAACATGTCTTTTTTGTTGAGATCTGTGTTGTGCACATGGGAGATAAGAACGTAAACTAAGGCCATAGTTCAGAGCAGAAGCAAAGAAGTCAGCCACCTTGTATTTAAATGTAGCTTCTGACACTCAATGTTTGTAATACCTTGTAAACACTACTAGACCTCTTTGTGTCTCATCTCTTCATCTATGAAATGGTAATAATTATAACATCTTACTGAGTTTTGTAAGACAGAAATAGATAATATATATTCTTAGAACAAATATAATAAGAGCTCAATAAGTGTTATATGATTGGTATTATTGTCATATTCATATAAGGCATGTCCCTGCCTCAAGAAGTTTGTATTCCATCCTGAACTATAAAAATAAGGCCTTTCAAAGAATATGTGATGTATGTGATAAAGCAGGTGGTTCTACAGAAGTTCAAAGTAGGAAAAGATGAGTAATCTGGTACAATGGCCAGAGAATGATGTAGAAGGCTTTAACTGTGAGCCAAGCCTTGAAAAAAATGTATTAGAACTGTGGTTCCGACAGATATAGTTCAAGGAGAATGGCAGCTCAGAGGACAGAAGGAACCTGGGTAAAATTGAAAAAGCTGCAGTGAGTTTTCACATTTTATAAGAGAGAGGTAAAATTAGATCCTATGTTAAGGTATGACTCGACTATGGAGAACACAAAAGGCCACATAGGTGACTTAGAACATTGGAAGCTTTTGAGGAGATCTCACTTTATTTAAGAAGTGCTTACAAAATAAAATGGCGGCAGAGGCCAGGAGAGATGCCTAGTTGCAGTCTGAGTGAGCCAGTATGGGGTTGATTCAATAAAAACCTTCCAATTGTGAGCAGCCAAAACTACAATGAAGGCAGTGGGACAAAAAAAAAAAATTGTTTAAGTTTTCCTAAAAAATTACTAAAGACTATAATAACAGATTAGATATAGGGGAAGACATCGAGGAAGCCTGGGATGAGTGACAGTGGCTCCAAAATTTTAGATAAACTGGAAAATGTTGACAGAGACTCGGAAAATATCAGGAGTCACTGGAAGAAGGGGTGAGTTGGACAGATAGGTCAGTTAAAATTTGGAAATGTTAAGATTACTATGACATTGGAGATTCAAGTGGAAATTGCCATCCATTGGACTGGAGTTCAGGAAAAGTAAGATAGATATAAAAAAAATACGAAAAAGATATAGAGTTTCTATCATGTATTCAAACTAAAATAGTTTCAACATGTTTCCAGATAGATTTTTTTTATTATAACATTCAGAAAAGGATGGAAAAACCAGTTAAGTCTAATTACAACCTATGAACACAGGGGAAAAAAATTCATTGTCACATTAAGCAAGAATTCAAAAAATAACAAATACTTAACCAAAAGTTCTCTACTGTAAACCCACTTTTCTTCTTTCTCAACCTAACATCTATGTATAAACTAAATCAAGCAGCTGAATGGGAGGATCTCTTGAGCCCAGGAGTTCCAGGCTGCAGTGAGCTATAATCGTTATAATCATGTCACTGCACTCCAGCCTGGACAACAGACAAAGACCCATCTCTTATCAAAAAAAAAAAAAAAAAAGTATAGAACTTTTATTTTTAATTCAGAACCAACCATTCTTTCATCTCTTAAGAACTTAAATTCTATTAAGTAGCTGGGACTGGAAGAATAAATTGCATAAATCTATTTGGAGAAGTAACATGGAAAATTACAGTGTCACAGCCATTATTTCCTTATATTTTATTGGTTGCGATCTCCACAGAGGATTTAAATAATTGAATTCGTTACTTTTTAAATTTTTTTATTTATTTATTTTGAGATGGAGGCTTGCCTTGTTGCCTAGGCTTGAATGCAATGGCGCGATCTCGGCTCACTGCAACCTCCACCTCCCAGGTTCAAGCGATTCTCCTGCCTCAGTCTCCCAACTAGCTGGGATTACAGGTGCTGGCCACCATGACCAGCTAATTTTTGTCTTTTTTGTAGCGGCGGGGTTTCACCCTGTTGGCCATGCTGGTCTCAAACTCCTGACCTCAGATGACCCACCCACCTCGGCTTCCCAAAGTGCTGGGATTACAGGCATGAGCCACCATGCCCAGCCGAATTTGTTACATTTTAACAAAGTAGTTCTGCTCTATGGGACTTTGAAGCAGAGGTGCAGGTGAATGGAGGAGATACAGTGCTTTACACTAAATGGATCCAGCCAGCTATGGTTTCCAAGCTCTTGAGCCTGCTCTTTACAGTTTCCTTTAAAACGGTTATATCTGCTCTGGGAAGGTAATGCCAATAATCAAGTTTATTAGATGTGTACATAATTAAAGTTAATAGTCCTTGAGAGGTGTCTTGAGGGCCCTTCAATGAGGAAAGGACATGAGATTTCAAGGCATGGGCTTCAAAAAATCTCCTTTGGTTACTCAGATACATCCTGTAGTTTCTTTTTGTTTCAGGGTGAATTTGAGGGTACTTAGACAATTAGAGTGTTACTGTGAATACATCCCTAAATTTACTGTTTATTAGCATGTAATATACCTTATTAAAATCTCCTTGCAAATTTTCAAATTATTTCTAATGCACATAGAGAATATGGCAGATTTTTAAATATTTGGGATACCAAATTGATTAAGAATATTGAATTCAATATTGAGAAATAATACGAATTAAAATATGTAAAATTTAAAGACTGTTTCAAATATGCCCTCAAGTATTAAAATTTTCCTAAATTTTATGTGAATCCCATTTTTAAAGTTGAGAATGAAAGAATTCTATTTTATGCTGATAAAAATCGATTGGAGTTCTCATACAAAGGTAGTCCCTCCCTTCACAAATTTAGCTGGGAAATTTCAAACACCATTCTGTGAGGATGCCAGGAATTATTAACTTCAAACTTTCCAGTCCCATTCCACACACATATCTTCACACAAAAAACTAAAGCACACAGTTACAGCAGATGTCACATAGCTAACAGTTGTGATCCTGGGATGTAAAATGTGACTTATATTAAAGGCTCTTTAAACATGCCCTTTGATTTTGTCATCATTTGAAATTTTTTACTGGTTAACTTTTTCCAAAGTGGCAGGTTCTTTCTATGGGTTTACTGTGAACTCTGTCCATGATTCTCCATCCACCTCTGTACTCTCTTCTCTCCTCACTCCTGTACATTTTTATTGATTACTTATATAGAGAATTTAGCTATCTCTTTGTGTTTTGATCATTCTCAATAGTACTTACAAATTTATTTCCAATTATAAAATGATTTCCTGCCTATGATGAATTCTAGCATTATGTATTAAAATAGCAATTCATATTTTTCTTTTCCCTACAAAATGTTTAAGTATAACATCATTCACATTACTTCATAGGAACCTGGCTAAATATATTGCTTTACATTAGTGCAGTACAGCTCTGGACAAACGGTTTTTTCTCTTTTTAACTTCCTGGAATTTGGGGAAATATGGTTGCTCACACAATGAGTCTGGTCTTTTGTTTTCTAAATGTCCAATATGCTCAAAAAGGCACTGAAATCATTTAATGTAATATTTAAGCCCATTTATACTGACATTGCCTTAATGAATATGAAAATTATTTGCATTTCAGCTGAATATCCTCACAGTTTTAATCTACAAATTCTAAGACCCATATAGTATTAAAATTTTCCCATGCGATGAAGCAAGAAAAATAACTGTAAGTGGGAATTATAAAATGCAAGTATGTGGTACTGTCTTGGTCCATTTGTGTTGTTGTAAATGAACACTTGAGGATGGGTAATTTATAAAGAAAATATATTTATTTGATTCACAGTCCTTCAGGCTGTAAAAGAAAAATGGCACTAACATCTGCTTCCCATGAGGGCTTCAGACTGCTCTCACTCATGCTGGAAGGTCAAGAGGAACCAGCATGTCCAGAGATCACGTGAGAAAAGCAGAGAGATGGGGAGAAAAGTGCTAGACTCTTTTAAACAACCAGCTCTCACAGGAACTAGCTGAGCTAACATTCACTCAACACTCCACCTCCCAGAAAAGATATGAATCTATTCATGAGGGATCCACTCTGATAACCCAAACACCTTCTACTAGGCCCCACTCACAACACCAGGGATCAAATTTTCAACATGAGGCTTGTAAAGTCAAATGTCCAAACCATAGCAGATACTTACACAAATCTATAAATTACTTGTGTGAAAGAGGTTTTAGATTTTTAGCTCAAAAAATGAATATATAGATTTTTTTTCAATGGATACTAGTAATTGAGTTTCTACACTGAGATAAAAAAAGGAACAGTTTGTTATACCAGAATATTTCAAAGTAAATAGCACAGAAATGTATGTGATTGTTTCTAGATGATAAGTAGTAAGTACTTTTGATCAAGAAATGAAAAACCAGGTGGCAAAAAACACCCTACAAGGGATTATGAGAAACCAGACCAATATAAGAAATTGAGAAAAATCTGGATCTATGCTTAATATTTCATATATATGTTTTTAAATTAATGAATAATATTTCCCATTTTATGGGACACATGAAATATTTTGTTAATTGCATAGAATGTGTAATAATCGTCAGGATATTTAGGTTATCTACCACCTCAAGTGTTTATCATTTCTGTGTTGAAAACATTTCAAGTTCTCTCTCCTAGCTCTTTTGAAATAAACAAAGCATTATTATTAACTATAGCCACCATACTCTGATATCAAACATTAGGACTTGTTTCTTCTATTTAACTATATGTTTGTACCCATTAACTAAGGAGGAGCTGGAGAGACAAGTGGTGGATCAGATAAAGAGCCAGGAGCAGCTGGCTGCGGAGCTTGCAGAGTGCACCACAAAGATCGCACTCCTGGAAGAGGCACAGAGGCGCAAGGAGCACGGGGGCGCAAGGAGGATGAAGTTGAAGAGTGGCAGCACGGAGCCACAGAATCCCGGGATGACCTGGTGAAGACCAAGGAGGAGCTGCACCTGGTGATGACGGCACCCCCGCCCCCACCGCCCCTCGTATAGAAGATGGTGAGCTACCATGGCCAAGACAGCTTTCAGGACGAGGGCTCGGAGCCCACGGACTACACAGAGCGGAGCTGTCTAGCGAGGGCGTCCGGATATCTAGGTTATCTACCACCTCACGCTTGTGTCTTTAGTGCTCCAAGTCTAGGAACCTCCTCATCAGATCTCAGTTCCTTTTAAAAGCAGTTACCCAAGAGAAACGTCCTGGTCTGAGAAGCAGTGCAGGCGCCCTGGTTTGTTTTTCCCGATTGTATCATGGTGCCAAGCAGGCCAGATTCTGGCTATTATTCTCCAATCACCTCCTGTGTTGAGCTGGGGGCAGGACTGATTGAATTAAGGAAAACGCCTGTAAAGTCTGAGTAACAAACTTCATGCTGGCCAGTGTGATACAAGATTCAATATCATTAAAGGAAACCATGTCGTGGCTTACACCTGTGCCATACTTTTTCTGTATTTGAAATAAGCGCAAATTGATTGATTTTTTGTTTTTAATTTATATGAAGGATCCATCTTTGTATATTTACGAGCTTTTAGGGGTAAAACTTTTGGAAATTGAGTCTGAAGCACTCTTGAACACACACAAATGATTCTTTCCTCCCGTCACTCCACACAGCTGGTAGAGATCGCAGTGGTCACCAGCGTAAGCGGCGTAGGACACTCGGATAAATTTGAAAAAAAAAAAATATTTTGTTGTTGCTTAACAGTTAGAAGAATACATTGTTGGAATTATACACCTAATTAATGATCAGCTATATAGTATTTATATACAAGTGATAATACAGATTTATAAAACATTAATTTTAAACAGGGAAAGTTTTGTTCTGTGTATTTTGTTACCTTCACAAAATAAAAGAATTACATGTTAAAAACCAAAAAAAGGAAAAGATATCAAAATGACAGAAGTTTTCACGTATCTATAACAAACTTGAACGTAAACAATTTACATTTCACAATTAAAAATGATTGACTGTCTGAATGGATTAAGGAAAAAAAAAAAAAAAAAAAAAACAAGACCCAATTACATGCTACTCACAGAACTTCTTTCCCTTCTTTCCACCTGTAAAGACACACATTGACTAAAAGTGGAGAAATGTAAAAAGAAAAAAAAAAAAAAATCCACAAAAACGGAAATGAAAAACATCTGAGAATAGCTATACTTGGATATAACAAAATTTAAACCTAAAAGTACAAAAAGAGACAAAGAATGTCATTATATAGATTAAAAAGGTCAATTCAGCAAGATAATAATATAATAATAGTAAATATATATGCACTTAAAACTAGAGCACCCAGGTATATAAGCATGTATTGTTAAAGCTAAAGAGAGAAATTGTCTCTAACCCAATAATAGTTGTGGACTACAACATCCTGTTTTTAGCATTGGACAGACAATGTAAACAGAAAATCAACAAAGAATTATTGGATCTAATCTACATTTTAGGCCAAATGGACCTAAAATATATTAACACAACATTTCATCCAACAGCTCCAGAATACGCCTTCTTCTCGAAAGCACATGGAACATTCTCCAAGACAGATCATATATTAGGCCATGAAAAAAGTCTCAACAATTTTTTAAAATAGAAATTACATCAAATATATTGTCAGACCACATAGACTAGAACTAGAAATCACAACTAGACAATTTTAGGAACTGTACAAATACGTGGAAATTAAACAATATGCTCCTGAATGACCAATGGGTCAAGGAAGAAATTAAGAAATAAATTTTATCAGGCATGGTGGTATGCAACTGTAACCCCAGCTACTCCAGAGGTTGAGGCAGGAGAATCACTTCAACCTGGGTGGCAGAGGTTGCAGTGAGCTGAGATCACATGCCACTGCACACTCCAGCTTGGGCTAAGGAGCAAGACTCCACCTCAAAACAAAAAAAAGAAATTTTAAAAATTCTTGAAAAAAAATGAAAAGGAAACACAAAATACCCAAACCTATAAGATATAGGAAACGTAGTGCTGAGGGAATTTTATAGCAATATTGGCCTATGTTAACAGAAAGATTTCAATTAAATTATCTAACAATGCACCTCACGATACAAGAAAAGAAAGAATAATCCAATCCCAAGTTTACAAGATAAAAAGTAATATAAAGACTTAGAGCAGAACTAAGTGAAGTGGAGACTATAAAATAGTACAAAGAATCAATAAAATAATTTTTGAAAAGATGAACAAAATTGACAAATTACTGCTAAAACCACAAAGAAAAAAGAGAGAAGACTCAAATAAATAAAATTAGAAATTAAAAAAGGAGACATCATTACTGATCATACAGAAATAAAAAGGATTATTAGAAACTATTATGAATAATCATATGTTAACAAATTCAAAAACTTAGAGGAAATGGAAAAACTCCTAGACACATATAACCTACCAGGATTGAACTAGGAAGAAACATAAAATAAACAGACTAATAATGAGTAACAAGATTGAATCAGTAATGAAAGATTAACAGAGAAAGCCCAGGACTGAATAGCTTTAATGCTGAATCCTACCAAAAATTTAAAGAACTAACACCAATATTTCTTAAACTCTTCCAGAAAATTGAATAGGAAGGAATTCTGCATAACTTATTTCTCTTGCCAGTATTATCCTGATACCAAAACCAGATAAGGACAAAACAAAAATAGCAAACTACAGGCCAACATTTCTGACAAACATAGATGCAAAAATCATCAATGAAATAATAGGAAACTAAGTCTAACAACTTACCAAAAATTTTATACATCATGGTGAACTGCTTTTTATCCCAGGGCTGCAAAAATGGTTTTAACATATGCAAATCAAGAAATGTGCACATCATATGAACAGAATGACGGGCAAAAGCCATAGGTTTATCTCAATAGATGTAAAAGAAAAAAAAAGCACTTGAGAAAATTCAATGCACCTTTATGATAAAAACTCTCAACAAATTAGTCCTATTTTTAGTTTTTTGACAAATCTCCATGTTGTTTTTCATAATAGGTGTACTAATTTATATTCCCACTACTGGGTATAAGAGTTCCCTTTTCTTCACATCCTTGCCAGCATTTGTAATTTTTTGTCTTTTTGATAATAGCCATTTTAATGAGTGAGATGATATCTCATTGTGGTTTTTATTTCCATTTCCCTAATGATTAATGATGTTGAGCATTTTTTATATACCTATTGGCCACTTGTTTTTATTTTTTTGAGAAAATTATTTCTCATTTTTTAATGTGCACGTGTTGGTATTAACCACATAATTACTGCATGAGATTATGAGTAATTTGACAGTTCCCCATTCACCTGCATAATCCCATTCTCAATTCTTTCAGATAACATAGGTTAATAAATTAGTGGATATCCTTCCTTAATCTACCCCCATGTTCATACTATATGGATAAGATGTAGATATAGACTTATTATACCATGTATACTGTAATAGGTTTTGTCATAATTGTTCTTTTCAAACCAGAGTTATATTTTACACACGGTTTTGCATTTTGCTTTTCTTTGTAAGATTTTGCAAAATCTGACCTACCCCACGCCCAGTCTGTTTACTTGTTGAGTCCTAATTCATTCTTGTTAATAGTTATATATTATTCCATGGTGGATATGTAATATCCAATGTATTTAATTACTTCTCATCACTAATCATCCAGTTTATTTCAGTTATTTTGCCCTAATAGGCAAAAATATTTGAATATATAACCATTTCAACTGGGGCATGTATTTCTAAAGGATAGGTTTCCATGAGTGAGATTTTTGAGTTAAAGAAATAAGCATTTTTTTTTTAAGTTTTGCAAGAATACTTTCATAAAGAAATATAAAATTGTAGTTTCTATTAAGGGTATATGATAGTGCATTTTCCTCTACATTATTAGCTACATTCATTTTAAACTTTTTTTCTAAGCTAGAAGATATAAATAAATATCTCATTATTAATTTCAATTCCATCTTTTAAAATTCTAATGATTTTATGCATATATTTATATTTCTTTACCAGTTGCTCCTCTGTGATTTGCCCATCTTTGCACTGGTTTGTATATCTATGTACAGATTATAGATTATCACTTTTATTATAAATAGAGCACACTTATTTGATATTGTCATTGCGCGTTTTTAAATATCTAGTCTTTTTACTCACTACGTATGGTGTGTTTTGCCACACAAAAGCTTTTGATGTATACATGGTGAAATGTTCATTATTCTTTTATGAATTTTGTGCAATTAGCATTCCCTACCGTGGAGTATGCCTCACTGATTTTTATTTCCTGTTTTGATGTTTCTGGAACTGATTTTGTAACTGGCTTAAATGCTGCTCCAATTTTATTGTATTTCAGATGGATAGCCTATATTATTTTATTTCTAAATAAACTATTCTTTGCCATATATTAGAAATTATACATTTCCTATATATTATATTATATATTTCCTATATACATTTCCTATATACATTCCTATATAATATATAGGGATATATATACATTAGTGTATATATATTCCTATAATATATAGGAATAATATACATTTATATATTTATAGAATCTTATTTTAGGGGATCTATTTCTGTATTGTATAGTCAGTTCCACAGGTCACTAGCTTTTCAGATCTGTGTTCTGATAGCTGAAAAAGACACTAACCATTCATCATTCTATTTCTTCACGTATTTCTTTCTATTTGCCAGCATTTATCCTTCTATATAACTTTAAAGAGAAATGAATACTGTTTTTAAAAGAGTGAACTTTGATTAGAATTGTTTTAAAATTATTCAAATTTAGTTGAATCACTAGAGCAATACTATTTTCTCAAGAAAATGGCAAAGAAAATGGCAAACCAAGGATGTGCTTTTCACTTGTTATGATTAGTTTTCCATCAGTTAGTAGAAATTCTGGCTATATTTTTATTGATCCTTGGTCAATATTAAATTTAATCTTTAAAGGTTACAAATTTTTCACCATCTTAAAAATATTATCTTCCATTTTAATTTTTTGGTATTCAATTTAGTTTAAAGTTATTATTTTTCTGTGTTTAGCTTGTATGAATCTGCTTTACTACATTTTTTTTTTTTTTTGAGGCGGAGTCTCGCTCTGTCGCCCAGGCTGGAGTGCAGTGGCCGGATCTCAGCTCACTGCAAGCTCCGCCTCCCGGGTTCACGCCATTCTCCTGCCTCAGCCTCCCGAGTAGCTGGGACTACAGGCGCCCGCCACCTCGCCCGGCTAGATTTTTGTATTTTTTAGTAGAGACGGGGTTTCACCGGGTTAGCCAGGATGGTCTTGATCTCCTGACCTCGTGATCCGCCCGTCTCGGCCTCCCAAAGTGCTGGGATTACAGGCTTGAGCCACCGCGCCCGGCCTTTACTACATTTTTTTATCAATTCAGTCTAGTTGGGCTTCTTTTTCTAACTAGAACCTCCTCTTTGTTTTTCTACATTAAATGGCTTTAGAGTTGATTCCATGTATCCATTTTAAAATGGCTATCCAATTAAATAACTCACGTTTATAAAAAAGTTCAACTATTCTACTTACTTATAATGCCTGCCTTGATTTTATATATTACATTTCTAAAATGACTTGTATTTATTTGTAGGCATCCTATCGTGTTCCATTGGTTTGTCTCTTCTTCCAGTAAATTTTAATTTCCTATTTTAATTTTTAAAAATGTAATATATAATTCTATTAGGACTAACTCTCCCACATTATACTTTTTTCAGTACTTTTTATCAAGATCATGTTAAATTTTTAAATTAACTTAGAGGAAATTGACACATGAACAGTGTTGAATACTTCTATCCATGAATATTTGTTCAGTTCTATTTCAATGTCTTTCTAAAGTGTTTTACATATTGCTTAGATAGGTCATACACATTCTTAGGTTTATGACTCTCACTCTCATATATATATATGGTTCTATAGGCTACAAAAATGAAGTCTTATTTATTTTGTCATTT
Source organism: Chlorocebus sabaeus (assembly GCF_047675955.1). Classification (NCBI taxonomy): domain Eukaryota; kingdom Metazoa; phylum Chordata; class Mammalia; order Primates; family Cercopithecidae; genus Chlorocebus; species Chlorocebus sabaeus. The sequence goes on from NC_132925.1 coordinate 24,402,671, forward strand.
ATTAGTTATATATATATATAGTTAGCATATATAGTTACATATAGTTTTATACATTTCATTAGCATTATATGATATACAAAATTCATTGTTATACTTTGTATATTAATTTTATATCCTGCTATTTGCTTAAGCTATTTTACTTTTAAATAGTTTTTAAAAAATTATTTGTTACATGTTTATGTAATTACATTAAACTGAAAAAATAATGCTTATACTTCCTTTCTAATCCTTGTTCTTTTTTTTTTTTTTTTTTTTTTTTTTTTTTTGAGACGGAGTCTCGCTCTGTCGCCCAGGCTGGAGTGCAGTGGCCGGATCGCAGCTCACTGCAAGCTCCGCCTCCCGGGTTCCCGCCATTCTCCTGCCTCAGCCTCCCGAGTAGCTGGGACTACAGGCGCCCGCCGCCTCGCCCGGCTAGTTTTTTGTATTTTTTAGTAGTGACGGGGTTTCACCGTGTTCGCCAGGATGGTCTCGATCTCCTGACCTCGTGATCCGCCCGTCTCGGCCTCCCAAAGTGCTGGGATTACAGGCTTGAGCCACCGCGCCCGGCCTAATCCTTGTTCTTGAAATACATTTCTCATGCTTATTTTGGTTGCTTTTTATCCCTAACATATATTATTATATAGTTGTGGCAATAGTGGACATCTTTAACTTGTTTCTGACTACAGCAGGAAATATACCTGTCTTTACTCCAAGTACATTGATGACTTTCATTATATATTTTTGATATTTAAGAAATATATTGCTGGGTATGGTAGTGCACCTTTAATCCCAACACTGGGAGGCAGAGACAGGAGGATCCCTTGAGCACAGGAGGCTGAGGCTGCAGCAGTGAACCATGTTAGTGCCACTGCTATACAGCCTAGGTGACAGAGTAAGAAAGACCCTTTCTCAAAAAAAAAATATTAAATCCAGTATTTTAGGGTTTTTAAAAAATAATTGATGTTGAATTATCTTCAGTGTTTTTTCAACATCTCTAAACATATTTAAAATTTTCTCCTTAGATAAATTAATACAACTCATATTGACAAATTTCTCTATGTTAAGTCAGAATTGTTTTTCTGAATGAATTTCGCAGGCTTATGATGAATTGTTTTAAAAAGTATATATTTAATTATTTATTAATAGTTTGAGATTGTCCAATGATATTCACATAAGATAGTTTGTTAAAAAACATTTATTACATTTTTGCCTTAACTTTATCCTTGATTCACAAAAAAATAATTCAATATATTATCTACTTTTTATGCTCTGCATTTTTAAAGAACATTTAGTCTAGTCGAGCTTCTTTAAAATTTTGGTCAAATTTAACTCTACCAAGGCCTAATGCTTTGTTTTATAGAAACTTATGTAAAACTCTGCTTTTATGACAATTTTCTGTTTTGAGTTTCTATCCTTAGTAGGTCACCTTGGTGAAATTATATTTTCCTAGAAAACCTTACATGTCATCTAAGTTTTCAGCTGTGTTTGCTTAGCAATGTGCAATGCATACTCTTACTAGTTTTTCAAAATTTAATCCACTTGAAGGGTTATTTCTTCCTTTCCATTTTTATTTCCAGATATCTGTTTCTTCTCTTCCTTCTCTTTAATTAAGTTGAAATAGTTTGTCTTTTTGGTTGATGTCTGTGAACCATATTAACTTACATATTAGTTTTACATGTTTATTTGTTTTCTAACACAATAATTTTTTTCTTTCTTTCTTTTTTTTTTTTTTTTTTTTTTTTACTTTATGAATTCCTTACTTCCAAGAGAAGAACCTCTTTTCTTTCTTTTTTACAATATTTTATTAATTTCTCATTTTGTTGCTGTCATGGGGCAGATAATCATAGATACATATTGCTAGTAACTCACAAATGCACATATAAGGTAGGGTTTACTGGGGGAAGCATACCAGCAGAGAAGTACCAGACCACACACAGTTCTGTGAACCTGACATTTCACAGTATAGGCTGAGCATAACTGCGCTGAATGCACTTGGAACAAGGTTCCAACTGCCTGGACATCTAATTGAGAGGCCTCCAAGGTCAACTATGAGCTCCACTCCAAAAAAATGTTTGTGGAGTTTCCTAAAAGGCATTGGGGAATACTTAGCTTCTCTAAGTAACAAAGGACAGATAAAGGAATCTCCAGGCCCAGAAGTGATATTAGCGATTCTGCAAGTCAAGAGCCAAAGTCTTCATACTAAGACCCCAGGGCAGGGGGAACAGCCTTGCATGCCAGCCAGACTGACATTAGCCAAAGATATTGCCTCTGCATAAATATCCTCAGGGCAACTGAAACTGAGCCAACTCTCTTCTGAGCCTCTAAAAGGAGAAAGGAAATGAGCCTCTGATGCTATTCAGATATATATCACAGCGGTTGCACCATGGTCAGAGAAAACTGTTTCTAATATTCATAATATTGCAATTTATTCAGGTTTTCTTTGTCTTCTACCATGTGGTCAGATTTCATGCCCTTGTAAAGAACGTTCTCATATTGGAGTATGGAGTTTGGTATACCCTAATGGTTTTTGTCTAGTGTGAGAAAAGTACATTAAAATCTGTTTTTGTTCTCTTTGTTTTTCTTTTTGTCCATGTCTATTTTACCTTTCATTACTTAGTGGGTTTTTAAATAACAGATGTTACTAGTTTATTTAGTGCACTGATACTAATAATTGTCACATTCCATTAGGAATTATAACTTTTAGTATTAAAACAATTTTTTGTCTTATGTAATGCATTTGTCCTCTTTCAGATTTTTACAATTTTGTTTGAAGTGTTTTACTCAATCACTAAGAGAGGGTTCCCTACAAGCAGTGGTGATGGACTAGAGTATCTTTTTTTAAGTTTTTGGGTTTTACATTTTGTATGACATTGTTACAGTGAAGAACTCAAACCATGATATCTTCTTGTGACCTCTTCTTTGTCTCCCAGAGATTCAGGAATGTGTTTTCTAACCTCCCGCTCTATGTTTCCTCAAGCCATATAGTCTTTGTTTTTGAAAACAATTTTCCTACTTTTAGATGTTTATTTTGCTGTACAGTAATATCTGGATTTTCACTCTCCTGGGTATTTTGTATCTTGAAATCTGAACCTATTCTCTTTCTTATCCATGGTGTTTTTGCTTTGCTCAACTTGATACCTTTTCCTATGTCTCCTCTAAATTAAACTCAGTCCTTATGGGAGGGAAAATTTTTGGATATTTCTGAAAACCACAGCAGTATTTGATCTTCTATTGTTAAATATTTATGGCTATTTTGTTTCTTTGTCTCTGCCTTTACTTACAACATGGGGCTCATGAAGAAGTATCCCAGATATTTCTGATGTCCTGGGACTCACTCAATCAAGTTTCTTCTTAAAGTTTTGTTGTTGTTGTTTTCCATTTGGGGTTTTAATTTATTTTAATTATTTATTTATTTTGCAATATTAAGGTTCCAGAACTCACAGGGTCAGTTTCCCTTTTATTCCTACTACACATGCCAACAAACTGCAAATTTTGCACTGCTCCTGCTGTTGGTGGTTCGACCATACAACCCCCATCTGCATATCTTGTGCCTCATGTTGATGCCACATTTCTTAGTTTCTACTTTCTGGAAGATATTTTCTGTGGAATATTTCTTTTGCTGGCCAAGTAGACTTTTGGTTTTTAGGAGGAGTTTGGGGCAAATTCAAAATTATGCAGTCACAATGATCCCAACACCCACAATAAAAATATTATGTTTTAGTGTGTGTAACCATCACAGCCTTACAGTTGCAAAAATATAAGAAATTGTTTTTCTCCACACAAATAGAGAATGTTGCTTGGTTTTGTGTCATGCAGTAATTTGTGAGCTATACCTCCTCTTTAAATTGCTCAGCATCACTAGAAGGAGCTTCAGTACTCATTTTTTATGCCTTTCATATTGTCATATGTTCACAACGTTTTATCAGTGAGGTTTCTTTATTTGAAAGCAAATAAAAGCAACTCAGTTATAAGCAAGATTCAGCTTATTAAAGTGATTGTGAGAAAGCCACTTAATTCTTACAGGCTAGAAAACCAGGATTGGAAGCTACGTGGCCGAGAGCTATGCCCCAAATGATCCAGATTTGTTCAGTGAAGAGCTTTCTGCCAAAGCACCTGAGAAGAGTTATTTTAGCTTGCCCTGCTAACATTGCTCACACTGGCACTAGAAGCCACCCCTTGGAACAATGTCTTTGGTGCCTCTAAAACTAATTGCATGTGGAAGCACTGCTGTCACTTATTGTCTAAAGAGATCCTCATTCTCTACTATTCAATTTATAGGATAGGTCATCTCATTGAGGAACCTAAGATATATACATATTTTCTACTAAATAACTGTAATAGTAACAATAACTCAAATCTTACATTTTTTGTTACTTTAGTGGGAGATAGTTATTACTGCATAAGTTGAGAATATTCTCAGTGACAGAAGTGTATGCTTATTGGGCAGCGGAGAAGATGGAGTATGTCACTACAATAATAATTTGCCTCCCCATATTATGATTTTTTAAGAGGACATGAACTTTTTATGGTCATTATATGTGGACTGGCTTTGAAAGAAAACTATGCATGTGTGTGTATAAATATATCCATGTACGTGTGTGTACATATATATTATATATGCTCTCAGAAAGTGAAAATTTTCTCTCTAAAGTCTAAGAGTCTAAGTCAGCTGAAATGAATTGACAATAAATTAATAGAAGAAAATATAAACATATATAAATTTATGAATGGCCACATGGATAGAGGAATTCCACAAATATTGTTACAGGATTCCTTTGGTGCCACTTCTCCAGCAGGAAATCTCTGCAGCTACCATGACCCTTTTCTGGGGTCTCACTCGGGCTTGCTGGTCTTACTCCAACCACTCAGCCTGGTAGACTGTGCTTGGCTCACAGCTTGCCCCGGATCCCACACTGGAACAGAGACACCATGATCAGCCCATGGCAAGACCAGGGGCACCACGAGTGGCTTACACATTGGGCACCTGTATTTAGACAAGGGGAATGTGGTGGCACTCGAAAACTCAGAGATGCCAGCAACCATGGAGCCCCAGGGGGTGTTATAGCTTTTGCCTGGGGAGTCCTGAAGTCTGAACCTCCAAGAAATGTTTTGACTTTTGTAGTACAGAGAGCCAGCCAGGACTGAATAGTACTCAATGGCTTCGCTTCTTTGAGCCCATAGCTAGGCAAATGGGGGCATATTATAGCTCTCTCATTCCCATTGCCCACAGCTCTGTGAACAGGAGGGTTGACACGCATTTGTTCCTGCTGCCTGAAGCTCAGCGAGTTCTGGGTTCTTGTCCCAAAACCAAGAGGAATGAGGTGCATGGGCACCAGAGAATGAGTAAGACACATAAGAATTTTAAGTGACAGAAGGAAAGTTCTCAAATATGAGAGGGCACCCTGAAGTCAGGTTGCCCTCAGCTGCAAGAGGGAGCCCAAAAGTGGGTAGCCCTTTTTGCAGCTGAGTCCGGGGTTTTTATGGGCTCATAAAATAGGGGAGTGTATGCTGATTGGTTCATGGGTGGTCTTCGAAAAAGGACCATTCAATTGGTTAAAAGGCATTGAGGAAGTTCTCACTCCAGTCATGGGCTCTATCTGGAACCAGCAGCGTGGTTTTCGGGTTTCAGGCTGTCTTTGGCTTGAAGACTGGGTTTCACTGGGGACATAGCCCTGTCTGCCTAGGAATTTGTCTGTTTCCTGTCACTATCCATATGAGACTCAAACAAGAGCCAGATAATTGAATTTTTTATATTGTACATAAAGGAATAGAGGCTTGAAATATGGTGACAGGTCAAGAGTTGGAGAGGGAGGAAAGATGTTATTAGCAAAATGTGTCTTGCTATGCACATGAAGCCTGACAAGTAGCAGCCCTCAGAAAGAATAAATGGTAGTCTCCATTAGATCTTTAAAAGTGTCAAACTTTCATTCTCCTTCTCCTGTGAGTTCATCTTTCCTAGATTTGGATAAGGGAAACTCAGAGAAAGCTTCTGCATCTGCTATTGACTAATGTAGATTTTCTCTACAGATGCAAATCTCCCCCACAAGGACAGCTTTTCAGAATTATTTCTGTGTCTGCAGCCCCTCTAAATAGACATTTCAAAATATGCCAAATATATTTTGGGGTGTCATATTTTGGTTTCCTTGAGTCCCCCATTTGAAACTTTATTTTCAGAAAGTTTCACATGTTAAAGTAAAATTGGTAGCTATGGTGATTTCTTTGAATTAGAAAATTTAAGAAAAGAGATTGGCAGAGGGGAAGAAAACATAGATTGGAACAAGCAGAACAGAAAAAAATTGAGTGCACTGTACCACATCTTCTTGAATCAGTATGTTAGTCCTTAAAGTAAGTCAGTTAAGTTAAATAGTTATGTCTTTTTTTCAGGTGGTAACACTGCAGATATACTTTTTCAAGGTGAAGGCTGTATATCAGAGATCCCCAACCCCTGGGCCACAGACCAGTACCCATCCGTGGCCTGTTAGGAACTGGGTCACAGAGCAAGAGTTGAGTCACGGGTGAGTGAGCATTACTGTGTGAGCTCAACCACCTGTCAAATCAGTGGCAGCAACAGATTCTTATAGGAGCCTGAACCTTATTGTGAACTGTGCGAATGAGGGAGCTAGGTTGCATGCTCCTTATAAGAATCTAATACTTGATGACCTGAGGTGGAACAGTTTCATCCCAAAACCACACTCCTCCACCATCTATGGAAAAATTATCTCCACAAAAATTGGTCCCTGGTGCCTAAAAGGTTGGAGACTACTGCTCTATATGGTGCAAGCATACACATATTTAACAAGAGATTTTTATTTGGAAACAAAAATAAAAACAAAGGTTAATAATGTCTGGAACAATCTTTAAGTTAGTCTCTGAGTCTTGAGGGTAGCCAGTGGAGAAGATTTTTGAATCTGGGCTGAAGTAACTTCAGTTGGACCAGGGTAATCAATGGCAATCTGACAGAGTTACCTACTTTGTGGTTTAAATGTCATAAAGGTTGTCTAAACACAGGCCAGTATGGTGGTTTCTCTGGAGTCTGTTTCTCAACTATACCCACTTTAGCTCATAGAACCTCAGGAAAAACAGTTTTAAATATTAGTGAATCCAAGTCAAAAGGGTGAAAAAAATTATAAATGATGTTTTGGAGATTTATAGCCAGATACAGGAGGAAATTAAAAGTATTTGGTATTCAGTCCAGATAACAAACAAAAAATAAAATCTCAAAAATAATGATCTAAAATCTAATGACAGGTGTACTATAATTTTATTCCAAAACATGATTTTTTCTCTACATACACCTCCATTTCTACCAAAGATGTCTATGTCAAGACTAATTTGTTTGCAAAATAAGGTTAGTCTTTGGTATGATTATCTACATAGATTATTTACATGATTTAGCAAGAATAGTGATTGATGTTACAGGCTCTTTTTAATGTCTGCTTTGCTGAAACTTTTTATAAGAAATCTCAAATTAGACTTCTTTTTAAGGCATCTCAAGGCTAGGAAACCAAGTAAAAGATTTGACCTCAAATTCTCTCTGCAATATCTGTAGTATCTGGATGAATTCCTCTCTGCTCGAGATTCTCAAAACATCCTGACTTTTTGGAAGCTGCTAAGTGGTGATCTTCACCTACCCGTAAGACAACCATATGAATTGTGTATTTAAGGTACCAGACCAGTTTTTCCAAGAGCTTTTTCATTGGTTCCATAAAGTCAATCTTAATATCTTAAAGCACACTGGACAATTTCAAAGATATTACATTATGCTCAAAACCTTGGTAAAATGACCAGTGTTTCTAATTGTGTTATGTCATAGAAGAGGACAGATTCTTATTGAACCTATACTAATTACCATACTGCCATAAAATAAGAATACTCACAAATAGTTTCTGAAATCTGGAGGGATCAGGCAAAGAGAAAGATAAATGTTTAAATATTGCTCACAATAGTATACATTACCAAATTGCTGTAAAGCTATAGATAGTTTAAGAAAAAAAAAAAGTTTTCTTAACTTTAGAAAACAAAACATAAAAAGAATCAGTAATGCTTCAAATAACAAAAAAAGGCATAAAATTTTTTTCAGTACAATGTAACTAATTCTTCTTTTGCTTGATGTTAGGTTGGGAGTTTTATGAACTCATCAGTCTCTTCATAAGAGTTCTGGAAATTCTTACACAGTCCAATGACACGATTCTAAAATTACAAGAAATCTATATTCAAGGGCATTTGTTAGGGTCTTTCCCATAATTCTCCTTGAAGAATAAGCAAATTTTAGACTGTAGCTGATTGCAAAGCACTTTTAGAAATAGTATCAGAATAAAACAATTAACTGTGAGCAATGAGACTTAAAGTAGCCATGGCTAAAGGTCTTATGGTAGCTTATTGTCACCCATAGAGGACAAATAAATGTGGTTAGTTCTGTAGAATGTAAAATTTAACATAATATCCAAAAATCATAACTGATGGCATACTAGATTTTTAGTAATCTCATACAATTTTGGAACACAAACATTTGCAGAACATTTAGCATCACTTACCTGACAATGCTTTCCATACAATTTAAAACATTGAATCTGGTTGATAACTTTAATGTCTGTTCTTTAGGTGTTCAGGAGCCCTCTGGAACTCTAAAAGTTATTTTGGCATTAAAAAGATCAAAGAAGATCCCCAAAATTTGATTTTTGAGAAGTTTATTAAATATCAAATGATTAAAACACTTGATAAAAATAGAATCACAAGAAAATATGAAATGCTAGTAATTCAGGGTAATAACTAAAATATTTTAGAAGCAAATACAGGAAGTTACACTTTTTTGTAGAAAAACTTATCTTTAATTCAGTTTTCCTAAATAATCAAAAGGCCTAGTAAAGATAACTGAGTCACACATAACATGTTTCTCTCTCTCCCCACTTTTTTTTTTTTTGTCATTTACTCCAAAGGTGAACAAAAATCTTTTATTATCTCTTATTAATACTACATAAATATCTTTAAAAAGCAGTTTCTAGTTTTGTATCAGTGTACTATTAATGTTAGGTCTCAATTTTAAAACCCTTATAACTACATTTAGTAAATTTTTATGATTTTAACCATGCAAGATTTTTTTTCATTATCTTTCTTTTCCCAACCTTCTATATTTATTCAGGTTTAGCTCAGTCATTCTTATCTCCATTTATTTATTTTGAGTCAAGCTTTAAATAACCTCTACCTAGACAAAATGATTTATTTCCTCAACAAAAATACATGTTTATACCATATAATATTTTAATTTGCCTGTACACTTTGTATACAGAATTGTTTCCTTTATTATTAGTAGTTTTAATTATATATATTAATATCCAGTGACATAATCCTAATAATCTTAATTTCTAGTGAAAATCTAGGAAGTAAGCAACTTTGAAGTCACATACCAACCCATTTTATGACTGTATGCTTACTGACTTCTAGAAGCATAGATTTCCTGATAGAACATATTTTCCAATGTGCAAAAGGACATATTTGCTAGCAAACTCAAATATATTTTCTCTTTCTATAAAATATAAGATGCCAAATATAAATAAACTGAAACCTATGTTGAGCAATGAATGTTTCAATCTTTTATCTTCTTTAGAAATGAACTAGATATTTAATGAATAGCCATCATTTAATTTAACTTAACAAAATTCTAAAGACGTAGTTACCAAAGAGATACACCTTTATCTCACTCACATCTATTTGATTTACAATTTTTTGAACCAAAAATATTAAGCTAGTTTTATTTACAAAAAATGTATTCAAGTCATATGAATTTGAAAATAATTTGAGTTAGTTTCTATAATTTTAGGAGCCTAAAGTATTTAATGTATGCATGTTCATTTATCTTTTAAATCAATTTGAAATTCAATGAAGGGATTTTGTATCATGTGGACACAGCAGATATCATAGATGTATATGTGTATAAACATAAACAATCATACAGATAGATACAAAGATCTTACGGATTTTTTTCAAAAGAATGCTATCAAGTCCTAGAGAAGACAGGGTGAGAGATTTACATCTCAAAGGCATAGAGAAAGAATATAAGTTTTCTCAAGGAGTTTTGAGTGCTTTAGGTGAGATAAAGAGGAAGATTTTAAATGAATGCTAAGGTAATAAAAAATCATAAGAATTAGAGGATTTTATAATAAAGTATACATGAAACTGCTTTACAAAAATTATGACTGAGACAATTATTATAATGAAAGAGATTTGACCTAACAAAATCCATCTAGCTTCTAACCTCCAAGCTATCTTTGTTCATTCCTGGGCAGAGGCCAAACTAATTTTGGGAGAAACTTAGTTTATAGTTTAACTTTGAAACAGAGGTGATAACAGCCCTTTCCCCAAACAAACCCCCTTTCTGCTTGGGGGACCAGAATGTCTTTGCAGGACTGTGAAATTCTCTAAAAGATTAGGAATTATGGTTCAGGAACCATGCAGCTGGAGGCTGCAAGATTCTAAATATCCCAAATTGTTTCTCAGGATAACATTACTATTGTAAAACCTAAGATCAATGTTTGAGATATTTTGCAGACTCTGCACTTGATGGATCAGCTAGCACTACCCAGATCCAAAAACTGACTCATCTGGTCTTGTGGCCCCCACACAGGAACAGATTCAGCACAAGAGAACAGCTTCAACTCCCTAGGATTTCACCTCTGACTCAACCAATCAGCACTCCCCACTTTCTGACCCTCTACCCACCAAACTATCTATGAAAACCCTGTTCCTCATGTTTTTGGAAAGATTGATTTGAGTAATAATAAAACTCTGGTCTTCTGTACAGCCAGCTCTGCATAAATCAAACTCTTTCTCTGTTGCAATTTCCCTGTCTTGATAAATCGGTTCTGTCTAGGCAAAGTGAACCTATTGGGCGGTTGCAAACAGATGAGCCTAAAAGACAATTCAGAAGCCTGTTTAATATAACTGTCTGATTGTCAGTTGGGTCTGACTTAGTCACATATCTGAGTCTTTTCTTACCTAAGGATGCAAAGAAATGAAGAAGCTAAAAAGAAAGAATTTGCCTTCTGTAGTAACAACTGGTTGCTGTAACATTGTTAGTTACCTTTAAAATTGTAGCACTTACCAGTGACTTGTCAGTTATAAAGCAAGCCTTAGTACCCCACCTCCTAACAGCCAGGAGATTAGGGAGCTTCAAATGAAAGACAGTAGAGCCTTGGACCTGAGAGGAACTGACTTCTCACTCTTAAGGCTTTGTGAGGATGGCAAAAAGAGGGTCAGTGGCACCTTTTCTTTGTTCCTCAAGGAGTATCAAGATGACAAAAGAAAATGAGGGCAGAGGTAAATAGAAGAACAAATTCTAAAGCAGCCAATTGGGGAGTTTTCAGAAAAGGTCAATAAAGTTGTATATTATTCTCAGCAAAAATCAAGCCAACAAAAAAGGAAGCAGACAGAGGAATCGAACATATAATTAAAAGGAGCTTCTGTGGACTAAAAGAAATTCCATATTAGAAACAGGATCCAAAACAGAAAAAGCAGGCAGGCTTTAAAAAAATTGTAGCCTGAATATCAGATTTTCATTAAGTCAATTTTTGACCATAAAGCTCTTAAAAAAGAAATCTTTAAATATCTCATCAGAGGTTTTAGCCAAACAAACAGCAAACATTTGGTTTCCTGGCTTTTCTTTCCCTGAAATTTGCATTTTAAAAGGAATTATTTCTCAGGTAAGACTGGAGAGAGAATTTACATCTCAAAAGGCACAAAGAAATAATGAAAGTTTTTAGAAGTTCAGGGTAATTACTAATCAAATTTCTTCTTTTGAATATAAAATTTCCTGTTGGCTCAAGTGAGAATGCAGGAAGCAAACAAATGAAAAGTTTAAAAAAAAATTCTCTGAATATAAACCAAAATCTTAACTAAAGACATATCTAACAAGTGACTCAAGACTAAACTAATTAGCCTCTCTATGGTTGTAACCAAGGACTCCAAAGAGGAAAGAGAAAGACGTAGTCCTTCCAAGATTCAGACCACTTTCACAGAACAGCCAAAAAAATCAAAACTTCACTAGCTGCAAATGAGGTATAACTCACATTTCTGTTGGCCATATTCTTGGGGCTCCTAAACTTTTCGTTGTCTACCTGTGCATGAAGGCCAGATCATTTCGTATGACCTGGATAGGTAAAACATCAAAATGAGAGATCAATCAATAAGAAAACAACAACAACAACAACAAAAGCCAGGAAAACAAGTTATCCACATTAGGGTGTTAGCAGCAGAACATATCCAAGTCACATAGCACCAATGCATGTTCCCGGCAGTAAATCCATACTGGTCTGCCACAACCTCATTTCTTACCTCCTCAGAAGAAATAATATAACCCAGGAGGCATAAGGCGGAAAGAGACCAAGGCAAAATTTAAAGCAAGAGTGAAAGATTATTAAAAAGCTTGAGAGGCCAGGCAAAGTGGGTCATGCCTCTAATCCCAGCACTTTGGGAGACCGAAGTGGGCTGATCATTTGAGGATCAGAAGTTCAAAACCAGCCTGGCCAACATGGTGAAACCCTGTCTCTACTAAAAATACAAAAATTAGCTGGGCGTGGTGGTGCATACTTGTAATCCCAGCTACTCTGGAGGCTGAGGCAGGAGAACGGCGTGTACCCAGGAGGCAGAGGTTGCAGTGAGCTGAGATCGCACCACTGCACTCCAGCCTGGGTAACAGAGAGACACTCCATCTCAAAAAAAAAAAAAAAAAAAAAAAAAAAAAAGAAAAAAGAAAAGAAAAGAAAAAAGGCTTAAAGCAGGAATAAAAGGAAGTACACTTGGAAGAGGGCCAACTGGGCAACTTGAGAGATCAAGTGTGCAGTTTGACCTTTTGACTTTGGGTTTTGAGATGTTTCCAGGATCTTGCATTCCTTCTCCCCTGATACTTCCCCTGGGGTGGGCTGTCTGTATGTGCAGTGGCCTGTCAGCACTTGTGAAGGGAGCATGCACAGCGTGTTTACTAGAGTTATGTGCATGCATACACTTGAAGCGTTCTTCCCTTATCAGTCAAATGTCCCTAGAAAGTCATACACTAGTTAAACTCTGCCATTTTGCTTCTTAATGTTCATGATTGAGCCAACTCCTCCAACTCCTGAAATCTTATCAGGAAGCTATTGATCAGCAGTTTCAGGTGTTTCTGTTTATTGGGAGACTGCTTTTCCCTGGCACTGACTATGAACAATTATTATTTTAGACAGACAGTTAACAACTACCTCACCATCACCTGATGGTCACCTGACATTCGTGGTGTGTGTGTCAGGGAGTCAGAGAAGCCCTTTCCTGCTCTCCTCATGTCTAGATTAGTTACCTTCTGTAACAAGAGGTGAGGAGGTAGGGATCATTAATGAATGTCAAGAATCATACAGATAGTTTCGAAATCTCCAAATGTATACCTACTTCAATTGTGACTCAAAACTATTATAGTAAGCCCTTTTATGGCTTAAAATCAATAAACACAAGAATTTCATTTCAAAAAGGGTGCATGCAACTCCTCCCAATATTTAAAGCTCCTCCTAAAGATAGCTCAAGAAAGCAAAGATGGGCCGGGCGCAGTGGCTCACACCTGTAATCCCAGCATTTTGGGAGGCCGAGGTGGGTGAATCACAAGGTCAGGAGATCGAGACCATCCTGGCCAACATGGTGAAAACCTGTCTCTACTAAAATCCAAAAAACTAGCCGGGCATGGTGGCACACACCTGTAGTGCCAGCTACTGCTACTTGGGAGGCTAAGGCAGGGGAATCGCTTGAACCAGGGAGGCAGAGGTTGCAGTGAACTGAGATCATGCTAGTATACTCTAGCCTGGTGACAGAGCAGGACTCCATCTGAAGAAGAAGAAGAAAGAAGAAAGAAGAAGAAGGGAGAAGAAGGAGAAGAAGAAGAAGAAGAAAGATTGAGAACCTACACATTTGGAAAAACAGACATTTCAGATTCCCAGTCTAGCGTATGTCTGGCAAATATGCCCTCCAGAGTAGTGGAGACCGGAAAATAAATTTGGGGATTACAAAGCCAAGTTTCTCAAGACACAAAAACAAGATGATAGGAGGAGCTTATTATGGTTTTTCTCCTTATACCAAACCACACAATGGACAGAGATAAGAAAAACAAGGATTATCTTTGGATGTTTAAAGATTAATTACCAATAGTCCACAAGGGGCACAAATTTAAATAACTAATTTTTAAAAATATTTTCTCTCCTTAAATTTGGAAAGAAGAAAACACAAAAATAGACTTTTACCACTCACCTGACTAGTCCTAAGGCAGAAACCCAAGGAGGCTTACTGGTAAGAAATTTCTTAACTTTTTATTTCTTTTTTGCTGTTGTCTGTCAGTTTCCATGGTTTCTTGCTGCAGCCTTGGGTATGGGCAGAGTGATTTGCTATAATCCTGCCAAATATACCAAAACTGTAGAGAAGTTCAGATTTTCCCCTGAATGTTCAAGTCTGAGTCTGCTGAAATGAACTGACAATAGACAGATTAACAGGAGAAAAGGTATACAGATTTATTAATAAGAATATGGATGCTGGAGTCCTATGAATATGAGACTGAAAGCAAAGTAGGACGAGCCACAGACAAAACTCCTCAGACACCAAGTTAAAGAAGGAAGGGGTTTATTCGGCCAGGGGCATCGGCAAGACTCCTGTCTCAAAAATCTGAGCTCCCTAAGTGAGCAATTCCTGTCCCTTTTAAGGGCTCACAACTCTAAGGGGGTGTGCATGAGAGGGTCGTGATCGATTGAGCAGGCAGGGGGTACGTGACTGGGGGCTGCATGCACTGGTAGTTAGATCAGAACAAAACAGGATAGGGATTTTCACAGTGCGTTTCTATACAATGTCTGTAATCTATAGATAACATAACCAATTAGATCAGGGGTTGATCTTTAAGTACCAGGCCCAGGGTGTGGAGCTGGGCTGTCTGCTTGTGGATTTCACTTCTGCCTTTTAGTTTTTACTTTTTCTTTCTTCACAGGCAGAAATTGGGCATAAGACAATATGAGGGGTGGTCTCCTCCCTTATCTCCCCCCGCCTTTAAGACTGTCACTCAATAGTGGGAGTTCTCACTTTCATTTTTATTACCCATGTCATCTTGCAAGACAGATTGATAGTGATTCATACAGTATACTTGTGCTGAAGCATTTTGGTAAACTAAGGTAGTGTTGAAGCTTTTTATCATTTGAAGAAGTACAGGTAGCATACAAGGGAGCAGTAAGCAGGTTCCTATTACTATTATAACTTTTATTATAAGAGTTTTAAATTTTTTTAGCACTGGGAACCATTTTCTAAACATGGCCCCAGGATCAAATCTATGCCACACTTGCACGGACACATGTGCCAGTTTTGTCATATCTCTATGTCTTCAACTACTTGCCCTTGATTATCTATGTGTAGGCGGCAATTAGTAAGGTTAAATTTCCTACAGACCTCTCCTTCAGCTGCTAGCAAGTAGTCAAGAGCTAATCTATTTTGATAGATAGCATTTCTCATCTGAGTTTCTGGCCGGGCCAGAATAGTCAAGACTCTGCCGGTTTTATTAGTGATTATTTTTAAGACAGCTTGTAACCGTGTGATTCAGTTGATCATGTAAATGGGGGTCTGGTATCCTCACGAGCCATCTTGTGCCTAAGTAGCAGGCCTATAATATTGTATGATTCTCTCAGGGGGGCATTTATCATTTTTTCAAATTTCTATAGCTATGCTTCTCTTTTCGTGGGAAGCATAGACAGGGAAGCCTAGGGGTTCACCAGTTTTTATGGGCAGTAGGAAGAAAGATGGTTTAATAGTGCCAATAACACAACTACCTACCTACTGGTCAGGTAATTTGGCATAAGCTCTATGCCTACATATCCAGTATAATCCAGTGAGAGCTGTCCAGTCCCAGTGGGACTCCAGGTGGGTTCACACAGTTTGCAACTTTGGGAATTTACTAAATGGATTTCTCTCTGTGTGATTTGAACTCCACCAAGTGACTGTTTTTGTGGTACCATTATACAGTTTCTGTTTCAAACAACAAAGTCATTCTATGGGGTGAGTGAATTATTTTCCTTCTCTAGCTATGCAACATTGTCCAATGATTGAGGCTTTTAGGACCTAGAAATTATCAGGGTGATTCTTTTGAGCTGGTAATTCATCAGGAACTCGGTCTGTAGGTACTAATTCTTGAGTTTCCTATGGCCATTGATGTCTTATTACAGTTCCTCCACATACATAACATGAAGTGACATTGAGACACTGGGTTACATGCTCGGTTAATTGCCAAAACAAATTTTTAGTTTTTCCTGGAATTTCTGGTACTGGCACATTTAGTTCATCATAGAAAGTTTGAAACACTGGCTCAGGAGAGCGTTTGTAAACTTCTCCTCAAACCAAGATATTTACTTGAGGATCCAGTCTGGCCCCATTGATTCCTAAGGTCACATGCTCCTCTTTTTCTAGCAAGGATCAAGGAGATTGGTTATTACTAGCGCTAAGGGGTTACATCATCTCTTAGTACAGGAAGGGCCATTTTTTCTTTTCTGAAGGTGGACTGGATCTTTTTTATTTTTTTTTTAACTAAGTGACCTAAATGACACAAGACCAGTATTTACATTTATTTCCACACAGTCCTAATTTATGACAGATGTAGTTATTTTTTGCCATATAGCCTCTTTTCCAATTAAAAGAACCACACCTTATTCCTAATTTATTACTATTAATGACAGCACAGGCATCAAATTTTAAGGTGGCTTGTTTGGGCACCCCTTTTTCTTCTGTTTTGGCTAACACTTTACTCGTATTGTTTATAAGCCTTTACCAGTCCTCAGTCCTTAATCTTACTTTAAAAACTGTGGTCATGGGAGGCTCAGATGGGGCATAACACACATCCAGTTGGTCATTTCCTGGGCTACATACCATGTATAGAATAACATTATACAAACAAGTTCTTTTAGCGTTCCAGTACGCTTATAATAACCATAAAATAATAGGACCATAGCAACGTTTTGTCCTACCTCAGTGACTTGATGTATACACTGGGAACAGTCCTGAGTCTGAGGAAAGTCAGTAGAAGTCCTTACTGTAAAAGACCAAATTTTAAGGAAAATGAGTCCCGTGATGAGTTTCCTCATGCTTCAGCTCTGTATAGACCAGTCAGCTTCTGAGTGTGACTGCAGCAGTACTTGTCGTCTTCTTCAGAGTCACTTTGCAGGGGTTGGCGAAGCTGCTCCCATCCATGTACCGCTCACAGTCTACTGATGTTTAAGGATGGTCTCGGAGGTTGGGCCTGCTAGAATAAACTGAGTCCAGCACCTCTACACAGTTATGTTCAGCTGGGCTCTCTGATACCAGGAGCAAGGTGGTGGTGGGGTTTAGGGTGTTGCACACTTCAATGGTCACGTGGGGATTTGCACATAGCAAGCTTTAGTACTTGGTTTATCTAGCATTTTTTAACCAATGATGTCCTGTGGTAGTCATTAAAGTTACCACAGCATGGTGGGGCCTTTATATTCAGGTTTTACCTGAGGGTTAGTTTACCTGCTTCTTGTGCTAACAGAGCCTTTGCTGCTAGGGCCCTTAGACCTGGGGGCTAGGCTTTGGAAACCCTGTCTAGTTATTTTGAGAGATAGGACACTGGCCTTGGCCAGGGCCCCACAGTCTGGGTTAAGAGTTCAACTGCCATTTTTTTCATTTTCTGACACATAGAGTGTAAAGAGTTTTGTCAGGTCGGGTAGCCTCAGGGCTGGGGCCGACATGAGTTTTTCTTTTAACTCATGAAAAGCTTGTTGCTGTTGGTTGTAATAGATGTAGTTTATCTAATCTACATTTTTCTTAACTGTCACCCACCAAAATATTGACTCAAATCCTGCAGCTATTTGATTTCAAGCTTTAAATTGATCTGGTATTCCTTGTGGGACTCCAATTGCATCTAAATAGACATGAGAGTCAAAAGAACCTTAAGGGGCTTCTCTTGCTTAATGATGTCTTTTTTTTTTTTTTTCCTTCTGGTTGATGAAATGCCAGGGTGAAAGTGATAGCCAATTGGACCAAAGTACAAGTGCCACTCCAGTTATTCGGCAGAGTGCCCAGTAAAGGTCTACTACAATACCACCACACATCCACTTGGGGATGAACAAGGGCTGACTGATTGATAAGCTCTTGAACATTCTTAAGCTCACTGCATCCTTTCAGGTCTCCAAGGAACGCTAAGTTTCCTCCCTGTCGTGAGAGACACGAAGTGAACTTAGCATTGGGAGATGGAAGCTGAATGGCCCTCGGGGACTGACCCACAGGATGCCAGACTTTGGCACATAGCAGAGAGAGCTTGGCACAACTTATTACTCCAGGCTGTAGAATCCTGGAAAAGAGCTACCATGCAGCCTACACCTGGTCGACTGGAGGACCACCTTAGTGGAAAGGGGACAATCTGGGCCTCTGGCCTGCCATATGCACAAGCATAACAATTGCTTTTGTTTAACATGCGGATGGAATATTTGATCCATTTTAACCAGGCATTTGCATCTTGGTATCCTGTTTTAATTGCTAAAGTTTATTTTAAGTCTTTAACTTTTATGATCCTCTAGTAAAATGAATGTATGGTTTAGGAAATTACAAAAACTGATTGGGACAGTCCATTCTTGCTCTTTAGTGGTCCACAGAATGCTGGACCAAATATGGCATCTACATCGGGGGGCAAGACTCCTGGTTGGCACTGGGGTCTTTATCGAAATCTCAATGGATTAAAGGGTCCTAGTTTACTAATGCCCAGTCTGAGGAGAGTCAAGAGGGCTAGAAGTACTTTTCTGAAGTAAAAAGTTGTCTTTGACTTGGCAAGTCCTCACAGGGTATAACGAGGCAAGCATTAAATGCAATAGTTTGAGGCAAAATTGACTTGGTTATGTTAATAACTAGATGGTCAGCAATAGAATGAGGAAAGAAGAAAGAGTAATAGAATAGATGAGAAGAGTTAAATTTTTCTTAGCTTTAGTTTGGTAAGGTTTTCCCCTGGGACTATGATCCATGACTCTGGAGTGGAACTTTTTAGACTCGGGTGTAATGAGTCCACCTGTTTTTTTTGTTTGTTTGGTTTTTTTCCTGTACAAACAGCAGTCTTGGTAGTTAGTAGCGCAAGGTAGGGTCCTTCCCAGGCTGGCTCCAGTTTTTCTTCTTTCCACCCTTTGATGAGAACGTGTTCTTCAGGCTGGTGCTGGTTTATTGGAAATTCTAGAGGTGGTACATGTGCTAAATACTTTTAGTTTTTAAGAGAAAGGAAAGTGGAAGATAAGCCCAGTATATAATTTTAAAGAAATTAACCTCTTGTTTTAAATGTGGGGACCTTGGCAGTGGACTTTATAGTCCTTAGTGCCTTTTTAGTGAGAAATTTTCTTTAGCACCTATTTTTGTTAGTTTTTAAACCAAAGAAAGCCAAATACCATTTTACATTTAACAATGCTTCTCGTGTGATTTTTATACCAGATAAGCTAAATTTTATCTTTATATTAGTGTGTTATTAATGTTAAACCTAATTTTAATAAAACCTTATAGACGTATTTATCTAATTTTTAATGTTTGACTATAAGGTAAGATTTTATAGACTCTTTTTAACCTTTTATAATTTTTGCTAAACAGCAGGTTGGTTCTTTAAGAAAAACTTGTTATGCTTTTACTTCAATATTCAGTTCACAGAAAAACTGGATGATACTTCTTTAACTTTAGCTAATATGTTTACACACAGAATTTTCTTTACAATTAACATTTTAAAACCTGCTTAAACCTTCAAAACAATAATTTTTTAAAAACTTTTTAATGTAGGTAATAATGTACATTCTTATGCCTCCTTATAATCTTTTACCAAAGGTATATTTTACTTTTCTTATACACCTTGCACATAAACTGTTTTTTTTCAATAGTTTTACATTCAGAAGGCCTAGTTACTTTTAAATTATACAACATTTTTTGCATAAATTCTTTTTTATAACACTTTTCTCTTTCATGACTTTTTCAGACAATTCTTCGACATGCCTCAACTTTCTGACTCATGACAAATATTTTTTTCTTTAAACAACCAGTTAATTTATTTCAGGACAAAAATTTACCATATAATACTCTTTTTATATAAATTCTGCCCCCCCTTTCCCCACTCCCCCTTAGGATACTTCTGAACTGGTGAAGTGTGCTCACAATGAGGTTTCCTCTAAAAGTTATTTTTCTTTCACTTTTGTTTTGTTTTGGTTTTTGGTACCAGACCAGTTGCCACTACAGATCGAATGCATTTGGGCCATCCGTGGGTTACTGGGTTAAGGATTTTTGATAGGAAGGCCTCTGTGCTTTCCGGATACGCCCTTGTTTACACTGAAAACAAAGTGGCATTGCAGTGTTGTAGGGTTACAGAGAATACCTTTAATTATCAATTACAGGTTTTAGATTTACCTTGACTTTTAAAGGAATAGGGTACATCTTTTTTCTTAACTACTTGTATATCTCTCTCTTTCTTTCTCTCTTTGACTTTGTCTCTCTCTCTTTGACTTTCCTTTTGCCTGTCTCTTCTCTCTATGTGTCTCTCTCTTTCTCTCTTTCCCCTCCTTGTCTCCCTCTTTGTCTCTTCCTCTCTGTCTCTTCCTCTCTCTCTTTGCCTCTTTTCCTCTCTCTTTCCTTTCTCTTTCTCTCTCTCTCTCTCCGCCTTGACTTCCTCTTTGTCTCTTCCTCTCTGTCTCTTCCTCTCTCTCTTTGCCTCTTTTCCTATCTGTCTCTTTCCTTTCTCTCTCTCTGATGGTCTTTCCTTGCCTCTGCCAGCCACTTATGCTGCTGTTCTCTCAACCCACTGTGTGTTGGGGGCAGGGGGTCTAAAACCAGCTGTAACCAATTATCTATGTATGGGAACTGGTCTGGGTTCCCTGGCTTACAGGTTACCTTGTGCCATACCTTTGAAACAAGGGACCTGTCCAGGCTTCCTTCTAATGGCCAACCTACCTCTAATGCTGCCCAGTCTATCTTATACAAAGTTTTAAGTTTTCCTAGTGTAATAGTACTCCATAGTCTCCTTTAAATTCTTTTTTGAAAATTTTCAACATAGTTCCTAGTAGGGTGGCCTTATTTGTGCCTGACCTATGCTTCTTCAAGACAAAACACTATGCTCACATCACACACACACCACAAAACAAAGAACGGGTGAAAAGGGCACACACACACTTTTGCAGTTTGTGCCAAACCAAAATCAGAGTATCAAGAAATCCAAGCCAGGTCAAAACAAAAACCAAAGTCTCAAGCAATCCAAGTGAAGTCAAAAATAAAAACCAAAATGCTAGTACAGGCACACCATGGGTGACAAGGCTATGCTTCCACTCAAATGGAGTAGGCAAGTTCCCAAGACCAATCTTGTCAAACAATTCAAAGCAAGTCAAGACCAAAACCAAAGTGCCGATAAAGGCATGCTGTGGGTGATCAGGTCATGCTTCCACTCAAACGGAGTGGGCAAGTTTCAAAGACTAGTCTTACCAAGTTTTAGATGTCCGGACTCCAAGTGCCTGTTCCTTCCCAGTGTTCAGCCACTGTATTGATCCTCCACAGGGGCCTGCCACACACTGCTCTGGCGAGGTGTCCCATCAGGGCAAATGCTACCCGGGAGCTCTCTCAGGATCTGTGTTGCTGGGGCTGGTCGGAGTGCCCCACAGGGATGTTCCACAGGGCAGGTTTAAGCCGCCTAAGGAGCTGCCTCAACCATCTGCCAATCGTCTCACTTCCCAGTCAGGGAACCAAGAAATGTAGCAGGATGAACCTCAGACAAAACTCTTCAGACACCGAGTTAAAGAAGGAAGGGGTTTATTCAGCCAGGGGCATCGGCAAGGCTCCTGTCTCAAAATCTGAGCTCCCCAAGTGAGCAATTCCTGTCCCTTTTAAGGGCTCACAACTCTAAGGGGGTGCATGTGAAAGGGTCATGATCGATTGAGCAAGCAGGGGTTATGTGACTGGGCTGCATGAACCGGTAATTAGAATGAAACAAAACAGGATAGGGATTTTCACAGTGCTTTTCTGTACAATGTCTGTAATCTATAGATAACATAACCGATTAGGTCAGGGGTTGATCTTCAACTACCAGACCCAGGATGTGGTGCCAGGCTGTCTGCTTGTGGATTTCATTTCTGCCTTTCAGGTTTTATTTTTTCTTTCTTTGGAGGGAGAAATTGGGCATAAGACAATATGAGGTGTGGTCTCCTCCCTTAAAAGAAGAGCCAAATGACAAAGTTTTTATATATTACAGAAAGAAATTGAGGCTTGGAGCATGGTGACAGGTTATGGGCGAGAGATGGGGATAAAAGACTTGGTGCACAAAGTCTGTCTTTTTATGCACATGAAGCCTCACAAGTAGCAGCCCTCAGAGGAGACAGTAGTCTTTGGTAGAAGTTTTACTCTCAGGATTTTATAAGTGTCAACGTTTTCATCTCCTTTTCTTTTGAGTTAAGTTTTCTAAGATCCAGATAAGAGCACCTTAATAAAAAGTCTCTGCATTTGCTATTTACTTTACTAATGTAAGTTTTCTCTACAGATGCAAATCTCCCCACGAAGGATAGCTTCCAGAGCCATACTTGTGTCTGCAGTCCTTCTGAATAGCCATTTCAAAATATACAAAAGAATTATATTTTGAGATGACATATTTTAATTTTATTCTCTCTATATAATTATTAATCACTTTTTATGTTTAAAAAATGAAAAGCAACATAATAAGACTATAAGTAAATACATTTTCAAACCTTTTGGAATACAAAAACTTATAACTCAACTTTAAAAAAATTAAATGCATAAAATTTAATCATAACTTAAAACATACTATATTCGGCCAGGCATGGTGGCTCACGCCTATAATCCCAGCACTTTGGGAGACCGAGGCAGGCAGATCACCTGAGGTCAGGAGTTTGAGACCAGCCTGGTCAACATGACGAAACCCTGTCTCTACTAAAAGTACAAAACTTAGCTGGGTGTGGTGGCGGGCATCTGTAATTCCAGCTACTCAGGAGGCTGAGACAGGAGAATCGCTTGAATACAGGAGGCAGAGGTTGCAGTGAGCAGAGATTGCGTCACTGCACTCCAGCTTGGGCAACAAGAGTAAGACTCCATCCCCAAAAAAAAAAAAAAAAAAAAAAAAAAAAAAAAAAAAAAAAAAAATTCATATTTTTATTTTGTATATAATTAGCACTACAAAATAATTTTTAAAAACATAAAATGTTATGTCTGTGATAGGCAAGAGTGTGAGCGAATGAGACAGCTAGGAAATTTAATACTAATACATACTAAATATACTCATTTTAAAGAATTAAATAAATGTTTTCCACAGTCTATTCATTCTTATATTTTTTTAAATAGGATAACTTTTTTCTACCTTGAAAGGGCATCATATTTTTTACAAGTGAAAAATAATTGTATTTC
This sequence comes from Chlorocebus sabaeus, assembly GCF_047675955.1. Lineage (NCBI taxonomy): Eukaryota > Metazoa > Chordata > Mammalia > Primates > Cercopithecidae > Chlorocebus > Chlorocebus sabaeus. The sequence continues at coordinate 24,426,053 of NC_132925.1, forward strand.
AAGACATCTCATAAATGTACTAAGTTTAGGCTCAAATAATGGGATAGCATTTGCTTTTGTATGTTTGTGGTTCTTTGGTCAATAGATGATTTTAGCAGCACAATCCTTCCATAGTCACTCTTCGTTGACATTATGGTTAATTATGATTTCCAGGACACAAGATGTCTACTTGCCAAAATGAGTTGAAGTTGACTCCTTTTGCCATCGTCCGGTGCTTCATCGTTACTCCCCTGTCCACTCAGCAGGAGATGGCGGAAAGGGTTTATCAGGGTGTTGTTTGAAACACAGTGTCACAAACTGATTATTATGAATACTATTTCCTTTCACTTATTTTACCTTGTTTCTTTAGTAGTAGGGATTATAAAATAAATTATCCTCAGATCAGAACCACATGAAGAGAAATGGAATAGGTCAGTGACTTAAGAAAACTGCATTACAAAAATCTGATTGCTTTTATTATACATGAAGAGATTGTCTACCTTCAGTAAGTGAAATGAGAAAGCAAAAGACAACTGAAATTTTCAGTTTGGTTAGCCGTGTGTGTGTGTGTGTGTGTGTGTGTCTGCACACACAACTAGACACCACATGTATTTCTACCACTACAAAGGAAAACCTTGTCTTAGAATAGTTTACCTTTAGTAATGTCAGATAACTAAAGGCAATACACACTAGACTTAAGTGTGTGTATGTGTTTGTGTGTGTAAATTAGATGCCCGATTTCAAATCACATTGTTAGATAATGGTATTTTTTAATCCACATTTTATCTCCTAGGCATAAATTGTGTATTTATGTTGTTCAACTCTCAATAGATCTTGGGATGATAGATCACAATAAATCTCAAAGTTTTCAATATGGAGGGGATTTATCTGCAAAATCTGTTGCATTTTATTAGTGCTTTGCAGTACATTTCTGTCACTGGAGTAAAAATATTTTCAGTTCAGCAATTAAAGAAGATATGCTGCCTTAAGTTATGATAATAATATATATTAATATTATTGTTTGTATATATAATCCTGCTTATAGATGCATGTGCTTAAATTCATATACATATAAATTTATGAATTAGAACTACTTTATTACTTCACAAATAACTAGATTTTAAACACAGTTTTTATAAAATGATTTCTTTGATGAGCACTTCTTTAAATTCAGAAAATAATTAGTAACTAAATATCAGCTTCTTTTTACTTACTGACATTTAGAAACTTTTCATCGTGTAATGCATATGATCCAGTACCGATGGCAAACAACATCTCAATTATCTGTTTATTATTAGTTTCACTTTTTATGACGTTTATACTCATTCCTAAGTCATAAAATCAACATGTCATAAAAGCGTGCATTTAATATCCACTGCAAATGTCGTATCTAGTACAACCCTAAGTGTATATATATGTGGACATGTAAATATATAATCACAAATCACCACATCAAGAAGTAATCTCTCCTTACTGTCCTTAATATCTTTCGGGAAATCTTGGATACAGACCATTGTACATGCAGTATTTCACTATTACGATATAATCAGATGACTAGGTTAAATGATGATAAAATGCAGTCATATATAATGTTTTTTAAGTGTACGAAAAATTCAAAAGCATTCTTTTTTCCCAATATTATTTTACCTATTAGTGTCGCTACTGACAAGACAGCAAGTTAGCTGTGTGAGGGCTATCTGATATCCCTTCTGGTATCCTAATTTTATTCCGTATATATTAATTAACATACTATTCTTTACTCCTTATAAAAAGGCATAATGACCAGGCCCCATGGCTCACGCCTGTAATCCCAGTACTTTGGGCGGCTGAGGTGGGCGGATCACGAGGTCAGGAGATCCAGACCATCCTGGCTAACACAGTGAAACCCCGTCTCTCCTAAAAACGCAAAAAATTAGCCGGCCGTGGCAGCGGTCACCTGTAGTCCCAGCTACTTGGGAGGCTGAGGCAGGAGAATGGCGTGAACCCGGTAGGCGGAGCTTGTAGTGAGCCGAGATCGGGCCACTGCACTCCAGCGTTGGCGACTGAGTGAGACTTCCTCTCAAAAAATAAAATAAAATAAAATAAAAAATAAAAAGGCATAATGATAAAGTAACAATAAGCTCAGTTCTACTTACATATCTCTTCCAGTGAAGCCCTGCAAGAAAGTAAAATAGAAGTCTTTATTTCATAGATTTTTAAAGATAATGCCACACACAACTAACAAGTTGCCAGAAAACCATGATGTCATGATCTATGCTCTTTGGACTGCAGAGACACAGAACCATTTTTATCAATTTAATGCATCAGGCAACACAAGCACTCTAAGATAAACTAAAGTATTAGCAAGAAAGAAAAACATCTAACCTCAGGGCAGGCTTCAGGGGCCGGTGAAATGGGCAGTCACACAGGGCCCAGTGCTTGGAAAGGCCCTTGCTTGCTAAATGCTCTGCTGTTACAATCTGAAATGCTTAAAAATTATTGAACGAGTGCCCTGCATTTTTCTATTTCATTGGCCTGTGCAGCTTAGGTACCCAGTTCTGTCTGACCTCTAAAGAAAATCAGCAACCTTTACAGAGAGTCCTTAGTTAGCAGATTATTCTAATGAAATTACCTTGCCAAAAATTGTAAGAGAGAGAAAATTATGACAGCAAAAGAGATGTGACTTATTTGACTCATCTTGCATCTAACCTCTATGTTGCCCCTCTTTGTTCCTGGGCATATGCTGAACTAACTTTGGGAGAAATTTAGTTTATAGTTTAACTTTGAAACAAAGATAATTACAGCCCTTTTCCAAAAGAAACTGCCTTCTTGCATGGGAACCAGACTGCCTTTGTAAAATTAACAAATTAGCCACAAGGTTAGAAGTTACAGTTCAGGAGTTATGCAGCCAGCAGCCACAAGATCACTCGCTTCCCCAAAAGCCCCTATAATAACATTACTATGATAAAACCTAAGATTAGTGTTTGAGGTATTTTTCAAACCCTGCACTTGATGGATCAGCTGGCACCACCGAGATGGATAAACTGGCTCACTCATCTGGTCTTGTGGCCCCTATCCAGGAACCAACTCAGTGCAAGAGGATAGCTTCAACTTTGTTTGATCTTCTCTCTGACACGACCAATCACCACTCCCTACTCACTACCCTCATACCCGCCAAGTTATCCTTAAAGAACCCCGACTTCCACATTTTTGGAGAGACTGATTTGAGTAACAAAACTCCAGTCTCCTGTTCAGCTGGCTCTGCGTGAATTAAACTCTTTCTCTATTGCAATTCCTCTGTCTTGATAAATCAGCTCTAACTGGGCAGCAAGCAAGGAGAGCCCACTGGGAACTTACACTAAGGGTGACTTGATAGATGTGTCAGTTGTTTCATTCTTGTTCTACACTTTCACCTTGAACCTTCCTTCATCTAAAATATTTCAAACCTCTCCTTTAGGCTGGAGCATAGTGAGAAAAATATATGTTAGTTATCATTATCAACTCAATGTCCAGCACATTAATAATACCCATTAATTAAACGCTTGCTTGATTGAATTGATTGTTATAGTGTTTACAGAGTATTTATTAGAAGTGATAATTGTACTTTTTATAAATTTATGTTTGGTACCTTGAAATTATGGTAATAAAGTTCATATAAAATATGAATGTTTAATGAATAGATAGCAGTTCTACTAACATTTTCTAGGAATTCTATATAATGAAATGAAAAACATCATTTATGCTTTTCGAGTGTTTAAACTGAGGCAAAAATAAAATTTAAAATTGAATAATCATTACTTCTCTCATATGAGAACTAATAATATACATGTAGATAAAATCCAAATATTTTACTCCAAAATATATTTTTTGGCATACTTTGAAATGGCTTCTGTAGGGCCAGCAAACAGAAGTGGCCTTGCAAAGTTGGCTTTTGTGGAGAAAAATTTGCATTTGTGGAGAATGTTCATTAATGTTGCCAGGCCTTTTCTATGCCTTTCCTAGACTGAGGAGAGATTAAGTCTGACACCTTTAAAAGTCTAGAAATAAATATTTACTATCCATTATCTCTGAGAAAGGCATCATCTACATAACAAGGCTACCTTTGCTAGCCAAGCCTCTTCCTTTCTCTTAACCTATCTTACCATTAAACCTGATTTACCAACAATACCTGTTTTTGGCCATGCTGCAATTATCTCTGTAACCTATGGAAGGGTGTATAAGCTTCTGTAACTTACTGGGTCTTCATTCTGAAGACTCCCATGCATACATACACATTAAGTAGATTTGTAGGTCCTTTATCCTATTAATCAATCTGCCTAATGTCAGTGATTTTTTGTTTGTTTGTTTTTTGAAACAGAGTCTCACTCTGTTGTCCATGCTGGAGTGTAGTGGCATGATCTCAGCTCATTGTAACCTCCACCTCCTGGGTTCAAATTATTCTCCTGCTCAGTCTCCCATGTAACTGGGATTACAGACACCCACCACCATGCCTGGCTAATTTTTGTAGTTTTAGTAGAGACAAGGTTTCATCATGTTGGCTGGGCTGGTCTCAAACTCCTGATCTCAGGTGATCCACTTCCTCGGTCTCCCAAAGTGCTGGGATTACAGGTGTGAGCCACTGCGCCGGGCCTAATTTCAGTAATTTTCACTGAACCTCCAGGGAGCTAACAGTAATAGCCCCCACATAAACATATCTACAAAAAATATCATAGAACTCAGGTTTTAAGAAAAAGTATCTCAAGTTAACATCATTGAATTGTCTCTTTTGAGTTTAAACAAGCAGAGAAAATGTGTGCATTCCTGACAATAGTCTCATTATTATGCCTGTTTTTCCGTATTCCTTGAATCCCAAAATTTATGTGCTTCCTTCAACACATTCCTTCATTTAAAAACTAGCTTAATAGACGATTTTTGTGGCAAGTTCATATTTAATTTTGCTTGTTCCTTAAGTTTTTATGTACATTAAAAAGTTAACTCAATTTAAGATTCTCTCATCCAATCAGTAGAAAAATATATTTATATTGACTGATCAATAGTATTTTTAAAAAATGCCTAAGAATCAAAAGTGGAAAGTGAGGTGGAACTAGACCCAGCCAGGTGGAACAGCTCTTGCCGAGGGAACAAGATGATTGTCATGCTCTTAACAGATTTTCAAAGAGAAAACACTGAGAGTGGACGAAAGGAAGACATGGAAGCTGGTGAAGAAGCTGGGGACTCTACACAGGGCTATCACACACCTGGACTCCTTCTTGGCTCCCAACAGCTTCAGGGAAATGGGTGATTTGAACTGGCAAGGGGTTCCCTACTCTTGCCATGGGCATCTGGAACTCCAGCAGGAAGAGACCTCTCGACCACCATGGACACTGGAGTTGGCAGGGAGAGCTGCTTAGAGAAGTGGTAGGGGCAGCACGCCAGCGGATTGGAGCCCAGAGGGTGGAATGTGGCAGTGTCCCCAATAGAGCATGGCCAGGGATAGCCACGCTCCTGGGCTCGACTTGTACCCACAAGAGATTTTAGCCCTAGGGGAGCTGTCGGTCCCAAACTTTGAGGGAAGTCTTGCCCATCAGACAGGGTCAGTCCGACCCAACATTCCTTGGTCTGCTGGCCCCTTCCAGGGCCCCAGCTTGGCTATGCCTACTTGTAGGGCAGCCTTGTGTGCCCTAGGGGCCCACACCATAGCTTTTGTGCTGGTGGACCATGCCTGACTGGCAGAGAGCCCCAGTGGGGCAGCCTCCATGGCCATGCACCAGCCTGCATGCTCCCTCTCCATACTGCAGCTTCCCCCAGGCTCAAGGCAACTCCCCACATCTCATTGCTGATGTGTATCTCCACAGGTTGGCTTTGCTTTCCTTGCCCTGTCAACACACAGAAGTGTAGTCCACCCTGTTCCATGCTTAATACCATTGCAGACAGAGCCTTGGTGGGCACAGAGCTAGCTAGCTCTACCCCCGGCAGTGCCCTGCCCTGGAACTAACACTGTAGAGAGAACAGCAAATCTTCCTTTGCCCTGAGCAACCACTCCTGCTTGCAGGGCACAGAGACGGCACCCAGACCTCTAGTATGACCACATACACAGTTCCCAGAAACGGTCCCTTAGTCTGCACTCTCCCCCTGCCATTGTGGTGAATGCCTGCAGGGAGGGAGGCACCCATTAGCATGCTACTGCAGCTCCTGCTACCCCTGCTGACACATGACAATAAAAACAGATCCTGCTGCCACCACAATACAAAACATTTTGGCTGACATATCCCATCAGAGTGTACTGACCAGCGGACTAGGAGCACCTTCAATCCCCAGTGGATTCCTAAACATCAGGAGACAGATAACAAAGTCAGGGCCAAATACAAGTCCTACAGAATTGCAGCAGGCAGTCCAGGAGCTGGGAACTGAGCATTGGCCCCCTAAAATCTTCCAGAAATGAAACCAGTCAGCTACATTCATGTTACACCAAAATGAAACCCTCAAAGTCATCAAATAGTATAAAAGAAAAAAAAAAGAAAGCCCATCTAAAGGTCTACAACCTCAAAGATTGAAGGAAGATGAGCCCACAGGAAAGAGAAAGGATCGGTTCAAGAACCCTGACAACACAAAAAGCTGTAGCACCTCCTTTCCTCCAAATAACTACATCATCTCTCTAGCAAGGGTTCTGAACCAGGCTGCGATAGCTGAAATGACAGAAACAGAATTCATGATATGGATAGGAACAATGATTACTGAGCTACAGGAGTACATTAAAACCCAATCCAAGGAAGCTAAAATTCATGAGAAAACAATGCAGGAGCTGACAAAGTAGCCACTATAGAAAAGAATGGAACCAACCTGATAAAGCTGAAAATCAACTACAAAAATTTCATAATGCAATCACAATATTAACAACAAATTATATGGGAAAAATTTTCAGAGTTTTAAGACTGGCTTTCTGAAATAAGACAGTGAAACAAGAATAGAGGGAAAACAATGGAAAAGAAAGAACAAAACATTCAAGAAATATGGTATTATGAAAAGAGACCAAATCTATGACTGATTGGTCTACCTGAAAGAGATAGGGAAAGTGTAACCAACTTGAAAAACATATTTCAGGATGTCATCCATGAGAACATCCCCACTCTACCTAGAGAGACCAACATTAAAATTCAGCAAATGCAGTGAACACCAGAATAATATTTTACAAGAAGATCATCTCCAAGACATATGATCTGAGATGCTCCACAGTCAAAATGAAAGAAAAAAATGTTAAATGCAGCTAAAGAGAAAAGTCATGTCACCTACAAAGGGAGGCTCATCAAACTAACAGCAGATCTCTCAGCAGAAACCCTACAAGCCACAGGAGATTGGGGATCAATAACAATATTCTTAAAACAAACAAATTCCAACCTAGAATTTTATATCCAGTCAAACTAAGCTTCCTATGTGAAGGAAAAATTAGATCATTTTTAGACAAGCAAATGCTGAGGGAATTTATTACCCCCAGACCTGAAGGAAGTTCTCAAAGGAAGCTTCAAGAGCACCTTAAGGAAGCACTAAATATGGAAAGGAAAACCATTACTAGCCATTACAAAAACACACTGAATACACAGACCAGTGATGCCATCAAGCAACCACATAAACAAGTCTGCAAAATAATCAGGTAACATGATGACTGGATCAAATCCACACATATTAATACTAACCTTGAACGTAAATGCCTGAAATGCCCCAATTAAAAGGCACAGAGTGGCAAGCTGGATGAGGATCCAAGACCTGTTAGTATGCAATCTTTAAGAGACCCTTCTCACATGCAATGATATACATAGCCTTAAAATAAAGAGATGGAGAAAAATCTACCAAGCAAATGGAAAACAGAAAAAAGCAGGAGTTGCAATTCTAGTTTCTGACAAAACAGACTTTAAACCAACAACATCAACAAAGACAAAGAAGAGCATTACAGAATGGTAAAGGGTTCAATTCAACAAGAAGATATAACTATCCTCCATATATATGCATCCAGCGCAGGAGCTCCCAGATCCATAAAGCAAGTTCTTAAACACCTTCAAAGAGACTTAGACTCTCATACAATAAATAGTGGGAGACTTTAACATCCTACTGACAATATTAGATAGATTATTAATAAAGAAAATTAACAAAGATATTCAGGACATAAACCCAGCATTGAATCAAATGGAGTTTATAGACTCCACCCCCAAACAACCGAATATACATTCCTCTCATCACTACATGGCACATACTCTAAAAGCAATCATGCAATTGGATGTAAAACACTCCTCAGAAAATGCAAGAGAACTGAAATCATAACAAGCAAACTCTTGGACCACAGTGCAATTAAATAAGAAATTAAGACCTGAAAATTTACTCAAACTCATACAATTATATGGAAATTGAATAATCTGCTCCTGAGTTTACTTTGGGGTAAATAATAAAGCAGAATTCAAGAAGTTCTTTGAAACTAATGAGAAGAGAGCTACAACATACCAGAATCTCTGGGACACAGCTAGGGCAGGATTAAGAGGGAAATGTATAGAACTAAATGCTCACATCAAAAAGTTAGGAAGATCTCAATTAGATTAGCAACCTAATATCACAACTAAAAGAACCAAAGTACCAGCACCAAACCAATCCCAAAGCTAGTGAAAGACAAGAAATAACCAAAATCAGAGCTGAACGGAAGGAGATAAACACAAAAGTTTTGAAAGATCAATGAATCTAGGAGCTATTTTTCATTTAATTAATAAAATAGACCATTAGTTACAGTAATAAGAAAAGAGAGAAGATTCAAATAAACATAATCAGAAATGAGAAGGGGAATAATACCACTGACATCAAAGAAATACAAATAGTCATTAGAAAATATTATGAGCACCTCTATGGACATAAATTCAAAATTCCAGAAGAAGTTGATAAATTGCTGGACACATACACCATCCCAAGACTGAACCAGGAAGAAATTGAATGTCCCAACAGACCAAGAACAAGCTCTGAAATTTAGTCAATAATAAATATTCCAATAACCAAAATTAGCCAGAGACCAGATAAGTTCACAGTTGAATTCTACGAGATGTACAAAGAAGAGCTAGTGCCGTTTGTACTGAAAATATTCCAAAATATTGAGGAGAAAGGATTCCTTCCTAACTCATTCTATGAAGCCAGCATCATCCTGATGCCAAAATCTGGCAGAGACACAACAAGAAAATAAAACTTCAGGCCAGTATCCTTGATGAACATTGATGCAAAAATCCCCAACAAAATGCTGGCAAACCAAATCCAGCAGCACATCAAAAAGATGATTCACCACAATCAAGTAGGCATTATCCATGGGATGCAAGGTTGGTTCAAAATACACAAATCAATGAATGTGATTCATCACATTAACAGAACGAAAGACAAAAACCACTTGATTATCTCAATAGATGCAGAAAAGCCTTTTGATAAAATTCACCACACATTCATGTTAAGAGCTCTCAATAAACTAGGTGTTGAAGGAACAGAACTCAAAATAATAAAAGCCATCCATGACAAACCCACAGTCGACATCATAGTGAATGAGCAAAACCTGGACACATCCAACTGGCAAAGACAAGGATGCCCTCTGTCACCACTCCTACTCAACATAATATTGGAAGTCCTGGCCAGGACAGTCAGGCAAGAGAAAAAAATAAAGGGCATCCAAATAGGAAGAAAGAAAGTTAAACTATTTCTGTTTTCAGATGACAAGATCCTATATCTAGAAAACCCCATAGTCTCAGCCCCAAATCTCCTTAAACTGATAAACAACTTCAGCAAAGTTTCAAGATACAAAGTCAACATACAGAAATCACTAACAGTCCTATACACCAACAATACTAAGAGAGCCAAATTAGGAATGCAATCCAATTCACAACTGCCACAGAAAAAATAAAATACCTCGCAATACAGCTAACCAGGGAAGTGAAAGATCTCTATAAGGATAATTATAAAATACTCCTCAGAGAAATCAGAGATGACACAAACGAATGGAAAAACATTCCATACTCATAGATAGGAAGAACCTATATCATTAAAATAGCCAAAGTGCCCAAAGCAACTTATAGATATAGATTCAATGCTATTTCTATTAAACTGCCAGTGCCATTCTTCACAGAACCAGAAAAAGTTATTTTACAATCCATATGAACCAAAAAAAGAGTCCAAATAGCCAAGGCAATCTTAAACCAAAAGAACAAGGCTGGCAGCACCATGCTACCCAACTTCAAAGTACACTACAAGGCTACAGTAACCAAAACAGTATGTTATTGGTACAAAAATAGACACAGAGACCAATGGAACAGAATCGAGAACCCAGAAATAAGGCTACACACTACAACTCCCTGATCTTTAAACAAGCTGACAAAAACAGCACTGGGGAAAGGACTCCCTGTTCAATAAATGCTGCCGGGATTACTGGCTAGCTCTATACAGAAGAATGAAACTTGACCCCTTCCTTACACCATATACAAAAATTAACTCAAGGTGAATTAAAGACTTAAATATAAAACCCGAAACTATAAAAACCCTGGAAGACAACCTAGGCAATACCATTCAGGACATGAGAAAACACAAAGATATCATGACGAAGATACCAAAAGCAATTGCAACAAAGCAAAAACTGACAAATGGGATGTAATCCAACTAAAGAGCTTCTGTACATCAGAGGAAACTATCAACAGAGTGAACAAACAACCTGCAGAATTGAAGAGAATATTTGCAAACAAGTAAGTCCATATGTAAAACTTTACCCTTACTCTAGAACCATGCAAAAAGATTTAAGAATGCAATTACAGGTATGAGTTCTGCAGGTTTCTGTGAAAAGGCTTCAAGTATCAGTAATAAAATGATGACATAATAATACCTCTTCACATTACCAACTAGTTATCCAAATACAGGTAAGTTGGGATAACTGGCTAGCCACATGCAGAAAATTGAAACTGGACCTCTTCTTTACACCATATACAAAAATCAACTCAAGATGGATTAATAACTTAAATGTAATACCTAAAACTCTAAAGCCCTGGAAGATAACCTAGAAAACACCATTCTAGGCACAGGCCCTGGCAGAAGACATCAAAAGCAATCTCAACCAAAACAAAAATTGACAAATGGGACCTAATTAAACTAAAAAGCTTCTGCACAGCAAAAGAAACTATCAACAGAGTGAACAGACAATGTACAGAATGGGAGAAAATATTTGCAATCTATGCAACTGACAAAAGTCTAGTATCCAGAATCTATAAGGAACTTAATTTACAAGTAAAAAACAAAAAAAAATTGAAAGTGAGCAGAGGACATGAACAGACACTTTTCAAAAGAAGACATACATGTGGCCAACGTGCATAGAAAAAAAAATGCACATCACTAATCATTAGAGAAATTCAAATCAAAACCACAATGAGATACCATCTTACACCAGTCAGAATGGCTATTTTTAAGAAGTCAAAAATTAACAGATGCTGGCAAAGTTGTGAAGAAAAAGGAATCTTTATACACTGTTGATAAGAATGTAAATTTGTTCAACCACTGTGGAAGACAGTGTGGCAATTTCTCAAAGACCTAGAACCAGAAATACTATTTGCTCCAGCAATCCCATTACTGGTTATATACCGAAAGGAATATAAATTGTTCTATTATAAAGACACATGCATGCATATGTTCACTGCAGCACTACTCACAATAGCAAAAACATAGAATAAACCTAAATGCCCATCAATGGTAGTCTGGATAAAGAAAATGTGGTACATATACATTATGGAATACTTTGCAGCCAAAAAGAAAAAGAATAAATCCTGTCCTTTGCGGGAACATGGATGGACACACATATATAATTTTATGATTTATATACATCTATAAAAATATGTACCTCTACAGTTTTTCACATATTTCGTTCTGAAATTCAAAAGGAAATTAAACTGTCTTGGACATAACCCACATTTGTCTGAGGAGTCATTTGGATCCAAGCCAATTAGGAAAATAATGGACAAATCATCTGTCTACGTCCATTATCCTTAACGAACTAATAAAGGAACAGAAAACCAAATACCATATGTTCTCACTTATAAGTGGGAGATAACTGATGAGAATTCATGGACACAAAGAGGGGAACAACGGACACTGAGGCCTATCTGAGTGTGGAGGGTTGGGAGGGAGAGGATCAGGTAAAATAACTAATGGGTATTGGGCTTAACACCAGGGTGAAAAAATAATCGGTATAAATTTAATTTCTTAGTGTAGGTACTGTTAATACTCTACATAAATTGAATTATTTAAAATAGAAATTATAGCACACAGTTGTCTGAAAGCTAATCTGATAACATGTTTAAGGTATACATCCACATGTCCTAAAGTAAATTTTTATTAACATGTTTTGTTATTTTGAACAAAGATGGTGCTTCTTACTGCCAACAAACATTATTTTCTTTCTTAGAAATATATCAGTTGATCATCTTGTAAGCAAAATGATACATTTCTAAAACATGGAATCAAATTATGTGTTGAGACTCTGATAGAGAAAAGCCTGAAGTTAACTGATTAAGGTAGAGTCAAATATATGGCCTTGACATTATTAATACAATTTCTAAAAACTTGCCTAATGCATTGGGCCATTATTCTTTTTGCATGTGTATTCTATTTAATTCAAAATAAAAATAAAATATATTAATGGGATTTAGAATAAATTCTATAAGGTGGAACACGTCTTTATTATTGAGTTTCCTTTTCTTTCTTTTTTTGCGGGGGAGACGGAGTCTCACTCTGTCGCCAGACTGGAGTGCAGTGGCATGATTTCAGCTCACTGCAACCTCCGACTCCCTGGTTCCAGCGATTCTCCTGTCTCAGCCTCCTGAGTAGCTGGGATTACAGGCACGCGCCATCACACCCAGCTAACTTTTGTATTTTTAGTAGAGCAGGAGTTTCACCATGTTGTCCAGGAGGGTCTCAATCTCCTGAGCTCGTGATCTGCCCACCTCAGCCTTCCAAATATCCCTTTTACAGCTGTAGTCTTATGTAATAGGACTTGATAAAAGGAGAAAGAGGAAAAGGATGAGGAGGAGAAAAAGATGAAAAGTTCCAGCAATCTTTATATACAAGAATCAGAATGTAAGTAAAGTGTTATTTATTATCTACATCTTAATCATTAATTTTCACCTTAAGTGCATTCTTTTAAAATTGATTATTATTAGCTAAGTTTAAAATCTGCTTCCTTGATTTTCCTTTGTGTGAACTGATTATTAGGAAATTATGCTCTTTAGAAAAACTATATTTTTAATCAGAATTTGTTAAATTTACAAAAAGGTTTCAGTCTGTGCATTAATTTTAATGTGAAATACACATGTATAATTTTATGTTTTATATACTTCTATAAAAATATTTATTTCTACAGCTTTTCACATATTTCATGCTGAAATTAAAAAGGAAATTAAACTGTCTTGAGCATGACCCATGTTTGTCTGAGGAGTCATTAGGATCCAAGCCAATTAGGAAAATAATGGACAAATCATCTGATTATATCTTCTTTCATCACAGACAACTCTCTGATCCAAATAAGTTATAAAATTTTCCTTGAATTCTAGATTTCTAATGAGACTATTTTTGTTCTTGAGGAAACATCAAAATCACTACTGATAGGTAGTAAATCCCCTCCAACCATGAAGAAACAAGAATTATGGAAAAGGGCAATTACCACAGAGTCACTACATGCTGCACATACAACTATTAGAGAAAAATAAATGCAAGTGAATTTAGAATAACACAGATAGTACACATGAATTCCTATCTTCTGAGAATAATCAGTTGCCAAAAATCTTATTCTAATGCTCTATATAGACTTTAAACCTCAATTTCTGATTAGAGTTCACAAGTAAAATGTTAGAAAAACATAATCTTCTTAACAAACTACATTAAAATTCCCCTAAATCTCTTAAAACACAATAGAGCTTCATTCTACTTACTTTCAGGAACTCAGATTTTCTAATTTATATTACCTCCGAAGCTCAGTTTGAATGACCTTCTTATATATTCTGACTAAATCACAAAGATAGGCTATAGCAAAAAACACAACCTCTTCATGTCTCTCTCTCTATATATACACACACATATATGTACATGTATATAATTGTATACATGTATATGTAATTTGGCATTTTTGATTAAAATATACTCACCCTTTTCTAATATCAACCCTAGTTCAATGTCTTCTTCTATAGTATTAAAAAAGTACTCAACTCTGATCTTGTATCTTTATAATAATTGAAATATGTTATATAATCACCCTAGAGGTCAAAAACTTTTATTAGAGATACAAGTATGTCCTCATTCACACCCTATATCTTTTAATTTTATTCTAGTGATGACTTTGGTTTTTAATATCTAGTCCTAGGTGGCTTCATTTTATTAAACTATTCAAAAGGAAATAGAAATGAGTACATGATTAAAAGAACCAATAAAGTAATATCAGTCAGAAAGCAGTAAAGTGAATTATCAAGAAAAAAATAATAATAAGACAGCATGCATATTCCAACATTTTCATCTGAGAAACTAGAATAATTTTCAAGAACTTCATCAAAGGGAATTGTAATAACACCTGGACTGCAAATGGTAGAAATTGCAGTAAAGAAGGTGCAATGAATATCTCCCAAAATTCATATGTTGAAACTTAATTCTTATTATGGTGATACTAAGAGGCAGGGCCTTTCAGAAGTGATTAAGAACCCTCATGAATGGGTTAGTGCCTTATAAAAGGATTGGAGAAAACTAGCTAGGCCCTTTTTGCTTTTCTGCTCTTCCACCATGTGAGGACACAGTGCTTGCTGCTTCTGTCATGTGACGATGCAGCAAGAAGACCCTCACAAGACATCAAATGTTGACACCTTAATATGGTACTTCCAAGCCTCCAGAAACGTAAGAAATTTCTCTTATTTATAAATTACCCAGTCTCCACTGTTATGTTATAGCAGCACAAATGGACTGAGACGGAAGGTATCTAAATCTTATACATTAATGTATCATGTTTTCTGAAATTCCACTTACAATCAGTAGCAAAATATAACTTATTCTTTTTAGTTTTAAGTTTGGGGTACAGATGCAGGTTTGTTATATAGGTAAAGTTGTGTCACGGGGCTTTGTTGTACAGATTATTTTGTCACCCAGGTATTAAGCCTAGTACCCATTAGCTATTTGTCCTGATCCTCTCCCACCTTCCATCCTCCACCTTCAGAGAAGCCTTTGAGTCAGTTGTTCACTTCTGTGTGCCCATATGTTCTAATCAGTTAGCTCCCACTTATAAGTGAGACCATGCTGTATTTGGTTTTCTGTTCCTGTGTTAGTTTGCTAAGGATAATGGCCTCCAGCTCCATCTGTGTTCCTGCAAAGGACATGATCTCATTCTTTTTTATGGCTGCATAGCATTCTGTGGTGTGTATGTACTACATTTTATTTATCCAGTCTATCACTGATGGGTGCTTAGGTTGATTCTGTGTCTTTACTATTGTGAACAGTGCTGCAGTGAACATACACATGCATGTGTCTTTTTAATAGAACAATTTATATTCTTGGTGTGGGCACAGTGGCTCATGTCTGTAATCCCAGCACTTTGGGAGGCCGAGGTGGGCAGATCACAAGGTCAGGAGTTTGAGACCAGCCTGGCCAATATGGTGAAACCTGTCTCTACTAAAAAATACAAAAATTAGACAGGCATGGTGGTACTCATTGTAGTCCCGGCTACTCAGGAGGCTGAGGCAGGAGAATCGCTGGAACCCAGGAGGCAGAGGTTGTAATGAGCTGAGATCATGCCACTGCACTCCAGCCTGGCAACAGAATGAGACCAAAAAAAAAAAAGAAAGAAAAGAAAATTTATATTATCTTGGGTATATACCCAGTAATGGGATTACTGGGTCCAGTGATATTTCTGATTGTAGGTCTTTGAGGAATTGTCATACTGTCTTCTACAATGGTTGAACTAATTTACCCTCTCACTAATAGTGTATAAGCATTCCCTTTTCTCCACAACCTTGCCAACATCTGTTATTTTTTTGACTTTTTAGTAATAGCCAAAACACAACTATTAATAGCAAATAACACAGCCCATGGAGAGTCTTTACTTAAAAATACATACTTATTTCAGAGTAAGAGAGTATATTCTCATTACATTAAAGATAATCTAGAACATGTTTCATATACACGGATCCAGGAATTCAAGGAAATCATAATTATCCAATCGAAAATGTTATTAATGTTTGTGAAGATGATCAATTAAGACCCAGACTTGTCATCTGGGTATTAAAGCACTTTATACAGACCTTATGATTTAAGAGTCTCTCAAAAGAAAACTGATTGACTAAATACTAAACAAATCTTTAATTAAAAAAATGGTTAAGAAGGACAAACGTACTCTTTGAATTAAGAGGTTTAGATATTTTTTACCTATCTGCAGTAGCAGCCTTTTCCCATTGCCTCTGTGAAATAGTAGACTATTTATAACATTTTTATTTTCTTTTTATTCACCCTGTTTATTTGTAGTAGAAGAGGTACAGAGAAAATAGAAAATGTGAAAGCATTATCAAAAATATATAACACATACAAAATTCCATATACAAATGTATATAAATGTCACGAATGGATTTCCAATATAAGGGGTACTGTGAAGTCAATGGAATAGACTCTGGCCATGTTGAATTCAAATCAAAGTATAAAAAGAAGGAACATCTCTATCATTGTCTTGGTATGGTTTGTGCTCTGATATTGGGTCATATAATTTCCTTAAAATAAGGTGCAGAACCAGCTACTCTTGTGATCAAAAAATTCACATTTTAGAACACACTAAACAAATTATAATTTAGAAACAGATTTAGTGAAAGAAGAAGCTATTATTGGCAATACCTGTATCTCCAGTACTGCATTTGGAACTTTGACCAAATGCAGTTCCAAAAAATTTTAACAATAAAGCATCCTTCTTACATTCAAGAAGCCTAAATTTGGACGAGCCAAATTAAATAAACATAATTAACTTACAGAAATTAAATACAACTAATTTCAAGAATAACTTCAGAGAAATGAATTAATACCAATATCAAATTGGTACTGATTCTAATCCTTTGTTCATAGTGACAGGAAGTCAAATAGTTCTAGGCCAATATGACACATGGCAAAACATTATGAGATTTGTACTACACTACATTTATAAGAAGGTCCGTTTTTTTCTTTACACATTTGAATATTCTTGTACCTTAGGTACCATTTAATAATGAGGGATACAAGAAATTTGTGCTTTTAGTATCTACGTAGTAAAATTAACATTAACATGAATGTATTCAACAAATTTTAATTCACTGCCTACTGTAAGCCAAATATTGAAGTTGGCAGTCGACACTGAAGAGACAGTCATAAGCAAAACAAGCACCATCCCTTATTAAGCAGATAGATTTATAAATTTATCTAAAATGTTTGTTTTTGTTTTGGGATTTAATGATGAGTTACCATAAACATATACCTAAGAACTTGGAAATAAGGGGATGGAGACTACTTTCTTAGCTAAAAGGTTAATTCAATACCCTCTGGATTAGGAAAAAAAAAAAAAAAAAAGATCCCTAAAATCATCTCAAAAGGAAACAGATGGCCCTGAAACCTTTAAGACAAACTATAGCTTGATTGATATATTAGCAGATCAAAGAAATAATGTGTCAATTAGCAGGAGGTCCTCAGTCTTGGAAACAAAGGATAACAAAACACTTGTGAAACCATTGGCAGCCCCCATCCAAACACGGTTTTGATCCAGGGCAAGTGTATTCTTAAAAAATGAATGTTTTCTTAAGAATAGAATTAAGAACTAATGATATTCAAGGCCTGTGGCTTTACACTGTGAACACCAAGCAAATTTCTGAATATAATGTGCTTTCTTATATGATCTGCTTTCAGGGAAAGATGTGGTTACACTGATGAAATTATAATCTTCATGACGGTTTTAGTTCTTACTGTAAAACAAGTCATTGGCATTTTGATTTTATATATCAGTCTCTGTGACTTTAGTGAATACATGTCTATCCCTGAAAGTAGCCCACGTTCAGTATGCCAAAGCAATCACAATTCTAAATCAGAAAACATGAAGCTGAATCAGGACAAATGTACTAATGTAATAAAGGCACTCTATCAAAACACAGGGAAAACCATTAGTTGTCTTTCATGGATCATAGTACAATTTAACGGTAAGTTTCTGGCCATACATGACATCATTATTCTGAATGTCTACATTTCCTGCTGTTTTAGGTTTTGGGGTGAGAAACAGGGCTGCAACTATAAACATTAGGATGATATCTGCAGGTGCCTATGCCTAAATTGAACACAATGTAGTATATTGTACAAATCCTGTCGTAGGTTGTGGGCACTGATCATTCCATAATAATTTAGGATGCTAGTTATCATTTTAAAAATTGCAGCGTATTGGTTGAAAAGAACATGGGCAGAGCATTGTGGAAAGATGATTTCGGAAAGGAATTCCAAAAATGTGTTTGCAAGGCATATAGTGTATCTTAGGATCTAATGAAATGGAATCATTCTAATAAACTATTCTAAACACCTGTTTTTAATAACAAATATTTGAGTTTGAAGCTAAACACAGATCTTTCTCATCCCAAATGAAGATCATCTAAAAAGCTTACCTCTTACAAAGACATTTTTCACTTAATTTTTTACTTCTAGAACTTATCATGTGAATTCTTGTTATGTCTAGGTTTCTCAAAACTAGGTGGCAGAGAAGAAAATACATTTCTTTAAAAAATACGTCAAAAATAATAATAAATCCAGAGTGGGGGGCTGGTGTTTCCTTTTTTAGTACTTCAAGTAAGGGAGGAGACCACCCCTCATATTGTCTTATGCCCAATTTCTGCCTCCAAAGAAAGTAAAAGTAAAAACTAAAAGGCAGAAATGAAATCCACAAGCAGACAGCCCAACGCCACATCCTGGACCTGGTAGTTAAAGATCGATCCCTGACCTAATCGGTTATTTGTGTAAGAAAACACTGTGAAGATCCCTGTCCTGTTCTGTTCTGTTCTAATTACTGGTGCATGCAGCCCCCAGTCACGTACCTGCTGCTTGCTCAATCGATCACAACTCTCTCATGCGGACCCCCTTAGAGTTGTGAGCCCTTAAAAGGGACAGGAATTGTTCACTCGGGGAGCTCGGTTGTTGGAGACCTGAGTCTTGCCGAAGCTCACAGCTGAATAAAGCCCTTCTTTCTTTAACTCGTGTCTGAGGGGTTTTGTCTGTGGCTTGTCCTGCTATACAAGGTTCTTTAATTTCTTTTCCAAATAATTTTGACTTACCTTTCTTTCTCATTTTTCATCTTTCTGATGACATTCATCAATCAAATTATCATGGCAAGAGTTTGACCTCATAATTCTTAATTGAAAATTCTAGGGGGGCAGCTGTCACTGTCAGTGTTTGTCATCTTGCTGTTTTAGTCGTGACTGTACTGGCAGAATGCTAACTGCACCAGAAATATTAAGCAATTCCTTCCACAAATAAGTTTCTTTATAGGAATGAAGGTAGGAGAGAGAGTGGTGTAAAAGAAGAGAGGGCTCTAATTAAGTGCAAATCCACTGGCTTTCTCCCAGTGACTACCAGGGAGATTTGAAGGGCAGAAAGTTGACATTATTTTCTTGGTCTACAGTAGTAGAAATGATATTACTAGTAATAACGAATTATATATTGAGTGACTGCAAAACTTGTTTTCCTATGCACTTTTATGAATGAATAAATCTAGATCATAAAACATAGTTAATGAGGACTAAGCTCAGCTTTTTTCTTATCTGGCTCAAACTCCCATCTAAGGGGTCTGGGGACTCATGCCCCATAAACCATAAATTCTAATCAGATGGGTTTTATTTAACCCTATATATTGTGACTTACCTTCCAATTTGACTTTGGCAAAAGATTATGTGACAAAGAAGAATTCCAAAATATTTTGCCTCAAAACATGTTTCTTTGCCATATTTTGAAATGGTCTGTCAAAGCCATCCTTTGTGGGGAGAAATTTGCTTCTCTAAAGAATCTCTATTAACATAGCTAGATCTTTTTCTTCCAGGCCCTCCCAATCCTGAAGAGATTACCTGAGAGTCTAGCACCCTTTAAAGTTCTGAATAGGAAACATTTGCCGCCACTATGAGACTTCAAAGAACCTTGGTCTTCACAATCTTTTTGTCTTAGCCTGAACTTTTCCCTTCTATTGATTCCAGATCTTTAGACAAACTCAACCAATTGTCAGCCAGAAAATGTTTAAATTTACCTATAGCCTGGAAGCACCCTCCCCACTCCACCCTGCTTCTAATTGTCCTGCCTTTCTGGATCAAACCAATGTATTTCTCAAATGTGTTTGATTGATGTCTCATATCTCCCTAAAATGTACAAAATCAAGCTGCACCCCGACTACCTTGGGTACATGGTCTCAGGACCTCCTGAGGTCTGTGTCATGGGCCATGGTCACTCATATTTGGCTCAGAATAAATCTTTTCACATATTTCACAGAGTTTGACTCTTCATCAACATTAGTTTGGTAGAATGTGTTGGAAGTAGAGAAGGTAATGAAAATAAAGGAGTGTTTCTTTGTTCTCGTGTAACCTTTATAGCCATGCAACTATTAGTCATAGAATAGTCCTTTAATATGCATCCCTCATGGACATAAAGAGCATAACTTTCAAGAAAGTTGAAAAATGAATGAACCACTGGGGCAGATCCAGCATGCTGTCAAAATGAGACATTTCTAATGGAAAATAAGGGGTCTGGACAATGTGCAGAATTCAAGGTCATTCTGGCTCCCTCCACTCTGTGAAAGAGCCAACTAGCATCTCCAGTCCAATCTGTCAGCCTGTCAAAGTTAAAATAATCCACGGGTATCACACCTTTATTCAGATTAATCAGCCACTAAGTAGCACAATGAAAATTAATTAGAAAAACACCAGGCAAGACAATGCACGATGTTATCGGTGAGAACTGCAGAGTCTCACACACGATGGACCAATACAGCAGAACCAGTTGCCACATGTTCAGGATTAGCCTGGATTTGTGCTTTGGAGTAATTTGCTAGAGGCGTTACATCATGATAATTCTTGATTTCTTGTGAGACGTTGTGAATTATGTCTTCTAAATAGTCCCTATGAACTTTACATAATATACTAGACTTTTTGCTTTTTGGTACTTTTAGTAATTTACTAAAAATAAGGAAAATACTTTTTAAGCCCGTAATTTTAAAATAAATGTTTAATGACAATATAATATATGAATTGGGGTTATAATCCCTAAGAATATTATCTTTCCATATTCATTTTCTATAAATAATGTATTTCTCCATAACCATTTTTGGAATCTATAATTTTTTATGTATCTGCTACTATCATAATGAAGAGTGCAAAGATATATTTATTTTTATAATTATTCATTTCAATACCTGAAAATTATCTCTAGAAATCTCAATTAGATCTAAAGCTTTCCTTTAATTCAGTTTGAACATGGCTCAGCTTAATAGATTCTATTAAGTTACAGGGATAATTATGGTTCTTAAAATATAACTACACACAGTAAAATCCTGTTGTATGTAGTGCAGCAGCTTTAAGCCCAACCGACCCCCAGCAATAGTATTTTAAAGAGCTTCCAGTGTTATTTTCCATAATAAGGCCCACTAGTTGTTAGAACCCCTGGAAGCTATGCAAACAGCAACACATCTGTTCTCTAAGATGCAAATGCTGTGTCTTAGTAGAGATGTTTATTCCCTTTACCAGCAACATTATGAAAGAGCAAAGACTGGAGCAGGCTAGAAGGAAATTTCCTTTAAAAATTAGCATGTTCTTATAGAAAGAGAAAATTCTGGCAATGTAAAGGAGCGTAAACCCTTGTCCTTTGATTTGTGATACTTAGAGACCAGTCTTTTTTTATAATAGCAAAATCAAAGTGTTCAATATTCCCAGCCTTGTTTGTGTGTTTTGTTGAACTTTTAAGACAACACAAACTAAAGTCCACATCAGGAAAGCATAACTTATAAATCCATTTATTAGAATGTTTAAACTATTATTTCCAGAGTTAGTTATTTGTTTAAACGAAAGATTCAGCCTTAATTTTTAGTGCTTGCAAGTAAATGAAATGTTTTTGCATTTCACAAACATACTTAAATATTACATCTATTTTTTAACCATGGAGTAAAATTCAGCCAAGACTTTCATGAAATTATATCTCTTTTGAGATATGACTTAACCTGAAGAAACAAATAATTAGCCTGTACAGGAAACAAGTAAACTCCATTAGTAATTTTATCAGTTTTACAAATAACATCTCTATACTGGAAACATTCAAATTTGCATCTACAACCTTACCATACTCTTGAGCTCCAGTACTTTATTTTCAACTACTTCCCAAATATGCATAGATATTTTCCCCATTATTAAAAAGTCAACAGGTTAAAAGGCAAAATTTTTTACTTTCAGTTCCACAAAAATTCTTTGCTTCTTTCTCCTGCCTGCATTGCTTGCTTATTATTGTTGCTGTTGTTTTAAAAGAGTACACATTCTTTTAACAATATTATTATTCTATCAGCCATCAGGAAAAAGAACATTATCACCACCTCCATACCCCCATCTAATCAATCCTATTCATCTCCATTACTATCTCCTACTCCAAAGCTTCATTTTCTGTCTTCTGTATGCATTGAGAAATCTTCCATATTGTTTTGTTCCAGCCAGCCTCTTTCCTTTCAAATATGTTATGAACAACACAATTAAGTTTCTACTTCCCTGCTCAAAGTCTTTACTACTTAACATACAAATCATAGAGTCTTTTACTTGTCATTAAGGTTTAATCCCCACCAAGAATCAGCATGAGTTGTTGAAGAAACAAGAATGTGGAGAAATTCATTCAACAACCTAGTAGACGCCAGGGACTGACTACCCTGTGCACGTGAATATAACATGAGTTAAACTGAAGTGCTATTTCTCCTTACAAAGCCTGTAGTCCGTTGGCAAGCTAATCTGTGTTTTTAATTTTGCTTGCTCATTCCTAGCTGAGTGACTGAACGAATGACTTAATTTCTCGTCTAAGTTGTTTGTTCTATAAAATGATGACTAAGGAGGGTAAACGAAAAGGAAATATTTACCTCATTCAAGTGTCATTGTGATTTAGGCCTTATATTTATTGAATCTTCATGAAGAAGGTACAATATTATTCCCATTTTACAGATAAGAAATTCAAAGTTTGGGGATATCTGGGAGTAGGTATTTAGGAGCTTAGTAGCCCATGTACTGTCACTTAGCTAGTAAGTAGTGAAATCAAGATACAAATCTGTGTCTGCTTGACTCTAAAAACCACATTTTTAGTCTCTGTGTTATGGGTCTTGTCACAGGCAACTACCTTGTAATGATCTTATCTTAGCTGGCTTATTAAAAAAAAATTATTAAAAGCATAAATTATCTTTTGCTAATCTCTATAATATCCCCAGAACCTTTTCTAGGGTCTTGAATATGACAGAAGTTAAATACATACTTATTGAATGGATAAATGTCTGAATGACAGAATGAATTTAAACTTGTAGAATAGAAAGATCTGGGAAAATGTGAGGGGAGGGGGATCTATCAGTTTTTCTGTATGCATCATCCTCTCTAAGCAGCACAAGCAAAAGTGAAATGGAAGGAAAAAAGAGCTACAGACCACGATGAAGATGATTAAAGAGAGTACAGAGCAGCTGTCAAAGCAAATATGAAGCAACATTAATAACTTTACAGCTCACCATGAGGCTGTCTCAAATATTTTCAAGAAAACAGGATCCTTGCTGTTGTACACAGTAAGTGAGACTAATAATCAAGTGCAGATTCAAAGAATCTTTTTCACTGGCCACCTTGAGCTGCAGAATTAAAAACATAATATTAAAAAAGGCTCTTAAACTAATGGAAAAATACATGACTCACAGGAAAATATTATTGCATTCTTGGTATTTTAATTTGGGGCAGAGTTGATAAGAAACAAGATCTACAATGTTCGCCACCTATTATCTAAGTTGTTTGAATAGTCAGACAATATCCCCAAACTTCTGATGCTTATCCAAAAATAACTGTGTTGTGAGGCTTACCAGTAAAATGCTTCATTACTCCCAGGAATTTATTTCACCAGTATTTCAATCTGTCCAGTAGATTAGAAGGATGATCTATGTGGATAAAAGTGAAAATTTGAAATCAAATGCTAATTTCTGTTCTAAACATGAAATTTTATTTACTTAAAATAGTATTTTTTAAGTGACAGTGATTCTACACATAAGTTTCTTGTGAACTGGTCACAAATTAGGTGCATGGTTTCTTGATTGTAGTGTTTAATAAATCTATTTATTTGCTCATTTACACATTTATTCACTGAACATAGGTTTTTATGGGTTTTGTTTCATGACATATGTGCATCCCTGTATGCAGATAATAGGAGCCACAAAGAAAACAATAGATTTGGTCTGTAGTCTCATTGAACTAACATTTACAATTTGTGGGCATTAGGAATAAAAAAGCAAACAGTTTTAATTATGCATTGATTTGGAGATGTGGAAACCCAAATATTATCATTATTCTCAATTTCTACCAATGTTTGATTTTTGGATAGAAAAGGTAAGAAAACAGCAAGAGAAAAAGAAGACAAGTGAATAAAAAAATTAAGATAACTTGGAGTAAAATAAAAGGGATCATGGCGTAAAGACAAATTATAGTGGTACTGAACAGTGGCTCCTATGGTTCTGTAAACGGTAGAGCAAAATTAAACTGCAGTGTGTGTACCTTTGATCTTTGTTGGAAGTAATCTTAATTATCTGGTTCTTTCTTACACTTCAAACCTCAATTTGAATGTTGTTCTTCTAAAGAGACTAACTCTAACTAAACTTTCTAAAGAGATCCACTTACAACCATCCAAACAAAGCTACCATCACATAATTAGTCATTGGTTTTAGTTTTTCCCATTAAATATTTGCCTCATGAAGCTTCAGACACTGCCCTTTGTGTTCACCTCTGTATCCCTTGGACCTGGCACATAGTAGGAGTTCAGTAAACAGTTGTTGAATGATAAAAAAATGAATAGAGTTCTAGCATATTTTTTTCACAAGATGATGTCTGTTTCTAACTGTTAGATTTTTTTTTTTTCCCCTATTCTATGCTGTGGAGCATGTACTTAAATGTTAGGACATAATATTTATTTTTAGTTTCTGGGTTTCCAAGGACTCAAATATCCTAGGACAGAACCACATATTCCTATAACTGTAAGGAAGGGTTGTCAAGTTTTCATCTAATATCTTTGCATAGAAGAGTTCTATATCAGCTTTATAACTGTCACTCAGCATATTTTCATAAATGGTGGTCCTCTCCCCAACTTTGCATTTTTAATGCCAAAATTTACAAAGAAAAAATTTAATTTGTAGAAGGTAGATTAGCAATATGTGCAGAGAAAAAGACCTGGCTTGGATAAAGGGGTACCTCAGAACTCAACTCTGAATCAAAATAGGTTTGAAATCAGTAATCACTTCAGTAACTAGGAAAGCAAATTACATAATTTTAAAAAATCTGAAACAACCAGTAGTAAAAGATTGATGTAACAAAGGATGCTATTACTTAGAATTTCAGAGACTGTCAATCTAAGGCTTTCAAACACTCCTTAGAAAAATGAAACAGCCAGGCACAGTGACTTACTCCTGTAATCTCAACATATCGTGAAGCCAAGAAGGGAGAATCAGTCGAGCCCAAGAGTTCTAGATGAGTCTGGGCGACATAGGGAGACTCCAACTCTACACAAATTTTTAAAAAATTAACTAGATATCGTGGAGTGCACTTGCAGTCCCAGCTACTTAGGAGGCTGAGGTAAGGGGATCACTTGAGGCTGGGAGGTCAAGGCTGCAGTGAGCTACGATCACACTACTGCACTCCAGCCTGGGAGACAGGGTGAGACTGTCTCAAAAAAATAAATAAATAAAATAAAATAAAATAAAATAAAATAAAAAACAAGAAAAGAAATGAAACTCTCAAGGTTTTTTGCCTACTGGTTAGGACTAAAAGAATTAAACCAAACTGGTTTACTATGACTTGGCTCATCTTTAAGAATATATATCTAAAACAAATTGCTCTGATTTGGTAAACTGAATCTCTTAACATATATAAAAACTTTTTAACCAGTGATATTTCTTTCAATTTACATTTTTCTTTTTATAAACAATGTGGCAGAAAATGGTTAATATAATGGCTATTCAATTACCTAATCTTAGATGATTATAAATTGCTAATAAGCTAATTCCTAGACCTTTAGTCTTCCGCAATAAGATTCACACTAGTGACACGTCTTCTGTTTATTGAAATGCCCTCAAAAGTAAGGATGAAGTAGAAATGTTCACTTGTTTCAAGAGTAAAGAGACATGAGAGTATTTGTTACTTAGCAAAAATGTACTTATTATGTGATAAGTAACTGAAAACACACTAATTGCTCTTCATATTTTGGGGAAGATAGGGTATTATATGTTTTATCAGTTAACTTTGGAATAATTAAATAAAAGTATAGATCAGAAAAATACATAGTTTACTTGTTTGAAATGGATCATCCCTGAATATATAGCTAATCTAACATATTTGTGATACATATTAGGTAAAAGATTAGCTGTATGAAATAATTTGAAAAGAGTATCTTATAGTGTTTCAATGAGATTTTTCTAAGAAGGACATTTTATGCATGGACGTGAGCAAATCTGGATACAAAGATGTCACATTTTATGTCTTTACTAGAGAAAATGATGCCAGTTCATAAAAGCCAGAATATCTTTCTTTAGGATATATCCCTTATTCTCAGAATAAAACAAGAATCTGGGGAAATATCTAAACATATTGAAAAAAATTATTCCTTTTACAATTTTTTATCTGTGTGAGAACTATCTTACTATTGTTTTTAGTAGCCACAGAGAACGATGTTCCCTTTTTCTTGTTATCTCGTCTATTAAAAATAACAAAAGACACAACATTAACTTTTGTGGATCATATCTGGTTTGCCTCTTTCCAGATATCAAAAGATTGTGAATTTATTTTTTAAATCAATTAAAAGTACATGAAAATCCTATCCTTTCTGTTCATGTGGTGAGGAATGCCTAAAGCCAAAGGATATGGGGAATATTAGATATGTTTTTCTAAGGAGAAAATAGTAAGACAAAATGGCCTGCCTGAAGTTACAGTTTATAGATTGGAAAAAGGCACAGACAATTAAAAGATGGAGCTACTTAGGGCAAATTACTTGCAATCAAGCTGCAGCTAAATGAGCTTCTTGATGAGGAAGCCAAATTTATGTTGTTTCAAACCAGGGAGAAACATTAAAGAAGTTGAAAGGTGAGCAAAATGTTAGTACAATTGGATCCAGATAGGTTGATAAGAGAAGCTGCAGAGGCAATTACAATGCTGCCTCTGAAATACATACACACAGGTACAGACACACACACATACATGCACACAAACTAATACACACAAAACATCCTCAAACAGAACACTGTATGATTACATATACCTTCAGCCTTCATTTACGTTTTATGTGGATGCCCCTTCTTATCACAAAAATGCTGTGGCCTGAGAAGCTCAATCACAGAATATAATCATTTTCCTTTTCAATCTGCAATTTACTATAGACATTTTATTTGAAAACGAGGTATTGTTTAAACTGTAAACCACAGTGTTTTCATTTCTTCCCCTGCCCTAAATTATCCCTTGGCAGCCCTCTGAGTTGATTTTTAAAGAATATGTGTTATAATGAATTCAGAACTTCCACAAAGCACAAAAGCCATGTGAAAGCCTCAGATGTGAAATATCACATTTCTTTCTTTGTTGCTCAATATACATTTTTTGCATTCAGAGCTGTATGCATCAATTTCACTGAAAGCAGGGTATTGTCTACATATATCTGTCTGAATGAGATGACTTTCAGGACTTTGTAATTTTGAAAAGGCCTTCAAGCCAGGCTATCCTTCATCCCATTTCTGTTGCATTGGAATGTTAGACATAACAAGGTAGACAAAAGAAAGATATAATACAGATCCTTATTGACAGTCAGCAAGTACAAGTCTATGTAGAAAGAGATAATTTTCTGCTGACATTTTCCCTTATCGCAATTCTCTTATCCTTTCATGCATTACGTTTTGCACGAACAGAATTGGAAAAAATTAACAGCCTTGTCTGAAGTACACTAAGAAAGCTTTCTCCTTCAAAGATCTTTTTAGGATGTAAAAACTCTCGGAGGTTTAGTAATTAAAAAGGACAATAAATGCCCATACTTAAAGCAACAAATAAAAATGTGATTCTGATGTTGACACAGTTTTTTTATAGTTGAAATGTAACATTGTCAACACTGCCTGACTAGGTCTGCCATTGAAAAATGGCCCAGGAAAATGCCCAAATGTCAACAGGGGTAGTTAGGGATTATTTCCCTATCTGGTATTGTTCAGCTACATCTGCTGTTTAGTGGAAGCTAAACAGAAAATACTCCATAGGATACTGAGAAAAAAATTGGGCATTGAAAATTTGTGTCTTTTTTTCTTCCTGTGAATTATAAATTTTAAATGACATATGTAAAGCATTTAGAAAGGGTGTCTCAATATATTGAACATTGGCCAAAGAGGCCTCAAACAGCTAAAGTCATATCACCTGAACATGATGGGATTTCCAAATTCCCCCTAAATCAGTCTGGTTAGGAGAGCTTAAAGGAAATAGGAATATACATACACAAGAAAAAGTTTGTTGTTAACCATTGTATTAAATGTTAACTGCATGCCAAAAATTGGGCATAAGAGTGACTTAAGCCTTAATGATATTTTCAAATACAAGCTTAATAAGGCAAGTCTGCTTTTAAAGATTAGTGAGAAGTAACTGTATTAGTGAATTTTCATACTGCTATGAAGAAATACCCAAGATTGGGTAATTTATGAAGTAAAAGAGGTTTAATGGACTTACAGTTCCACATGGCTGGGTGGCCTCACAGTCATGACAGACGGTGAAGGAGGAGCAAAAGCACATCTTACATGGCAGCAGGCAAGACAGCATGTGCAGGGAAACTACCCTTTATAA
Organism: Chlorocebus sabaeus; assembly: GCF_047675955.1. Classification (NCBI taxonomy): domain Eukaryota; kingdom Metazoa; phylum Chordata; class Mammalia; order Primates; family Cercopithecidae; genus Chlorocebus; species Chlorocebus sabaeus. Next base: position 24,455,095 of record NC_132925.1, read on the forward strand.
AAACCATTGGATCTCTTGAGACTTATTCACTATCACAAGAACAACATGGGAAAAACTCATCCTCATGATTCAATTACCTCCCACTAGGTCCCTCCCATGACACATGGGGTATATGGGAGCTACCATTCGAGATAAGATTTGGGTGGAGGCACAGCCAAACCATATTTGTACCTGACCAAGTACCTCTCAAGTTTCAGGCAGCTACATAATCAACAGATGAAGTCTTAGTAAAAGCACAGAACTAGAGTTCAAGTGACCCGGTTTGCATGCTGAGTGCCATCATCATCAATCATGAAAACCTTATGCAGATCAGTTCACCTTTTCTGAGATGCTTCCTCATTTATAAAATGAAAGATTTTAACTGAGTAATTGCTCAGATTCCTAGAACTGTGTAACTCTAAAAATACTTCCATAATCCTAGGTTGTTTTTTCCTGGTTAACAAATTGTTTGGTTAGACAAAAACAACAATAACTTATACATCATGTAAATCTTTGTTTCTTAGTGCAGAACTAGGGGCTATATCTATCATAGGAGTAGTTGGCTTAGTGGCTAGACCCTGGAGTCTGGAGTAAAAGGCTGCAGCTGAGACAGTCTCATAGTCATGTGATAAATTGCTTCTGTCTTCTATACTATTAAAGCTCTTAGAAGTTATGGCAAATTACTTATTTCACTCAGGTTTGTATTATATTATATCCAAACATACCTATCCTTCTCCTCTCACCATGCTACTATAACGCACCTCTTTAGGGATATGACCATGCCATTTAACTTACGTCTCTCTCACTGTACCAAATAAGACTCCCCTCACAATTTACTCAGGAAATGTTCGTGGAGTAAGATTTTCACTGGCCTCATTTCTCCAACTGTCCTGCTTGGCAACTAATCCACAGTCATACAGGCCTCTTTTCACTTCTTTTAGTTTCTTCACCCGTACTCCAGCTCATGCTATTTACTCTACTTTGAATGATATGCTGACTGCTCAATTCCCTTTCCCAGCTCCAGCATTCACACTCTTCATCTTGCCCATCTTTCAGAACTCAACTTCACTATCTCTTAAGTGACCTTGAATAAGACCTTAATACTTTTCCTTTCCAACAAATAACCCAGTTTTAATTATCTAATTGATTATATCGCTTATTCATCACTGTGTACCAAGTTATCCCAGATTCAATGGCTTCAAACAAAGAAACAAAAACACACATTTTACTGCTCACAGTCAGTAGGCTGGCCAGGTATTTCATCGGCTGATCTCTCCTGGATTCACTCAACTGGAAGGACGAAAATGGCTTTATTCACATGTCTGGCAGTTGGTGCTTTTGCTGACTGATGGCATCTTATTCTCCAGTATGTTAGACAAGATTTCTTACGTTGTAGTCTCAGGACATTATTACAACTGGAAAAAACAGAAACTGTAAGACATCTAAGACCTAGGATCCAGAATTTACACACTAAGTTTCTGTCTTACTCTATTAATCAAAACAAGTTACAAGTCCAGCCCAAATTCAAGAGAGTGGAGGAACAGACTCTACTTTGCGTTGGAAGGAAAAGAAACATTACATTGCTCTGGGACATGGACAGAAGGAGGCTTGACTCATGGGGACCATATTTTAACTACATTATGTAAAATTACTAATTTAATTTCTATATTCCCCACTAGACTATCTGTGTATATGAACAGGGACCATGCATTTCCTAATTTATGTTATACTGCCAGTATTTAATGCAGTCTTTATGTGTTCTAGGCATTAATAAATATTTGTTGAATGAATAATTAAATGGCTAAATTAATAACAGAGTGGATGAATTAACTTAAAAAAAAAGATTTCATGAACTATCAGGATGAAGATTTATCCATAAAAATAGAGAAGTATTTCTCTTTTTGACCACATAACAAATTAGAAACCATGTAAGCAGAAGTTATCTGAGTTAACTTTTATTGAGTAATTACACTGGACACAGGATTCAGGTGTTCTACTGGTTTTCTATTGCTCCTGCAACAAAAGGTCACAAATAGCAAATTACTGCCACATGAATTTATTAGCTCACAGTTCTATCAGTCAGAATTCCGGTGTGGTTTAATTTAGTTCTCTGCTCAGGTTTCTCACAAGCCAAAAATTAAAATATCAACTGACTAGGCTCTTATCTGTAAGATCTGATGTTGAAACAATTTTCAAGCTGAATGATGTTTTTGGTAGAACTTAGCTCCTTGCAGTTGCAGAACTAAGGTCCTCTCTTCTTGCTGGCTGGTGGCTGGGAGTCACCCTCAGCTCCTCCAGTGGGTCCACATTCTTTCTGCGTGTCTTCCTTTATCTTCAAGCCAGCAACAATGCATCAAGTCCTTCTCTGCTCAGATCTCCCTGACTTCCTCTGCTGTCCTCAGCAAGGAGAATACTTTGATTTAAGGACTCCTGTAATTACATTGGCCCACCTGGGAAATCTAGGCTAATCTCTGTATCTTAAACTCAATTGATTCTTAACCTTAATTACCTCTGCAATGTCATTTTGCCATGTAATATAACATATTCGCAGGTGTAACACCAGGGAGCAAAGGTCAGAGAGCCAAAATTCTGTCTACTGTTGATACTCAACAGCAATAAACGTTCAGCTGTAGGAAACCTAAAGTCTCCAGAGAGATAATTTAGATAAAATACAGTCTTAAGTAAAGGCTTAAGTAAAGGACAGTCCTGCTTAGAATCGGGAGTCTAAATTTTTTTGGTTACACAAATATAACCAATTATCTTTACCATTATAAATCTCAGCTTTATTTTTTAATCTGAAAAAATGCAAATATTAGTGCATCTCTATCATGTTTCTTTTAACATTAATATAAGAAACATACATATAATCATCAAAAAAGATTTTTAAAATCTTACATATCAAAGATTACAAAAGAGAATTAGGAGAAAGAACAAAGTCTAATGATGTTGAGAGAGTACCCTAAAGTTATCTATTTATTCATTCACTTGTTCAAAAATATTTAGGACTAGGCCAGGCACAGTGGGGTGGGTGGATCACTTGAAGTCAGGAGTTTGAGAGCAGCCTGGCCAACATGGTGAAACCCTGTCTCTACTAAAAATACAAAAATTAGCCAGGTGTGGTGGCACATGCCTGTAATCCCAGCTATTCAGGAGGCTGAATCAGGAGAATTGCTTGAACCCAGGAAGCAGAGGTTGCAGTGAGCCAAGATTGAGCCACTACACTCCAGCCTGGACAACAGAACGAGACTCCGTCTCAAAAATATGTATATATTTTGGACTAGATTTCAATGAAATTAAGCTAACAATCAATACTTAATCCTTCAAGAAACTACTTTTTCAACTGCATGGGACTTACCTAGTGTAAAAGTTAAAATTTAGGAGAAAGTGATTTCAGAGCTCCAAGTCTGTCCTGTCTGTCCTTAATTCCATAATCTTCTTTGACTGCCATTTTGTATATCCCCTGTAATTTAACCTACTTGTTGATACCACAATCTCTGAAAATATTCTTTTTAATTTAATTTAATTTAATTTTTAGTTCTGGGATAAATGTACAGGATGTACAGCCTTGTTATATGGGTAAATGTGTGCCATGGTGGTTTGCTGCAACTATCAACCCATCACCTAGGTATTAAGGCCCGCATGCATTAGCTATTCTTTCTGATGCACTCCCTCCCACCACACCCCCAACCAATGGGCCCCAGTATGTGTTGTTCCTCTCTCTGTGTTTATGTGTTCTCATTGTTCAGTTTCCACTTATAAGTGAGAACATGTAGTATTTGGTTTTCTGTTGCTGTGTTAATTTGCTGAGGATAATGACTTCCAGCTCCATCCATTTTCCAGCAAAGGACATGATCCCATTACTTTTTATGACTGCATCATGTTCCATGGTGTAAATATATCACATTTTCATTTTCCAGTCTATCATTGATGGGCATTTGGGTTGATTCCATGTCTTTTCTATAGTGAATAGTGCTCTGGTGAACATACATGTGCAAGTATTTCTATTCTTTTGGGTATATACCCAGTAATGGGATTGCTGGGTTAAATGGTATTTCTGTTTCTAGGTCTTTGAGGAATTGTTTCACCATCTTCCACAAGTAAAACTCAAAACTATAAAAACCCTAGAAGAAAATCTAGACAAAACCATTTAGGACATTGGCACAGACAAAGATTTCATGACAAAAATGTCAAAAGCAATTGCAACAAACACAAAACTTGACAAATGGGATCTAATTAAACTAGAGCTTCTGCACAGCAAAAGAAACTATCAACAGAGTGGACAGACAACCTACAGAATGGGAGAAAAGTTTTGCAATCTATTAATCTGACAAAAGTCTAACATCCAGAATCTACAAGGAATTTAAACTAATTTACAAGAAAAAAAAATACCATTAAAAAGTGGACAAAGGACATAAACAGACACTTCTCAAAAGAAGACATTATGTGGCCACCAAACATATGAAAAAAAGCTCAACCTTACTGATCATTAGAGAAATACAAATCAAAACCACCAAGAGATACCATCGCATGCCAGTCAGAATGGTGATTATTAAAAACTCAAGGAACGATAGATGCTGGTGAGGCTGTGGATAAATAGGTATGCTTTACACTGTTGATGGGAATCTCTGAAAATAGTTATTCCTTTGAATGATTTTAGCATAGGATGTTATACTTAAAAGGACATTTTCATTCTAGAACACAGAGAAAAAGCTGATGCAAAACACAAAATCAGTTCCAGTGCTTATAGAATTTGGATTACAGAGTGTTATGGAATGCACTGTATCTCTTCAAATTCATATACTGAAGTCCTAACCCTAAGTGGGACTGTACTTGTAAACAGGGCCTTTAAAGAAGTGAGCACATTAAAGTGAAACTGGTAAGGGTATGCCTTGATCCCATCTGATTGGTGTCCTTATAAGAAATGGAAATTTGAACACACAAAGAGAAACATCAGGGGAGCTTACACACAGAGAAAATTCCATATAAGGACACAACGAGGAAGCAGCCATGTGCAAACTAAGGAAAGACTCAGAAGAAACCAAATCTGCTGACTCTTTGAGCTTGAACTTCTAGCCTCCAGAACTGTGTGTAAATCAATTTCGGTTATTTAAACCTCTCTGTGGTATTTTGTAATGGTGTGACTAGAAAACTAATACACAGATAAAATAACATTAAAAATAATCATCTCATAAGTGGTAAATGGTAAAAATTTGTCAGCAACTTTTACCCACAATTAGACCTTTTTTAAAAAAATAATTTCATTTGGCTGGGTGTGGTGGCTCATCCCTGTAATCCCAACACTTTGGGAGGCCAAGGAGGGTGGATCACGAGGTCAGATCAAGACCATCCTGGCTAACACGGTGAAACCCCATTTCTACTAAAAATACAAAAAATTAGCCAGGCATGGTGGTGGGTACCTGTAGTCCCAGCTACTTGGGAGGCTGAGTCAGGAAAATAGCATGAACCCGAGAGGTGGAGCTTGCAGTGAGCCGAGATTGTGCCACTGCACTCCAGCCTAGGTGACAGAGTGAGACCCCGTCTCTAAATAAATAAATAAATTAATTAATTAATTAATTCAAAATCAAGGAAAATATTCAGATTGATTAGTCATCAAGATCTTAAGGTTATCAGTGTCAGAACAAGGAAAGCAGGATGGATAGTCACATAATGTAATAATTGTAATGACTAAGAAAAGTGAAAAACTAATTTTACTTGCTTATTCCCATAACATTTCTCTGATAAAATAATGGTACTTATATTGACAAAACTACAGAGAACTGCTATAATTGTTAAGTTACATGTGGTTACCTATATGTTACATTGGTTATCTATATGTGCTTATTATAGCAATGTACTTTTTGTATGCCTCTACTTCGAAATGTATTATAGTTAAGATTCATTCATTCACCTAATAAGTATTGAGTGCCTACTATGTGCTAGGCACATGTTTTAGCTAATGTTGATGAATGGTACGGATAAAGACTTTGACATATTCATATTTAGAAAGATGGAAATAAATACATCAACAACATGCAATCTAATAAAGTTAGTAATGATAAAGATAAAATAGAATATAGAGAGTAAATAAGGGACTTATTTTCTATATGGGGGTCAAAAATAGACCCTGTGATTACGGCTGAATACAGACTTGAATAAAATGAGAAAGCAAGTAATTCACATATTTGAGGAGAAAACTTTTTAGACACAGGGACCAGAAAGTTTAGGGGCCTTAAACCAGAAATATTATTGACTTGTGTAAATGAAATAGCAAAGATAGTTGTTTGAGGAGTTGAAAAGGAAAATAGTGAAGATCAAATTGAAGAGATAATCAAGGACTTTTTCACATAAGGCCATGCAAGCTGTAGCAAAAACTCTGAAATTTTTGTTTATTATCCGAAGAGGCCACTGGAAGGTTATAAACAAAGTATAAGCATGATCTGACCTGTGTTTTGAAAGGATTTTTCTGGATAGGGAGTGAAAACTATATTGAAAGTGAAAAGACTGGATATAGTAGCAGTGGTAGGACTTTGGGATATATATTACATACATTAGAGCTATCCTTAACTATATCAACTGGTCTCATTGGGTATGAGAAGAAGATCAAAGTCAAGGCCAACTTTAATATGTTTGGCCTGAGCAAGGAGGTGATATCCTCTCCTGAAATGGGGATCAGTGAGAGGAGGGAAATTTGGAGAGAAAAATTAAAGGTGTGGTTTTGGGCCTATTAAAATTTGAGAAACGTGTGAGAAGTTTAAGAGGAAATGTTGATGAAGAGGAAGTTTGAAATAGAGTCGAGAGTCCAGAAAACAGAAAAGTGAAATTCAACAGCTAATTCAGGGAATTGATTTAGAGCTGGAGATTTTTTAAATGGAGAAGTTATTGGTAGATACAAGGCATCTGCACTCATGAGAGCTACTAGTTACTTAGGGAGGGAGTAAAGATGAAGAGGTGAAATTTAAGGATAAAATTCCAGGGATTTAGAAATTTGGAAAATGGGAAGAGGAGGTGAAGCCAGAAAAGACTAAGAAGGAGAGGTCAAAGAAGTAGGTGGGACAATAAAGGGATGTAGAATCTTGGCAGCTAAGTGATGGACAAAATTCTTTAACAAATCAGAAAGTGACTGATAAACTGGGTCAAAAGCTAGAGACTGAGTAAAAATTGAAACTTTTCTTAAAGAACATTTTAACGTATTTTCACTTTCAAGAAAATGATTTCACTAAGGGGAAATAGTAGAGCAATCTATTACTCAGTGTTGCAGAGGACAGATATGGTTTTTTCAGATGCTCAGGAACACTCAATAAATTTGAAGAATACACAGGTGCTCCTGAGAACTCAGGGAATAATTTGGCCAATGAAGGTCACAGGACACCTCTTCTGAAAATGTCCTACTGAAAATGTTCTTTAGAAGTTACAGTATTTTCATCAAGACAATGAGATTTCACTTTATAACTTTACTCAGTGCCCAGGTTACAACTTTACTCAATGCCCAGGCTACCTAAAAAATATTTTTTCACCTTCAAGGAAGAAAAAAACTTTGTTATTAGGTGATATAACTAGAATTTTTTTTTTTTTTTTACATATACTTTAAGTTCTAGGGTACTTAAAGTTTAAGTCTTTGGGCACATTATGCCCAATGTGCAGGTTTGTTACATATGTATACATGTGCCATGTTGGTGTGCTGCACCCATTAACTCGTCATTTACATTAGGTATATCTCCTAATGCTATCCCTCCCTGCTACCCCCTCCCCACAATAGGACCCTGTATGTGATGTTTCCCTTCCTGTGTCCAAGTGATCTCATTGTTCAATTCCCAACTATGAGTGAGAACATGCGGTATCTGGTTTTCTGTTCTTGCGATAGTTTGCTGAGAATGATGGTTTCCAGCTGCATCCATGTCCCTACAAAGGACACGAACTCATCCTTTTTTATGGCTGCATAGTATTCCATGGTGTATATGTGCCACCTTTTCTTAATCCAGTCTGTCACTGATGGACATTTAGGTTGATTCCAAGTCTTTGGTATTGTGAATAGTGCTGCAATAAACATATGTGTGCATGTGTTTTTATAGCAGCATGACTTAAAATCCTTTGGGTATATACCCAGTAATGGGATGGTTGGGTCAAATGGTATTTCTAGTTTTAGATCCTTGAAGAATTGCTACACTGTTTTCCACAATGGTTGAACTAGTTTACACTCCCACCAACAGTGTAAAAGTGTTCCTATTTCTCCACATTCTCTCCAGCACCTGTTGCTTCCTGATTTTTTAATGATTGCCATTTTAACAGGTGTGAGATGGTATCTCATTGTGGTTTTGATTTGCATTTCTCTGATGGCAAGTGATGATGAGCCTTTTCTCATGTGTCTGTTGGCTGTATGAATGTCTTCTTTTGAGAAGTGTCTGTTCATATCCTTTGCCCAGTTTTTGATGGAGTTGTTTTTTTTTTTTTTTTTCTTGTAAATTTGATTGAGTTCTTTGTAGGTTCTGGATATTAGCCCTTTCTTCACAGAATTGGAAAAAACTGCTTTAAAGATCATATGGAACCAAAAAAGGGCCCGCATTGCCAAGACAATCCTAAGTCAAAAGAACAAAGCTGGAGGCATCATGCTACCTGACTTCAAACTATACTACAAGGCTACAGTAACCAAAACAGCATGGTACTGGTACCAAAACAGAGATATAGACCAAGGTAACAGAACAGAGCCCTCTGAAATAATACCACACATCTACAGCCATCTGATCTTTGACAAACCTGACAAAAACAGGAAATGGGGAAAGGATTCCCTATTTAATAAAAGGTGTTGGGAAAATTGGCTAGCCATAAGTAGAAAGCTGAAACTAGATCCTTTCCTTACTCCTTATATGAAAATTAATTCAAGATGGATTAGAGACGTAAATGTTAGACCTAAAATCATAAAAAACCTAGAAGAAAACCTAGGTAATACCATTCAGGACATAGGCATAGGCAAGGACTTCATGTCTAAAACACCAAAAGCAATGGCAATAGAATATGTTTTAAAGAATGACTTTAGTTTGCATTTCACAGCCTTACTAGGTCATGTGAGGAGAAAATTTCCAGTTTTGTATTATCTTGTATTTCTGAATTTCTTTCTAATTTATGGAAACAGTCTTAGAATAATTAAAAGCCCATGATAAATTTTCAGGGTTTGTGACTTTCACTTGCACAGAATTAAAACTTATTTGTTGTTTTGTTAGTATTACTGTTAAGTGCCTTCCATGCTGCAGTAAGAAAACAAAAAGTGAAATTCAAGAGCTAGTCCAAGAATATAAATGGGAAGTTTTATTTTATTTTTTTATTAACTTGACAAATCTATATAAGCCATATTTAACTTCTTCAAAAGGAGAAGTATTTGAAACATGTATGTGAATCATGGGATGATATGGAAAATTTGACCAATCCAATGGGTTATTCCATGAGTTGATACTTCTCCTAAGTGTTCAGTTGTACCTGCTTAGTCTTTAAAATTATAGAGTTGTTTGAAAGGTCTAATCCATATAGATCTTAATGGAATCATTTACTTTGCAAAGTGGGCATGCCTTTTATGTGTAGAATGTACAATGAAACTGAATTTTTTGTTTATTGTAATCCATGTTTTATTTTTGGTGGTGAAATTCCTTTAGTAAATGCTTTATGGATAGTTATGGAATAGTACATTTTGACATCTTCCATTTATTTAAGCCACTCTTGCATTCTAAAATGTACAGTATTTAGCAAGCAAAGTTGGGTAGATTTGAGGCGGTCCATAAAATTTTTGTGTTGCAATGATTTTAAAGAAGAGGCTTCACAGCTTTCTTCACTGACTCATAAACTTCGAGACTGTGATAATTTCATTCATAAAAAAGTAAAATAACTTAATGCCCCAATATCATCAAATTCCTAAAATGGAATTGTATTCAATAACAGTGTTTGATTATTAACTGCACACAACACTGCTGTTCATTTTCAATATATTTTTCTCTAATATAATTGAATAGGACCCTCAGTCAGAGGACAAAATTGTGTATTATTTTTATTTGAGGAAAAAGTAGAGACAAGAAAAAGAATTATTTGAGAAAAAGTAATTTAAATATTTAAATTTTTTCACAATTGAGTTCATTACATTTTCAATATATATCATAAAAAAATCAAAATAAAATATATTTTTTCTTCCTTAAAGAAAGCTACATAATTTTTGGGGAAGCCATCTTGGTTTGAAAATGAAAAGGAGAGCAAAAATTAAAAAATAAAATATATTGTGAAAAAAGGAGGAGATAGAAACTAGGAAAGGGAGTGTTTAAAATATCTTAGTGCTAAAAAATATTAAAATATATATACATATATATATATATAAAATTTCCATTACATTAGCTTACAGGTAAGAAATGAGAAGTCATTTTAAATTATATTACAAAAGTGGTCCTTCTTAAAACATGAAGGTGGAAGCTGAATGTTTACATGCATTATGTTCTTAAAATTTATTTAATTCTGAATAACTCTGAGAGGCGGAGGTTAAAGTCACCTCTCTGAGGTTGTCCTCCAATTCATTGATTTCCTAAGTGCAAGTGTATAACTTAATTTCACTTACTCTACATTAAGATCTTTGGGAAAAGGGAAGAGACTTTTCAACCCATTAATTACATTTAATAAGGTACTTTGGACATGAACGATCTTTCATAGTCCATAATAATTAAAGGTTGCGAGTAAATATATTTGCGCTCCAAAAAAAAAAAAAAAAAAAAAGAGGTAAATTTGCTTCAAGCTCTGCTTACAACTCCACTGAATTTGAATATTTAGAAAATGATCTAAATTTTACAGCCATTATGTTAAAAGTAGGCCAGGAACTTATTTTATAATTTTAAAGAGTAGACTACCACAATTTATCATTTGTGATATAAGTGTTTTTCCTTGGTCTGAAAATTCCTTTTGCATGTGACTTTTTGTTTGCTTTTAAATGTCACTCAAAACAGATACTTCTGAATTATGAATAAAAACTATTTTAAATCTAATTTAGGACACTTACATTTTATATCTGAAATTAAAATGCCATAATTTGGTCATTATTTCACAAAATTTTAATTTCATCAAACACACAGAAGGAAAAGGAAATTTATTACCCGTCAACACACAAGATTATTTTGTGATGCAACAATACAGCAGTGCATGGGGGAAAGATGCAAAATAACGGCTATTTTAACAATGCTAGAATGGAATTACAAATGTTTGCAGGCTCCGTTTCAGTAATTTAAAAAAGAAAAAAAAAAGGTTCTATTTAATACCTATCCCTGTATCATGTATAATTAAAGAAATAATTGGAGCATAATTTCAACAATATCAATCACCAAGATTTTTGTTTAAAAGGCAGTCTTAACTTTTTTGGAGACTCAAAACATGGCTGCTATATTGGAGGGTGCCAGTAGGTGGCAGTATGTCTTATAGAGACATTTAGAGGAAGCAAACTGTGTAAAAGAGACCGTCTCTGAAATGAATGCAATTTACTTGGTCAGAGAACCAAGACAAAACTGATTTTTGTTTTGTTTTGTTTTGTTTTGTTGAAGATCTTCCCAGGAAAATCTACCTATGTTACATTCTAGAATTGTTTTTCACTTGAATGGAACAGGAAAAAATTGGGGAGTAAAGAAGAAAAATTCTGTGAAGTATATACATCTGCCAAATCAGTTATTTTAATGAATACTGCTAAGTAAATCAAATATATTGTGTTTACTTTTTAAAATATTTGAATCAATAAATTAAAGTATGCTTTAAACAGATTCAACCAAAGGCTAACATTGATACTAAATCCTCACCTACATAAAAATAGTCCATCAAATTACTATATCAGGAACAGAGCACAGAAACCCAGATAGAGAGTAAAAGTGGTCAAAGTACATATAGCTAAAATACATGTCACAAGTTCAAACAAACAGATAAGAAAAAAATGATTTAAAAAAATTATAGACTGACTCATTTACTGCCCCACTCCCCAACACATGTGCACAAAGACAAACTTGGGACCTTCTGTATTAATTGGGATTCTCTAGAGAAACAGAACTAATAGAATAGGTGTATATATAAAGGGGAGTTTATTAAGGAGTATTAACTCACATGATCACAAGGTCCCACAATAAATCATCTGCAAGCTGAGAAGCAAAGAAGCCAGTCTGAGCCCCAAAACTAAAGAACCTGTAGTCTGACGTTCAAGGGCAGGAAGCATCCAGGACGGGAGAAAGATGTAGGCTGGGAGGCTAAACCAGTCTAGTCTTTTCACATTTTTCTGCCTGCTTTATTCTGGCTGGACTGACAGCTGATTAGATGGTGATCACCCAGATTAATGGTGGGTCTGCCTTCCCCAGTCCACTGAGTCAAATGTTAATCTCCTTTGGCCATACCCTCACAGACACACCCAGGAACAACACTGTGCATCCTTCAATCCAATCAAGTTGACACTTATTATTAACCATCACACCCTTGCTAATAAATTTAGTTTTCTTAACTCTCAGTGAATAGAAAGAAACTAGATAGGTGAAGAAATTATTGAAGAAACATCCACTAGTAACCATGTGGTGATGACTAACAGCTAGGGAAGAAATTGAAGGACTTTTTTAAACTACACACATCGGGCGGATCACGAGGTCAGGAGACTGAGATCATCCTGGCGAACATGGTGAAACCTTATTTCTACTAAAAATACAAAAACTTAGCCAGGCATGGTGGCAGATGCCTGTAGTTGCAGCTACTTGGGAGGCTGAGGCAGGAGAATGGCGTGAACCCAGGAGGCGGAGCTTGCAGTGAGCCGAGATTGTGCCACTGTACTCCAGCCTGGGTGACAGAGCGAGACTCTGTCTCAAAAACAAAAACAAAAACAAAATACTACACAGATGCATACCACACATACACATATGTACATACAGCTACATACACAAATTTAAAATATTCATTTTAGTCTGGGGTAAATTAGTATAGTATAAAATAATACTATATGCCTCAATGGTTCCTTTTGATATCACTATATTAAAACACAGCAAAACGAATGTCTATAATAATGATGGTGAATACAATTATATTCAATGTATAATTTTAGAAAAAAAATCTGCCATGAATTTGATAAATGGTTTCAATTTAAAATGACTCAAATAGAACTTTGACATATAATAAGTAAAAAACTAATATTTAATATGTATCAAGCAGAATGCTGAGTGACTTATAAAACAATTTGATTGCCAAAAGCAGCCTATTTGGCACTTATTTTTAATCTCCGTTTTATGAATAAGGAGCAAAAGCTCAGCAAATTTAAGAAACATATCAGTGTTGGCACTGCTGTTGAAGTGACACAATTGGTACTCAAAACCAGACTTGACTTAGAGGCGCTGCTTCCACCACACTGTGGCATTTTAATGACTGGAATAGTCACTTATACAGAGTGCTACAAAGCATTAGTGCACTTGGTCAGATAAGAGTTTCATTATCAACTTGACAAAAGCATATTTAAATAGAAAAAGGGAAAGTGCTATTACCATTCCAAATGCTGTGCCACATTTTTGTTCAAAGGAGGTATGGAGGCCATTTATCCCTGTGTTAAGTAACCTGAAAGTACCTTTGCTCTGAATGTCCATTTCTGTTGATGTATAATATTTATTTGCTTGGTTTTAAATTTCCTTTCAGATTTGTTTCACTTTTTTCTATTGTCCTGTTGGGACTACCTCTATCAACCTGGTCCTTTCTTATCTAAATTCTAACCTATTATAATTTAAGCAACCAAATGACAAATCAAATTCATTGGAAATTGGTCTTATAAAAATACAGAATTTATGATTGAATGTCTATGTAGTTTCCTATAAGTACAGTACTGTATGAATTATAGTCACTCAATTTTAGTACATCTACTTTGTTTAGAGATGTTTTCTTTTTATTCTGAATTCTCAACCATGTCTTGGATATTTGAGCATCCTTCAGAATGACGATTTCCATTTACTTTTCTAACATAACATTTCTAATGTCTTGCAACCATTTTTCAGATGAAATTCATAAGTTAAACAGATTTTTAAACTTAAATGCTTTTAGAAACTGGTTAAAACCCCACATGACATCTAGGTAAAAAAAATTCTATAGTAGCAAATCAATTGCCAAAAGTTCTAAGACGTATGTTTTACTGGCTCAATACGTATTCTGCTTTCCATGCTTAACTGAAGCCACAAATCAACACTGTATCAACACCGTAGAAAAAATAAATTAAAAGCAATATGGCTTTTTAAAATTCTGACTTGATGACAATAATTTGTCTATATACGGTACTTTTCTCTAAATTATGTTGGAAAAATTGTTAATACATTATTCTACATTCCTATCTATATATCTTTTAGAAAGATGACAAATATCATTATACCAATAAGACACCAGATGAACAGAATGTTCAAAGAAGAAGTTACAATTTAGAAGAAGTTACAATTTAGAGGAGTCATTTCTAAATTGACGATATACTAGTTAAAAATCCAAGTAAATGCCTAAGGGCAAATTGTCCAGAAGATCAATGGAATGAAATAAATAGCTCCAACAGAAAGAAGCTACAGGTAAATCACAGATGTTGCTGTCAACACTTACATTGTACTGTGTCCCCTTAAATGTAAAAGCCAACAACTCCACAACTGTATTGCTCTGACAGGCTAGTTACTAATTATGCAATATTCTATATGATTTAGTACTTTTGTTAGAATAAATAACCATATTGGCTTCTTGCAACCACATAATCTGTCACTGAGTTGTGGTATATATTTTTAAAAATAATGTTCTCCCACTTCAGCTCTCAAAATGGTTAGTAGTTGTTCTTTTATTTAATAAATCAGATAAAAATTGCAGTACCTAAGTCATACTCTTCATTTCTACCATCTTCTTTCCTATCCTGAAGAAGTACAAATTTTCAAAGCAGCCTTAAGTAGAAAGAGAACAGTCGGGAGATAAGATCTTAGAATCTAGACCAGCTCTGCCTTTAATGAGTTCTATGACCATGGCCAAATCACTTAACCTTTCTGAACCCCATGTTTGCAGTCTGGAAAATGAAGGAGTTGGAGGAAGTTATATCTAAGGCCTCTCCCACTTCTACAACTCTCTGATTCTTTGTATAGGATTTCAAAGTGGGTCACCAGTGTTAGGATTCCTGGGTTTTCCTTTTAATATGTTCTAAGATTAGAATAGGTTATATATATCTTTCCTAAAATAAATTGGCAGATCTATGTTAGAGTGAATAACTTATAGATTATTTTAAAAGCTGTTATTCAAAAATCTTTTTTATCATAGATGTCAGATGATTAACTAGTTGTGAATATCTCTAGAGAGAGAGAGAGAGAGAGATGATGGAGTCTCGCTTTGTCACCCAGGCTGGAGTGCAGTGGCACGATCTCAGCTCACTGCAACCTTCACCTCTCAGGTTCAAGCAATTCTTCTGCCTCAAGCTCCTGAATAACTGGGAATACAGGGACGTGCCATCACACCCAGCTAATTTTTGTAATTTTTTTTAGTAGAAACAGGGTGAAATAATATTTTCATACAGTCAGTCTTGTTCATAGGAAAGTAATAATGGCTTTGCAACTTAACCAATCAGGTATGTGTATTTATGGTTCAATGAATATTATATCTCATTATCCTGTACATATTTTTTCCTCCTGTAAGCTTTCTTCCTGATCCTTATATAAACTAGTTATCCCACCAATACCAGTAATAAGATTAAACTAGCTATCCCAGCAATACCAGTAATAAGATTAAACTAACTATCCCACCAATACCAGTAATAAGATTAAACTAGCTATCCCACCAATACCAGTAATAAGATTAAACTAGCTATGCCACCAATATCAGTAATAAGATTGTTTATCTGCTAAACTCTGTTACTCCCAACTCAATTTTCATTAGTAAATTGAAAATCTGTAAGGAGAATAAAAAATTATTTTGAAACTAGCATACTCTTTTTCAAAAATCAGTTTACCTAAAATAATACATTTTATTCATATGTTGTATGTTTGAAAGGTGCAAATTGGATGTTTAGAGATGTATACACAATACTTAATCAAGTTAGAAATATGAACTCTTATACATAATGCTTTGTCTTATACCTCTTTTGATTATATATGTGGCTTTGATAAAAGATATATATCATGTGTATCACATCAGGAAAAACTCTGACCTATGTGAATCAAGGGTCACTCGGTTTTTTTCTTTCTTTTTTTACTGCAGTTCTTAGTGTCTAGGATCTATGTGTGCTAGGACTAGTCATTTGAGATTTTATGTGTAAAAGGAAGGACTAAATTATCCTCAAGGTTCTTGTTCATTCTTATTTCCATATAAAGACATTTCTTATTCAGTGCAGTTTGTATCACAAATCTTATTCTAGTGAAGGGGAGAAGAAAGAGCAAGAGTAACAGAGAGACCCAGAGAGGTGTCAAAGTTTCTTATGTACTTCCCCATTCATTCACTACCTTAAGTTGGAACATTAAGAGCCATTTACTCATGTACTTATTTTTCTCATATTCAATCCAAAAACAAAGCTAAGCAAGGATATATACCAGCTATATGTATATTTAATTAAATGCAAATAGAGATTTTTAAGCATTTTAAAAAGACATATATGCTTACTAATCAAAATAATTGTATTGGATATCAAAGGAAAACAAAAGCAAAACTGCATTAAATGATTGAATAGTTGAAGGACACCTGGAAAGGGTTGCCAGTCTAAAACAGACTTTATTCTGTAAAGTCATCGCAGGAACCAGAATCACTATAGTGTTCCAGTAAACATGGAAAGGTACCCAAGAAAGATAACGATGTATGCTTTGTTTCCAAAGCACTCGTATTAAATTTCACCTGATGTCAAGTGCTTGGTAATTAATATCAGTGTGTTTTTGCAATCAATCGGTAACCTCAGTTCAGAGAAGACCTAAACGCTTACGGGAAAGATGGACTTGATCAACGTCAAGCCCTTAGTAGCAAAACTGGAATTAGAACTCAGCGATGTTTCTTATTCTTCAACATAAGGAAAAAAAAATTTACTGTGATGAAGAGAATCATAAGAACACATACATATGGGACACGTGAAAATCTATCTACTAAGGCAGCTAAAATGATAGAGGAAGATGGAGAGAATGAATTAGCCAAAAACCACTTTGAGTTTGACACAATGAGTTTCTTCTTCAATTACAGAAGAATAAGTACAGTCGTTGTGTTTATTAGCAATGGACTACATTCTGAGAACTGCATCATTAGATGATTTTGTCATTCTACAAACATCACGGAGTGTACTTACACAAATTCAATGGTATAGCCTACTACACACCTAGGCTATGTGCTACATCCTATTGATCCAAGCCAGAAACATGCACAGCATGTTACCGTACTAAATACTGTGGACAATTGTAACACAATGGTAAGTACTTTTGTAACTAAACATATCTAAAAATAGAACAAGTATAGTAAAAATATGTATTGTAATCTTATGAGATCATCATTGTATATGTGGTCAGTCATTGGCCAAAACATTGTTAGGCAGCACCCAACTGTAAATGGAAAGGGATGTGTGTGTCAGTGGAGGTGGTGGTGAATATAAGTGGTAACAAGACAACAAAGAATTTAACTTTGAGTGGATGTCAAATTTAGGCTTTACATGAGGAGTTTCTTTGTTACCTTATTATGTAGAAATACACCGTGCCTACTTTTGTTTGCTTTTTCTCTTTAGATACCTTACATTTTCAGAGCCAAAGAAAATCAGAAGTGTGTAGTAGTGTAATCTATAAACTAGTATATTTGACAGTCAATATATTGGTGATAAGAAAACTATAGATTCAGAACATCTCAACTATTAATGATTAATGACTTAGGAAAATAATTTGGTTTTGCTGAGCCCTATGCTCCTCACCTGTTTTATTTAAAGTCTCTACCTACACTGCAGGTTTGAAACAAGACACAAGTATGATGATCATGTGAAATGCACTGTACAGCAGAAAACACAATACATATAGAAAGTAGTATTTTTACCAGAATGTCCTGAATTTTGACAAGCATCTGATATGAAACCTGAATTTTCCAGATAATGACTATGAAGTCCCACCTGTCATTGGATATGCAGATGTTTAAAATATAGTTAATGATTCATAAGATGCGGTACTGATTAAACCTCTAATTAGGTGTCTTCTAATTTTAGGCTAATGATAACTCTTCCAGCCCTTAGGTCTTTTCTCTTTCTGTTTCACCACTTACAGAACTGACTTAAAATTAGCAACAGGAAAATCAGTGAAGTCTTTTTAGTTTACACTTATTTTTAAGTTTTCTTAGTACAGTGTAAAATTTCTACTACATCACTAACCATCATAATAAAAGGGTACACTTTTGTCCTTTTGAAATATAGGAGACATGGAAAAATCAGAGTCTTTATATATTAATTCTAGAAATTATCTATCATAACCTGTCATTTTTGCAGCAAAAGTAGTGAATTGGTAGATTTTTTACACTGCTTTAAATCATGTCAACAAAAGGAAAACATGTCTCAAATAATTTGTTAGAAATTTATAAATGATAAAATACAATTTGAGTTTCAGAATGACAACCACTAATAGAAAATAAATTATTTAGCTTAATAAACTTCTAAAATCACTATTTAAAATGTAATATTTAAAGAGAGTAAGAAGAAAACTTCTTGGGGGTACACAATTCTGCTTTCCAAGAGCTCAGAATAATCCCAGCAATGAAACCTCTGAAGTATCATCATCCAAATGTTAAATGATGTAGGAAGTGTAATATTTTTACATTGATTAGGTATATAATTGGTTTTGAGGGTCTTAAAAAATAATTTCAACTTTTATTTTAGATTTAAGGCATATATGTGTAAATTTTTAACCTGGGTATATTGAATGATGCTGAGGTTTGGGATATGACTTATCCCATCACCCAGGTCCTGAGCATAGTAACCAATAGTTTTTCAACCTTTCTCCTTCTCCCTGCCTCCTCCCCAACCCTAGAACTGACTATCAATTACTGCCATTATCATATCCATGAGTACCCATTTCCTAGCTTCCATATATAAGTGAGAACATACAGTATTTAATTTCCCATTCCTGCATTAATTTGTTTAGGATAATATCATCCAGCTGCATCCATGTTGTTGCAAAGGACATGATTCCATTCTTTATAAAGGCTGTATAGTATTCTATAGTGGATATATACCACATTTTCTTTATTTAATCCGCCATTGATGGGCACCTTGGTGGATTCCACATCTTTTCTACTGTGAAAGTACTATAATGAATGTGCAAGATCAAGTGTCATTTTTGGTAGAACAATTTCTTTCTTTCTCTTTCTTTCTTTCTTTCTTTCTTTCTTTCTTTCTTTCTTTCTTTCTCTCTCTCTCTCTCTCTCTCTCTCCTTCTCCTTCCTTCCTTCCTTCCTTCCTTTCCTTTCCTTTCCTTTCCTTTCCTTTCCTTTCCTTTCCTTTCCTTTCCTTTCCTTTCCTTTCCTTTCCTTTCCTTTCTTTCTTTCTTTCTTTCTTTCTTTCTTTCTTTCTTTCTTTCTTTCTTTCTTTCTTTCTTTCTTTCTTTCTTTCTTTCTTTCTTTTTCTTTTTCTTTCTTTCTTTCCTTTCTTTCTTTTTCTTTCCTTCCTTCCTTCCTTCCTTCCTTCCTTCCTTCCTTCTTTCTTTTCTTTCTTTTTTCTTTTTTTTTGATATATATCCCCAGTAATAGGATTACTACATTGATAGTTCTGTTTTAAGTTCTTTAAGAAATCTTCAAACTGCTTTTCACAGTGGCTGAACTAGTTTATATTTCCACCAAAGTTATAAGCATTCCCCTTTCTCCACAGCCTCACCAGCATCTGTTGTTTTTTGAATTTTTAATAACAGCAATTCTGACGGGTGTGTGATAGTATCTCATTGTGGTTTTGATTCGCATTTCTTTGATGGTTAGTGATGTTGAACATTTATTCGCATTTATGAACAACTTGTGAGAAGTGTCTGTTCATATCTTTTGCTGATTTTAGTGGGGTTATTTGTTTTTGCTTGTCCGATAGTTTAAGTTCCTTAAAGATTCTGGACATTAGACCTCAGTGGGATGTGTATATTGCAAATATTTTCTCCCATCTGTAGGTTGTCCATTTACTCTGTGGATACTTTATTTTGCCAAGCAGAAGTTCTTTAGTTTAATTGGGACCCACTTGCAAATGTTTCCTTTTGCTGCAATTTCTTTTGAGGACTTAGTCATAAATTCTTTCCCAAGGCCAATGTCAGGAATGGTATTTCCTAGGTTTTCTTCTAGATTTCTTACAGTTTGATATCTTAAATTTTTAATCTATCTTGAGTTAATTTTTGTGTGTGGTGAAAGGTAGGAGTATAATTTCATTCTTCTGCAAGTAGCTAGCTAGCTATATGAGAACAAATTACTGAATTGAAAGTCATTCCTCATTGCATACTTTGGTTGACTTTGTCAAAGATCAGATGGCTATAGGAGAGAGGCATTACTTTTCTCAAAGACTTTGTTCATTTTTAAAAATTATTTTCTTTTTACTTTTTGTTTGACTGAGTTAGCTCAAAAGACGGGTCTTTAAGCTCTGAAATAATTTTTTTCTACTTTGCCCAGTCCATTGATAAAGCTTGCAATTGTATTTAGAAATTCCTTAAGTGAATTATTCAATTCCAGAAGTTCTCATTAATTTGTTTTTAAGATGTTTACATCTTCCTTCATTTCCTGGATCAATTTTTTTTTAATTATTTTATTTTATTTTAAGTTCTGGGATACATGTGCAGGACATGCAGCTTTGTGACATAGGTAAATGTTTGCCATGGTGGTTTGCTGCACCTATCACTTAGGTATTAAGCTCCACATGCATGAGCTATTTAGCTATTTATCCTGATGCTCTCCCTCCTTCCACACTCCCCTGACAGGCCCCAGTGTGTGTTGTTCCTCTTCTGTGCCCATGTGTTCTTATTGTTCAACTCCCACTTACAAGTGAGAACATGGCCAGGCATAGTGGCTCATGCCTATAATTCCAGCACTTTGGAAGGCCCAGGTGGGTGGATCACCTGAGGTTGGGAGTTCGAGACCAGCCTGATCAACATGGAGAAACCCATCTCTACTAAAAATACAAAATTAGCCGGGCGTGGTGGTGCATGCATGTAAGCCCAGCTACTCAGGAAGGTGAGACAGGAAAGTTGCTTAAATCCGGGAGGCAAAGGTTGCGGTGAGCCGAGATCACACCATTGCACTCCAGCCTGGGTAACAAGGGCAAAACTCCATCTGGGGAGTCGGGGGAAAGTGAGAATATGTGGTGTTTGGTTTTCTTTCTTTCTTTTTTTTTTTTTCGTTTTTTGAGACGGAATCTTGCTGTGCCACCCAGGCTGGAGTACAATGCATGATCTCGGCTCACTGCAAACTTCACCTCCCAGGTTCAAGTGATTCTCCTGCCCCAGCCTCCCAGGTAGCAGAGACAACAGGCATGCACCACCACACCTGGCTAATTTTTATACTTTTACTAGTGACTGGGTTTCACCAAGTTGGCCAGGCTGGTCTCAAACTCCTGACCTAAGGTGATCCATCCCCTTGGTCTCCTAAAGTGCTGGGATAACAGCCATGAGCCACTGCACCCAGCCTGTTACGGTTTGCTGAGGATAATGGCTTCCAGCTCTATCCATCTCATTCCTTTTTATGGCTGTGTAGTATTCCATGGTGTATATGTAGCACATTTTCTTTATCCAGTCTATCATTGATGGACATTTGGGTTGATTCCATGTCTTTGCTATTGTGAATAGTGCTACAGTGAATATATGTGCGCATGTATCTTTATAGTAGAATGATTTATATTCTTTTGGTATATACCCAATAATGGAATTGCTTGGTCAAATGGTATTACCGGTTTTAGGTATTTTGAGGAATCACCACTCTATCTTCCACAATGGTTGAACTAATTTACCTTTCTACCAACAGTGTAAAATCATTTCTATTTCTCCACAGCCTCATTAGCATCTGTTGTTTCTTGACTTTTTAATAATCGACATTCTGACTGGTGTAAGATGGTATCTCACTGAGGTTTTGGTTTGTGTTTCTCTAATGATGAGTGATGTTGAGCTTTTTTTCATATGTTTGTCAGTTGCATAAATGTCTTCTTTCCAGAAGTGTCTGTTCATGCCCTTTGGCTAATTTGTAATGGGGTTATTTGTTTTTTTCTTATAATTTTTTTTTAAGTTCCTTGTAGATTCTGCATATTAGACCTTTGTCAGATGGATAGATTGCAAAAATTTTCTCTCATTCTGTAGGTTTTCTGTTCATTCTGATTATTTCTTTTGCCGTGCAGAAGCTCTTTAGTTTAATTAGATCCCATTTGCCATTTTTTTTTTTGGTTTTGTTGAAACTGCTTTGACACTTTCGTCATGAAATTTTTGCCTGTGTCTATGTCCTGAATGGTATTGCCTAGATGTTTTTCCAGGGTTTTTATAGTTTTGGGTTTTACATTTAGGCCTTTAATCCATCTTGAGTTAATTTTTGTATAAGATATAAGGAAAGAGTCAAATTTCAATTTTTTGCATATGGCTGGCCAGTTCTTCCAGCATCATTTATTAAATAGGAAATTTGTTTCCCATCGCTTGTTTTTGCCATTTTTCGAAGATCAGAAGGTTGTAGACCTGCAATTTTATTTCTGATCTATTCTGCTCTATTCATCTATATATCTCTTTTGGTACTGGGACCATGCTGTTTTGATTACTGTGGTTACTGTAGCCTTGTAGTATAATTTGAAGTCAAGTAATCTGATGCTTTCAGCTTTGTTCTTATTGCTTAGGATTGTCTTGGCTATACAGGCTCTTTTTTTTGTTCAATATAAATTTTAAAATACATTTTTCTAAATCTATGAAAAATGTCAGTGGTACTTCAATGAGAATAGCATTGGATCAGTAAATTACTTTGAGCAGTATGGCCATTTTCCTGATAGTGATTCTTCCTATCCATGAGCATTGAAAGTTTTTCCATTTGTTTGTGTTCTCTCTGATTTCCTTGACCAGTAGTTTGCAGTTCTCCTTGAAAAGGTCCTTCACTTCCCTTGTTAGCTGTATTCCTATTTTATTCTCTTTGTAGCAGTTGTGAATTATAGTTCATTCATGATCTAGCTGTCTGCTTGGCTATTGTTGGTGTATAGCAAGACTTGTGATTTTTGCACATTGATTTTGTGTCCTGAGAATTTGCTGAGGTGCTTATCATCTTAAGAAGCTTTTGAGCTGAGATGGTGAGGTTTTCTAGATATAGGATCATGTCATCTGCAAACAGAGACAGTATTACTTTCTCTCTCTTACTATCTGAATATCTTTTATTTCTTTCTCTTGCCTGATAGCCCTGTCAGCAGTGATGGATGCTGCCCCTCCCCCAAAAACTGTCATCTTAGGCATGATGATGGCCACTCTTCCACCAGGGAACTCTGTAGTCTTAGGCAGTCTCCAGCTGAGTGGTTGCTGAGGTTTCTTGGGTGTGGTAGCACAATCACTCATTGCCTCCCTTGCCTGGGGGTGGGAGCTCCCCTTCCCCCATGTGGCTCCCAGGTGAGCCATTGCACCACCCTGCTTTTCCTCACTCTCCACGGGTTGCACCAACCAGCTCGTTGGTCCCAGTGAGAGAACTTGTATACCTCAGTTGCCAGTGCAGGATTCACTCACTTTTTCATTATCTCAGTGGGCCTGGATTGCTCTAAAAGTTTGTTTTTGTGGATTTTTCAACCTTGTTTTTGATCTAGTTAAGCTTCCTTGCAATCCATGCTTTGAAATCTTTATCCATCATTTTTGAGTTTCCATTTTGGTTACAGACTGTTGTTGGAGATCTAGTGTGATCCTTTGATGGTGTCATTGATTCATATATTTTTATGGTGCCAGATTTCTTGTATACAGAATTCTTCTATAGCCGTATGTGTTTTTGTTGAAAGTTTTTATACTGGCCTGGGTATTTCAATCTACAAGTTAGTAGAAGGTACTTATACATAAGAACCAGAAACAGTAACTGAGTATAAACTTGTTTATTGGGAGAAGCTCTCTGTTGCCTCAGGCTGATTCATGGAATGCACATTGATCTGAGATCTCTCCTCAGTCCTGAGGTGTAGCTGGGGGAAAGACGGGTGGGGTCAGACCAGGCAGGAGAGCCTATGGGGCCCCCAAAGGCAGGTGCAAGCACCAGTGCTAAGAGGGAATCTGGTAGGTAGACACCAAGCAAAGCACCCAGAGCTGTGCCTAGGTGTGTAGTTTGGAAACCTCCTCAGCCCAAGCTCTCTGCACGGGGACTGGGGTGGCCAAAACTCCTAATCCAAGATAGTGGGTACTCAAGATGCCTGGAGATCTGCCTGGGTGTGGAGCATAGAGGGCCACACTGCACCATAATCTATGCCTAGGAAGGGTGGGTAGCTCAGGCTGCTGAACCAGCTGAACTGGTACTCTGAATGCCTGGAAATCTACCTGGTCATGACCATGCACAGGATCTCTGCACTTGAAGGGTGGGGCAATCAGGTTGGTAATCCATGCAAGGAGGTGCTCCAGATTTCTGGAGATCTCCCTACAGGTGGAGTGAAAAGGGTCTCGCTGCACCATGATCTATGCACAGGAAAGGTGGGATAGCTCAGGCTGCTGATCCAGACAAGAGGATGCTCTGAATACCTGAATATCTGCATGGGTATGGAACAGAAAGGGTGCCAACTGCATCACAATCTTAGTGGATTAGGCTGGGGTGCCCAGACATGACACATGCAAACCTGTTCCAGGTCACCAAGCTGGCCCTGGTTACAAATCTCATTGTACAGGAGAAAACGCAGCTTTAAAAGCATTCTTCCCATGCCAGACCTGTGACAAGTAAGAGCACAATTCCAGTGCCTACTGCTGAGAATCTTTTCACTGCTCAGGCTGGGGAGACTCCTATCTCACTCACTCAATAATAGAAGATCCATTCTCTGGCCTGAGATACATGGCCATGCTCACCAAAGAATGCTGACTTTATATGTACCCAGATTAAAAATGGAATCCTACACTCAACCACAGATCTGAGGAAATGTCTACATCTTTACCAAGTGTCTTTGCATCACAGTATCTCCAGACCTTCCCCCAAGTTAGCTCGAGAGGATAGGAGAAACAAACTGCTCTCATACTGGGTGTATTAGTCCATTTTCATACTGCTGTAAAGAATTGCCTGAGACTAGGTAATTTATAGAGGAAAGAGGTTTAATTGACTCACAGTTTAGTATGGCTAGGGAGGAATCAGGAAACTTACAATCATGGCAGAAGGCAAAGGGAAAGCAAGACACCTTCTTCACAAGGCAGCAGGAAGGAGAAGTGTCAAGAGAAGGAAAGTTTATAAAATCATCAGATATCATGGGAATTCACTCACTATTACAAAAACAGCATGGGGAAACTGAGCTTTGTTAGCCAGATGCCATCACGGGAGCTATTTGACTCCATTTTTCTCCACAGAATCTGGGCTGTCCTTTGTGATTCTGATGGATTATCATTCTTTTTCTTGAATTAAAGCTAACAGAGTTTATCCTTATGTGCTATATTTCTATTTCCAGTGGTGAGACATGCTAAAAGCCTCTAATCTGCCATCTTGGGAAAAAAAATGCTATATATTTAATTTTTATATAGGTCTTGATTTTGTAATGCAGATCCCAGAGCTATGAATGAAAAGTAGCTCTTAATTATTTTGTATAATTAAACTAATTCCAACTCATATATCTTTCACCTCATTTCTACATCAGAATAGTAACTTTTTAATTAAAGAGGCAGCAAAAGATTATATGCTATTCTCACACATTTATAATCATTTTATGTAAAGAAAGATACAAAGAAACAATGGTTTTTGAATTTCAAATAAAATTAAAATTAAAATTATTAATAGGTTGCAGAGTTTATTATTTAAATTACAGGTAATATAGATTTTAAAATTTATATTATTGAAAAATTATTTACAGCCACAATTCTTCTGTACAAGGTGAGAAAGATAAATAAAAACATACTGGCCATTTTACTGACACTCTTATTCTAAATATAGAGGTATTTTAAATATTTCCTTCAGTATTAAAGATGGTTCAAGGTGTTACAAATATAGATGAACTGACAAAATTGTGACATGTCCTTTTATGTAATTTAGATATAATTAATATATTTTTAGAAGGGATGTACAGAGCATTTATTAAGCAACTCTTGGCCTTCCTCATCTATCTTGCCTCGGATTCTCTCAGTGAGTCTTTATATAATGCTTTGAGCTTTTATAATCTATGGAAAAAGATGACCACTACTTTCTGAAGTTTCTGTCACTACTAATAAATATAACCGGTGCCTCAACAGAGGATCTCTTCACCCAGGCTTTTTTTTTTACCTATCTGGATAAAGAAAGCATTTTCAAGACATTTCTCCACAAAGAAGTTATTTGTAGTTGATTTTGGTTTGTTCTAATGTTGACATTGACAGGGCTTTTACATAATTTCTCTTGTCTTGTGGTAATTTATTCCTATACAAGAAAGAGACACTATAGTCTGTGTAGTCCAACTGAGGGAAAAGGAGTAACTTTTTATGCTCAAGCTCTGGTCTTCCCGGGCAGTGCTAAATCCCAATATCATGGCCAGAATCCATTTTCAGTATGTATGTCTTATTTCTACTATCATGGACTCATTATTTTCCTCATGTCTATCCAGGACTAGATATTCAGGGATGTGAAACATACCTGCTTGGCTGAGGAAATCACACACAAGCTTCTGTAATTGTAAGATCTATAGAGGACAGAGAAGCTCAAGTAAACAATCTATTCAAAGTTAAAATGTTTTCATCAAGGAGAATGCGAAACAGAATTTATATTAGAAAAAACCCTTTAAAACATGATAAAACATGGGAAGAGACTCATGATTTACAACAAAACCATGGGAAATGTGAGGAAAGAAATCTGTACATCATAAAGATGAGATAAGACAGTAGTTGAAGTAAAAATTGGTTTTGTTAAGTTGTACCCTTCTGTCTTTTTGGTATAAAATACATCTAAAATCTAAAATATAATAACTTGCAAAATTTGTTTCTATAAACTATACATTGCCTGTTAAAATGTAGCATGTTCTACTGCTGACTGGCAAATTGCAGTCATAATTTTAGACACACTTTCTTGCTATTGTTTCAATAGAAAAGAAATGACAATAAGGTCACTAATTTCCTTAAAGTTATAAAATGTGAGGCAATACTGTGCTATGATCAGACTTACCAAATTTACTAGTTTAATGAAAGCAACTGCCTTGTGTTCTTAGTTCTAAACGGTTAAGTTACCTACGTTTCTCAGGACACAGAAGCCTACAGATAACACAGGATCATGAAATCATTCTCTAGTTCTGCTTTTCTTTCCTTAGGAACTACAACCCCTTCAAAATTATCCTGAAATATCACATAACTCTCATGGTGTCACATTCTCAGCTAATCAATAAATTAGATCCCTCAGCTAAACTATGGTAATGAACATTTTCAACTTTCTCAATTTTGGTCCCATGTGATAATACCCACTGTTGCTACCATTACCACTAGAAAAAAAAAAAAAAAAAAGTCAGTATCTGTTGAATTTTATTTCATGAAAACTTAACTCAAGAAACCGATCTGAGTTAGTCATGGGTGTCATGGGAACCAGGAGAGGTTTCTCAGAAAAGGGAGAAGTAACATGAGACCAGAATAATGAGTAATAACAGGTTTCTGCTTCAGAAATATAGAAGAATAAGTATTTTGATTGGATCTTCTTCAATAGTGTAAGAGTATTATAGATTTTGTGCCGAAATAATTACTTCTTAAAGTTGATTGAGCTTGCAAGAACATCAGAAAAATCTTCAAGAGTCAAAAATAAATAAAAAATTAACACTTAGTTGAAAGTAGAAAATGCTGTTTCTCTAGAGACAATTAATTGTATCTATACTGTGAGATACGGAAACAACCACCAGACATTCTTTAGGTATTAACAAGTAAAACTGTCAAAAGATATAGTTGTCAAAATTAAAAAACTCTATTCCAGGATTAAACAAAAAGTTAAATGCAATTGTTTTCTAGTATTAGGGAATTATATGTTGAATCTGAAAAATTAAATTACCTAAATTGCAGCAGAGAGAAAAAAAATACTGAAAAATAAAATGTGTGTGTACATGTGAACACATGTATGATAGAATAAGAAAAGTTATCTCTAATAAGATTCTTGTAAAAAGAAAGTAGAGAAAATAAAAGAGATGTAACATGCAGATTAAGAATACACCAAAACTAATGAAAGACATGAA
Source organism: Chlorocebus sabaeus (assembly GCF_047675955.1). Lineage (NCBI taxonomy): Eukaryota > Metazoa > Chordata > Mammalia > Primates > Cercopithecidae > Chlorocebus > Chlorocebus sabaeus. The sequence goes on from NC_132925.1 coordinate 24,483,347, forward strand.
TCCATAGATATTGAAGAAGGTAAATATCAAAAGCGACAATCATAAGAAAATATGTTTTAAAACAAGAGAAGACAAAACTATGAATGGGTTAACCGTCCTGCATAACATGTCAGAGAAAGTACAAAGGAATACATTCAAAATGGCAGATGGAAGGAGAGAATAAAGAAAATATAAGATGGCGCAAGCTACCACAATAAAGGTATTTTATGAAGGTGGAAAAATATCTTAGCAACCAACATATACATAAAATAATTATTTGTCCTAATTTATAATGAAATGCTTAAATAAATGCATAAAACATGAATATGCCAACAACAACAAAAAAGCTCTTCACAGAGGAGAAAAGTGAATGGCCATTTAGCATGCGAAAAGCTGTTCAATTTAATTAGCATTCAGGAAAACATAAATTAAGGCCTAAGATATACCATTTTATACCCATTAGATTGGCAAAATTAAAAAGTTGGCAAATACTAAGTATGGATACGGGTGTGGAGAAGTGAGAAACTTTAGACATAGCTGGTGGGAATTTAATTGATGTAACTTTGGAAAACAATTTGACATTATCTTGTAAAACTGAATATGCCCATGTTGTACAAATCAGCAATTCCTCACCTAAATACAATGTTTAAAGAGATAATTTTGCATATATGTATCTGTAGACATACAAATAAAATGTCAGGGCAGCATTATTTATAATAACAACAAACAAAATGGAAAAAATCATCAACAACATATGATTAAATAATTTGCAGTATATTTATACCTTTAGAATATGGTACATCAGTGAAACTACATGAATAGGCCACATGATGGATAGGACATAATAAAGTAAGTTGCAGAAAACAATTACATATAATAACATGTATAATCCTAGGACTAAAGAAAATTATACCATAAAAGACAAGAAACTGATAAACACAAAAGTCAGAATATGGGGTATTTTCTAACAAAGAAGGTATTGGGATACAGAGGAATATTGTCACTCTATTAGTAATACCTTATTTTGCTTGTGTGTTGGGTGTTGGCTCAATACTTTGCTGTATTATTCTATGGTATTTCTTTTGCTTTATTTTTGTTATATGTATTATTCTTTTTTTCTTATGTATTTTCTTTTTCTAGATTAATTATTGAAGTATAAAAAAAGAATTATTAGGAACTGTACACATTAAGAGAGAAAGGAAGTGGACAGTAAGCCAAAAATAATCGATGGCTACAAATTCAGGGCCAACATACAGGCAACATTAAGTTTCCAATTATGTTGTTGCTCATTGTAGGAGCATCTGCTCTCTATATTCCATGTGTCAAGGGAAAAGATATCTGAGTTAAAGGTCCTGACCCCTTCCGCTGTAATTGCCAATGTTGATGATATGCTGAGGGTTGCCCAGTAGAATGCAGGCTACACAGTTAAATTTGAATTTCGGAGGAACAATCAATATTTATTTTTAGTATAGGTATGGCCTCAAATACTACACAGGACTTACTTAAAAATTATATATATGTGAGAGATATAAAAATATATCATATGTTTGTATATCATATATGTACATAGGTGAAATATATATATTTATTTATAGTGCTCTCTCTCCATACACACACACACACACACACACACACACACACACGTATATGTATGTATTGCTTATCTTAAATTTAACTGGGTATTCTGTATTTTTATTTAGTAAATCTGCCAACACAATTTATGCCCCATACATTCACATCTGAAGTTACTACTTCCTGTCTCTGAAGAACATGTTTACTTGAATGCTACTTATGTTTCACGCTCTTAAGTTCTTTTAGTCTACACTATGTTTTTTACAGCCTTTAAAAAAAATTCAGGAATGATGCCAGAAAACCATGAATGACTGAGAGCATATTGTATATCACACCACCCTGCTTCTGACTCTCTGTGAATCAAAATCATGTGCCAGACTCCCCTTCTCTTAGGTTGAATTCTTTCCCAGCAATCTCCCAGAGCTCCCACGCAAATAGAACAATTGAAGGACTTGCTATTACATTCCTTTAGACATACCCACACGTGACTAAGCCTTTCAATAAATAAAAACCTAAGTTCAATGCAGGACCCAAGTGAAATTGAACATTCAATTGATGAAGAGCTGCAATGATCACTAGCAGAGTTGAGAATTCTTAACTAACATTAATTATAAAACTTATAAGAAGTCCCTGGTCAAGATGTAAAGTGTTTTTCTGAATTTTTGGTCATATTCTTTTGTGTGTTCTTTTTACACACAGTGAATCAGATAAACAGAACAATTAAAATTGCATAATTTAAAATTAAATATACATTTTTTATTTTAGTTTGATTTCCTCTAGATGTAGATGACATTTATTCTCCAATAGAACATTTTCAATTTTTTTCAAAGTGTTCTAAAATCAAGATTTAAGAACCACAAGCAACCGCAAAGTATACCAAGTTATGGAAAATTAAAACCTAGAAAATATTGGACAGAAGAACAAAATCTTGTTTTTCTGTGAAATTGTACTTTCAGCTTTACTGGGTCAATTTTGTGATTACATATAAATTCAAACCAGTATATTGATTATGTAAATCCTTTACTTGTTTCTATTTATATCCTTTTGATAATTTCTTCTTTGTGTTCCTTCCCTGTGTAGTCTTGCTTATATTTGGATACATCAGCATAAAAACGTAGAATGTTAGCAGGCAAAATATAATAGCACACATTGCTAAACAATGAAAAGGGAACTCTGCTAAACATCATTGAGATCGAAAAATGTAGTACAATTTTTATACAGTTTAAAATATACTTTCAAATATGTTTATGTTATGTTTCTGTGCTTGGGAATTTGAGTATTGAATGGTCTATATATAAGGTGTTATAATTGTCATATCTTTTTAGGAAATCAATTGCCATGATACTAGAAATACCTATTTGGTACAGGATGCCAAAGAATTTTCTACTGAACTTGTGGGTCTTGGCTCAGGAATAAACAATTTTTTTTTTTTTTTTTTTTGAGACAGAGTCTTTCTCTGTCCCCCAGGCTGGAGTGCAGTGGCACGATCTTGGCTCACTGCAACCACTGCTTCCCAAGTTCAAGTGATTCTCTTGCCTCAGCCCCCTGAGTAGCTGAGATTACAGGTGCCCGCCACCAGGCCTGGCTAATTTTTTTAATTTTTTTAATAGAGATGGGGTTTCACCATCTTGACCAGGCTGGTCTTGAACTCCTGTCGTGATCCACCCACTTCAGCCTCCCAAAGTGCTGGGATTACAGGTGTGAGCCACTGCGTCCAGCCACAATTTTTTTAACTACTAAATGTTTATACTATGTTTATTGTAGCACTTCAATAACAATTAATCAAGAGGACTAAATCATCTTTTTGCTTTTGTAACCCAGAAAACAGAGACAGACTATGATAAAATGAACCACTTAAACCTGCAGAATTTGCTTAAATGAAAACCTGAATTAGAATGATCAGAATCTGTGTGCCTGATTGGATCTACCTCAGTAAGGAAGCTTATAAAACGTATTTTGAAAGAATTACTAGATTGGTTGATAAGGGAAATGCATTAGACAAATTTAATTTAATAAGAAGTTTTCACGAGATTAAAGCTCAAGTAAGGTTGGATGATATTTCAATTAGATGGATTTCAAACTGATTGAATAGTAGTATTCAAATAATGTTGGGTAGAGGACAAATGTCAGTCTGTAAAGCATTTCACAGAATTCTGACCTTGAATATGTTTTGTTCACTATCAATAACATGAATTGAAAATGACATCAATCAAGGAAAAAAACAACTTAATTTATAGTATGATAAAATCAGGTTTCCAACCCATCTTGATAAGAGTAGTGAGCCATATCTTGCAATATGACATGCAATAGATGTTCACATCTAAAAATTCGAATGCAGTAGAATAGTACCTTACTGATGAAAGGTAAGGAAATTCAATGTGAGTTTCAATTACAAAAATGTTAATGCAGTTATATACTACATTCCATTACTGTAATCTCTTGATTAAAGAATGAGATGGGCCTTTTCCTATCAGTTGCTCAACTACTTCCAGAATGATGTGTTTTATACACACACATGCGCACACACACAGAAATATACTATAAAGGATATAACAAGAATGGTAAAATTGTAGCAAAAAATTCTGCCTGAGGAAGAGTTAGCTATAGATACTGGAAATGTCTAGTCATTAAAATTTTTCAAACTGAAGAACAGACGATAAAATATGTTTTCAAATGTCTGGAGCACCATGATACAAAAGAATTCTGTTATAAAAAATGTTGAAGGCACTTCTGGTTTCCAATCCTGTATGTAAGATGTTTGGAAGTCACCACTTCATCGTAATAAGCAAAACTCTGAAAATATTGAAAACTCAACAACTTTTCTTACATCTGTCAGAGAAGTGAGGTCACAGGGTAAACCTCTGCCACAAAAAAAGGGGAAAGACTGACAGGAGAATACAGAGAATCACAACTTACTGCAGCAGAAACCAATGAGCCAAAATCTTTGTGGGAACCAGTGCTGAGGAGGAAAACCTCAATTGTAGTTATCAAATAGCTGAAGGCTCACTGTGGGCAAGTCTAACAGCTGAGAACTCTAGAAAGACCCATGTACCCGCCTTACTGTTGTATTTTACCTCCTAGAGCTCTACTAGGTTCTCAGAAAAATATTTCCTTGTCCTTCTGATTGCGGTCAGGGGTTTTGAAATACACAGAGCACTCTGTTCTAACAAGGTCTGCTCTTGGCAAAAATATTTAGCCAGAGCTTCACTGCTGGGATTTTATCAACTCCAAACCGACCTGGAGGAAGGGAAATACCAAACTCCAACCTATTTTAGACCTCCTGTCTCACTTAAAATGAGTGGAGAGGCCCTGAGAAGCAAGTGGGAGGTTCACTTTCCAGAGGCACAGGCTCCCTAAAAGACTGAGACCTCATTATAGACTATGGAACACCTTTCCTCCCACCAGACCTCACTACCACATTACTAAAGCCTTATTTAAAACAGTTCTTTTTATCCAGTATACCACATAAAGATATCAACGAAAATTTACAAAACAAACTAAGTGGCAAAAAAAGCACAGTTTGAAGAAACAGAGCAAGCATCAAACCACATTTAGGTATGGGAAGAATGCTGAAATTTCAAAACAACTATGATTAACTTGGTAAGGGCTATAAAGGATAAAGTAGAGAGGATGCAAGGACAGATCGTCAAGGTAAGTAGGTAGATGGAAATTCTAGGAAGAAACCGAAAAGGTAGTAAAGATTTCAAAAACTGTAATAGAAATAAGGGTGATTTACATGGTCTTGTTAATAGAGTGAATGTGGCTGAGGAAAGAATCTCAGAACGTAAAGATATCTCAGTAGAAACCTCAACAACAGAAAAACAAAGAGAAAAAAGACTGAAAAAAAAAAAAAAAGAAACTGAACAAAATATCCAAGGACTGTGGGGTACCTACAAAATGTATGCCATATGTATAATGGGAACATCAGAAGTAAAATACAAGAAGGGAAAAAAACAAAACAAATATTGGAAAAAATAATGACTGAGAATTTCCCCAAATTAATATCAGATTAAAAAAAACCCCACAGATCCAGGAAGTTCAATAGAAAAAAAAGCAGTACAAATATGAAAATAAAACTACACCTAAGCATATCATTTATAAAGCACACAAAATCAAAGATTTTAAAAAAAAAAAATCATGGTCAGGTGTGTTGACTCATGCCTGTAATCCTAGCACATTGCAGGGAGCGAGACAGGGAATCTGAAGCTAGGATTATCAGAACAGCCTGGGCAACAAAGTGAGACCTCAGCTCTACAAAAAAATAAAAAATAAAATACATTAACCAGGAACAATAGTAGCCTATCCCTGTAGTCCCAGCTATTCAGGAAGCTGAAGTGGGAGTATTGCTTGAGTTCAGGAGTTCAAGGATGCAGTCAGCTGTAATCATGTCACTGCAATCCAGCTTGGGTGACAGAGTGAGACCTGATGTCATTAAAAATAATAATAATAATAATAATAATTGAATTTTTAAAAAATCCTGAAAGAAGACAGAAGAAAAAAAAATCAACAAATTAACAAATTCACTTGTTATAAAAAGAACAAAGATAAGAATTACATCTGACTTTTCCTCACAAACCATGTCAGCAAGAAGAGCTTGAAATTAACTATTTAAAGCATTGAGAGAGAGAGAGAGAGAGAGAGAGAGAAAACAAAACAACAACAACAACAACAACAAAAACAAACACCGAGCTAGAATTCTATAACCTGTGAAATTTTTCTTCAAAAGTGAAGAGGGGATGGGTGTCGTGTCTCATGTCTGTAATCCCAGCACTTTGGGAGGCTGAGGTGGGTAGACCACTTGAGGCCAGGAGTTCAAGACCAGCATGGCGAAACCCCATCTCTACTAAAAATATGTCTCTACTAAAAATACAAAAATTACCCAGGCATGGTGGTGTGCACCTGTAATCCCAGCTACTAGGGTGGTTGAGTTAGGAGAATCACTTGAACCCAGGAGGCGGAGGTTGCAGTGAGCCAATATTGCGCCACTGTACTCCAGCCTGGGCAACAGAGCAAGACTCCAACTCAAAAAAAAAAAAAAAAAAAAAAAAAAGGGTGAAGAGGTAATAAAGTCTTTCTCAAACAAACAAAAATTGAAGGAATTGACTGCCAGTGTATCTTTCTCGCAAAAAATTGTTAAAAGAAGTTATTTAGAGATGGAAAATGATATAGTTTAAAAATTCACCTATGTAAAGAAAGGAAGTGTGTCAGGGAAGAAATAAATGAAAGTAAAATAAAAACTTACATTTTTTCTTTTTAAAAATTAATCTATCAATAACAATGTATAGAAAATAATATTCATCAATGACAAACAAGATAAAATCATCATTTGATAAAATCAGATTCGACTAAGATCAGAAACAAGGTGAGGATATGGTCTCTCACAACTGCTTTTTAAATTGCACTGAAAGTCCTAGCTAATGCAATAAAGCAAGAAAAGAAAAAGTATTTAGATTAGAAAGGAAGAAATAAAGATGCCCTTGTTTGCCGATGACATGATTATCTATATAGTAAACCTGAAAGAATCAATAAATACTCTTGGAGGTATTAAGCAATTTTTATGGTGCTATAGGACACAAGGTTAATATATAAAATTGAATCACTTTCCTATATACCAGCAATAAAGAAGTAGAACTTGAAATTAAAAGTTCCATACACATTAGTACACCTAAAAATAAAATAGTTAGAACAGATCTAACAAAATAGGTATAAGATCTATATGAGAAAAACAATACTCAGAGAAAATAGCTCAAAGAAAAACTAACTAAATAAAAAGATACTCCATGTTCATCAACAAGACGACAGTATTGTCAAGATGTCAGATCTTCTCAACTTGGTGTGTTGAGTTAATGAAATCCAAATAAAAATTTCAGCATATTATTTTGTGGATATATATTTTGAGATAAAAGGTCCAGAATAACCTACCCAATACTGGAGAAGAAAAATAAAATTTGAAGGATTGCCACTACCCAAATTCAAGCCTTACTGTAAAGGTACAATAATCAAGGCAGTGTGGTATCAGTGAAAGAATAGACAAATATGGTGATGGAACAAAATAGAGAGCCCAGAAATAGACCCACGTAAATACAGTCAACTGTCCTTTGGTAAAGGAACAAAGGCAATACTATAAGGAAAAGGATTTTTAACAAATGATGGTGAAACAACTGGGCATTCACATGAAAAAAAAAAAAATTGCATCTAGATACAGACCTTAAACCCTTCACAAAAATAAACTTTCAGTGGATCATAGAACTAAAAGTAAAACATAGAACTGTCAAAGACATACAAGAAAACATAGAAATCTAGATGACCTTGGGTTTGATGATGAGTTTTTGTATACAACAATAAACATGTGATCTATGAGAGAAAGAGTTGATGAAGCCAGACTTCATTAACGTTTAAAAAATTCTGCTCTGTCAAAGTCATTGATGAGAGAATAAAAAGACAAGCTACAGACTGAAAAAAACATTTGCTCAAGACGTATCTGATAAATGACTGTTACCCAAAACATATAATTAAGAAGTCTTAAAACTCAACCATGAGGAAAAAAAAAAAAAGTCAACTAAAAACACAGGCCAAAGACCTTAAAAGACACCACACCAAAAAACAAGATGTACAGATGACAAATAAGCATATGAAAAGATGCTTCACATCATATGTCAGCAGAGAAATACAAATTAAAACAGCAAAGAGATACCAATACACAACTCTTAGAATTGTCATTGTCCGGAATACTGACAACAGTAGATGCTGGCAAGGTTGTGGAGAAAGAGGAATTGTATTTCATTGCTGGTGGGAATGCAAAATGGTACAGCCACTTTGGAAGACAGTTTGGTGGTTTCATATGAAGATAAATGTGCTCTTATCACATGATACAACAATCATGCACCCATGGTATTTACCTGAAGGAGTTGAAAACTTATGTCCACACAAAAACCTGTGCATGGATGTGTTTATAGCCGCTTTATTCATAGTTGTCAAAACTTGGAAGAAACTAAGATATCCTTCAGTAGGTGAAAAATAAACTGTAATATATCCAGACAATGGAATATTATGCAGTGCTACAAATACATGAGGTATCAAGTCATAAAAACACAAAGATGTAACTAACATCTCTTACTAAGTGAAAGAAGCCAATCTGAATAGTCTACATACTGTGTGATTTCAATGCTATAACATTCTGGAAAAGGCAAAATCATGGAGCAGTAAAAAGATCAGTGGTTGTTAGTAGTTAGGAGGGAGGGAAGGATAAATAGATGGAGCAGAGGGGCTATTTAGGGAAGTGAAACCGCTTTGTATGATACTATAATAGTGGATATATGTTTTTATAAATTTGTCCAAACCTATAGAATGTACATCAAGAGTAAACCCTAATTTAGGTTATAGAGTCTGGGTGATAAAGGTGTGTCAATTTAAGTTCATCAATTATAATAAATGCACCACTATGGCAGGGGATGTTTATAATGTGGGAGGCGATGCAAGTTTGGGGGCTGGGGGCATATGGAAAATCTCTGTGCCTTCTGTTCAGTTTTGCTGTGAACCTAAAACCGCTTTAAAAATAAAATCTATAAAAAATGCATGATGTCAGTAAGTAAAACTAGGGCCAAAATGCAAGTCTACATTGACACAGATTTTCACTCTATATAAGGAAAATATGAAAGTCTAATTGGCTATTCTGCTTTTGGTTATCCTTGTTCCTTAATCATGCTCTAAATGATTATTTGTTTGTGATGTTGCAGAGATTTCAGATATTGGATAATAAAATGATCTAAAGGACATTTAAAATCACTCTGAGCCCTGACTTAATGAGGGTAGCGTCACTATTTAACTAGATCTCAAATTTATTTTTATCTTATCTTTTAGCACCATTTTTGAGCATTTTATACTCTTAACACTTACTGGAGCATAATAGATATTCCAAGAAATTTCCAAAACTTCAAATGGATGCCAGCTCATTAGTTATACATGATTCTGCTTTAGTCAATATAACATGTTGATAAAGGGAGACATAACTTTTTTCTCACCTAAATGGTATTTTCCTTGAGGTCCATGTTGTATGTATGTTATCATCAAAAATGATAGACTATCTCAGGAAACAGTATACTAAGACAGAACCGAAGAGCTTCAGAGGAAGTGGATGTGAAAGCAAACTAAAAAGACCAATGTTAAACATGAAAGCATGATAAGAGAAAAGAAATACAAAAACGTTCATCAAAGACAAAAGAGTACAATTGAAGAAAATACCATCAAAGAATAAGAAGGGATTAAAATTGAAAGAGGAAGAAACCATCAAAAAGGAGAGAATATGACACAATAGGTCAATGCAGCTCACATCAAGTGACTGGAGCACATCCGAAAACAACTGGAAATGTGAAACTCATGAGAGGTGCTATGTTACATTAGAAATTGCATTAAAATTAAGCCAGTCACTATAAAGGAATATAATTTTAATAGGGAAAAGTAGCCCTACAAAGGAAAGGGCCGCTTCACTGGGAATTTTCAACAGGAGCTCTAAAAACACATGATACAGATAATATGTCCCATAAACAAAGGGACGCTGCAGAAAACATGCCAAGGCCAGTCCACAGGCAAAGAGGAGGGAGGACAGTGTTGGGTACAAAAACAGTACTGCAAAAACAGTGATAATAAAGAGGGAAGGAAGATTGAGTTGGAAAGAACTTTAGGGAATTACTGAAATACAACTTTTTTACCAAGAATACAAAAAAAAAAATATCTGAAGGAGTGAATCTCTTTCTCTCATAGACACATACACATACCTGCACACACACACACACACACACACACACACACACAGAGAGACTCTACACTAGAACAATCTACCCCTTCATTTAAACTGCATTCTGAAGTCTGAATCATCACTAGTTACCTAGCTAAGGCAGATAACTATAACCATCTTCTCATCATAACCAAGTTCCATTGTGAAACCTTAAACTTGAGGGATGATTCCAACTCCCCAAGCAAGTCGATACTATACATGAATGTAATCTATCCATCGATTACTAAATTAAGTCTCAAATTACTATTATGCTTTGTTATTATGGGCCTCTAAAAAACTTGAAACACAAAGTGAGTGTTTAGAAAATATGTAATAAAGCTGTGTTTTTTGAACCTTTACAATACAGAATGGTTGTCTTATGCTGCTTATAAATCTGTCTCAGTGTTTTAGATAGAGTCCAAGATCTAAAAACTAAACACTCACCCTTTAGTATTTAACCTCCCTATTAGAAGCATAAATATAACATCAACAAGCAGAATTATATAGCGCCCTTATCAATCACCTTAATAGTATTCATGAGAATGTGAGGAAATACGCATTTGCATATGCCATCGACAAAAAAATAATTCATACAAATAAACTGGAGAATTATTTAGCAACGCCTTTAGAAATTTGAATCAAAACCTTTACAAGTGCCTAACTTGTTTAACTTAGCAAGTTTCCTTTTAGGGATTTATAAAGACAACAATCAGTTAAGTGTACAGAGACATATAAGGGACATACACTACAGGGTAGTTTATATTAACATAATGAAAACAATCTGAATGTCAACTGAAAGGGGACAAGTTAAATAAATTATGACGTGGATAGAATAGTGTGTAGCCTTTCCAAATGATGGAAGTGAAGCAAAGTAATTGCTGTAGCATTATGTCTACGCTAACATATTGGGGGAAAAAAATGCATGCTATCAAGCAGTTCAATAACATCATCTTATTTTGTGATTGAAGAGACATATTGTTTCTTGTATATGCAAAGGATAAGTGTGGAAAGTCTGGAACACAAATAAACCCATGCTATCAGTATACTTTTAAATATTTTCTGAATATCTAAAATTGATTGTCTTACTTCTGTAATCAGAAAAAAAATTATCATATTAATTTGATAAAATATGAAAATGCCATCAGAGATTCATTTGTTTTGACAGGAGAAAGTAAACAATTTGAAGAGAGATACCGGATATTTTAGATGAATTCTAAAATGGAAATATAGGATTAATATGTTTTTGCCTTTGTAATAAAGGAGAAGAGTCAGCGGTATGAAAGAACACATTCTAAAAGCAATGAGACCATATCTTCAGTGGCTGACATAAAACCATGTTGTATAGAATATAGCAATGATAACTGGGTACACATGGATTCCATTTTAACTGTGTTTCAATAAATGCTTAGAAATATAGCTGGGAAAACTCTGTCAGAACCTATTAGTGGTTTCACTAACATAAATGTTTAAAACTTATACCAGATGTTAGAATAGGTTGAATCTACTCTCAGATTCCCTTACCCAAATTGTTGAGATATTTACTTTTAGATTCCAGTGCCCATCATCCTACATTAGCTCATGTTTTAACTGCTATTATTATTATTAATTTTCAAATAATAGTATAATTAAAATTTAAAATTACATAATTGAAATGATGATATCTAGTTACAGATATATATTTGTATATACATAGGTAAATTTCACTTAGTAAACTTGTAATTTTTAAATGATCTCTGAAATCATGATTGCTATATTCTCTCCTATTAACTTGAGAGTTAAGAACCTTCACATACTTCATGTTACAGGCAAAGTAAAGAAAAGGTCCTAGAGCACTTAAGAAAGGTTTATATTTTATTTGACTGAAATGAACCCTGTTAAATTATAAAGTGATTTTTCTCCTTTCATGAGACTCTTTTGTAAGTTTTCATTTCAGTTTTCAAAAATGAGAACTATTATGCCCAATTACATCAAAAGAGGTTATAATTATTTTTAAATACCTGAGTGCACATTAGTAAATAATGAAAGCATTTATGGCTCTCTTGCTTTTTAGTAAAGACATATATACATATATTCTTTCCTCCATATATAGGTATGTGTATATATGTGTAGAAAATATTGTGATCATATAGATCATATGTGTGTGTATATATGTCTTTATGACATATATTTGTCTTTATCACATATATACACATACATGGTGATCATATAGATAATGTCTTTATGACATATGATCTATAAATCATACAGATTATATGTCTTTATGACGTATATACACACATATATGATCTATATCATCACCATGTATGTGTGTATATATGTCCATATATATGAAATACATACATATGAAATATTTTGATATTTCATTTAAGTGGCTGGAAATAAATATTGGATGTCTATACTAGAAAAAATGAAAAAATGATCTTAGGTTATATTGTTCTCGGAAAAAAATATTAGAAATTAAATAAAACACTAACAAAAATAAATATTAGAAAGTAAATAACACACTAACAGAAGAGTGCACTGTAAAGGTCAGAAGCAGGCAAAAAAGGATAAATGATTGTCAAAGAGACATATAAGAGGAATAAGAAATAATAGGAGCATGAGAGGACCTAATACTAATTGATTTGAATTAAAGAAGCCCATCAGGACTCCTTTCATATGTTCTGGGGACCTAAGGCTAAATTGGCTTTTATTTAAGTCTTTTCCCCTTTAATTACTTTAGTATCAGATAGGACCATCCCATTATACAAGTATCCTTTTTTATCTTTGGTCACTAACTATTCACAATTTTCTTACCTAATATATAGGATCTTTAAGGTTTTTGACAGGATGAAGGACACAAACAATACCATTGATGCCAAAATTTGAAATCATACCTAGCTCAATCTGTTTAGTTTTGATTATTCACTTGTAAGCCCAGGACATACCAAGAGGCCAAGTATACACAGGCAAAATACAAGCAGAGGCCTCAGGGTCTGAATTAAAGATTGGGTCATTCTTTTTCTGTGTATGTGGATGGGTGTGTGTGAGTGTTTGTATTGGTGTGATTTTCTGTGACTTGAGTTGCCATAGTGAGCACAGAGGGTTCACAGTGTTGTCACAGGGAAAGAATTATAATATGCTGACATGAGAAACAGGTAACATTTTTTTCTCCTGATTTTTATTACTCTTGCTTAAAATATTTTCTTTTACCTGTGTTGGAATTGTTCCCGATATTGCTCTCGTATTGCTGGCATTAATTAATGAAAACAAACTCTCACACAATTCTGTCTCTGTCATTGCCACTGTGCTTAGAACCACAAATACCCTTTGGTCATCAAAAAGACAGGTTGTGCTACTGCTGAAATACCCTTCAAACTGTATGCCTCCTCTGACGTGAGGTGTTATTAGCTCTTTCTGTCTTTAGGATATTAAGAATTTTCTTAAAATTCTCAGCTTCTATGTTGCTGTCCACCCCATGGTGCCAGCTCACCTTCTTAAGGCAAAGCAATGTAATTCTTAGTCATCCAGCAGGTGGAGTTAGGTGGCCTAATCTCCACTAAATCGCAAAGAAAATGCTGAGAGGATACTGATGTGTAACAGCCGGGCCTACACAGTTAGAAATGCCTACGTTTCTATATCAGGAAAGTTTAAATCATCCTGTTCCCTCTTTCTTGAACTGATTGAAAAATCTATGATTGCTTTGATCATTAGCACTAAAATATTTATTTGAAGGCTCTCCAAGTCAGCCCTATCTAATCTATCAGAGTGAAGAACAGAAAAAGAAGGGCATTTCTTGTTTCTGCTAATTCTCAAGCTCTTCCTTTTTGTGAGAATGCATTATCTGTTTAGAAAACAATGTTACCACATATCCATAAATCCAGGAACATATGAATGTAAACAGAGTCGCACTAGCTCATAAGACAGAAACATAACCACACCTAGCGTTCATCCCCGTCACTAATCAACACATATCTTCCACATGGGCACCCAAAGCATCTAGACTTTGACAACCAACCAACCCAAATGCCATTTATGTGGTGTGTGTTCTGAGGTGGAGTGGAAAGATGTGCACCCAGCTGGGGGTAAGATGCTTAAAGACAAAGTAAACAATGAAACCCACGTGCATTCTGGAGTAAACGTTATCTAGGAGCCTGGTAAGAGTCGTGAATTAACTTCTAACAACAGCTGTTGAATCGAAACAGCATCTCCCAAATTTTTCTTAAGAAACTACCAAAACTCTACGATTTAAACATTTCTGGTTTATTGCCTCGTCTCATCTTAAGGGTACTGTAGAGGACGATATGTAAAATATGCTCATGGGACCTAAGGAATTATTTGGTACAAGTCCAGGAAAAAAAAAAAAAAAGAAGAAATATTTAAATACAGAAGGTATATAATCTAAGTTTTATTGCCTCTAGCTGCTTCCTTAGCAGTGCTTTGTATATAATAATAGCTTATCCTATTTTTCCCACTGGGGAGGCAGAAAATGAAGTTAATATCATCCTTCTATCAGAAACATTAAATCAAATTCATTCATTCTGAAATCTTATTCCTCAAGTATGTAAAGTTGAGGGTTAGACATGGAATACAGAGGAAATGAAGATAGAGGAAGTAATTAATATTGCTTTACAATTATTTAATATACATATATTTCTATATACATAAAACGCATATAATATATTTGGCCAAAAACATTGTTCCAGCATCATTAATTCTTTAGAGGAAGGCATTTTACTTCTGTAATGAGGAAGCCAGAATTCTCCTATATTTGTTGCACTAAGAGTTCATGTCCAGTACTAACATAAACTCAGGATATGGACAAACATGGCTGGCAGGACCATAAGAGCATCTAGGAGAAAGCTAAACTGCAGAGACAACCTGAGTAATGTGAGTTTTTTATCCAGGTAACCTACATAAGATCTAAAACCTAGAATCTTTGGCATAAGTTAGGGGAAGGAACAAAGTTCACATGCCAATACTTTAAAAGATGTGAGAGACAATTTGACTGTGTTCTGTTACATCTTAATTTTCATACAAAGGAGTTTTATAATTATAGCAATTCAAAGAAAGAAAAGCAACTAGAATGGACATAAAGAATTGAACAGAAATCGGAGAGGAGAGGTTTACATACAGGTGAATAGAATTCAACAGAATTTAAACAGTTTATCCGTAAGTATTCTTGTCAGCAGACTGTTCTGAAACTTCTTGGCACAGATTTTTCCCTGTTCTCTTCCTGCTCCCTCCTATTAGATAGCTTTCTCTTCTTTATCCAGACAGCTACTCCCTACAGCCTCTTTCTTTGCATTGCTCATTGGATGGTGTGTATTTCTTCTAAAGAGATTACTCTGGAGACTTGTTTCATTCACCTTCTAGGCACATGACATGACTTTCACGTTTAGCAAACTTTCATAATGCTTTTAGCTGTGGAAAGTTATACAAACTAATTTACGTCTAGGAAGCAAATAGATTAACTTAATGCCCTTCAAAGGATATTAAAGGGCATTCAAAGGCATTCTTCAATAACACTAAGAAGACAATTTAAAAATGAATCTTCCCATTTCAGGCAAGGCTATGATTTTATTCAAATGAAATTTGGTACATTCTCTATCCAATGGAGATCTCCAGGATTTGGAACTGCACACTGTAGTTAGTGTTTACCTTTATTTAATGACAACCAGTCAATGCAGAAAATGGGAAAATAGGGATGGCATTTTATGTGGCTTTATATTTTTTTGTTGGAAGACAGTGTTTTCAATCAACAGGTGTGGTCTTCTAGGTCTGTTCTTACAAGAACTTCTGGCTGCTGTCCAGGTTACTCATAAGCTGCACCTGTCAGACACCAAAGTTTTCCATCTACCCCTCAGAGAGAAAAAGAGAGTAAGAGTGTTTTGACTCTTTCATTCTTTTATGAGTTTCAATTTAAAATGTTTATTTTATTCACACAGAGGCCCAGATTTCTTTCAGAGAACAAACTCATTACCAATGTCAGAACTCGCAAAACCTGCTGTTGGGTCTGAAACACACAAGCTTACCTGTCAGCTTCCTCCCCCGCCTTCTACACCCACCCACTTTCAACCTGTTTCCAATGTACACCAAACCTTCTCATAGAGCTTTGGCAGGGACCTGCTTTATAGATTGCTGTAGTTCAAACAGAGCAGAACAACAAACAAAGAATCTTCTTCCCTCATGTAACCACGAGTGAGGGAAATTATTCCCCTAAAGGACACACCCTGAAAAACAACAGTAGAGAAGGTGGAATAAAGCGAACAGATCACTGCTTAAAAGCCCATACACCCTACCACATTTAAACTTTCCCCTCTCTTGCTGAGCAGCACTTTTTGTGTTGTACCCTTTCTTGGTTAGTAAATTGTCCAGTTGCGTTCAAAAAAAAGCACAAGATCAGACACTGGAGAAGAGATGCTGTAAGTTATTTAGCGCACGATCTCAAAGAAACTACAGTTTCACAGAGAACAGCAAACATAGGTCCCACATATCATGTAGCTCATTTTCCCACCCCTAACAGATCAATACCAATGGGATTGATTCTTATAGCCCCTGGACAGAGTTGATCCAGTACCTTTTTTTCTACATGTTTTCTTCTGGTGATCCCATCTTATAAAAAGTCTCTGGCTTCCGACAAGTGTTCCAAATTCAACTGGAAAACAGCTTTAGGCGAATTCATCCGTCATAGACACTGCAAGGCATTTTTGTGTCTTGTCTTCAGTAAAATATGTTGCCAGGGTGGTGGCTGGTGGCACCATGTCAAGTTTCCTGCCTTTTGCCTTCAAGTCCCTACCTTTGGCCATACTCTTAATGTGAGCAGGTGAGTGATTTAGTAAGATTTTGGTCTACCGTTTTCTTGTTGTGAGTGGATCAGTTAACAAGGCCTGCAATTGTCTCCCCACCAAACAACCTCAGTAATTACCACCAAGCACTCTGAAGCATTTAGATAACACCTTTTATTTCGAGACGGAAAAGTCCTAAATGGTGTCGGATTTAGTATTTATGTATCATGTTAAATGAATGGGGAGCTGTAATTACTTTTGTTTCTTGCTGTTAAATTAATCTTTGTTACCTAGCCTCAATTTAAAATCAAGGTACATAAATGACCTTTATGTTGGATATTTAGATACAATGTAGTCTTCAAATTAGAAACAAGGCTTTCTTTAATTTCCAGGCACAGAAAGCTTTTCTATGCATTGGTTGGGCCTTTCATTTCTGTGAAGTCATTTTAGACAATACCAGGTTTTTTTCTGAAGAGAAATAGTTTCGTGAAAGCCAAGTGACATAAATCAAAAAGAAAAGATAGCTATCTTCATCTGAATATGTCAAGAAAACTTCTGGTCAATTTACAAGAGGGTGATTATAGCAAGGCCACTAGCAATGACTTCTAGAAATTAAATATACCCATTTAGTTAAGGCATGATTTTGTAACTACTGAATATTAGTGGCAAAGTTAAGCTGAGTGCATTTTTACAATAAGTTTAATAATTGGACTGGGGAAATGTGGAGATGTGGAAAGATAGAGAGAGCTCTGGAGGAAAAAGGAGAGGCTGGGAGATGTGGAAGAAGAAAGATGTAAATAAATCCATGGACGCTAACACCTGTTCTGTATTCAATCACATTTATAAAATAAAAATCAGAAACTTCCACATCTTTCTGCTCTTTCTTTGCACTTATTAAAAAAAAAGACAAAAACATTTCATGTCTAATAATTTAACCTTGCCAAACATAGTTCTCTACTTACCAATAAGAGAATAGTACAATTATTATTAAATATCATCTGTTTACATTATTTTGCTCTGCTTCAAAATGGTATCAACAAAATGATAATTTTGTCAAGATTTTAAAAGATTGATGAGTCCCAGCTAGTTACAAAAGAACAAAAAGTTTTCATTTGTTTTTCTAAACATATAAAAATATAACATTAAATAACAAGAGCCATTTATGGTATTAAGAAAAATAAAACTCTTGGTACTATAAATAATTTTTATAATGGTGGTCACCTATATCACCTTCCTTTTTATTTCTAAGCCTATCAAATCATGCTCATTTGTGTAGCTAAATTGCAATGTATAGCCTCTTAACATGACATTCCTGTCTGGCTCAGAGAGCCCTCTAACTCCCTAGGGCTCAATAAAATCCGATTTGTCTCATCTAATGAAAGGATTTCAAGCCAAAATCCTCAAGCCAAAAACAGTATGATAGTACTCTCTAAGCTCTGGACATTTCAGTACAATAATTCCTTTAGAAAAGACAGAAAAAAAAAAAGGAGGTTTCTTTTCCCTGTTCCTGTCTTTGCAGTGTTGCTGATTCCTGTCTTTGCAGTGTTGCTGATCAAAGACAGGAAGCTGAGTGTCTAGGAATACCTTAGTAGACTGGGTTTATGATGACGACTTTATTCTTGCTATTTTTGGTTATGAGAATTTAGAACTCTAAATCTATAGAAACAACACTACTAATAATATTTAAATCCAAAAGTTTCTCATTGAATTTACATGTAGTTCCTAGATGGCAAATTAATGAACTTATGAATAAAAAACTCATTTCTGTATTTCCCAATATTTTCTTCATGTTAATACATAATAATATAATACTATAGGAAGCAAAGAAGGTAGGAAAAAGTAAAAGGACATTTTCTCTAGACTAATTTTCGTTCTCCTGGATTACTCCTCATGTGTAAAGTTATATATAAAAGTACATTTATTACCAGGTGAGACTCTAAGATACATATACTCTGCTTTTATGTTCTTTTGTCCTTTAATTGCCTTGAATTTACCTCAAACTAAAAGTTTCTGCTGAGTTCAGAACTGGGAATGTTGGCCAGGATATGCAGCATGATGATCCTAGCAATGAGGAGGACAACTATTAAAAATCATAAAATGCTGGGCCGGACGTGGTGGCTCACGCCTGTAATCCCAGCACTTTAGGAGGCCGAGTCGGGTGGATCACGAGGTCAGGAGATCTAGACCATCCTGGAAAACAGAGTGAAACCCCGTCTCTACTAGAAATACAAAAAAATTAGCCGGGCGAGGTGGGGGGCGCCTGTAGTCCCAGCTACTTGGGAGGCTGAGGCAGGAGAATGGCGTAAACCCGGGAGGCGGATCTTGCAGTGAGCCGAGCTCCCGCCACTGCACTCCAGCCTGGGCGCCAGAGCAAGACTCGGTTAAAAAAAAAAAAAAAAAAAAAAAACTACCCATTATTTCCTTCAAGAGAGAAAATAAAGGACTGAACCCATCTGAACCCATGATAACATTTTTGTTCTATCAGCTTATTCTCTGTGAAATTCTTCATTCCTGGCATGAGCCAAATCCCTTCAAGTTTGGAAGCTCTTTGTGAGGGGAAGAGAGGTAAGAAATACCTCCTTTGTCTCATACTTGACTTCTTCCATCGAACCTATTGCCTTTTCACCTAAGGGGAGTCTCTGAAGCATTTCTTCCAACCCCGGATGGCCATTTCTAGTCCTCTTTGGTAGTCATGTGGAAAAGGATGCCATCAGATCTCTTCCTTCTTTTTTTCTGCCATGTATTCATAACGCCATGGCAGTATGAATTTGAACAAAATAAGTTAACAGCCATGTAAGTTGCTAATTTTTAACACTATTTTATAAAACTGTAAGATTACCTATGTCAGGATAAGTAACATAAATAACACTGTATGTGTGTGTATATATATATCTTGTGTAAATGTACATAATAACTCAATCATCTGACTTTGCTAGATGCTGGAGATAAAATGATGAATGAAGATGAGGACTGTAACTTTAAGGACTTGAAGTCAACACAATAAGTGGTGTTTGTGAACCTTTCATTCTTGAAGGAGTTCATTGTATAGCTGGCAATGAAGATTTATTTTCAAGCCATGAGATTGTAGTAAAGCAGAATCAAATTAAGTTTTATATGAAATTTCCTTGCTTTTAATTTTCTATAAAACTGGTCTTTCAGTAAGACTTTTATTTAATAATTTTGGTAAAGCTATAGAATTTATAAATATTAAAATAGTGATTCTCAGGCAAAAACTTTTGAGTCATATAACTGGCTTTGTCTGCTGTCTCTTCATCTGATTTACCCTTTCTTTCTCTTTTACTTGTTCCTACTGTTATATTCTTGAATACGAGATCCCCGCTTTGTTTTAAATTTTTTGATGAGTCCTCATCCTATTTATCATTTAAAAACCTATGACAGAATATCTATATTTTTGGCCTGTTCTAAGATAAATTGTTAAAGAATTTGACTCACAAATTCTTTTTTTTTTTTTTTTTGAGACGGAGTTTTGCTCTGTCATCCAGGCTGGAGTGTAGTGGCCGATCTCAGCTCACTGCAAGCTCCGCCTCCCGGGTTTACGCCATTCTCCTGCCTCAGCCTCCCGAGTAGCTGGGACTACAGGCGCTACCTCGCCCGGCTAGTTTTTTGTATTTTTTTTAGTAGAGACGGGGTTTCACCGTGTTAGCCAGGATGGTCTCGATCTCCTGACTTCGTGATCCGCCCGTCTCGGCCTCCCAAAGTGCTGGGATTACAGGCTTGAGCCACCGCGCCCGGCCACAAATTCTTTAAGTTAGGCAATAAAGAAGTTAAAGTCACTTGTCTTTTCCCTCACTAATAGACATAATTATAATAAATAAAATAACTTAGGGCTGCTAATGCTTCAGTTTTGTTCCATCTGCCAAATGAGTTTATGAATTGTCTATTAAGATTTGAAGAAAATAAAGAAACAATAATCAAAAAACACTAGACACCCACAATTTTTCTTTTTTGTTCTTTCTGTTCTGATGTCATAGAATACTGTAGGTGTCTGATTACTGAATAGGAAACAGAGATCACCAACTGCTACATTTGGGTAATTCCATCAAATGGCCACCTGTTGAGGACAGTGCTGGCTCTTCTCCTGGGCAAGTTTATAGGTTGCTCTCCTGTATATTAGATGAAGAATGGCAGGGATCTATGAGATTGTGGATTTACTCTGAAGTTTAAAACCTAATGCTCAGAGCAAGGAGGTAGTTTAAAATAACAGAAGTGGATTTGACCCTTAGCTAAGTAAATCAGAGAAACGTAAGTTGCATAAAGTTTTCTGATGATAAAAGTGACCACAGCAATCATCTAGGAGTAGAACAGGCATGTGAGCCAAATACAAAAAAACAAAACTTAGAAGGGGAGGAGCTCAGATCTTCATAAGAATATATACTAATGGGTTTTTATTTCACTTTTACATTAGTTTAATTTTTGAAGATTTACCTCACTTAATTCCTAGCTTAATCATGAGGAATCTAAGAATATTAAGATGTTCTCTATAAGGTCACTTGTTGCTAATTGTCTTCTAATCATTTATTTTAGATCTTAAAGCTGAATTTTCACTTATATGAATTTTGTTAATAGTATGGACTCTGATATCACATGGGTAGGGTAGAGACACTTCTCCACATACTGTGCAACACTAGACAATTTAGTGACCCTTTTGAAATCTTACTTTCGCCATCTGTGATAGAGAAATGAAACAATAGCACCTACAGCACAGGATCATTTTAAGTAATAAATCTAATCACTTATTCTTACATTCAATAAATATTTACTAGGTGCCAACTTTATACAAGGCATTGTACCAGGCACTGTGAACACAATGGGAAAAACAAGATCCTTATCTTCTTAGCATTTACATTTTAGTGGTTTGGGAGAAAATATATAGTAGTAAACAGAAATAAATATAATAAACACACTATCAAATCTGGTAACTAAGAAACAAATATTTTAATGTGAGAAGGAAATACTCTTAAGCAACTAGGGAAATGAGACTGCAAAAGGAAATCTACCAATACAGTGTGTGCTATGGGGTAGTTTACCACTGTGGAAAACTAGAGCTTAATCCCTCTAGAGAACTCTAGGTGTCAGTGAAGAACATTATGTCTCAAGAGCAATACCACATTGGGATCACAGGAGCTGGAATACTTTCAATATCAACTTTTATCAATCACTGGTCAAGGGAAGCTGAGTAGGTATGAGTTTATTTGGTAATTATGATCTGCTCTGTCCATGAGCAGAGTAGTTCAGCAAAGAGAAAGGGGATACAGAGAAATAAAGGGTTCTATAGGGGGAAATATGTGAGTAAAAGGACTATAAGAGGAAGTGATATTTGAGCTGTTAACTAAATAAAGTAAGGAGGTGACTCAGGTAAATACCTTGAGATGAAAACAGAAATTCTAAGATCTTGATGTGAAATCATGCTTGATATGTTTGTGACACAGTAAGAATGACAGTGTGGCAGAACACGACCATTGATAAAGATAATAAGGCCATGATGAGGGCTATAAGATTTATATTAACTAATAGAAAGATTTTGAAAGGCTTTTAAATAGGAGAATGATATAATCCAACATACATTTTTAAATGATAGCTTTGTTTAATCATTATTAAGGGTAGACCATCAGGGAATTAGAATAAAAACGTCAAGACCAATTAGGAGATTCTTGTTTATATTAGGAAAGAGGTTCTTAAAACTTTCAACAGTTACACTCTTAAAAATTATCGAGAACCTCAAAGAACTTTTATTTAAATGAACTATATCTATCTACTGCTTTAGAAATCAAAACTGAAGGCCAGGCACGGTGGCTCATGCCTGTAATCCCAGCACTTTGGGAGGCGGAGGGGGGGCGTATCAACTGAGATCAGGAATTCGAGACCAGCCTGGCCAACATGGTGAAACACCATCTCTACTAAAATACAAAAAAATTAGCCAGGCATGGTGGCAGGCGTCTGTAATCCCAGCTACTAGGGAGGCTGAGGTAGGGGAATTGCTTGAACCCGGGATGCAGCAGTTGCAGTGAGCCGAGATCGCACCACTACACTCCAGCCTGGGTAACAGAGCAAGACTCCGTCAAAAAAAAAAAAAAAAAAAAAAAAAAAAAAAAAAGAAGGAAGGAAGGAAGGAAGGGAGGGAGGGAGGGAGAGGGAGGGACTAAAAAAAAAAAAAGCCCTTCATTGGGATGTGATTCACATACCATAAAATTCACCTGCTTCAAGTATACAGATTATTTCCTCACTCAGGTATTAAGCCTAGCTCCAATTTGTTAGTTTTCCTTTACAATAAACCCCCATGACACAAGTTTACCTATGTAACAAACCTGCACTTGCACCTCTGAACTTGAAAGTTTTTTTTTTTTAAGTATACAGTCAATGGTTTGTTAATATTCAGAGTTGTACAATCATTATACTTAATTTTAGAATATTTTCATCACCTCCAAAATAAATGTGTATTCTTTTCCAATCATTCCTCATCTGTCCATAAACCTCAGGAAACCACTAGTCTACTTTTTGTCTTTACAAATTTGCCTATTCTGGATATCTGGATATTTTGTGGAGTCAAACAATACGTAGTTTTTGCGACTAGCTTTTATCACTTAAAATGTTATAAGGTTATATTTCATTGTGTGGATACACTACATTTTATTTATCCTTTCATCATTTGATAGACATTTGCATTGTTTCCATTTTTTATCTATTACAAATAACACTGCTATAAACATTTGTGCACACGTTTTTGTTTTTACACATGTCTTCATTCATTTTGGGTAGAAAGCTAGGAGTAGGGTTGCTGATCATATAGTAATTCTACGTTTAACCTTTGAGGAAATGCCAGGCTTCCATTTTCCAATCAAAACTTTTATTTATTTTTAAAATACAAATAATACACAAGCACAAATTCTATTAACTGTAAAAAGTGATGCTGTTATGTTTTCCATATAAACTCTGGAGACCTTCACTATACAGCTAGGAAAGAAACAGTATGATTAAGGCAAATAACACATTAGTACAATCAGGAAAGCAATATGTAAAGAGTATGATAATTTTCCTATATGTGAAATTCTGGTGATGGAGTAGCACTGGAGTCAGCTTTGAGGTGGAAATACTATGTTTGTGATAGCTGATTTCAAAACTAGGAGAAATGATGAGAGGTGTGTAGGATTCCTAAAGTGGTGAGAAGGCCAGATTCATTTAAAATAGGGTAGGGTGCTTGATATGTAAGTTTGAGATCTATTAGCATATATATGGCATTCAAGTCATAGATAAAAATAATATTACCTAGTGAGTGAGTGTAGATAAAGCAAAAGAGATACAAGGACTGAGGCTTATAACATTCCAAGAGTTTAGGAAACCATGAGACCTCAACTTGAGAGAGTTAAAAGCAGTAACCAACGAACCTTCAGGGAAACTAGGTGAGAGTGCAGTCTTAGAAGCCAATTGAACAAAAAGCTTTGCAGAAAGAGTTACTGACTGTGTTAAATGTTATTGAAAGGTTGAGTAAGAGAATTGATTGTGTGCTTTCTTTGCCACAGAGAGATCATGTGTGACTGTGGGTGGTTTCGAAAGAGTGGTGATAAAAATCTGATTGATGTGGTTTCAAGAACAAATAGAACCAGAGGGATCTGAGAGAACTTCCTTACTCTTTGCTGCAAAGAAAGGCAGAAAAATGGAGTATAACCTAGGAGTTCAATGGTCCAGGTCGTTTTTGTTTGTTTGTTGTTTAATTAAATGGCTTACTCCATGGATTGATAATAAAGAAAATGATAGACTATAGAAGCAATCATTGATAATGAATTAAGACAATAAATAATTACTGGAGCAAGTCCTTGAAAATAAAAGAGGATGAAATCTAGGGCACAAGTGGAAAAGTTGCCATTAGATTAGGACATGGCCACTGATATGGTTTGGATCTATGTCCCCAGCAAATCTCACATCAAATTGTAATCCCTAATGGGGGAGGTAAGGCCTGGTAGGAGGCGATTGTATCATAGGAGTGTATTTCTCATGAATGGTTTACCACCATCTCCTTGGTACTATCCTTGCAATGGTTAGTGAGTTCTCATGACATGTGGCAATTTAAAAGTATGTGGCACCATTCTCAGCCCCTGCCCCTCTCGTTATTGCTCCCACCATGTGAGATGCCTTGCTCCCTCTTTGTCTTCCACCATGATTATGAAGTTTCCTGAGACCTCCCCAGAAGCTGAGCAGAGGCCAGCATCATGCTTTCTGTATAGCTTATGGAACTTTTAGCCAATTAAACCTCTTTTCATTATAAATTATCCATCTCAGGTATTTATAGCAATGTGAGAACAGACACTGACCACACAGAAACATGAATAACCATCAGAATATGTTATGAACACCTCTATGAGCACAAACTAGAAAATCTAGAGGAAACAGATAAATTCCTAGACACATACACCCTCCCAAGACTCCACCAGGAAGAAATTGAATTCCTAAACAGACCAATAATGGGTTCTAGAATTGAATCAGTAACAAATCAAATTTTTTAAAAAGCCTAGGACCAGATGAATTCACAGCCGAAATTCTACAAGAAATACAAAAAGAGTTAGTACAATTTCTACTGAAACTATTCCAAAAATTTGAGGAGGAGGAACTCCTCCTTAACACATTCTATGAAGCCAATGTCATCCTGATATGAAAACTTGGCAGAGACACAACAAAAACATAAAACTTCAGGCCAATATCTTGTATGAACATTGATGCAAAAATCCGCAATAAAATATTTGCAAACAGAATCCAGGAGTACAACAAAAAGCTTATCCATCCCTGGGATGCAAGGTTGGTTCAACATATTAGAATCAATAAATGTGATTCATTACATAAACAGTAATAAAAAAAATAACCACATGATATTCTCAATAGATGCAGAAAAGTCTTTGTCTAAAATTCAACACCCTTTCACGATAAGGAATCTCAGTAAACTAGGTATTGAAGGAAAATACCTCAAAATAATATGAGCCATCTATGACAAACACACAGTCAACATCATGCTGACTGAGCAAAAGCTGGAAACATTCCCATTGAAAACCAGCATAAGACAAGGATGCCCTCTCTCACCATTCCTCTTCAACATAGGATTGGAAGTCCTGGACAGAGCAGTTAGGCAAGAGAAAGTAATAAAAGGCATCCAAATAGGAAGAGAGGAAGTCAAGCTATTCTTGTTTGCAGAAGACATGATCCTATACCTAGAAAAACCCATAGCCTCAGCCCAAAGCCTCCTTAAGTTGATAAACCCCTTCAGCAAAATCTCAGGATAAGAAATCAATGTATGAAAATCACTAACATTCCTATACGTCAACAAGATAAAAGGCAAGAGCCAAATCAGAAATGCAGTCCCATTCACAATTGCCACAAAAGGAATAAAATACCTAGGAATACAGTTAATCGGGGTGGGGGTGGAAAGCGCTTTACAATGAGAAGGACAAAACACTGCTCAAAGAAATCAGAGATGACACAAACAAATAGAAAAACATTCCATGTCCGTGGATAGGTAGAATCAAAATTGTTAAAATGGCCATACTGCCCAAAGCAATTTATAGATTCAGTGCTATTCCTATCAAACTATCATGACATTCTTCACAGAACTAGAAAAAACCTATTTTAAAATTCATATGGAACCAAAAAGTCCAAATAGCTAAGGCAATACTAACCTAAAAGAACAAGGCTAGAGGCGTCATGTTACCCAACTTCAAAGAATACTACAGGGCTACAGTAATCAAAATAGCATGGCAATGATATTAAAACAGACACATAAACTAATGGAACAGAATATACAGCCCAGAAATAAGTCTGCACACCTGCAACTATCAAATCTTCGACAATGCTGACAAAAATAAGCAATGAGGCCAGTATTTCCTATTCAATAAATGGGGCTGAAATAACTGGCTAGCCATATGCAGAGGATTGAAACTAACCTCTTCCTTACACCGTATACAAAAATCAACTCAAGATAGATTGACGACTCAAATGTAAAATCCCAAACCATGAAAACTCTGGAAGACAACCTACGTAATGCAATTCTAGACATAGGAATGGACAAATATTTTATGATGCAGATGTCAAAAACAATTGCAGCAATAGCAAAAATTATCAAAAGAGATCTAATTAAACTAAAGAGTTTTGCCCAGCAAAAGAAACTATCAACCGTGTAACAGACAACCTACAGAATGAGAGAAAATTTTTTTCAACTATGCATCTGACAAAGGTGTAATATCAGCATCTATAAGGAACGTAAATTGAAAACAAAAAAGGCTCCATTAAAATAGGGGCAAAGGACATGAACAGACACTTTTCAAAAGAAGACACATACTTCCAACAAGCATATAAAAAAAGCTCGACATAACTGATCACTGGAGAAATGCAAATAAAAACCACAGTGAGACACCATCTCACACCAGTCAGAATGGCTACTATTAAAAAGTCAAAAAATAACAGATGCTGGCAAGGTTGTGGAGAAAAAGGAATGCTTATACACTGTTGGTGGCAGTGTAAATTAGTTCAACAATTATGGAAGACAGTATGGCAATTCCTCAAAGACCTAAAAACAGAAATACCATTCTACTCAGCAATCCCATTACTGTGTATATCCAAAGGAATATATCATTCTATCATAAAGACACATGCATGGGTATGTTTACTGAAACATTATTCACAATAGTGAGTGGAATCAATTCAAATGCCCATCAACGGTAGACTGGATAAAGCATATCTGATACAAATACACCATGCAACACTATGCAGCCATAAAAAAGGATGAGATTATGTCCTTTGCATGAACACGATAACCATTGTCCCTAGCAAACTAGTGTAGAAACAGAAAACCAAATACTGCATGTTCTCAGTTATAAGTGGGAGCTAAATGATACGAACATACGGACACATAGAGGGGAAAAATAGACACTAGGACCTACCTGAAGGTGGATGATGGGAAGATCTAGAAGAGCAGAAGGAATAACTAACGAGTACCAGACTTACCATCTGAGTGATGAAATAATCTATAAAACAAACCCCCATGACATGAGTTTCCTATATAGCAAACCTGCATGGGTACCCCTGAGATTAATTTTTTTTTTTTTTTTTAAAGATAGAGCATGGACAGGTAAGTGGAAGAACATTAGTAGATCTGGTGGGAGAAGTAAAATTAATTTTACTTCTGATTGCTTCTATTTTCTTATTAGTATAAGAAGCAGTTATAAGTGAGAGGAGAAACAATGTGTTAAAAGTCTGAGGCTTGAAGAGAGATAAAATATTTAGGAAATGAAAAGATAAACATACTCAGAAAACACAGCGGATTGGCAGTCAATCAAAGTAAATAGGTATACCTAATGCCTGGTACATTGCAAGGACTAAATATTTGTAAGTAGTTTTATATTACCTAAGCCCACATCTTTTTGTGACCACTTCTGATGTATATATCCCACTCATATTACACATCTGTGCACCCACATAATTTGTTGTTTTGCTTTAAGATGACTTCATAGTTGAAGGGCCTTTTCTCCTTTTCATTCATCTTCTGAACCCTTACACTTTTTTAAAAATGTAATCCGAAATCCTTCCACCAGGAAACATTCTCTGTTCCCTGTTAGCAACAACTAATTTTCATTTTCTTTTCATTTATTCTTGCAGGCAAAGTGAAATTCACTGACACAAAATTTTTATACCATTACTGTGCTTAAAATTTTCCAAAACCTCCTCATTGCATAAAAAAAAAAAAATCCACATTTTTATATTTATCTAGAAAGGCCCTACTTTGTCCTCTTCCATTACACCTTTCTCCACCTCCCTCAACAGGTAGAACTTGTTCCTGCCTCAGGTCCTGTCATCTCAACAGGTACAACTTGTTCCTGCCTCAGGAACTTTGTACTTGATGTTCCCTCTATGTAGATCATGCAGGTCATTGCATATTTGATACCTTCTCATTATTCAGGTCTCAGCTCAATTCCTTTTTTCTCTTCTTTCAGAGGTACTCTAAATGACTACGCTATCAAAAGTTGCCTAGTATGTCATTTGCTGTGAAGATAGCCTGTCTTGTTTTCTTGCAATTATCTATTTATGGTCTATCTATGCAATGAGTATGTAAGCCTCATAAATATAGGTACTACTTCTGCCTGGTTCACAGCTACACATTAAGGTCATAGAATAATGACTGAGACAAAATATGTTGTTAATATATATTTGTTTAAGAAATAAATATTGCATGACCCTCCAATGTATTTAGTTTGCTGCATATATCTATGTAGTAGCAGCAAGGTTTTGCTAGTAGTGATATGTATTACTAAAGATAATAGATCTTTACTTTTTTTTACAGCAGGTGAACAGCTACCAGCACAGCCACCAGCTGACCAACAGCGACCTCTGGACTGAAGTTGTTTTGAAGATAACAATGGAATATAAATTGCAAGAAAAAAACTCCACTGTAAACTTTTCTAAAGACAACTTCATTTTCAATTTGATTTCAACATGATGCTAGAAGAATGGTCATGCTGGGGAAAAGCCTTGAATATCTCAGCAACTCAAATTCCTTGACATAAACAAACCATCTGGTGGAAGGACAACCTCCAGTGATGCTTGGTTTCCAAACAAACTTTCCATTGTTCTGAATAAGGAAACTTGAAGCATCTACTAGCATTTTCCATCTATTATCTCCTAGAATCAGTGCCCACATATTTTCTCTTAGATATTCCTAGGACTAGATTTAGAAACTTCTCCTGGTTTGGCTATCTCTCCTGTGTGCTGTCAGTGCAATAATTTTAATGGGTATAAACACACCTGGAGGCCAGCAGAGCCTCTCCCAATTCCCTGTTCCTCTTTGGCTGCCTGCCCAAGGAACCGGCAATGCTGACCTCAAACATAGTGTGGCACTTGACTTCACCTTTTTTTTTTCTTTTTAATTATCTAAAGAAACGTCTGTTTACCTCTAAACACATTTTGTTTTCATAGTCTCGTCATTTGGAACACCTGGTTAACTGTTACAAAATCCATAATGTAAGTTACAAGTGGGTATTTGGCTATAAGCTAAGTCTGTTTTCTTTCCTTTCTTTCATTCTTTTTTTTTTCTTTCTTTCTCACATATATATTTAGTACTTACTGTGTGCTAAGGATAGCAATCAGTATTTGTGACAGAGAAATGATTACATGAGATCCTGCCTTTGAACTTAGGGTTAAAAAACAGGAGAAATGTGAAGAGACAATATTAAACAATATTATATTTGCTATAATAACAATATCAATAGGGGCTTATGGGAAGACAAGCTCTCCCTAGTAAAAAGCCTTCAGAGGGAAGTTTGTACTGGAGTTGGGTGTGAGCATGGCCTGGCCTTGACTTGCTTCCCCAGTTGATTAGCAGAGTTCAGGAGCTGTCCCGAAGGATCCTCAAACTTAAAGTCCATCTCCAGGAAACATATTGTTTTCCTAGAACCTAAAACCAAAGTTTGACATATCTTTGTAGAGAAATTAATAGTAATTTTCTTTCCAGCAATATTACTTGTCTTTATGCAAATGATCAAAATCTTGAAGGGATGCCTTATCCAATTTAAAGACAAAAAGTCGCTATGTCTTGAGCATATCCTATAAATGATATTTGAAAAAAAGTGGAACCCATATTATTAAGTTCCTTATAGGTCATGCTAAACAATTTGAAATTTCTGCTTTAAAAAGCATGAGTCCAACAGAAGTTTTTAGTCAGGTTTTCAGTTGTTCCTTTACTAATGAATGGCAAATGTCAAAACTTGTTTTGTCAAGAATTGGTAATTTCAGCATATGCCTGGTACAAAATAGGAGCTTAATATACATATTTATTGAATTAATAAGCAATCACATATTTATGTACCAACTCTGGTTAGCCAGATATGTGCTGTGTTTCATCTTCTGTTTCATATAAATTTGATTTCTGCACTGCACTAAATCAAAATTCCTAAAATCATTTTTTAATATCTCACAACATAAGTAATATGAATCTCATCCTTCAAGCTTAGTAAATGTTATTTTATACTGCTGCTACTAATAATAAATATTTAAAATGTATATTGTGCTTTACTTAATTTTCAAAATATTGTAATCTTCTTTATCTCATCTTATCCCTGCATTGATTTTATGGAATTAGTATTACTATTTTACTAGAGAGAACTCTGAGTTAAAATACATGTTAAAGCAAGTCATATAGCTAGTCAGTGGCTGAGACAGGACTAGGATCAAAGTCTCATAGGAATTCATTGATTAACTTTTCTTTATCCAGAATTATCTGTTTAAGAGACCATTTGAGTGTGATATTTAAAAATTGTTTTTTGTTTGTTTCTTTGTTTGTTTTTTAAGAAAAAATTACTCAGTCTTTAGAGAAGGCTGCTCTAAGTCAGTGTATCACAAAGTGGTAGTGAGATAGCAGGGGATAGAGAGGTTTAAGAAAATTATCAGAATCAGTTGGCCCCCATTCCAGTCCCACCCAAAGAAAAATCTCTAGATGGGTCCTAGTATCTCTATATTTATATCTCCTGAGTGATTCTGATGATCAGACCTGTTTTATATTCCCTGGGCTGGCTGATGTCTATTATTATTTACTTCACTACAATTCTTTGAGTTTCTATTTTTCTAAGTTGTGGCTATTTTTTCTTAACTGATATCAGAACCCTATCATTTTTCTTAATTGATATTAGAAGCCTATCATAAATTCTCTCTTTGCCTCATTTTTAGTTCCACAGTCTGTGAGACAAATGAAAAGTCATGTGACCTTTTCTGGACAAAAAGAAGGTACTGTCAAATTCTGCAGATGTGTACTCCTAAAGAAGCCAGATGCTAGGAAGTAGAAAATGGAAACTAATTGTGGCTTATTAGGCTAAGACATTTTCTGTGAGTCAATTAAGCCAGCAATCTGACCTGGTTTCACATGAACAAAGGGACCTTATTATACCATGAACTGGTATAAGGTAGTACTAAAATGTGTGCTTTGGTTGTCCAGAAAATAGGGAAAATTGAGTTGTTTGTGCCAACCAAACCTGAGTCAACTCTCTCCTGCTGACTTGGCCCATATCAGACTGTCATCCTGCTGAACACCCTCTGTCTTCTCATAGGAGAGCTGGAATTTATAGCACAGAGAAGCCACAGCTGGATCAGCAGATTGATCAAATATTTCACAGGTGGTCAGTAGGTCTGGCAAAGTTTGAGAGTTACCTTGAAGCCAAACACAAAAGCTGGCTGTGAGTCAGGTGCATTTTCTGTGGCTCCAATACCTGAATATTTATTCCTGCCTGCAAGAGACTAACAACTAAATCAAACTATATTCCAAATCAAATATCTGTGCTAGTAGGAGATAAATTTAAACTTGATCTCTACTATAAACCTACCTACCCACCCCCCAATCTAGTAAACCATCAGATAAGAACATATCATTAAGAATAAAGTATTGATTTTCTGTATTAGCTCAATCTGTCAGATATTCAGATGTTACATTTTTTTCCCAAATAATCTTTTCCATCAAGTGTGAGCAGATGTATCATGAAATAATAAGATGGATGTTGGGATGAGGCAGTAGTTCTCGTAGCATTTCTCATAGTAGTTCGCACAGGTAGAATCAGTATCACCTGGGACTTGATTAGGATTGCAAATTGAATTTTCAGTCTTATCACAATGCTGGAACATTCACATTCTCCAGAATCATCCAGAGAGCTTGAAAAATGGAGAGTACAATCCCTGTCCTTAGAGTTTCTGATTTTGTAGGTCTAGGGTGAGACATGAGAATTTGCATTTTTAAAAATTTTTTTTCGAGGGTCTCTCTCTGCTGCCCATGCTGTTGTACAGCTTATGCTAGAGTGTGGTGGCTTGACCCAGGACCCAGTGTAGCCTCAGGAGCCTTGGCCTCCAGTGCTCAAGTGATCCTCCCACTTCAGCCTCCTGATAGCTGGGACCACAGGCACACCCCCTCACCCGGCTTTGTTGTACTTTTTGTAGAGACTCAGTTTCACCATATTGCCCAAGCTGCTCTCAAACTCCTGGGCTCAAGTGATCCTCTTGCCTTGGCTTCCCCAAAAGCTGGCATTACAGGCATGAGTCTCTGTATCAGGTGAGAATTTGCATTTCTAATGAATACCCAAGTGATGTTGAAGCTGCAGGGACCACATTTTGAGAGCTGCTGTTTTTGAGAGGTGGATTTAAACCTTCGTGAAATATGAGATTTATGAGTGGAACTTCTATAATTCCTCATGCCAACTTTCACTTCAGACTAATTAAATCAAATTATCAGGATGAGGAGAGTTTTGGACTCAAGATCAGTAATTTCTCCACAGGTGCTTGTGCTAGACAATCATGTTTGAGATTGACTGCAATATAGAAGACACAGAATCATGAAAACGGAGGATGGAAAGTATCAGATCTAACAAGGAGGAGAAGACGTAGTTTTTACTGAGCCAGCCGTTATTTAAAATATATTTTATCCTCACTTATGACTTTTATTCTTTAAATATATGTAGCTACAAAATCTGTAGTTATTAAATAAAAATCTTTACTTTCTCCTGGCCAGACACGCCCATATATTCTCTCTCACACACACAAAAGTACACACACACACACACACACACGAATCCACCTAAGAAAAAGACACTACAAAGAAGTAAATACCAACATTACAAATGGCTTCATTCTAGAGCTGACTAGTAAGTAATTATCCAAAGAGAGAAATGCTTTTAAATGTATGCCTGTGGAGCATGTGCTCTTCCTGTGTTCACTGTGTATCTCAGAACAACACATGGCGTGTAGTAATCTTTCACTGAATATTTAAGTAAGTAATGAATTAATGTATCTGAGATGCATCAGATTTTAAGTAGCTATTTCCAGACCTTTTATATGGTGACGATGTTTTTAAAAGTGAGTTTTTGCTGGCTATATGCTTTCCTATTTTCAACTTAAGACATTGACAGTGCTTAGGATGGTACTTTTGTGATTTCATTGGCTTTCAGAAAAATCCTTGCTTATGTGCAACAAAAATACCAAAAAGGCTCATGTTTTTCTTTCCTCTTTTTTTTCCTGTTGGGAAGTCATTCTTTGATTTGCTTTTTAGGCCACTATCTGTGAAAACAAATCAAACATTCATCATGTGCCATCTAACTCAAAGACATGGAACTAAATTGCTAAAAGAGGCTCTTTATGCTCCTTTTTTTTCTTTTACAACAAAAAACACTGCACTCCAAGCCTTAAGCACAATTCTTATCTAACACGGCTATTCGCAAACTAAATGGATAAACTACAATAAGGAACACACTGTTACAATCAGGCTCTCCTTTGAGGTAGGAATACACCATTAGAGATATAATTCTCTAAGAGTGACTACCGGCTTTCTCCCCACAATTTCCAGAAACTGTGCTTTTATTATGGCATTTGCTGCCTGTTTGGTAATTTCAGTAGAGTCTCACATTGCTACTAATGTAAAAGGTTTGTCAGATTTTCCATGGTGAACTTCATTGTGTTGAGTGTTTAAACATTTCCAACTGTGTCAGACTAAAATTCTTCCCTGCAAGTTCCCATCTTAAATTCATTTTTCAAAATATTAAAAATGGTAAACAAATCAGTTTACCATATTTCACTCTGAAATTCAAGAAACAAGTGAAAAATACAAATTGGGGCAATAGGGTTTGCCTCATTCACTAAGTGCACACAAACTTGTGTGTGCATGCACTCACACAAATACATACATTTCACCTAAATATAAAAGAAAGAAAAAGAGTGAAAGATTTTTCTGGATAAAGAGGAAAACATTACTTAAATTTTTTAGGGAGCTCAGTGATTGCTCAGATCATGCGAGCCATTAAAATATTTACTTAGTGACAATAATATTTTTACTGAGAACAGAAGTCATGAAAAAAGACCAACATAATCTGTTGCTGTTAGTATTTATTGACATTTTATTCTTTAATACAACATGTATTTTAATCATTTATTGTTTCATCAATGACCCTCATGGCAAGAAATATGACAGAGCACTTCTTTTGAATGAACATTATCCTTTCTTAGAATGCTAGCCAATCCCAACTTCCCCAGATCCTAACCTCTGCCTATCCACTCTTCACTTACAGCAGGGTTAGTATTTAGTTTCCCACCTAGATACAAACTTTATCCAAAATACAATAAATTGATGTAAGATGTTCTTGTGATACATTGAAGTATATTATAAGGTCAGAGGAGAAAAGAAATTTTCCTGAAAATACTTAAATTTGGTACTCTCAGAATATAATGAGATAGAATATCATCTCTAAGACCTCTTGTATATCCTCGAGTATATGAATAACAGCAGCTTTATAGTGCTTTTCATATGCAGTACTTAAATTCAGCACTCATTCTTTTCTCCTAACTTTTGACACAGTATAGTAAGCAAGTCTTCTTATTCTGATGTTTTGACATCTGGGCCTTACTGACTCTGGAAAGATTATTCCTTGCAGGGCTACCCAATTTGTAGAGATAGTGTGGGAAGAGGTAAAGGAGCAGAAAAGATAACTATTTGGTACTGGGCTTAACACCTGGATGACGTAATAATATGTGCAACAAATCTCAATGACACATGTTGATCTATGTAACAAACCTTCACATGTAGCCCCAAACTACAGTAAAAACTGAGAAAAAGAAAACAAGAATAAATTAATTGTGTATACTTATACATAAAATATATTTATAGAATGATGTTCATCAAGCCATTTTAAATGGTTTCATTAAAGTTATATCTGAAAAATAAAAACAAAATAAAATAATTTAAAAAGAGATAGCCTGGGCACAGTGGCTCACACCTGTAATCCCAGCACTTTGGGTGGCCGAGGCAGGTGGATCATGAGGTCAGGAGTTCAAGACCAGCCTGACCAAGATGGTGAAACACCGTCTCTACCAAAAACACAAAAATTAGCCAGGCATCATGGCAGGGGCCTATATTCCCAGCTACTCAGGAGGCTGAGTCAGAGAACTGCTTGAACCCAGGAGGCAGAGGTTGCAGCGAGCCGAGATTGTGCCACTGCACTACAGCCTGGGTGACAGAACAAGACTCTGTCTAAAAAAAAAAAAAAAAAATAGAATAAACTCAAGGGAGAAAAAAAAAAAAAAAACAAAAACCTGCCTGCAAATGCACCTTCCTTATGCAAACCAACCAGTCTGAAGCCCATATTTCAACCACTTTCTTTACTGGGCTGTTACAGAGCTCCCAAACACAGTGATATGGTTGCGCTTTGTGTCCCCACCCAAATCTCATCTTGAATCGTAATCTCCATAATCTCCATGTGCCAAGGGAGAAACCAAGTAGAGGTAACTGAATCATGGGGGCAGTTTCCCCAATGCTGTTCTCATGATAGCGAGAGAGTTTTCATGAGATCTGATGGTTTTATAAGAGGCTCTTCTCCCTTCACTCAACACTCCTCCTTCCTGCCCCCTTGTGAAGAAGGTGCCTTGCTTCCCCTTTGTGAGCCACCATGACTGTAAGTTTTCTGAGCGTTCCCCAGCCATGCTGAACTGTGAGTCAATTAAGCCTCTTTCCTTTATAAATTATCTAGTCTCAGGTATGTCCTTATAACAGCATGAGAATGGACTAATACATGCAGAGTCTCAATCTCCCTGGCCTAATCACCCCACAACCATATACCAAACACCTATGGACATACTCTACGGCCAGAGCCTGCAAAATTTTTTCAAACTAACCAATCCTAAGCCTGCTTACCCTGCCTTGCCTTGACTCCTTACGAAAACTAAAATAGACCCCCTTGCTCACATTTCCTCTTGTATCTTCTGCCTCCTGGCCAACCCTGGTGACTCTCTATGCTGCCTCCTCTTGGGAATTATGAGTAATAAATTAATAAACTCTTTAATGGCAATCATCTCCTGATCTGTTGGCCTCACCATACCTGAATAATAATAAGGATACCTTTTAAGAAACATGATGTGAAAGACAAAGTGTGGTTTGGGGTTAGAAATATAACTGATTATTTCAACCAAATTACTTCACATCAAGTGCTCTTAGACATTCATTTGTTCAGCAGTCTTTTAAAGCCAAGTTCTTCCAATAAAGGATAACATGATGAACAGGGAAGATACAATCTGAGTCTTGGAAAATGTACACTCAACTGTGATATGCAGATGAATGATAAGACAATTATAGTATGATGTGATGAAGAAAGGGATGGATACAATGAGAACACCATAGTGCAGTGCTTCCCATAACCTTCAATGTTGAAGGAAATCTTCCCTTGACATTTAAGGACAAAAGACAAAGTGTAGGAATTGTGTGCCATGAATATTTTCTGAATATCACCTATTTAGATAGTCCCTGAATACCAGTTAATAACTGAACATCAACTTCATCATTTGTAAGATTGGGATAAAAATATTTTCTGTAGTATTATTGTAAAGAATGATGAGATATTGTAATTAAACTCTATAAAATATAATAGGAATCTATAGTTGAAGACACCAAACCCATATCCTTCTCTTACTGACTTCTATTCTCACCCTTCACTTTCCTATAAGTCTTGCATTTAACACCAGTCTAGCCCATATAGAACCAGCTTTCCCTGTGCTTTGCATGAAGAATCCAATTTGACTAATGCTATGACTTCAGACTGTATACCCTTGAGTGGGAAAACATGTGTTAAGTATTCTTTTAGCAGTCTGCCAAATCAATTCAATTGCATGTTTTGGAACACTAGACATCTATTTACCTAAAGTAAAACAGATCAGCAAATCATCTCTAATCAATCTGATATGTGTATAGCCAATACATTTAGAAATTTAACTAGAAGACCACAGTGACAACCAGCATTTATGATCAAATACCACCATTAGGAAAATTGGTAGGTAACACATTTAGCTCATGCAGTTTACTCCCTGAATTCCACTCTGTACACATACACAAACATATTTTACTAAACCTTAGAAGCCTTATTTTGCTGGAGAAAAAAAAAGACCTTTTAAAATTACCTTCAAGGCAAGATCTTTTAAATACCAAGATACTAGCTAACAAGTCTTTTAAATATACCTTGCTTGTACATAAAAATGATCAATAACAGCACTACATACTTTTCATCCATTAATTAATAAATACACATTGAGTGTTGGGTGGTAAGGACTGTGCTAGGCACTGATAATTCAAGAATAACAAAAGTAAAACTTTTCTTACTACCATAGGGCTTACCATATGGCGGGAAAGATGGCAAATAACCATGGAACGTGTAAAACTGCCATCATTATAAGGATGGTTAATCAGGTAATAACATCTAATAAGGCAGTCTGGGGAAACTTTCTCAGATGATGATTGAACTGAAATATTGAGAATGATTAGAAGTTACCTGAGAATAGTGAAAACCGTGTTCTGGCACCTGTGAAGGACATGGCAGAAAAGCACATGGTGTGTGTAAGGGATCACTCTACATCTTAAGTAGATGGAATAAAAACATATTGTGAGATGAGGCTTGAGTGGGAGGACCAGACCATCCACAGCTTTGTAAACTTTGCTGAATAATTTATTATTTTCTTCTGAGAAAGGGGAAACATTGACCAAACTTAAGCAGGGATGTGATTTAATCACATTTACATTTTTTTAAACATCACTCTGGCCTTTGTATGTAGATTTTATAGCATTTGTATGCGCTGCTCAGAGGAGGCAACTGGTCTGGAAATGAAAGTTTGTAAACTGTATGTGCATTAACAGGTAACTGAAATACAAATGTCTAATGAGAGAGTATAGAATAAGAAGTAGAACTAGGCCCAACCCTCAAAGAACTCCAAAGTTGGTGACTAGATAAAGAAAGTTAACAGAAAAAAAAAAAAATTCCAAAGAGGAAGGAAAATCACTGAACAATACTACTTAAAAACCAATGGATAAGGTACCATTGGTACCAGCTCAAGCTGAAGTTGGTCTGTAGTTGGTCTCACCAGCTCAGGAGTAGATGCTGTGAAGCTAATGATGCCCGAGGCTTGAGGCCCT
Organism: Chlorocebus sabaeus; assembly: GCF_047675955.1. Classification (NCBI taxonomy): domain Eukaryota; kingdom Metazoa; phylum Chordata; class Mammalia; order Primates; family Cercopithecidae; genus Chlorocebus; species Chlorocebus sabaeus. Next base: position 24,522,405 of record NC_132925.1, read on the forward strand.
TCAGAGGCCTACATGGGCTTTATGAGTTTTGAGAGATATGGAGAATTACAGAGTTTTCCAGCTGGGGACAGCAGCCAGGTTAAAATCAGAAAATAAATATTTTCAGTAGACAATTTTTAGAGCAGTTTTGGGGTCACAGCAAAATTGTGTGGAGGGTACAGAGATTTCTCCTATACTCCCTGCCCCCAACATTTTTGCTTATGTAAGAATTTTTGCAAATGCATTAAAAATTCCTGGAATTAAAAGGATCTGACTCTTCAGGCCCATTCACTGGTTGAGACTTATTTCTCATACTAAATAAATAATTACATTTTAAATCTAATTTTACATTTGGTATTTTGTATTCTTTTTCTTATAAATCACATAAGCTCCATGGGGACACCTGATTCCACTGCTACACCAGCCCCTTCAGAATCCCAGTATTTAGCTATGTACACATGGCTATTTGATAATCTCTTCTTTGTCACCATATCAATGAAAACTTCCTCCTAATAGCAAGTGTTTCTAGAAGGATCCTTGTCAGTCCCTGCTGCCTTGGTCCTACCCTTCTGCCCTAAGTATCTCAGGTGGAAGCATATAGATAGACATACCAGAGTGGACATAAAGTGTAAAGATTTGGTATCACATGTTAATGTGAAGCAGAAACCATCCACCATGGAAAAGTCACTGAACAAACAAGCAGACAAAATGCTGTCAGCTGTTTGATAGAAACCAAATTTTGTCAAAATTGGCACAATAGTCACAAGAAAATAGTGACTCGGGTGGCAAAGATTGAGATTATGTAAGGGCCTGATAGCATAGATTCCCATTTACCAAGGCCAATCTATCTTTGGCTCCTTCTGAATATCCAAACCCATCAGAACAAACACCAATGCTGAGCCACCAACATAGCACTACCCATTGATATGATCAAATGGCCAGTTGGTGGCAAGTGGACTATATTGCATCACTTTGATTTTGGTCAGTAGCCCAGTAGTTTGTTATCAAAGAGACAGATACTTAATGTGTCTCTGTGTGTGTGTGTGTAGGTGTGTATGTGCGCCATCAAACTCCGAGTATGCATTGTTTACAGAATTCCTGATCTACAGGCAAGGAATGCCACACAACACAGCATTTGACTATGGGATCCACTTGTTAGCAAAAAAGTTATGGCAATAGGTCCAAAACAATGGAATCTGCTGGTTATATCACGTGCTATATCATCCAATGGGTAACACCTTCAGGAATGCTGGAACAGCCTTCTAGAGGTGCAGCTGAAAGACCAGCTCAGAGGAAGCCCTCTGAAAGGAGGGAGTGCCACCTGTCAGCGTGAAGTTCATTATATTGGAGACTTCAGTATGGTGCTGTGTCCCACTTACTAAAAAACCCCACATACAACATATATCCAGGGTACAAGATATGGAATCAGGAATGTCTCCATTGACCAAAGCTCCCAGTGATTCACTGTGGGATTCGCCTTTTCACAACTCTGGTTTCTATAGAATTGGAGGTTCTGATTCCTAAAAGGAACAAACTTCTACCAAAAGACAAAGCCAGTGTCTCAGTGAACTACAAGTTAAGGCACATTGTACCCAAGGGCAAGTATGAAAAAACAGAAATCGCCATATTGTCAGGGATAATGTATCCCAATAAGCAGTGGGTAAGGACTCTTTTACACAATAGAAACAAAGAGAAATATTTGTGAAACCCAGGTGATCCTCATGGGAGCACCCTAGTACTTTCTTGTTCCATTGTAATTGTAAATGGACCTGTGCTACAACCCCAAACAGAGAACAGTGTGCCTATCAAAGGTTCTGTCCCTTCAGGTATGAAAGTTTGGGTGACAAACTGTGCACAAAGGCCAGCAGAGATGATTGAAGATGTGAGGAATTCAGAATGAATAGTGAAAAGAAAGATGAGGGCTCTGGCTAGGGATCAGCTGGAAAAAAAAACAAAAAAGGAAAAAAAAAAATGGGTTGTAGTTCATTCATTCCGTTAAATTCCATAGGCTTTCCTCTTAGAAAGAAAGGGGAGCAATGGAGAGAGGCTCCCAAATCTGTGTGGCGGAATTGAGAAAGAATAGGAGAAGGCTCCGTGAGATCATCAGATTGTAATGCATGCAAATTTGATACATAATAAAGGAGAAAGGGAGAGAAAGTTCGATGGAAATGTCCTGATTGTCGGACAGTCTCAGGCAGGTTCAGCAAAATTTTGGAAAGCCCTTGAGCCAAAGTTGTCTGTCAGAGTAGTTTGGTGTCTCCTAGTCATGAGCCTGCCTTAGTCTTCCTACTGTATCAAATCATTGGCTGAGAATAGCCCTTTGGAAGCATTGCTTCAGGAAGCCACAGGTTTCAAAGCAGAGCAGCTGGTGCTGTCAGTTGATTTGTTTCCTGTGTTTGGAGGTCTGCAAGCACATTTTCATGGCCATCACGGTCATTGATTTATTTAAATTGTAATGGTCATGTGAAGCATAAAATCCACCTGACTAGTGTAAGAAATTCTAGGTAAAACATATACAAATTATCATCTCAGTAGCATTCCCAGAAATTTCTTAGTATGGTTTCTCTACATCATCTTCTATATTTCTTCAAATACCTTTTCTGTCTCATCATGGTCCATAAAGTACTCCTGCTTTCATTAATTCTTAGTTAGACTGCAGAAGCAAACTTCTAATAGATATCCCTAAATCTGGTCTTACCTTTTTCTAGAACATTTGGCAAACAGCTCTTGATCTAATTATTCTAATAAATCAATATGATTGTTCACTACTCTGCCAAAAATTCTTAAATGCTTCCCATCTGTGATGGTCAATATTAAGTGTCAACTTGATTGGATTGAAGAATGCAAAGCATTTTTTCTGGGTGTATCTGGGTGTTTCTGGAGATTGCCCAAGGAGACTGATGTTTGAGCCAGTGGACGGGGAAAGACGTGCATGCCCTCAGTGTGGATGGGCACCATTCACTCAGCTGCCAGGGAGGATGTGGAGAAATAGGAACACTTTTACACTGTTGGTGGGATTGTAAACTAGTTCAACCATTATGGAAAACAGTATGGCGATTCCTCAAGGATCTAGAACTAGAAGTACCATATGACCCAGCCATCCCATTACTGGGTATATACCCAAAGGATTATAAATCATGCTGCTATAAAGACACATGCACACGTATGTTTATTGTGGCACTATTCACAATAGCAAAGACTTGGAATCAACCCAAATGTCCATCAGTGACAGACTGGATTAAGAAAATGTGGCACATATACACCATGGAATACTATGCAGCCATAAAAAAGGATGAGTTTGTGTCCTTTGTAGGGACATGGATGCAGCTGGAAACCATCATTCTCAGCAAACTATCGCAAGAACAGAAAACCAAACACCGCATGTTCTCACTCTTAGGTGGGAACTGAACAATGAGATCACTTGGACTCGGGAAGGGGAACATCACACACCGGGGCCTATCATGGGGAGGGGGGAGCGGGGAGGGATTGCACTGGGAGTTATACCTGATGTAAATGACGAGTTGATGGATGCTGACGAGTTGATGGGTGCGGCACGCCAACATGGCACAAGTATACATATGTAACAAACCTGCACGTTATCCACACGTACCCTAGAACTTAAAGTATAATAATAATAATTAAAAAAAAAAAAAAAGAAAGAAAAGCAGGCAGAAGAAGGTGGAAGGAGCCGACTTGCTGAGTCTTCGGACCTTCATTTTTCTCCTGTGCTGGATGCTTTCTAACCTCAAACATCAGACTTAGGTTTTTTTGTATTTTGGACTCTTGGACTTACACCAGTGGTTTGCCAGGGGCTCTCAGGCCTTCAGCTAAATTAGACAAAGCATGTAACACACAAAAATATCTTCTGTACATGGGAAATGCCTGCTAAACATTAGCTATGTTTTTATGTGTAGGTGTATTACATGTATAAAACTAATGAATTTATTTTGTGTTATAAGAACACCGGACTCAGTAGGAATTTTGAGAAATAGACTGTGTTGTCTTTTCTTTGCAACAATAATGATAATGATTATGATAAATAACATTTATTTGAAATATATAAAATATTAGCCCCAAAATGTTGGTATAAAATTGTAAATGCTACAAAAACATATGAAAAAAGTGTAAAAATAAACTATTTTGAAAGGATATTTTGTTGAGGGAAAAAAGTTCCCAGTGAATTGTATTGTTTTTTGATAACCATTGAATTGTCTAGACTTCAGAGATGCCTACTTCCCTCATGGCTGTCACCAAAGCCTTTCTTGCTAGCTCAGATATAAGACTATAGAAGTTCCCCCTTATCTGCATTCACTTTCCATGATTTCATGATCTGAAAATGTTATAGTATTTTGAGAGTGAGAGACCACATTCATATAACTTCTATTATAATATATTGTTATAATTGCTCTATTTTATTATTATTGTGTTACTCTCTTACAGTGCTTAATTTATAAATTAAATTTTACCATAGTATGTATATGTAAGAAAGAAACATGGTATGTGCAGGATTTGGTGTATCTGTAGTTTTAGGCATTTACTGGAGGTACTGGAGGGCATCACTTTGGATAAATAAGGGCTGCTATATTCCAATATTTTATCTACTTTGATGGAAGAGCAGGTCATTGAGTTAGCTCTCTAATTGTCTCAATATTCTTTGTATACTGCAAGTTGAAAATTTAGGAATTGATTAAGCACTTCAGTAAGCATTGCTGCTTTCTTCTTCCAAAAATTAATTTATAAAAGTTTCATATTTTTAAAAGAACATGGACTAGGCTGGGTGTGGTGACTCACACCTGCAATCCCAGCACTTTGGGAGGTGGAGAAGAGCGGATCACCTGAGGTCAGGAGCTTGAGATCAGCCTGGCCAATATGGTGAAACCCCATCTCTACTAAAAATATAAAAAAATTAGCTAGGCATGGTGGCGGGTGCCTGTAATCCCAGCTACTCAGGAGGCTGAGGTGGGAGGATCGCTTGAACCCAGGAGGCAGAGGTTACTGTGAATTGAGATCATGCCATTGCACTCCAGGTCTGGGTGACAAGACCAAAACTCCGTTTCAAAAAATTAAAATAAAATAACAGGGACTAAAACTTACATACAGACGCCTTCCATATCCCAGCTCTGCTTTATAATCTCTTACCTCTTTATAAATCATTTTTGTTTATAAAAAAGTTAAAGATTTGTTATTTCCATTTATGTTCACATAACCCTGTGAGATGAACAGGCCAGATCTTAATATCCTCATTTTATAGATCAGGAACTTAACGTTAGATTCCTTTTCCAAAGTTAATGAAACCAGTGAGTTACTGCATCCCAAGTAGAATTCAGATCTCCTCACACAAACGCCCTTTTCCTTTCATCATATGCCATCTATTTTCATTTCACACCACTCTCAATTTTATCTTTTGGAATTAGGCTGTATATTTGACCCTGCCAGTAATACTCAGATATACTATAAACATTAGATATTTAAAAACAAAAGTATCTTATTAACCATACAATGTAACTCTGATCATGATGTTATTCAATGTCGATCAGTAATATCTTAGTTTAAACTCCGAAGTACAAAAGGAATTTTAAAAAATACTTGTAATTATTCAGTGTTCAATATAGCATATTTTCACAAAGCACTTTGTCTTATATATTTTAAGCATCTGTAGATTTCCTTCTAAAAAATAAGCTAAAATACTGGTTCTCTGATTTTTATTCGAGGATATAGACTTTGATCATTCATAGAGAACTGACATGTTTTCTATCTTACTCATGCTAAGACACAAGATTCTCTTCATTTCATATTTAAAAATTGCAGGTAGAAATTAAGGAGAAAAATAGCTTTTTTCTTTCCTGTGTTTATTCAATGGGTTCAACTCATTCAATGGGTTCATGAGCACAATGGGCAGCAGGTAGGTAGTATTTCAGCTGTCAGTCTAGCCTCTGGCTTCACTGTGTTGTACAGACTATCTCTAAAAGGGTCCTGCATTTATACATTGAATATAAATACTGATGTACATCTTTTGGAGGCATCATTCTCTGCTTCAGAACTTATGTAGATGGGATTGAAGTAGATTAAAGCAAGACAAAAGTGAATCCTTGTGCTTCATAAGATTTACGGCATTAAATAGAATAAGCATGGGAGTCCAGAGATTCAAGAGTTATAGGAAGAAACAAGAATGTATTTAAATACAAAAATCTCCCTTCCCCAAACCTACTTGCTTCTCTTTTCTTTAAATTAATGTCTTGGTCTGTTGCCCAAACCCTAAAGCATGGTACTTTCCTCTGTCCATTTTCTTTCGTCTTTTCTTATCTTCCTGATAATTTCAAAATCCTTGAAGCTCTGATTCTCTGCCTTTAGCCAAATGAGCTAAAGGAAGCACATAAAGACCGCCCAGAGCAAAGCAGATCCACCCAACATGAGCTGATGTTGATACGGCCAATCTCAATTCTCCCGGTTCCTGGGAAGCTTTGTATTAAAAAGTGCTGTCACATATTTTTAATTTCTCCAGTGAACCAGCTCTCCCTCTGTGCTGCACTACCAAAGAACTAGATAATATCAGAATGTGAAAGAAGACTCGCTGTTCCAGAACTCAAGTTTTCCTTTCTTCTTGATTCAAGAGTAAATTTGTGAACATGGGGTACTGTGTCACATGAGGAAATGAATTAGATTAACAAAGAATTAAGAACACAGTATTATGTTCACAGTTAGACCACTGTCATGTAGACTGAATTGTACATCATTATTCTAATGTGATTGAATTGGGAAGATTCAAGCACTGTGGCTAAATCTGTGTAATCCTTTTTGTTCTTGTTGAAGTAGTTACTTTGTATATTTGAGCATTGTCTTTTTGTCACCTTTACTCGAACCAAATTTATTCAAAGTCAATGGTAATTTCTACTCCTAGAAAGACAATGACATTTTAAGTCATTTCTTTAAGAAAAACTTAAAGTAAATCAGCAGAGTAAACAGACTACAAGACAGGGTAACCACAGACTTTTTCTATTGGAGAAAAATAGAATTAAAGTGAATCAAAGTTTTTAATGTATTTCCAGTAGTCAGATCAACTTCATGACTGATCTGCTCAGCTAAATAGGAAGCAATTTGTAAATCAGTTTACTGAAAAAGCAAAACATGATAGTGCCAGTCAGCTTTTCCCTGAATTTATTACCTAACTTTTTTAGATCTGCCTTCTCTAACTCTATAATTAGATAATGGCTTTAATTAAGCCAGTGAGCTTTTAACTATAGCAAAAGCTCCTCTGATGCAGTTTTCAAGCCAACTTAATGATAAATCAGAATAAATACAAGCAATCTCACTCACTCACATGACCAGCAATCTCCTTTCTTCCCACACTATCACTAACATATGCATAACCAGAAAGGCTTAGAATCAGTTCATCACATTGGTAATTCATCAGATTTGATCTTGGGACTACTGCATTTTACTCAACAATACAATGTAATTCTGCTGGATCTCTTACAGAATTTCCAACACATTTTCAATTGTTATGTATTCCTAGATTATTCAATTGGATTATCTTTCTTGTTGTTAGTTATTGCCTTTAGCTCTTGTTTCAAAGACTCACCTAGCTCCCAAATTCCCCTACAGCAAGGTTCCTTCTTTCATTTTGCCCGTCATACCTTGCTTAACCAAAATACTGTATCTGATCTCCAATTCATGCCTATGGCCTTGATGGGGGACAAACCACCCAGAGGCTTCACCTCTTACACTTTGTACTGTGCCCAGTGAGGATGGCACAGGGACCGAATGATGTACACTTTAGATTGGACTACTAGCCTTTAGAAGCCTTAGCCATCTCATCAAAATTGTATGTTTCCCTCCCGCTAAGATTGTACACACTTTCTAAGATATGCTCATACCCTACTATTATAGAAGCAGCTTTCTGATTTCATGGCATTTAAAATTTTAAGTTAAATGACAGTCAGAAGATTAGCATGTCTTCATGTGTTTTCTTTAATTCCACTAAAAATGAGAGGAAAGCTGTATGGTAAATACCTTATATGAAATAAATAAAAAAAATAAAACAATGAGAAAGTTATAGTACACAGAGGGAATGATCATAAACGGATTTTTTTCAAACATGATCGATGCAAACAAAAATATTTAAAACTAAAATAATTTAACATTAATGATCTTCCATGTCATTTAAAACAATTTCATTTTACTTTGTTCTAAAATTCTTGGGTACAACAAGAGAACACGATTTGTAAATAATGAAGGGAACATAAGACATTCCATAAACAAAACATTAATGATAGAATTAAAAGTTATCAAGAAGCTTTAAATAAGTAGGCCCATTTCAAAGATTTCAAAAGCAAACTGTAAAAACTATATTTCCTGGTGTAAACATTATTGCTTCTCAATAACTGATTAATATCATAGGAGGCAGAGCAAGATGACAGAAGAGAGAGCTTCACCAAACATCTTCCATGCAAAGACACCAAGTTAACAACTATCTACACAGAAAAGAAAAAAAAAAAAAAAAAAAAAAAAACACCTTCTAAGAACCAAAAATCAGGTAGGCACTCACAGTACCTAGTTTTTTTGTTTGTTTGTTTCTGGTTTTGTTTTTGACACAGCCTAACGCTGTTGCCCAAGCTAGAGTGCAGTGGTGTGATCTCAGCTCACTGCAACCTCCACCTCCCGGGTTCAAGCAATTTTGCCTCAGCCTTCCAAGAAACTGGTACTACAGGAATACACCATCATGCCCAGCTAATTTGTGTATTTTTAGAAGAGACGGGGTTTCACCATATTGGACAGGCTTGTGTCGAACTCCTGACCTCGTGATCTGCCTGCTTCAGCATCCCAAAGTGCTGGGATTACAGGCATGAGCCACTGAGCCTGGCCAGTACCTGGGTTTAACTTCATTTTGCTGAAAGAGGCACTAAAGAGATAGAAAAAGCAGTCTTGAATCGCCAAAGCCATCACTCCCCCACTCCGTGCAGCAGCAGCGTGCTGAGATCATCTCTGGGCATTGGGTGAGGGCGAACACAGCAACTGTGAGCACTGACCTCAGTTCTGTCCCGTAGAGCAGAAAGAAAAGCTGAACCAAACTCAGCTGATGCTCTCCCACGGAGGGAGCCTTTAATCAGCCCCAGCCAGAGGAGAATCACCTTTCCATGGTCTGAACTTGTGTGCCTACAAACCTTGTCACTCAGGGCCAAAGTTCTCTCAGTCTCTCAGTAAATTTGAAAGACAGTCTAAGTTACAAGGACTTCGGCTCTTAGGCAATTCTGAGGCTGAACTAAGCCCAGATACAGTGGAGTGGGAGGACACACACCAAACTGAGACACTAGCTGGGGCAACTAAGGGAGTGCTGGCATAACCCCTTCCCTAATCTCAGGCTGCACAGCTTGTGGTCCCAAAAGGGACCCCTTCTTCTACTTGAGGAGAGGAGAGGGAAGAGTGGGGGAAAACATTGTCTTGCATCTTGAATACCAGCTCAGCCATGGCAAGATAGGGCACTGATCAGAGTGATAAGGCCCCCATTCCTGGCCCTAGCTCCAAGATAACATTTCTAGACACACCCTGGGCAAGAAGGAAACCCATAGGCTTGAAGAAAAGGACTTAGTTCTACCAGCATTCATCACGTGCTTCCTGAAGAGCCCTTGGACCCTGAATAACCACCCAGGTACTACCCAAAGGGTGCTGGGTGAACCTCTGAGACTTACTGGCTTAATGTACCAACACAGCCACAAGGGGTAGAGCACTAAGCAGACTCTTTGGGTTCACAATTCTGGGATATGACCCTTTGATGGCAATTTCTGGACCTACCATGGACCAGAGGTGAATCCCAGGCCAGGCAACATTCACCACAAGCTGACTTAAGAGATTTTGGCCCTTAAGGGAACATGGGTGGTAGTCTGGCAGTACTCCTTGTGGCCAAGGATGACAGTGGCTGTTCAGTGAGTCTCCTCTGCCTTTGGAAAGGGGAGGGAAGAGTGGGAAGGACTGCATTTTGTGTTTTAAGTGCCAGATCAGCCACAATACAACAGCATACAAGGTAGACTTCTAAAGTTTTTAAACCTAACTTAAGAATCCTGAATGGCACTTCTGGACCCACCCAGGACTTAAGGGACCCTGCTGCCCTAAAGGAATAACACAGGCTTGGTTGGTTTTGCCACCTGATGATTGTAGAGCCCCAAGACCTTGAATAAACACAGACAGTAGCCAAGGAGTAGTTACAGCAGGCCCTGGGCAAGTTCCAGCACTGTGCTAGCTACAGGTCTGATCCAGTACAGTAACAGAGTAATAGTGGTGGTGGTCACAGGGGTGCTTGTGTCACTCCATTATCCTCCCAGCTTAAGGTGACTCAGAACAGAGGGGGAGAGAGAGAGAGAGAGAGAGAGAGAGAGAGAGAGAGAGAGAGAGAGAGAGAGAGAGAACTCTATATGTTTGGGAGAAAGTAAACAAAGAAAAAGAGAACAAGAATCTCTTCATTGGAATCTATAGAATTTCCTCAGATCTTATCCAAGACAATCACGACAGTACCTCTATGAGTCCACAAAAATCACAGTGCTACTGGGTTGAGGTGCTCCTTAAAGCAGAAACAGTTTAGATCATAACACACAAGTTCTTTCAAATATCTGGAAAGCCTTCCCAAGAAGCGTGGCAAAAAATATGCCCAGACAGCAAAGACTACAATAAATATCTAACTCTTCAGTGCCCAGAAACCAAAGAACATCTACTTGCATCAGCACCACCCAGGAAAACATGACCTCACCAAATAAATTAAATAAGGCACCAGGGACCAATACTGGAGAAACAGAGATGGGAGATCTTTCAGGGCGAGAATTAAAAATAGCTGTGTTGAGAAAACTCAAAGAAATTCAAGATAACATGAAAAAATTCTGAATTCTATCAGATAAATTTAACAAAGAGATTGAAATAATTTAAAAGAATCAAGCAGAAATTCCAGAGCTGAGAAATGCAATTGGCACATTGAAGAATGCATAATAGTCTTTTCATCGCAGAATGGATCAAGAAGAAGAAAGAATTAATGAGCTTAGAGACAGGTTTTATTTGAAAATACAAATCAAGAGGATAAAAAAAACAAAGAAGCATGCCTACAAGGTCTAGAAAATAGCACCAAAAGGGCAAGTTTAAGAGTTACTGGCCTGAAAGAGAAGGTAGAGAAAGAGATAGGGGTAGAAAGTATATTCACAGGAATAATAACAGATAACTTCCTCAATTTAGTGAAAGATATTTATATCCAATTACAGGAAGGTTATAGAACACCCAACAGATTTAACAAAAAGACTACCTCAAAGCATTTAACAATTAAATTCCCAAAGGTTAGGAATAAAGAAAGGATCCTAAAAGCATCAAGAGAAATGAAACAAATAACATGCAATGGAGCTCCAGTATATCTGGAAGCAGACTTTTCAGTGGACACCTTACAGGCTAAGAGAGAGGGGCATGACAAATAAAAATGCTGAAGGAAAACAAGTTTTACCATGGAATAATATATTTGGTGAAAATATTCATCAAACATGAAAGAGAAACACTTTCCCAAGCAAACAAAAGCTGTTGGATTGTATCAATACCAGACCAGTCTGACAAGAAAAGGTAAAGGAAGTGCTTCAATCAGAAAGGAAATAACATTAATGAGCAATAAATAATCACCTGAAGGTACAAAACTTCCTGGTAATAGTAAGTACACAGAAAAACACAGAATATTTTGACACTATAAGTATGGTGTATAAACTATTCTTATCTTAAGTAGAAAGACTAATTGATGAACCAATCAAAAGTAATAACTACAACAACTTTTCAGGACATAATCAGTACAATAATACAAAAATTAAAACAACAAAAATTAAAAGGTGGAGGGATGAAGTTAAGGTGAATTTTTATTAGTTTTCTTTTTGTTTGTTGGTTTGTTTATACAAATATTGTTTAGTTGTTATCAGGTTAAAATAGTTGGTTATAAGATACTATTTGCAAGCTTCATAGTAACTTCAAACAAAAAAACATACAATGGATACACAAAACATAAAAGGCAAGAATCTAAATAATATCACCAGAGAAAATTACCTTCACTAGAGGAATTAAAGAAAGAAGAAATGAAAGCAACGAAAGAAAGAAGAAAGAGAATATTACAAAACAATCACAAAAAAATAACAAAATGGCAGGAGTATGTCTCTCCTTATCCATAATAACATTGAATGTAAATGGACTGAACTCTCCTATCAAAAGACATAAACTGACTGACTGGATGGAGAAACAAGACCTATTGATCTGTTGCTTAGAAGAAACACACTTCACCAAAAAACACACAAATAGACTGAAAATAAAGGGATAGAAAGAGATATTTCATGCCAATGAAAACCAAAAAAGAACAGGAGTCACTGCACCTATATCAGACAAAATAGATTTCAAAACAAAAACTATTTGAAGAGACAAAGAAGCTTACTGTATAATGATAAAGGTGTCAATTCAGCAAGATAATATAAGAATTTTAAATATATATGCACAAAACACTGGAACACCCAAATATATAAAGGAAATATTATTAGGGCTAAAGAGAGAGGTAGACCCTAATGCAATAATAATTGGAGACTTCAACATCCCTCTTTCAGCATTGGACAGATCTTCCAGATAGAAAAATCAACAAAGAAACATCAGACTTAATCTGTACTCTAGGTCAATTGGATCTAATAGGTATTTACAAAACATTTCATCCAAGAGCTGAAGAATACTCATACTTTTTCTCAGCACATAAATTATTCTCAAGAATAGACCATGTTAGGTCACAAATCTAGTCTTAAAACATTGAACAAAATGAAATAATATCAAGCATCTTTTCTGACCACAATGGAATAAAACTAGAAATTAATAAGAAGAGGAATTTCGGAAACTATACAAATACATGAAAATTAAACAATATGCTCTTGAAGCACATGTGGCTCAATGTGGAAATTATGAAGAAAACTGAAAAATGTCAAGAATTAGGAAAATCTTGAAACAAATGATTATGGAAACACAACATACCAAAACCTATGGGTTATAGCAAAAGTGGTACTCAGAGGGAAACTTACTGCTATAAGTGCCTAAATCAAAGAGAAGGAAAAAAACTTTAAATAGCTAGTCTAATTATGTATTTTAAATAACTAGAAAAAGAAGAGTAAATTAAACTCAAAAGTAATAGAAGAAAAGAAATAATAAAGATCAGAACAGAAATAAATGAAATTGAAATAAAAAATACAAAAGATGAATGAAAAAAATTTGGTTTTGTAAAAATTAAACAAAATTGACAAACTTTTACCCAGACTAAGTAAAATAGAGAGAAGATCTAAATAAATAAATCAGAAATGATAAGGAGAAATTACAAATAATACTGCAGAAATTTAAAGGATCATTAGTGGCTACTATGAGCAACTATATATCAATAAAATTGAAAATCTAGAAGAAATGATATATACAACCTACCAATACTGAGCCAGAAATAACTCCGAAATCTGAACAGACAAATAAAAAGTAATGAGATTGACTCTGTAATTAAAAGTTTTCCAGTAAAGAAAAGTCCATCACCTGATTGCTTCACTGCTGGCTTTTACAAAACATTTAAAGAAGAACTAGTATTATTCCTATTCAAGCTATTCTGAAAAATAGAGGAAGAAGGAATACTTCCAAACTCCTTCTAGAATGCCAGTATTACTCTGACACCAAGATCAAGCAAAGACATATCAGAAAAGAAAAGTACAGGGCAATATCTCTGATGAATATTGATGCAAAAATCCTCAACAAAATACTAGCAAACCAAATTCAACAATACATTAGAAAGATCATTCACCATGTCAAAATGAGATTTATCCCTGGGATGCAAGGATGATTCAACATATGCAAGTCAATCAACATGACATCATATCAACAGAATGAAGGATAAAAACCATATAATCTTTTCAATAGATGCTGAAAAAGCATTTAATAAAATTAGACATCCCATCATGATAAACACCTTCAAAAAACTAGGGATAGAAGGAACACACACCTTAACATAATCATATCTGTATACAAAAGATCCACAGCTGGTATTGCACCAAATGGGAAAAAAACTGAAAGTGTTTCCTCAAAGATCTGAAACACAATGATGTCCACTGTCACCTCTGTTATTCAGCATAGTACTAGAAGTCCTGGCTAGAGCAATCAGACAAGAGAAAGAAATAAAAGGCATCCAGAATGGAAAGGAAGAAATCAAATTTTTCTTGTTTGCTAATGATTTTATCCTAATTTGAATAAAACCTAAAGAATCCACAAAAAATTATTATAACTGATAAATTCAGTAAAGTTGCAGAATACGTTATCAACCTACAAAATTTAGTAGCATTTCTAAATAGCAGCAGTAAACAATGTGAAAAAGAAATTTTTAAAAAATCCTGTTTAAAATAATCACACATAAAATTAAATACCTGTTAACTAACTGAACCAATAAAGTGAAAGATCTCTATAATAAAAACTATAACACACTGATAAAGGAAATTGAAGAGGACACCAAATGTGGGAAAAATATTCTATGTTCATGGGTTGGAATAGTTGATGTTGTTAAAATGTCTATACTACCCAAAGCAATCTACAGACTTAATACAACCCCTATCAAAATATCCATGATATTCTTCACAGAAATGGAAGAAGCAATCCTAAAATTTAAGCAGAACCACAAAAGACCCATAATAGCCAAAACTATCCTAAGCCAAAAGAACAAAACTGGAGTAATCACATTACTGGTCTTCAAATTATACTACTGAGCTATAGTAACCAAAACAGCATGATACTGGTGTAAAAGCAGACATAAAAAACAATGGAACAGAATAGAGAACCCAGAAACAAATCCACACACTGGGAAAAGAGAGTTTCTTCAATAAATGTGCTGGGAAAACTGAATGTTCGTATGCAGAAGAATGACTCTAGACCCCTATCTCTTGCTAAATACAAAGATCAAATCGAAATGGAATAAAGACTTAAATCTGACCTCAAACTGTGAAACTACTATAAGACAACATTGTAGAAAATCTTCAGGACTTGATCTGGGCCAGGATTCCTTGAGCAATACCCTACAAGTAGAGGCAACCAAAGCAAACATGGACCAACAGGATCGCATCAATTTAAAAAGGTTCTACACAGCAAAGGATAGAAAACAACAAAGTTGGCTGGGTGTGGTGGCTCATGCCTGTAATCCCAACACTTCAGGAGGCTGAGGCAGGTGGATCTCTTGAGGTTGGGAATTTGAGACCAGCCTGGCCAATATGGCGAAACCCCATTTTGACTAAAAATACAAAAATTAGGTGGGCCATGGTGACGTGCACCTGTAATCCCAGCTACTCGGGAGACTGAGGCAAAAGAATTGCTTGAACCTGGGAGGCAGAGGTTGCAGTGATACGAGACTGGGCCACTGCACTCCAGCCTTGGTGACAGAGTGAGACCATGTCTTAAAAAAAAAAAAAAAAAAAAAAAAAAAAAAAAACTCAAGAGACAACCACAGAATGGGAGAAAATATTTGCAAACTACCCCTCTGACATGGGATTAATAGCCAGAATATGTAAGGAGCTGAAATTCCTGTATAGGAAAATCTAATAATCTGATTTAAAAATATGGACAAATGATTTGAATAAACATTTCTCAAAAAAAGACATACGAATGGCAAAAAATCTAATAATCTGATTTTAAAATATGGACAAATGATTTGAATAAACATTTCTCAAAAAAAGACATACAAATGGCAAACAAGCATATGAAAAGGTGCTCAACATCACTGATCATCAGAGAACTGCAAATAAAAAGTACAATAAAATATCATCTCACCCCAGTTAAAATAGCTTTTATCCAAAAGGCAAGCAATAAGAAAGGCTGGCAAGGATATGGAGAAAAAGAAACCCTCATACACTATTGGTAGGAATGTAAATTAGTACAACCATTGTGGAGAACAGTCTGGAAGATTCTCCAAAAACTAAAAGCTGAGCTACCATTTGGTCCAGCAATCCCATTGCTAGGTATATACCCAAAATAAAGGAAATCAATATATCAAAGAGAGATATCTGCACTCCTATGTTTGTTGCAGCACTGTTTATGATAGCTAAGATTTGGAAGCAATCTAAGTGTCCATCAAAGATGAATGGATAAAGAAAATGTGGTACATATACACCACACAGTAGTACTATTCAGCCATTAAAAAGAATGAGATCCAGTCATTTGCAACAACATGGAGGGAACTAGAGATCATTATGTTAAATGAAATAAGCCAGGGACAGAAAGACAAACATCACATGGCTTCACTTATTTATGGGATCTAAAACTCAAAACAATTGAAGTCATAGGCATAGAGAGTAGACGGATGGTTATCAGAGGCTGGGAAGTATAGTGGGGCCTGGGGGAGAGGTGCTGATGGTTAATGTGTACACAAAAAGTAGTTAGAAAGAATAAACAAGGCCTACTATTTGATAACACAATATGGGACTAGAGTCAATAATAACTGCACATTTTAAAATAACTTAAAGTGTGTAATTGGGTTGTTTACAACTCAATGAATAAATGCTTGAGGAGATGGACACCCCATTCTTCATGACGTGCTTATTTCACATTACATGCTTGTATCAAAACATTTCTTGTACCCCATAAATATATACACCTGCTATGTACCCATAAAAATTAAAAATTATAAATTATTAGTATCAAATGAAACAACTAAGTGAGGACTTCTATTTCCACATATTAAAACTTAATAAAAAATTATTGTTTTTAAAAGAATATTATATTAATAGAGGGCATAACCAAAAAAGGAGGTACAATTACAAAAAAAAAAAAAAACTTCCAGAAATAGATCTGCACATATGTGTGATCTCAAAGAATGACAAAGCTGTTATTTCAAGTCAGTGGGAGAAAGCTGACTGAGTTAATACGTGGTTCTGGAATTGGATTAAATCTATTGTAATTCTCTCCCTGGGGCTGTGGAAACTGGCTGTTTCCTCTGAAGTACTTGGCCTTGTAAAAGAAGGTAGATATCTGAATTAAAATCATCTCCCAAATTGCCAGGAAAAAAAAAGTGGACAGTAGGATAGATTTCAAGCTGGCAATCAACAGCATCTGATACAAGAAACTTTGTATTCAGACCGAACTAATTCCATTACTAAACTATATGACCTCAAGTAAATTATATTTCTTGTAAAGCTAACCATTACAGTGAGAGTTTCAAAATTATTAATATAAATTTAATTATGTTGTTTTTAATACTTTAATGTTCTCTTTATTTATACTAATTACCTCGTTCTTACAACTTATGTGTTTTGTCTGTGCTTCTTTAATTCTTCCAGTTTTTCAGACTTTCAAAGTTGAGTCTTGCTTATAGGGCTTTACAAAGAACCCGCTACTCGTTTAATGACCAAATCTAAAGTTCTAATACACAATTTATTAATTTTCTCTATTACTCATATTTTCTTTTTACATATTATTTATATATTTTCCAGCAGTATGAGATGAAGTCCAATAAATTTTGCCTGCTGTATTCATTATTACCACGCATGTGCGGATGTTTAGTCATCTTGGAATAGTTGTTGGAGGGTTTAAGTTTGTTCTCTTTCTTGAACAATGGATTACTTTAAATATTTAGGATCTGGGGAATATATACACATATATAATATATATATTTTATACAACACATATACATATATAATGCCTATACATACACGATATATGTATATACTATATAATGTGTATACATATGCATTTGGCATTAGTGATATAAATAGACTATGCACCTGCCACTCTTTTCACATAAACATGTAGCATCCGATCACTACATCACAATAGTACGACTCATGAGTTTCAAAGTCTCCAGTACTCTGATCGTTTAGAATGTCAGAACTACTTCAAAGTGCTGTGTAGCTTTATATCTGAAAATGGGACTAAGCAGCTCTTCCTCAGCCTTTAAATCATAACTACATCAAACTCCCATCAGCAACCTTATTATCTCTAGTCCCACTGCAAGGATCTTGGAGTTCAGATTCTAAAGTTATTCCAAGGATGGGGGGAAACATATCTTTTTAAAGGTTTTCTACTTTACTTTCATATAGTAAATAATTCCTCATATCTATTGGATATGGCGTCATTTTTGTCCTGTCTGTATTTTCTTTCCAGAAACTACTCACAGACTTAGTATATTGATGAGTCCCAGAAAATCGATATTGACATGGATTTATTTACTTCTTGTTCTGTTTGTTATTTTTGCTTTTAATATCTATGGTCAATTTGGTGGGATTTGGGGGAGAGGCAAGTTAAGGCATTGGTTCAGTCATCTATTTTGCATTTAATACCTGTTGTTTGGTGAGAAAATGGTTCTCAAACTTCTATAATTACCTGAAAGACACAGATTGTTGGACCTATCTCTCAGAGGGGTGTGAAGCCTGATAATCTATATTTCTATAAAATTCCCAGGTGATGCCAGTGTTGCTGGTCGGGGATTCACATTTTGAGAATCACAGATTTAGACAACTCTTCAAGTAGACTGAGACATCTGTTCAAGTAGACCTAAACAGATATATATTCTCAAATTAAACTGCTGGAATCAGAGCTGAAGGCTTCAACAGATGCCTGGATTCAGAGTTATAAGACTGATTCATCTTACTGAAAACCGCATGCTGGTTACCTGTGCTAAAGCAAAAAATAGCAGAAACTGGTGGTTTAGAAGGAAGGCAGGTTTATATTGCTTTGGGGATTATTTAGTTTTGAAACATTCATTTTCAAACGAAGGAAACTTGAATCAGTGAAATAAAGGCACCTTCACAAAGGTGACTTATGAAAATCCAAGTGACACATTTGAGACAGGAGATAAATTAACTGATCTGTTTTGTCTTTTGAAATGTAGGATTTTGCAATGAATTAAATAAGTGTATGAACTTTCCATGCAGGAGGATTATCCTGAATTTCATCAGAAAATTCTTGAGAATTTGAAATTAAGGTTGTCTTCTAGTAATCAAAGGGCCTGTCCTCTGTTTGTGCTTGCTTTTCCATTTGTGTCTCAGAGCACTTTCGTAAACACGTTAGTGGCAACTCTAAGCTTACATGTGCCAATAAATATTCACTTCCCTTGTCTTTTTTTTTTTTTTTTTGACCCTTTGCCTTTTTTCTTCCTCTGTTTCAGTGAAGATCTCCTTATGATTCCTGTCTGGGTCACAGGATTTGTTCTTTTTCCCTGCTGTCACTTAATTGATAGTTTAAACTAGATTATATTTAAATATTACACGTACTGCTTACCATTAAGTTATAATTACAGTGAAATTTAAGCTAGAATCAATATTAAGTATTCACCCAAACCATTGCATTTAACTTGATTAATGATTGCAATTGATGGATGTGAATTAAGAATGGCAGGGCATTTAAAATCATTACAATGATCAGCTACACTTAATTTTCACAGCAATACCCCCTTAGAATGCTTCACATGTAGCCATGGTCTTAGAGTTTAGAGCTCAATCTTAGGATCCAGAAATTGTAATCAGAATTTTAAGGCAATACTGTTCTATTCATTGTTTAAAATACCCAAACATAAGAAGTCTAATTTCTTTAAGTTACTAAGAATACTTTGGCTTTACTGACTGAATTACACAAGTATTTTTCAATATCTTTGAATTTCCCCTGAAGCTGTCAGATAACGTTTCGTAATAATACACATAAGAAGAAAGGGGTTGACATGGGGTATGTTAAAACTGCCATATTTCAACTATTCAGGAGCAAAGTTTATATTTTGCTAAACTGGTTCATAAATAAAATCCAAAGACAATAATTTATAGCCTTGCTTTCAAATTTGGGCTTCGCTTAGCTCGTCTAACAAGTAGAGGTGAAGGATGAATACAAACATACAATGCATCAGACTTTAAACTGGCCTCCAAAGGTGACATACAGCTCAGTGTAATATGACATTTGCAATTATATTTGGTCTTTTTTTCTCAAATATCAACAGAAAGATTACTTGATTAGTATATGTAAATTAAATTGAATTTTGTATTTATAGTGGATTCAACAGCTTTTTGAAGGAAAAGATAATCAATTTGTCTTAAAAATGAAATTGGGTTGAAGGATTGATTTGGGGAGCATACAATCAATATTTTCTGCTGGATATTTCTTTTTCTTTCTCTACTTTTCCAGAGCTGAAAAGATTTCTGGTTTCTTAACTAGCTCTTGTTTTGGCTTTATTCATATCAAAAATGGAAAATAGCCAGTTGTGCAGAAAATGTTGATGGTTTTGCAAGGTACAGGAATGTAGTTTAAACTTTAGCTACATATAGAGTCAGCCTTTTTCTCTGCCAAAATGAATAAACCTCTCAGTGAACCTCTGAAGTTCACCTTGAAGTTCATGGTGGAGTCAACAGAACATTTAAGCACAAAGGAAAAGCAGAGTAGAAGTAAACAGATTTTTGCCAATTACCAGTTACAGGGAAACATTCTTAATTCTAACCCCACTGAACTAAGACCTTGTAATGTCTTTTTAAGTGTGTTCTTGGGGTGGTGTTAGGAAAGTAAGATATCTTTGCTAGCTGAAAATATTGCCTGGACATTTCAAAATGTTTATAAAGCACGTTCTCTGGCATAGATTGTTGAGGAAATCAAACCGTTTTCAAACACTTAATATAACATCAATCTGCATTTGAAAAATAAGGTAGTTCTGTATTATTACTCTGTAGCAATTGAAAACAGGCTAAAATTTTTTCCCACGGATGACTTCAATCAAAATTCATATATTCAAAGCAAAAATAAGAAATGGGTAAAAATTCCATAATTGCCTAATTATCTTCAAAGACATTTTCAAAAATGGATTAAAAATAAAGATATTTATTTCCAAATTCATTTCTAAACAATTCTGTGTATTTTGAAATAACATGCTATTTTTCTTATAGGTTTGTATTGTAAAAATTTAAATATATCATATTATATAACATCAGAAGTATAAAAAATTGAAATGTGTTTTATATGTGACAGTAAGTAATATAGTAACTTAATGGTTCTGATATCATATATCTCTTTTGGAATGATGTGAAAATAATATGGTGCCAGCAAATAGCTATTGTGTTTATAAAATAACTAAGCAGAGAATCCAGTGACTGTATCTTAAACTCAGAGTTCTCTAATGTTCGGCCATACTATTGCAGAGGTGCTGAACCAGAAGCTGGCTTGCAGAACTAGAGTGAGACTTGAGAACCCTGTGAGACTGTGCCGTGCCCTGATCTACAAAGCTGTCAATGCACAGCATTTTCAGATCTCAGCAAAAGTTCACCATAGGGTGTGAAGCACTAGGTGTTTGAAATGTATTATTTCTAATATAAGTGCCAAATTAAGTTTTCAAAAACAAAGTCATTTGCAATTCTCAGTGTGTACATATGCAGTTTATTAAAATTTGCTTTATGCAATAATGTTTTTAATTTGTTGAAAATATCTGAACATATTTAGGATATTCGTTATGACCAAAGCAATGTTTCCATTTAGTGATAAAATACATATTCATATATTAAACCTAATTTGGGTAACGATATGTGCAATAATCCATCCTTGTTTTACTAATTCAATATGAATCATGTAAGTGTTTTAGGAATTGTTTCTCATCTGTGATAGTCTCACCCTCCATGATAATCACAATGATGTGATGCTTTGCATATAATCATTATTAAATTTCAGATGAGAATATTGACTATTTGTAAATACACCAGCAATAAAATGTTTTTCAGAATCCTTATTAAAGTCATTTCTTCCTTCTTGACGTAAGGTCCGTAAATTACTCTTGTTCACAGAAAGGAAAATTGCTTTCTAGGACAGTTTAATATTTCAGCGTCACTATAACAAGATATCTAATGGTCTCATATAAATAACATGATATTCTTCCTTGGGCTTAAATAACAAATACTTATAGATTGCAGTGCATTCACTGACTTGTTGTTTGTTTGTTTAGTAATATGTATTCTTTTTGCAATTTTTGGTTCCTAAAATGGTATTTTGGAATTTCTATTTATAAAGTAATATCTAAACTCTGAGGATCAAAGAGAGTTAAAATTATTTCCTTTTCCAAAAATGTTAGCAAAGTGGAAAAAAGTCTTCCTGTTGCATAGAACAAGAAGAAAATTTGCAACTCCTCCTAATAATATCATAGAATTTAGAGATTTTTCAACCACAAACTGGATTTAGTTACCAGCGTGGCTACAGGGTAATTCTGAGTATATTCAAATATCCTGGAATAGTATGCTAATGACATTATTTATTTTACTTAGCACTTCTATGACAACTTTTGCTTCAAATGAACAATAAAAATATGATGTCTTTAAGTAAAGAGTTACTTAAAAATTATTTCCCCCCTAAAGCTAGCTGAAGGCTTTTTTGTTAATGTTGGGACTTTTAATTTATTATTAATATTAATTTTGATTTACAAGTCATAATTATACACACTTATGGGGTAGAGTGTGATTTTTTATATATGTGTAAATTGAAGCATGAATTAAATTATTAATTAAATTAATAATTAAATTAATTTAATTAATAACTTAAGTAAAGTTAATTAGTATATTCATCACCTAGCTTACCTATCATATTTTTATGGTGACATATTTGAAATTTATCTTAGTTATTTTGAAATATATAATTTACCTATAACCACCATGCTGTGAAATATAACTCAAAGCCTATTCTTCTTCTATGTTAAACTTTGTGTCTTTTAATCAATATTTTCCCATCTTCCTCTACCTTTACCCTTCCCAGCCTCTGATAAGCATTATTCTACTCTCTACTTCCATGAGTACAACTTTATCAGATTGCACATAGGGGTAAAATCATGTGGTATTTGTCTTTCTGTTCCCCATTTGTTTCTCTTAGCGTAACGCCCTCTAGATTCACGCAGCCTGTTGCAAATGACAGGATTTCCCCATTTTGTAAGTCTAAATAGTAGTCCATTGTGTACATATGCCACATTTTTTTAACTGTTCATCCGTTCATGGACACTTAAGTTGTTTGCTAAGCTTAGCTATTGTGACTAACACTCCAATTAACATGGGAGTGTAGATATTACGTTGATATGTTGATTTTATTTCCTTTGGATATATACCCAGAAGTGAGATTACTAGACTGCATGGTAGTTCTATTTTTCATTTTTTGAAGATCCTCTAAACTATCTCCCATATTGGCTATACTAATTTACATTGGCATCAATAATGTGAAAGAGTGCCCTTCTCTCCATCCTCACCAGCATTTGTCTTCATCTTTTTGATAACAGTCATTCTAGCAAGTATAATATAATCACTCACTGTGAATTTAATTTGCATTTTCTTAATGATTAGTAATGCTGAACATTTTTTTCATGCACCAATTGTCATTTGTATATCTTCTTTTAAAAGTGTTTATTCAGGTCCTTTGCCCATTTTTTAAAAATTATTCCTTTTCTTGCTATTGAATTGTTTGGATTCTTTATATATTTTGGATATTTAGCTCTTATCAGATTTATGGTTTGCAAATATTTTCTCTTATTTTGTGGGGTATCTCTTTGCTTTGTTCATTATTTACTTTGCTGTACAGAAACTTTTTAGTTCGACACCATTTTGTCTTCTTATTTGGGGTTTTGTTGCTTGTGTTTTTTGGTCATAACAAAAAAATCATTGCCCAGGCCAATGTCATGGAGCTTTTCCCCTACATATTCATCTAGTAGTTTTACAATTTTAAGTATTACATTTAAGTTTATTTTGAGTTCACTTGTCTGTATCACATAAAATATGGTTCTAATTTCATTCTTCCCCTTATGAATATCCAGTTTCCTCAATATCATTTATTGAAGAGACTATTCTTTCTCTATTGTGTGTTCTTGGCATCTTTGTCAAAAATAAGTTGACCATAAATATGTGGATTTATTTCTGGGTTTTTTTACCCTGTTGATGTGTCTGTTTTTATTTCAGTACCATGCTGTGCTGATTACAATCACTTTATGATGTGTTTTGAAATCAGGTAGTAGATGCCTCCTGCTTTGTTCTTTTTGGTCAAAATTGTTTTGGCTATTCAAGGCTCTTTATGGTTGCTATGTCTTGGGATTTTTTTTCCAGTTTCATATAAAACGACATTGCTCTTTTGATAGAGATCACACTGAATCTGTAGATTGTTTGCTGTATTATTCACATTTTCACAATATTAATTCTTTCAATCCATAAACATAGGCTATCTTTCCATTTACTTGTATTTACTTCAGTGTTTTTTTTTTTTTTCATCAATGTTTTACAGTTTTTAGTATATAGGTCTTTCACCACTGGTTAAATTTACACATAAATATTTAATTTATTTATTGCTATTGTAAATGGGAGAGTTTTTTTAAGATTCTTTCCAGATAATTTTTTATGAATATATTGAAATGGTACTAAATTTTTGTGTTTTTATTTTTATGTTCTGCAATTTTACTGAATTAGTTTATCAGTTCCAATCTTTTTTTATGGAGTCTTTAGCGAGTTCTATATATAAGATTATTTCATCAGTAAATTGAAGCAATTCCACTATTTCTTGTCCTATTAAAAATGGCTTTTCTTTCTTTCTCTTGTCTAATTTCTCTGGCTAGGACTTTCAGTACTATGTTGGAAAGAAGTGGTGAGAGTGAACATCTTTTTCTTTTCCCTGGTCTTAGCGAAAAAGTTTTCAACATTGCACCTTTAAGAATGATGTTAGAGGGCCGGGCGCGGTGGCTCAAGCCTGTAATCCCAGCACTTTGGGAGGCCGAGGCGGGCGGATCACGAGGTCAGAAGATCGAGACCATCCTGGCTAACACGGTGAAACCCCGTCTCTACTAAAACTACAAAAAAACTAGCCGGGCGAGGTGGCGGGCGCCTGTAGTCCCAGCTACTCAGGAGGCTGAGGCAGGAGAATGGCATGAACCCGGGAGGCGGAGCTTGCAGTGAGCTGAGATCCGGCCACTGCACTCCAGCCTGGGCGACAGAGCGAGACTCCGTCTCAAAAAAAAAAAAAAAAAAAAAAAAAAGAATGATGTTAGCCACAGGTTTGTCATATATGGTTTTTATTATATTGAAGTATATTCCTTCTGGACCTAATCTATTGAGAATTCATGTAATAAAAAATGTTGAGTTTTTTAATTACTTTTTCTGCATCTTTTGAAATGATCATATACATTTTATGCTTCAATTTTTAATGTGGTTTATTACACTTATTGATTTGCATATGTTGCACCATCATTGCATCCCAGGGATAAATTCTACTTCATTTTACAATTATTATTATGAATGATTCCCTTAATGTGTTCTTGAACTTGGTTTATTTACATTTTCTTGATAATTTTTATACCTATGTTCATCAGGGACATTGGCTTATAATTTTCTTTTCTTGTTGTGTCCTTGTCTGACTTCAGGTTCAAAGTAATGCTAACCTTGTGATATGGTTTGACTGTGACCCCACCCAAATCTCATTTTGAATTGTAATTCCCATAATCCCTAAGTGTCATGGGAGGGACCCAGTGAGAGTTGAACCATGGGGTGGTTTCCCCCATATTGTTCTTGTAATACTGAGTGTGTTCTCATGAAATCTGAGAACTTATTTTTATAAGCATCTGGAATTTCCCCTGCTGGCAGTCATTGTCTCTCCTGCCACCCTGTGAAGAGGTGCCTTGCACCACGATTATAAGTTTCCTGAGGCCTCCCCAGACATGCTGAACTGTGAGACTGTTAAACTTCTTTCCTTTATAAATTAGCTAGTCTCGGGCAGTTCTTTAGCAGCATGAAAATGGACTAATGTACCTTGTAAAATAAGTTTGGGAGTATTCTTCCTATTTCAAGTTTTTTTTGAAGAGAGTAAAAATAATTCTTACTAATTTACCTTGAAATGTTTGATAGATTTCAGTAATGAAGCCATTTAGTCTTTGGCTATTTGTGAAGGGTGATATTTTATTACTGATTCAGTGTCTTTACTTATTGCTTATCTGTTCAGATTTTCTCTTTCTTCATGGTTCTGTCTTGGTAGGTTGCATATGTCTAGGAATTTATTAATTTCTTCTAGATTATCCAATTAGTTGGCATACCATTGTTCATAGTAGCTTTTATAATCCTTTGTATTCTCGTGGTACCAGTTGTAATGTCTCCACTTTTATTTCTGATAGTATTTGAGCATCTTTATTTTTATTCTAGTCTAGCTAAAATTTTGTCCACTTTGTTTATCTTTTCAAAAAGCCAACTCTTAATTTAGTTGATGTTTGCTCTTTTTTGTTAAGTCTCTATTTCCTTTACTTTTGCTTTGATTTTTTTTATTACCTTCCTTCTGCTTAGCTTGCTTCATTTGGATTGGGGCTTAGTTTGTTTGTTTGTTTACTTTTTCTAAAACTTCGAGGTATATCTTTAGATTGTTTATTTCAGATATTTCTTCTTTGTCTCTTTTAACAGTTTTTAATTTAGTCTATTTTGTCTAATATAAGTATAGTTTTACGTGCACTCTTCAGGTTTTGATTTGCATGAAATTTTTTTTATCCCTTTACTTACAGTCTATGTGTGTCCTTACCACTAACATGGTGCTCCTACAAGCAGCATCTGATGAAATCTTGTTCTCTTAAATCCATTCACTCACTTTACTTTTAAATTGGAGAATTTAATCTATTTACATTGAAAGAAACTTTTGATAAACTCTTGTTATTGAAATTTTGTAGTTTGTTTTCTGTTTGTTTTGTAGGTTCTTTGTTTCTTTCTTTGTCTTTTGCTGTCTTCCTTTGTTGTTTAATGGTGTACTTTAACTCTTTTATATATTTTATGCAACTACTTTGGATTTTTGCATTGTGGTTACCGTGAGAATTACATATCCTTAAAATAGGCTTCTTTAAGCCAATAGCAACTTGCCTTTATTAACTTACTGCATTTTTACTCCTTCCCCCTACCTTTTATAATTTTGTTACCAAAATTTATTTTTATTTTTATAATTTATATCCCTTAACAATTTGATGTGGCTATAGTTAGTTGTTTTTATGTCTTTTTTCTTGAAGCTGTCTATAGGAATAAAATTGCATTATATACTTTTCTTACACTATTAGAGAAACCTGAGTATAACTACGTATCACTAATAAAATTGAGGTTTTTTTTTTTAACTTTCATTCTTTATTATTAATTAGCATTATTCTGTTTTATCATCTTAAAGAATGACCTTGAGCAACTCCTGTAAAGCAACTCCACTGTTAATGAACTCCTATAGCTTTTATCTGGGAAACTTTTTATATTTGTCTCATTTCTAAAGGACAGCTTGGCTGGGTAAAGTATTCTTGGGTGACAGTTCACTCTTTCTTCAGGAATTTCTTTTTTAAATTATTTTTTAGTTTATACATAATAATTGCACATACTTAAGAGATGCATGTGAAATTTTGTTATATGTATGGGGTATGCAGTCAAGCCAAAATATTTAGGGTATCTATCACCTCAAGTCTTTATCATTCTTACATGTTAGGGACATTTCAAGTCCTTTCTTCCAGGCATTTTGAAATATGCAATACATTTTTATTAACTATACTAAACTTACTGTGCTATTGAATATTAACATTTATTCTTTCTATCTAACTCTATGTTTGTACCCATTTACCAACCTCTCTTCACCCCTTCTCTCACACAGAAAACATTCCCAGCCTCTGGTATCTGTTATTCTACACTTTATTTGAATAAGATAAACTTCTTAAACTCCTACATGTAATATGTGTCTTATTGTGCTTAATTTATTTCAGTTAACATCATGACCTGAAGTTTTATCTATATTGCTACAAATGACGTGAATTCATTCTCTTTATGACTACACACACACATACACACACACACACACACACACACACATATATATATTTTTATTTTTTATTTTTTTTGAGACTGAATCTCACTCTGTTGCCCAGGCTGGAGTGCAAGGGCATGATCTTGGTTCACTGTGACCACTGCCTCCTGGGTTCAAACAATTCTCCTGTTTCAGCCTCCTCAATAGCTGGGACTACAGGCATATGCCACCATGCCTAGCTAATTATTGTATTTTTGGTGGTGATGGAATTTCACCATGTTGACTAGGCTGCTATTGAACTCATGACAGGTGATCCACCTACCTCAGCATCCCAAAGTGCTGGGGTTACAGACATGAGCTACTGCACCCAGCCAGCCAGATAATATTTAATTGTGTATATATACCAATTTTTAAAATCTAGTTGTCCACTGATGAGCACTTAGGTTGATTACATATCTTCTATATTGTGAATAGTGTTGCAATATAGGTTTACAGAAATCTTTTTAATGTGTTGATTTCTTTACCTTTGGATAAATAAGCTGCTGGATTACAAGTAGTTTTAATTTAGGCTTTTGAGAAATTCCCATTTTTTTTCCATAGTGACTATATTAATTTACATTTCCAACAACAATGTATAATGGTTCTTTTTTTCTACATCCTTGACAGCATCTGTTGTTATCTTTTTAGTAATAGGAACTCAATTTGGGGTGAGATTATATGTATTTCATTGTGGTTTCATTTGCATTTTCCTGATGATTAGTGATGTCGAGTATTTTTTTCCCACATACTTGTTGCTCTTTTGTGTGTCTCCTTTTAACAAATGTCTATTCTCCCAGTCTTTAATGGAATTTTTTTAACTGTTGATTTTTTTTTAGTTCCTTATATATTCTGAATATTAATCCATCATCTGATGAATACTTTGCAATTATTTTTTCCAATTCTACAGGTGGTCTCTGTACTCTGTTGATTGCTTACTTTGCTGTGCAGAAGCTTTTCAGCTTAACATAGTTCCATTTATCTAGTTTTACATTTGTTATATTTGCTTTAGAGGTCTTAGCCATAAAATCTTTGCCTAGAACAATATTCCGAAATGTTTTTCTTACATTTATTTCAAGTAGTTTTATAGATTTTGGTTTTTCATTTACATTTTAATCTACCTTAAGTTGGTTTTTGTATTTGGTGTGAGATTGGAGTCCAGTTTCATTCTTCTGCATATGAATATCCAATTTTTTTCAGCATTGTATGTTGAAGAGGAAACCCATTCCCCAATGTATGCTCTTGGAACCTTTGCTGAAAATCAGTTAGCTGTAAATTAGTGGATTCTTTAGCTGGGGCATTCTATTTTGTTCCATTGGTGTATGTATCTGTTTTTATACCAATATCATGTTGTTTTGGTTACTATAGATTTGTCATATATATATACACACACACACACACACACACACATACATATATAAAATATATACTCTTTTTCTTTTCTTTTCTTTTCTTTTGCGATGGAGTCTTGCTCTGTCGCCCAGGCTAGAGTGCAGTGGCACGATCTCGGCTCACTGCAAGCTCTGCCTCCCAAGTTGACACCATTCTCCTGCCTCAGGCTCCTGAGTAGCTAGGACTACAGGCGCCCGCCGCCACGCCCAGCTAATTTTTTTATTTTTTTTTTATTTTTTACTTTTTTAGTAGAGATGGGGTTTCACCGTGTTAGCCAGAGTGACTTCGATCTCCTGACCTCATGATCTGCCCACCTTGGCCTCCCAAAGTGCTGGGATTACAGGCGTGAGCGACGGCCAGCCAGATTTGTCAGATTTGTCATATATTTTAAGGTCAGGTAGTGTGATGCCTCCAGCTTGTTTCTTTTTTGTTCAAAATTCCTGAATTGCTTTGGCTACTAGGGCTCCTCTTCAGTTCTGCATTAATTTTAGAATTGTTTTTTCTCTTCTGTGAAAAAATGTCATTGGTATTTTCGTAGGGATTGCATTGAATCTGTAGATTGCTTTGGACAGTATGGTCATGTCAATGATGTTAATTCTTTTAGTCCATGAACATGTGATGTCTTTACATTTATTTGTGTCCTCTTCAAGTACTTTAATTAAAGTTTTGTACATTTCCTTGTAGAGGTCTTTTACCTCCTTGGTTTAATTTATACCTAGTTATATGTTTTTGTATTTATTATAAATAAGATTTTCTTCTTGATTTCTGTCTCAGTTCATTATAGGTGTATAGAAGTGCCACTCATTTGTGTATGTTGATTTTGCATGCTGCAACTTTACTCTTTATTTATTGGATATAAGAGTTTTGTAGTGGAGCCTTTAGATTTTCATAAATATAAGATTATGTCATCTGAAAAGTGGAACATTTGATTTCTTCTTTTTCAACACTTTATTTATTTATTTATCGGCCTGTTTGTTCTGGTTAGGACTTCTGGTACTATGTTTAATAGAAGTGGTGAAAGTGGGCATCCTTGTCTTATTCCAATTCTTAGCGGAAAAGCTTTCAGCTTTTCTCTATTTGGTATAATTTTCAGTTTGGGTTTACCATATATAACCTTTTTTATGTTCTTTCTATGTCACCTTTGTTGAGAGTTTTTATCTAGAAGGAATGTCGAATTTTATAAAATGCTTTTTCAGCATCTATTGAGATATTTATGTTTTTTGTCCTTTATTCTATTGACGTGATGTTTCACAGTTATTGATTTGTATGTGTTAAACTATTCTTGCATTCCTGGGACAAGTTCCACTTGGTCACAGTGTATTATCTTTTTGATGTACTGTGTATTTGATTTGTTAGAATTTCATTGAGAACTTTTGTGTCTTTTTTCATCAGACATTGACCTGTAGTTTTCTTTTGTGTTGCATTTTTGTCTGGTTTTAGTATCAGGATAATGTTAACCTCATACAGTAATTTAGAGAAAACTTTCTCTTCTTCACGTTTCTGGAAGAGTTTGAGAAGAATTCACATTAGTTTTTGTCTGTAAGTTCAAAAGAATTCAGCAGTGGTGCTATCCAATACTGATCTTGTCTTCAATGGGAGATTTTTAAAGTATTTATTAAATATCATTACTCATTATTGGCCTGTTTAGGTTTTCAATTTTGATAGGTAATATTTGTTCAGAGTTTTATCTTTTTTTTAGGTTTTCCATTTTGTAGTGTATAGTTGTTCATACACGTATTAATGATCTTTTGTATTTCTCTGGTATCAGTTGTAATATCTCCTTTTTGTTTCTGATTTTGTTTATTTAGGTCTTCTTTCTCCTTTTTGGTTAGTCTAGCTAGGAGATTATCAATTTAGTTTATCTTTTTAAAAAAGTAACTATTGTATTGATGATTTGTATTTTTTTTTAGTCTGTATTTTGTTTAGTTTTGCTCTGATTTTTATTATTTCTTTCCTTCAACAAATTTTAGATTTCATTTGTACTTGCTTTTCAAGTTCCTTGAAGTGCATCATTTGATTCTTTACTTAAAACCTATTTTTATATAAGCATTTGTCTCTATAAAGTTTGCTCTTAGAACTGCTTCTGCTGTCACACACATTTTGATATGTTGTATTTTGATTTTTATTTGTTTCAATAATTACTTTGATTTTCTTATTTTCTTTTTTAACTCATTGGTCATTCAATGAGCATATCATTTAATTTACATTTATTTGTATACTTTAAAGAGTTCCTCTTTTTACAGACTTCTAGTTTTGTTGCATTTTGATCTAAAAAAGTATTTAGCAAAATTTTAATTTTTAAAGTATTTATTGAGAGTTTTGTGTCCTAACATATGATCTATTCTAAAGAGTTTTCCATATTGCTGATGAGAAGATGTGTATTCTGTAGCTATTGGAATAAGTGTGTTGTATATGTTAGGCCTACTTCATCTACAGCACAGTTTAAATCCAATAACTCTTTAATATTTTTCTACCTAGATGACCTGTCTAATGTTGACAGTAAGGTCTTAAAGTCTCCAACTATTACTGTGGAGTCAGTCTCTCTACTTAAGTCTAATATTTTCCCCGTATATCTGGGTGCTCCACTATTGGGTGCAAATATGTTTTGAATTGTTATGTCCTCTTACTGAATGTATCCCCTAATATTTATATAATGATCTTTATATAATTATTTATATAATGACCTAATATTTATATAATGACCTAATATTTATATAATGTCTCTTTTCACTGTTTCCATTTAAGGTCCATTTTATCTGATATAAGTATAGCTACTTCTGCTCATATTTTGTTTTTGTTTGCATGGAATATCTTTTTTCATCCCCCTTTTTTTTTAGTCCATATGCATCTTTATAAAGATGAGTTCCTTATAGGCAGCATACAGTTGGATCTTTTTTTTGTTTTTAAATCCATGGAGCCAGTCCATATTTTTTAAGTGGAAAGTTTAATCTATTTACATTCAAGGTTGTTATTTACAGGTGAGGACTTACTCCTGTCATTTTATTAATTGATTTCTGGTTGTTTTGTAATTTTTAATCCTTCTTTCGCTCTTATTTATTTTTATTTAATAAATTATTTATTTTCTTGAGACAGAATCATACTCTGCCTCCAAGGCTGGAGTGCAGTGGTACAATCTCTGCTCACTGCAATGTCTGCCTCAATTGATCAAGTGATTCTTTTGTCTCAGCTTTCTGTGTAGCTGGAACTACAGACACACACCACCACTCCCTGCTACTTTTTTGTATTTTTCTTTTTTTAGTAGGGACAGGATTTCGCCATGTTGGCCTGGCTAGTATTGAACTCCTGACCTCAGGTGATCCACCCACCTCAGCCTATGGTTTGGTGGTTTTCTGTAGTGATAACACCTGAGTCCTTTTTCTTTCCCATTTGTGCGTTTGCAGTGAGTTTTATACTTTCATGTTTGTTTATGATTGTAGAAATCACCCTTTTACTTTCACATGTAGTACACCGTTAAGCATTTTTTGTAGGACTGGTCTAGTGGTGATGAATTCTATTGGCTTTTGCTTGTTTGGAAAAGATTTTATTTCTCTTTCATTTAAGAATAGTAACTTTGCTGGGTATAATATATTTGGCTGACAGGTGTTTTGTTTTCTTTCAGCACTTTGAATATACCATCCTCCTCTCTTCTGTCCTTGAGGGATTCTGCAAATAAATCTCACAGCTGTATTGGGACTCCTTTAAATGTGACATAATTATCATATCTTGTTTCTTTCCTTTTTTTTTTTTTTTTTTTGGCTTTACATTTTCATGATTTGAATCTGATGTGTCTTGGTGTGTTTGGATTGAATTTCACTGATGAGCTCTGAACTCCTTGTACCTAAATGTTGTTTTGTCTCCCCAGATGTAGGACATTTTCAGTCACTATTTTTTAAAGTACCTCTGTAGGCCTTTTCCTTTCTCTTCTCCTTCAGTTACTTCTATTATGCCAAGGTGATTCCATTCTATGTCTCATAACTCCCCTAGACTTTCTTCATTCTTTTTATTCTTTCATTATTTTTCATCTGTGATTGAATCACTTCAAATACTCTGTCTTCGAGCTCTCTGATTCTTTCTTTTGATTGGTCAAGTTTACTGTTCAAGCTTTCTGTTGAATTTTTTTCAGTTTAGTTATTGTATTCTTTATCTCCACAAATTCTATTTGGTTATTTTTTCCATTTCTATGTCATATTTTCCATTTTGCTAATGAATTATCAAATTTTATTTAATTTTCTATGTATATTTTCTTATAGTTCCCTTAACTTCTTTATAATTTTTAAATTTTTTTCTGGGTCTATTATTGGAGTTTTCTTCATTTCTTTCAGTGGTGTCATATTTCTCTGATTGTTTAAAATCCTCATGTCCTGACGTTGATGCTTGTTGTTTGAGAATGTGGTCCCTCTTCTGGCCTTTGTAAATATTCATAGATGGTGCTAGACCTTTACTGTTTAATTTTGCCTGGGATTCTGGAAGGAATAGCTGGTAGCAATCTCAGAGAGATAAATCTTTGTGCTGGGTTGTGTAATTGGAGTGGGACACTTTCTATGCTATGAAATTAAATGGTATTGCTGACTGTATTCCATGGTCTGGTGGGGACTGCTAGCTGGGCTCCATGATTCTTTCTGTTCAGGTAAGATCACAGATTGTCTTCACTTTACAAGTGGTACTATTGTTCGAAATCTGTGGTGAGGCAGGGCTGTGTAATGGACTCTGAGATGAGATGAGGTCTCTTGGATTTTTGCTTAGCTACACAGGATGAGCAAGACCAGAGGCTATGCTCCACAGATATGTGTGGACTAGAGTTTGCTTCCCAACCTGTGGTAAGCTTAAGCAGAACACAGAGGTTTGGTGGAGTCACTGCTCTGCAGCTGAAGTTGGGTGACTTGCAGTTACTTCTCAGCCTAGGAAAGACAATGCAAGCTCTGGAGCTTAACTGGATCACCTTACCACCACTATGGTTGGGTGGGACCAGATGATTTATCCATGGGTAATCACTGACCTGTGGTAGCTTAATAATTATTGGATTGCGGCTTTTCTTGATTTTGCAATCTAAAAAGATGTCTCTTTCTCACTCCCAATTTCTGGGATACTGATTATGTTATTCTTGCCTGTAAATAGTTCCTAGTTATGTTTATGTGTGGTAGGATTCAGGAGAAGCCAAGAACTCCAGTTTCACCATCTTGTTGTCAATACTCCAGAAATTTGGCCACATTTTGAAAGCATTTTTTTCCTGTTAGTGAAAACCATTTTCTACATCATTTCAAAAAAAAAATTACTTGCAATAGCATCATAACAAAATAAATGAAAATCAAAGCAATTATTGGTGTTTATAGACTATAAACCATGTTCAGACAAAGAAAGAATAGATTTACTATTTAATGAAGAGAGTGTATTGTTAATAGCTAAGAAAAAATTAAAAACTATACAACAAATTTTACACCTGTGTTCTCCAGTTACAAAAACTAGAAAGGGCAGAAGAAATAAAGCAAAAGTAAAACTTAGATGAAGAAAGTATAAGAACTCATGTAATTGTGTAGATTAAATTAGGACATTAAACTCAGTAGATATATTCTGCAATGTCATTGAATTCATAGGTGTAATTTCAGAACACCTGTCAGTTATCCCAACAAAATCATAATAAAGGGGAAATATGCCATAAGACTAATGATAGGTAAATGCTTTCAAAACAAAAGAATATAATTCAGTAATGACAGGCAGATTTGTAGAAAAATGTAGGGCAGATTGTGTGTTTACAAAAGTTTTATTAGCATCACAAGAGGTGTGGTTTCAAAGGAAGAAAAAATATGAGAGATATTCAGGATTCAATAGGATGTCATTAAAATGAATACAGACCTGTTGCCTAAAGCTAGAGAAAAGCAGATTCCACTAAGGAATCAATAAAGTTTGCTAAGTATAAATAGGTTTTGAAGAATTTCATCTAACTATGTCAGACTAAAGAATGCTATATAAATGATATGCAACTTGGAAGTCCTGTTGTCTATAGAATGTCAATCTATAACAAAAGAAGCATCTTGAGTAGAAGTAAATGGTCTCCAATCTTTAATAAATAATGTCAATAATGTGAAATTATCTTTTCAAACTCCACTACTTTTTAAAATTAAATACAAAAAAATAAAGTAAATTATATCGAGAGGACCAATGCCAATATATTCACAGATTTTTAATAATCAGGACTAGTCCTAGAAGGGCCAGGCATCATGGCTTATGCCTATAACACCAGCACTTTGGGAAGCTAAGTTGGGAAGATAATTTGAGACCAAGAATTCAAGACCAGCGTGGGCAACATACTGAGATCCCATCTCTAGTATAATAATAAATAAATAAGAATTGATCTGTTAAGTAATCTAATATATTTTAATTTGAATTAAAATATACAATTGTTGGATTTGGATTTCTGATTACATCAGTTAAGAGTATATTTGTTGACGTTTGTACATACCACTGGGATAATGAAAAGATCTGTATTGATAATATGTATTTATTTAATTCATAATATTACATGAGCTATTTAAGACTTGGAATGTTTTTCTTGTTAGGCTTGCTGGTTATCCCTGTTTAGCACTTCAATTTATTACAAAATAAGTTGTAATAAATAAATAAAATAAAATAATAAAAATAAAACATATTAAAGTTGAAATGCATGAAAATGTTTATAGATATTTGATGAACTAAGTACATGGGACTTATTTTTTATAAAATTAGTTTGTGCAACAAAAATTTTTTTCGTATTACTATAAAATAATATAGCTTTTTCTATTTTACTATACCTAAACATAATGTAATAAAATATATAATGAGAACTTGAAAGTTTAAAAAACTAAATTTCAAATTTTACATTTAATGAATTAATATTTATTTATGCCGAGGGAAATTATTAACCTTTCTGGCACATAGAGCCGTTTTTCCATCTTCAGAAGTTCACACAGGAAGATTTGTTTGTAATTGCTCTTCACTATAAAGATTGAAGACATCTGACAATTAAAAAATCAGATAAATATATGAAGCAATCATTTTTCAATGTTGGAAAACAAACACCACAAGGCTATAATCTGAGAGGAGAGAAATGAATGTACTGAGTTCTACAATTCCCCAGCTTGTTAATTATAGAGAGTTTCCAGTTGAAATTCTGATGGTCTTACTGAGTTGAGCATACAGAGATGAGAATTTAGGAAGTTCAAGGCAGCTAGAATTTGGGAAGCATATTGGCATGCTGGTACACATCTGTAATCCCAGCTACTCAGGAGGCTGAGACAGGAGAATCACTTGAAGCTGGGAGGTGGAGGTTGCAGTGAGCTAAGATCATGCCACTGCACTCCAGCCTGGGCAACAGAGCAAGACTCCACCTCCAAAAAAAAAAAAAAAAAAAAGAATTTTGGGGCATAATACAGGAGGAAAAAACTGCACATAGTAAAAACACTGAAGAACTTAAGAGAGATGCTCTCAAGTCATTGGTTGAATATTGATTTGTGCGTGTATTAGAGGAGACCCCAATAAGTCAAAAAAAAAAAAAAAAGAAAAGAAAACCAATAGGAAGTAAAGCAATAGGTTGACCACTACTAAGACTCACAAAAACTGTTAATAGCATGTGCTCTTAATGGTCATGGTAGAAACATATTGCAATATAAAGAAAAGTGGACTGAGTCTTCTACCTAGTGTCTTCTGTCTAGTGTCACTCTTTAGTAGCTGGGATTAGATTCATTGCAGAAAGAAAGTCTATGCTGAATCTTTCCAAATAAAGCTTAATGCTAGTTTTAAAGGGGTCGAACTGAGCCACAAACTACTTATCTATGTACCAGAAAAAGATCTAACATTCTTTTAAAAAATTCAATAAAATTCAGAAAGGAACATCATAAAATTTACAGTATTCTTACATTCAATAAAATATTGTCAGACATGTAAAGAAACAGGAAAATATGACCCAAACCAGGAGAAAACTCAAAGTATAGTATCACATAATACATTTAGGGGAATAAGTATTTCACAATACAGAAGGAAATTATCCTTGGTAAAGCAGGAAGTTAAAGGAGAAATTAGTAAGGATTTTATATATATATAGTAAGTATATATATACAGATATAAATAAATTATATATATACACACACATATATATATGGTAAGTATATCAAAATAGTATGCAAGTCAGGCCGGGCACAGTGGCTCACGCCTGTAATGCCAGCACTTTGGGAGGCCGAGTTGGGCAGATCATGAGGTCAGGAGTTCCAGACCAGCCTGGCCACCATGGTAAAGCCCCGTCTCTACTAAAAATGCAAATATTAGCCAGGTTTGGTGGCATGCGCCTGAAGTCCCAGCTACTCGGAAGGCTGAGGCAGGGGAATCACTTGAACCTGGGAGGCGGAGATTGTAGTGAGCCAAGATTGAGCCATTGCACTCCAGCTTGGGTGATAGGGGGAGACTGTCTTAAAAAAAGAAAAAACATATAGTATGCAGGTCAAAAAACAATCAAATTTAGTTCCAATTCATCTAAAAAAGTAAAAAGAGTACCTTTAAAAAATGTTTTCCCATGAATACCTGATAACTGTTATCCATAAGTAAGGTTTTTTTCTTTAGGAGGAATTCATACAGATTTTATGGGAGGGGGGATATTTCATTTTAAGAGATAACATGCCTTAGCATTAAGTTGTTTAATAATAAAATGAGCTGTCTTTTGAAATCTTACTAGTGATATTTTTCCAGTACAGGCAGGATGCCTTCTCTTAAAAAAGTCTATCATTCTGTGAAGAAATAATTCATGCAAAGGTATGGTAGTATATAGTACACTGAATATTTAGGAAATAGAAAATACTAATGGATAGCATAATCACATATTCTAGTGCCAATGAGAAGTGCTCAGAGATTTTGCTATCACAATGAAGAACTGAGATATATATTGACATTTTAACTAAATCCTGCTATTATGGTGTAGAACATTATAGACCTACACAAATAGTCCTACTCGAAATAATTCTAGGCAGTGACAAAATTTGGTGACATTTGTTGAAAGTCAACATTAAAGGCGACCATCAGTTGGTTCTCTGGCAAAAACAAGGAAGAACAAAAACATACAACTAAAATTAACAAAACATTTATAACAGCTATTATGCTTGACATATTTTATGTAATTTATGCATTCTTTTTAATAAGATAAAAAGCAAGCACTAAATCTTGGAGAAGCACATAATTTACCAAAACAATTCTACCTCTCAGATCTAGTTTAATTCTAATTTACTTCTGGCAGAAAGTCATACTATTCTTCATCAGTCGAGCCAAAATGGATACAAAATGCACATATTTTCTTGGGAAATCCACAGGAAAACAATATTGCTTAATTCTTTTAACAGAGTTTTTTTCAATAACTCTTTCTTTTAGCTCAAGACCCTAGTCTCTCTTACCATAAGGAGATACAGTCCTCTAAATTTTTATCAGTAATTGGTTTTTCAGTATAAATGAAGGCCATAAAGGCAAGTTTTGATAAAGGAGGCTAGGAAAGAAAATGTATGTCGCCAGACGGTTGAATCAGAGGACAAAATTGGAGTCCACAGTTGGAAAAGATGGATATGGGACAGAAGAGGAAACCTGAGAAACACATGGAAACTGCTTTAAATATTTGTCTTAAATATAGCTGTTCATTATTTTTCAATTATCTGCATGACATTCTATAAAATTATAATCATATGTTTTGAGTTAACACCATTCTTACCGACAATACAAGTACTGCAGCTTCTAATTCTTTCCCAGAAAGTCTTGAATATATGGTTGTAGGATGAGTATATAAAATACACTGCTCTTGTAAAATGTAAATCTAGTAACCAGAAGTTGTGTCTTTTGTGGGGAGGTACCTTGTATATATTTATTTTTCAATTGATAGGAAGAATTAAATGTATTTAATGTGTACAATATGATTTTTTGAAGTATATATACATTGTATTAATAGAATGGCTATATCTAGTTAATTAATACATGTATTACATCACATAGTTATCCTGGGTTTTTATTTTTTAGTGAGACCACTTAATATCCACTCAGCATTTTTCAAGAATACAATATATTTTTAATTATAATCAACTTATTGCAGCATTATTCACAACTGCCAAGATATGGAGCTTTTGCTCCTCCTTTGCCTTCCACCATGATTGTGAGGTCTCCTCAGGCATGTGGAACTGTTAATTTATTAAAGCTCTTTTTCTTCATAAATTACCCAGTCTTGGGTATGTCTTTAAAGCAGTGAGAGAACAGACTAATAAAGCAAACTGGTACTGGGTAGTGGGGCTCTGCTGGAAAGATACCCAAAAATATGGAAGCAACTTTGGAACTGGGTAACAGGCAGAGGTTGGGAGAGTTTGGAAGTCTCAAAAGAAGATATGAACATGTGAGAAAGTTTGGAGCTTCCTAGAGACTTGTTGAATGGCTTTGAACAAAATGAAGATAGTGATATGTACAACACAGTTCAGGCTGCTGTGGTCTCAGATGGAGATGAAGAACTTGTTGGGAAGTGGAAAAAAGGTGACTCTTTCTATGCTTTAGTAAAGAGACTGGTGGCATTTGCCCCTGCCCTAGAGATCCGTGGAAGTTTGAACTTGAGATACAAAATTTAGGGCATCTGGTGGAAGAAACTTCTAAGCAGCAAAGTGTTTGATAAGTGACTTGGGTGCTCTTAAAAGCATTCAGCTTTATTCATTCACAAAGATATGGTTTGGAATTAGAACTTACATTCAAAAAGAAAGCAGAGAGTAAAAGTTTTGAAAATTTTCAGGTTGACAATGTGATAGAAAAGAAAAACCCATTTTTTTCTGAGGAGAAATTCAAGCCCACTGCAGAAATTTGCATAGGTAA
Source organism: Chlorocebus sabaeus (assembly GCF_047675955.1). Classification (NCBI taxonomy): domain Eukaryota; kingdom Metazoa; phylum Chordata; class Mammalia; order Primates; family Cercopithecidae; genus Chlorocebus; species Chlorocebus sabaeus. The sequence continues at coordinate 24,562,419 of NC_132925.1, forward strand.
CAAGGAGCCCAATGTTAATTGCCAAGATAATTGGGAAATGGGAAATATGCACCTGGAAAAAACCATGCACCTGGAAAAAACCGTGCATGTGGAAAAGCCACAGACACTCAACATCAGCTGTGAAAGCAGCCAGTGGAGGGGGCTGTACCCTACAACACCACAGAGGCAGAACTGTCCCAGACCATGTGAACCCACTTCTTGCATCAGTGTGCCCTGGAGGTGAGACATGGAGTCAAAGGAGACCATTTTGGGGCTTGAAGATTTGACTGCCCTGCTAGTTTTCAGAATTACATGGGGCCTGTAGCCCCTTTGTTTTGGCCAATCTATCCCATTTGGAAAGGGTGTATTTACTCAATTCCTGTATCTAGGAAGTATCTTACCCATTATATCTAGGAATTAACTAACCTGCTTTTGACTTTACAGGTCCATAGGCAGAAGGGACTCTCCTTGTCTCAGATGAGACTTTGGACTATGGAATTTTTAATTAATGCTGAAATGAGTTAAGACTTTTGAGGACTATTGGGAAGTCATGATTGGTTTTGAAATGTAAGAACATGAGACTTGGGAGGGGCCGGGGCAGAATGATATGGTTTGACTTTGTCCCTATCGAAATTTCATCTTAAATTGTAGCTCGCATAATTCCCCCCGTCATGGGAGGGACCCGGTGGGAGATAATTGAATCATGAGGGTGGATTTTTCCTGTGCTATTCTTGTGATAGTGAATAAGGCTCACAGGATCTGATGGTTTTATAAAGGGCAGTTCCCCTGCACATACTCTCTTGCCTTTGCTTCTCCTTTGCCTTCTACCATGATTGTGAGACTTCCCCAGTTATGTGGAACTGTGAGTCTGTTAAATCTCTTTTTCTTTATAAATTACCCAATCTTCAGTATTTCTTCATAGCAGTATGAAAATGAACTAATACAGCATATACTTTTAAAAATCTGTATATAAATGCCTAAAAACAAACATAAATTTCATCTTACCATTCAAACCATTTTTTCAGGACCATTTCATATAGATGTTAGAAAATTTTTAGAATATCATTATAGAAAACAGTGTATATGCATATACCACCATACATATGCATCATATTTGGACTAATGAAAGCATACTACTCCACATACTACTTTATGTCCTGATTTTTAATGTAATAAAAAATATATGTTTACTCATGAAATTGTCACAACATTATGAGATAATTACCATGATCTATCTCCATGGACAGATGAAGAAAATAAAATGCCTAGCAATGAGATGTTCAGTAACTTTCTCAAGGTCTCAAAGCTTTTATGAGGCAGAGTTACAGTTTAAGAACTAACATTCTTGACTCCACTGTCTGTGTGCTTTACTCATTATAATGTCTTAGTAATCATTCTCCATCAAAAAATATAGCTTTAAAAGATTATTTTTAGTGACCATCTGGTTTCAGAGATAATTTTTGAATACTTGATAATTTTCACAAGTTATTGAATAAGTATTTAGCATTGTCAGCATCCTTATGGTAGAGCAATAGGAACGAGACACCACCTGAGAAGCTTATCAAGTTGGCTTTCTAACTTGGTTACAATTGTTCTAACTTAATTAAATCCAACTTAGTTAAATCTAGCATCGAACTTAGTTAAGTTGATTATTGATGCTAGCTGTCTCCACATATTTTTAAATGACTAAGTTGGACAAAGTTTGTAAAATAGGAGTAAAATCTTCCTTAACTGTCTCAAGTTGTACCCTTAGGATAGTGGTCAGAGAGTGCCCATACAGTTGCTTGTTGTTTTCTTCTAGTTGTTTATATCATGGCTACCACAGTGACGTTTTCCACAAGCTATGGAAAGCTATTTCAAATTAAACCTCCTGGCCAACTGTTCTCTTCCTTCAGATGAGGACTTTGGACCCAAATCTGAGGTGTATGGTAAGAAATTGTAAATCAACCTATCTTGGATATGAGGATTTTTCTCTAGTTGAAGGCTTAAAGAAGACGATTGATGCTCTGCTTGGTTATTTTAAAATATTCTGTCAAAAACTTTCAAAAATGAGCCCCAAAGTCACCCTTTCATCTTCAACAATACCTATCTTAATGGTTATCTTTGTTCAGATAAGATAAAATGGAGTTTAATTTTCTTTTCTTCTGCAAAAGTAATGAGAACAACCCAAAAGTTACTTTAAATTTACTTTTGGTGAGTAAAATAAAACTTTATGCAAAGTATAATGGGTATAGTAAAGGAAATTGCTAAGGATGACACAGTTCTAAGAAAGCCAAAGTATTCCCTAGCTTGTTCTTTCCCACATGGGAAGGGTGGTAGGCTCCTAATAGAGGAGCTGAGGAGACAGAGTATTTTGCCAATTATTGCTTTTCACGTTTCATTTAATTTCTTACTACCAGATTTAATAAATAAATTCAAATTATTCTTCAAATTCTGATTTTTAAGAATAGTAATTATACTTTATATTAAAATCCTTTATAAGTGGAATATTAAATATATTACCCTTTCTCTGCATTCTCCAACTTTTCTTTCCCTAAACATGTATTGCTTTTCTAATAAGAAACATGCACCACCTTGCAAATATTTCAAAGTATTTGAAAGTGGCATCTCAAGATTAATAAATAGTCCTTAGAGAGTGTACTTGTGGCCTGTAAACAGCTATGGAATCTCTAATAAGCACAAACATCTTTTGCTTTTGATATTAAGTTTAGTACAGTTACTCCACAGCATAGTTCAAAGCTACAGAAAAATAATAATATTTATTTTAATAATGTTCTAAAAATACAAACAGAATTACAAATTACAAAAATACAAACTACTCCAGAAGATACACTATTGTTCTTTCTACTTTTACTATAGCTTTGCATAAACTCACCTGTTTATGGCAGATTAATATTATGAAAGAAAAATGTAATATTTAAGAAATTTACAGGTCAAGAATGTTTTTTATCCAGTTCTTATATGTGTTCTTTAACTTTTTGAATGCTATACATTTTTTTGAACTGATAAAATATGTATTAATGGTATACTTCCCCTCTCAAAAGACTTTATCTCTAAACAGGGAATACAAGTCTTTCAAAGAAATGACATTTTACCAAAAAGCTTGATCTTTCGTGACATACCATCTAACTCTCAAATCGGGTGTAATTTACCAAATAGGTTTGAAGGCATTTCAGAAAACTACAGGAGCCATGGTCTGCATTACTGATGGATTTATCCAAGTACTTGATAGTCCATTAGGAGAATGATTCATCTGAAAGCAAGGGCAGACCAATATCCACACAGCGCTTCAAACACACAACCAATTTGAGAAGCAACTAGACCGCTGTTACCTACTTAGAGTCTGCCTGTGACCATGTAAGTAATGCTTCAGATTTCCACTTCTACCAAGATTGTATTTGCTACTTTAAAAATTGCTATTTTCCCTTGAAGAGATGAATGTCACTTATCCTGTTATTAGAAGGAAGCTAAGGAATATCCAATTCAGTGAAAAGAGAGGCATAGAGGGAAGGGAGAAAGAAGTGCTTGGATACAAACAGCAGTATTTGAACTAATGAATAAAAAATGTCTGCAATGTGTTAGATGATATTGTTATATACCTTAATTCACAGTACTCAAAAAAACCGATATCTTTTTTCCTGTACTCTATTTTTCCAGGTGTTTACACACAGAATCTTAAACTTTCACTTTTATAATAAGCCATAATCACACTACATGATCAGGTAGTCCTACAAATACAGTTACAGATAATTGCAGTTGTATTTGTATTAAGTGTTAAGATGTTTATTAATGCTCAATGGTGAGTAAATTTTGAACAATTAAAGTACTCTCAAATTTTATTTTTAACTTTTCAATTACAAGTTTCAAAAGAAAGCGTAGTGATCCATATTTTACTTTAATGACCTAATTGTCTCCTTTGCTTGCAATTTACTTATCCTTAGCTCTAAATCTTGTAAATTTCTGACTATAGGTTTGTATGGACTCGCTTCCCACAACTCTTCTTCAAGTCATTCCAAAGTTGGCTGAATACTATGCCACTGTGTTTCCCGCCTCCAGTATGTATATTCATATGGTAGGTTATGTGAATGGTGTCCCTTGGAGCTACGCAAGGCACAGTCCTTTACATAAACTGCAATTGGAATATGCCTTCTGGATTTATACACTAGTCATGGCTAGACTAGGGGTATGACTAGACTCATCACACCTTTTTTTTTTCCATCTGTTCTGCTTACGTTATATATCCTGTGCCAGTAACCTCACCCCCAAACTTCCAGGTTACTTGAGGAAGTAAAATTCCTCTATATTTCCAATGCTTGTTAAAGATTGCCATGTCTGTAAAGCACACCTGATGAAGCTATGTTCTCTTCTGTGCTCCCATGGCCGTTTATTCCTACAGGAGGTATATTAGTCCATTCTCATACAACTATGAAGAAATACCCAGGACTAGGTAATTTATTAAAAAAAAAAAAAAAAAAACCTTAATTGACTCAGTGTTTCGCATTGCTAGGCAGGCCTCCGGAAACTTACAATCCTGGTAGAAGGCAAAGGAGGAGCAGGCATCTTCTTCACAGGGCGTCAAGACAGAGTGAGTGCCAGCAGGGGAAATGCCAGACACTTATAAAACCATCAGAATTCATGAGAACTCACTCATGAATTCTTATCATGAGAAGAGCATGGGGAAAACTGCCGAAATGATCCAATTACCTCCACCTGGTCCCGCCCTTGACACGTGGTGATTATGGGGCTTCTGGGGAGTACAATTCAATATGAGATTTTGGTTGGGGACACACCAAACCATATCAGGAGGTCAGCATTTCCTGTACTACTTTGTCTGTAGGTGTATGTCGCATGTGTGTTTTAGCCTTTCTTACTTCAGAATGAGGTATTTCAGGACAGGTATCTTATGATTTGTTACTCTTTGAACACATATGTCATGGTTCCTGCTACATGGTTGGGCTAGAAATTGTTTGCTGAATTAATTTCAATAAGCTGAGAGATCTTACAAGACAGATGAAAGTACTTCAAGAACCCCATTAGCCTGTAGGGTTTAAAGAAAATATCCCAAAATATCCACTTAAAATTTCATTCTTAAAAGGTATTCGGACTTTCGAAAACATCGATTCTGTGTCATTTATTTTATTGAAGTCACTCCTTGCACAATATCAAATACAGAATTACCAGACTCATAGACAGGTTCCCTGGAGCAATGCATGCCTATCTCCCTGCTTAATTACTCCTTCAGTGGTCACAGCAATGAAAAGCTAAACCCCCCAAACGTACATAATTCTCTTTTTTAGTAATCCTTGCAAAGACTAGGCCTGCCCTTTATAATACAAATTAAAACTTGCACATCAGAAATTCAGAGCGTTATTCTCTTGAAGACCAAAAAATATAAAGTAATCCTCTATTAAATGCAGAATTGGTCCTTGTTTTAAATAATCCTCTGTGGTCAACATATGGTAAGACATATGGCTCCCCATTTTCTAGTGTACACAAGAATTTCACCATGGTAATGGTGAGCAGATGGATCAGACAACTGATCATTTTTAAATTAAATCATACACCAAAGAAGGCTTAGAGTGGCTCTAAGAAAGACTATGGCAATACAAATAGTTAATTGATCTTTAATTATTAGACATCAAGGAAAATTGTAGATGGCCATATAGGTACAATTTGGGCAGCCAGTTCCAAAAAGCTGATACATGAAGAAATATATACAAGGAAGAGAAAGCAAGCTCTGAGACAATGGTAGACAGTTTGGGTTTAATGGATACTTATGGAGAACCTATTATAATGCCAGGCCCCATTATACAATTGGAGTTAAAACTGAAGAAAGCAGACAAAAATCTCTTCCTTCATGAAACTTGCAATCTACTGGAAAGATAAATTTACCATGGATAAATAAGTTGGCGATTGATTATAAAATAAATGAACATTACACATAATTTTATTCTTCCTAAACCAATCCCTGTCACCCTTTTTTCTTTTTTTTAACAGAAGTGAGCCTTTACTTTATTCTAAGCGGACAACAAACAGCAATAGTTGTCCAATGCTTCCTGGCACAACAGAGTTACATCAGCCTATGCAGTTCAAACTGCAGCCTTTGTTTATGCTTCACCATGTGACAGCATGTGATGGAGACACCAACAGACCCCAATAGATTGTGTTCACGTGGAAGCCAATTCCAACAGTTAGAAGCTGATCTGGCAGACATCCTTCCTTAAAGACTCTAACATCTGAACATGCACTTTTCTAGATGCTTGCACCTTTTCACACTGTAAACACAAGCTTTCTGTCAAACACTGGTGTTAAATAATCAACATCCTTCCCCAGCCAACACTTACTTGTATAGCAAAACATGTCAATGAATCTCTCAACACTGATTACCAGCCACACTATTTCCAAAGGAAACAGGGATACTAACCTTGCTAGAATTTGTTCATTTTTTCTTATGCTAAATCAACACTAGAAAGGATGGAAGAAATCGGTTATCTTGGACTTTGAATTTAAAGACACTATCATTAATGCATAAAAACCACTTGTGTTATAAGTTCACTGTTTTAAAAAAATATTTTTTAAAACAACTTTCATAACAACAATCATAGTGAAATTCCTTCAGGGTCTAATTCTGCATATACAAGAGTAAAGTGATGAAATTATTTACTTTTCAAGATAATGTAAAATTAATTGATTTAACTTTTTCTGAGGGCATTGAAAGATTCATTAAAATAACATACAGCAAACAAAAGAGATGACAAAGTACTAAAGAACTTGATACTGTTCAAGAAGTCTGCATAAGTGTTTAAATTTTTATAACTCAGAATCCCTTGCTACCTACCTTTAGAACATGGTGAGGATAAGAAATGTAATTATCTGATCTAAATAGACACTTTTCTCTCTCTTATTAGAGTCTTGTCTCTTAGAGTAACGCCATCTATTAGAAATATAATACAAGGCACAAAAGTATTTTAAAACATTTAGTAGCAATAATTTTAAAAAGCAAAAACAAAGTAAAATTAATTTAAATATGAATTTTATTTAACACCCTTTATCCAAAATGTTAACATTTCAACAAGTATTCATTATAAAAAATCAAATGACATATCTTGGCCAGGCGTGGTGGCTCACGCCTGTAATCCCAGCACTTTGGGAGACTGAGGCGGGCGGATCACGAGGTCAGGATATTGAGACCAGTCTGGCTAACACAGTGAAACCCCATTTCTACTAAAAATACAAAAAAATTAGCCGGGAGTATTGGTGGGCGCCTGTAGTCCCAGCTACTCGGGAGGCTGAGGCAGGAGAATGGCGTGAACCCGGGAGGCGGAGCTTGCAGTGAGCCGAGATTGCGCCACTGCACTCCAGCCTGGGAGACAGAGCGAGACTCTGTCTCAAAAAAAAAAAAAAAAAAAAAAAAGAAAGGAAAAAAAAGAAAAAATCAAATGACATATCTTAACTTTTCCTTTTGTAGTTCTGATTCTACATTTTCAAGTTCTGGTGTCAATTTTATATTAACAGTACATGTAAATTCAGACTAGTCACATTTTAAGTGCTGAATAGCCCCATGTGACTAGTGGCTACTCCATTGGACAGAAGAGTTTTACAGGATTGAAACTATACCTGTGTCACTGGTAGGTACAATGCCAGGACAATTTTTGTGTCACATCGGGGCCTAAAAATAATATAACGATGAAAGACATTTGTGAACTAATGTACAATTTAGATGCATGTCATGTGGTAATTTGTCACATCATCCCACAGTGAAAATGTTGATTCATGTTCCAATAGTAAGCAATGGACTACTGCTTACTGGTGGAGGCAGTGTAATAGTCACCATCACTAAGAGGTGTTTAGAAAAAAGACATTTTAAGACACCAGTGCTTTCCAATTTCCTTTCCCCTTTACGTAACTTGAAAACAACTGGGGCAACAAATGTCAGAGTTTTAGAACCCCAATCCCTAAGAAGTAAAAATGAAGTAAAATAACCAAGGACTAGTCAACATATTCAGAAGTATTGTTACTTAACAGACATGTCAAATTTTGGGATGTTGCCTTTAAAATTCAGGGTATATCTTTCTCAGAGTATTTCCTCTAGAATAATTCTTTCACTTTCTTTCATGTGATCCAAATGTCTTAAGTCTGTTCATCTCATGGCTGTAAATGATTAGTCATAAATGTATTTACTGGCTTTGGCTCACATTTGCTCATGCTATACCTTTGGTTTCCTGTAAATTATCCTTTAAGTTTTTTTTTTATGTGTCACAAAGTGTGTCTCATTGGTGCTCAGAAACCACCAGTATGCATTCCCTGTGCTGGTCCAGTTTTCTTCTTGGGTGTCTGGCTTTCCTCCATACAATGTTTGAAGGTAACTTGCCCTTTTGATGGGCCTTTCTATGGGATTTTTTTTTTTAACACCTTTGAAGCATATGTAGCAGTAAAATTGCTGTTTTCTCCTGCCATCAACAAGGCAAAGGAGTCTTCTGCATATGGCTGTCCTAACAACTTATGTTGCTAAAACTGATTTTGTACAATGCAGAAAAGATTGCCCTCTCACTGGTGCTATGTGAGTTACTGTTTTAACTGGACCTTAAGGTGATTCTGAATGTGTCTTGTGTCTTACTTGCTTCTTAGCAAAATGGCCACTTGAACTTCTACTGGAAACTTCTCTTTAGTGGGTCAATCAGATTAGGTCCACAAGGCCAAGTGGTAATTTCATACCATCTTGTCTTCTAATTCACCATAAACCCAGTTTTCCTCCTACTATTCATTGCTTGTTGTATTCCCAGTGCCAATAAAGGGGCTAAACTTACAGTAGGCAATAAATAATTTGAATAAATAATTAAAACTTTTTTATAATTCCACTTTCAAATTATCTCTATAAAGTAATATTTATTTGAAATTTCTTATTTTGACATTTTAATATTACTTGGCATAGGTGATTCTAAATGATTTTTAAATGAAAATGGCTTTATTATTTATTTTATTGGTAAAAGCAAGAGAAATTCATTGCACAAAACAAATCAAACTATAAAGATCTCTATAAAATTTCTTGCAATCCCTTACAGTGAAAATTTCTGTAAAGCCTTGTTTAAAATCCTTTGAGAATTCTTTGTGTATTCTCTTTCTCATGAAGATTATATATTATATGTTGCATAATATGCCTTTTCATTTATTTGTATATAGTAGATACAATATCCACTTTGAGATTTTTTAAATGCCTAATATTTTATTATATATATGAACTATGAATAATAAATCAATTCCTATGGTGAATAATTTGTCTCTACTTATTTTTCCTGAAGATTTCACTGTGAAAGATACATATCATAATGTATAGAAGTTGGAGTTTGTTACTTGTAATACCCTTTCAAGAATCTCATCAATGTAAAACCCTTGTGTAAAATGTTGTCACATTGTTGCTTCCCTTTTATGTATGTTGTTTAAAAATGTTAAAATAATACAAACAATTTATCATTAGAATGTCAAATTTGAGCATTTTTTCACATGCTTGTTGACCATGTGTGTCTTGTGTCAAAAAGTGTCTGTTCATGTTCTTTTGACCACTTTTTAAGGGGGTTATTTTTTGCTTGCTAAGTTGTTTAAATTTCTTGTAGATTCTGGATATTAGACCTCTGCCCAATGGACAGTTTGCAAATATTTTTTCACATTCTGTAGGTTTTCTGTTTACTCTGTTGATAGTATCTATTGCTGTGCAGTAGCTCTTTAGTTTAATTAAATCCCACTTGTCAATTTTTGCTCATGATGCAATTGGTTTTGGTGTCTTTGTGATAAAATCTTTGTCCATTTCTCTGTGCAGAATGGTATTGCCTAAGCTTTCTTCCAGGGTTTTTAAAGTTTTGAGTTTTATATTTAAGTCTTTAATCCTGCTTGGGTTAATTTTGTATATAGTATAAGGAGGGTTTCCAGTTTTAATCTTCTACATATGGCTAGCCAGTTGTCCCAGTACCATTTATTGCAAGGGAGTCTTTTCCCCATTGCTTGTTTTTGTTAACTTTGTCTAAGCTCAAATGATTGCATGTGTATGGCATTATTTCTGGACCCTCTATTCTGTCCTATTGGTCTATGTATGTTTTTGTACCAATACCATGCTGTTTTGGTTACTGCTGCCTTGTACAATAGTTTGAAGTCAAGTTTCTTTTTGGTTAGGGTTGCTTCGGCTCTTTGGCTATAGGGTGCTTTGGTTTCATATGAATTTTAGAATCGTTTTTATAGTCCTGTGAATAATGTCATGGGTAGTTTGCTAGGAATAGCATTAAATCTGTAAATTGCTTTGGGTAGTATAGCCATTTTCACAATAACGATTCTTCCTATTCGTGAGAATAGAATGTTTTTCCATTTGTCAGTGTCATCTCCAGTTTCTTTAAGCGGTGCTTGGAATTCTCATTGTAGAGGTATTTCACTTCCCCGGTCAGCTGTATTCCTAGGTATTTTATTCTTTTGGTGGCTATTGTGAATGAGATTGCATTCTCTACTTGGCTCTTAGCCTGGATGTTCTTGGTGTATAGAAATGCTACTGATTTTTGTACATCAATTTTGCATGCGAAAACTTTGCTGAATTTGTTTATCAGATCAAGGAGATTTGGGGCAGAGACCATGGGATTTTACAGTTATACAATCATACTATCTGCAAAGAGAGATAGTTTGACTTCCTCTCTTCCTGTTTAGATGTTTTTAACTTCTTTCTCCTCTCTGATTGCTCTGACAAGGACTTTTAGTACTATATTGAATGGAAGTTGTGAGAAAGGTCGTTCTTGTCTTGTTCTGGTTTTCAAGAGGAATGCATCCAGCTTTTGTCCATTCGGTATGATACTGGCCATGTATTTTTCATAGCTGGTCCTTCTTATTTTGAATTATGCTCTTTCACTGATAACTATAGAAATGCCACTCAAAATCACAATAAGATACCATCTCACGTCAGTAAAAATGGCTACTATTAAAAAGTCAAAAAATAACAGATGCTAGCAAGATTGTAGAGAAAAGGGAACTCCTACACATTGTTGATGGAAATGTAAATTTGTTCAACTATTGTGGAAAGTAGTTTGATGATTTCTCAAAGAACTTAAAATGGTATTATTATTTGACCCAGCAATCCCATTATTGGGAACATACCCAAAGGAATATAAATTGTTCTCCTATAAAGACACATGCAGGCATATGTCCATTGCAGAACTATTTAGAATAGCAAAGACATGCAATCAACCTAAATGTCCATCAATGGTAAATTGGATAAAGAATATGTGTTATATATACACTGTGGAACACTATGCAGCCATAAAAGAGAATGAGATCATGTCCTTTGCAGCAACATTGATGGAGCTGGAGGCCGTTATTCTAAGCAAACAAACACAGGAACAGAAATCCAAATACTGCATGTTCTCAATTTTAAGTGAGGGCTAAATGTTGAGTACACATGGACACAAAGAAGGTAACAACAGACACCAGGGACTACTTGAGAGTGAAGGTTGGGAGAAGAGTAAGGATCAAAAAATTACCTGTTGAGTACTATGCTTAATACCTGGATGATTAAATAATCTGTTTACCAAACCCCTGTGATGTGCAGTTTACCTGCATATAAAACCAGCACATGTACTCCTAGACCTAACAAAAAAGTTGAATAAAATGTCAAATTTAGCATTCATGTTTATCATTTCTGAGATGTTAAAGAATTTTTTTAATTTTTCAAATAACAATAAAAGGAAGAGTAGTGTTACCCTCATTAAAATAAAAATATCAGTAATAGGGTAGAATAAGATGGCTGTAAAGAACCCTCTAGTTACCATCCTCAACCCCCACTACAGAAACACCACATTGAACTATCCACACAAGAAATTACCATCATATGTACCAAAATTTAAGTGAGTAATCACAGTACCTGGTTTTAACATCATATCAAGGACAGAGGTGTTGAAGAGGCATCTTTCCTCTATCCCCTGGCAGCAGCCATGTGACACAGAAAGATAATCTGTGTGTGTGAGAGAGGGAGAGTGAAGGGATAGTGAGATTAGCTTTGGAACTCTCTGTGTACGTACTGTATATGTACTGCACAGTAATAGTAAGAGGTGAAGCCAGCTGGACTTCCTGGGTCAAGTGAGGACTTGGAGAACTTTTCTGCCTCACAAGAGGATTGTAAAATGCACCAATCAGCACTCTGTAGCTAGCAAGAGGATTGTAAAATACACCAATCAGCACTCTGTAAAAATGCATGAATCAGTGCTTTGTACCTAGGAGTAGGATTGTAAAATGCACCAATCAGCACTCTGTAAAATGCACCAATCAGCACTCTCTAAAAATACACCAATCAGCAGGAGTATAAAAGTAGCCAATCACTGGGAGGATTGAAAAAAGGGCACTCTGATAGGACAGAAATGGAACATGGGAGGGGACAAATAAGGGAATGAAAGCTGGTCACCCCAGCCTGCAGTAGTAACCTGCTCAGGTCCCCTTCCATGCTGTGGAAGTTTTGTTCTTTCACACTTTACAATAAACCTTGCTACCGCTCACTCTTTGGGTCAGTGCCATCTTCAAGAGCTGTAACATTTACTGCAAAGGTCTGCGGCTCCATTTTTGAAGTCAGTGAGACCATGAACCCACTGGGAGGAACCAACTCCAGACACAACAGCAGAGAACAACACAAGAGAATTGGGGAGAATTCAGCCAGAGCTCACAGAGGGAGCATTTACACTAGCTATCTGTCCCAACAGTCAGAACCTGAGCTCAAGCTAGCCCCAGCACCAAAAGATAAAGTGTTCTAGGGTTCTAAATAAATTTCAAAGGCACTTTTTCAAGATATTTACATAATTTGTCTTCCAATGGCTGTAGAATACCCACTCTTCTTCTCAGCACATGGGTCAATCACAAGGACAGACCATATATAGCCAAAAAACAAGTATTAAATCATTCAAGAAACTTGAAATCACATCGAGTATCTTCTCTGAACACAATGCAATAAAACTGAAAATCAATAACAAGAGGAACTGAAAAGTAAAACTAGAAATACAACATACCAAAACCTATGAAATGCAGTAAAAGCAGTAGTAAGAGAAAAGTTTTCAGGAAAAAATGCCTACATCACAAAAGTAGAAAAGCTTCAAATAAACAACGTAATGATACACCTTAAAGAACTAGAAAAGCAAGAGCACATAAAATCCACAATTAGTAGAAGAAAATAAATAATGAAGATCAGAAGAGAAACATACATTTGAAACAAAAACAATACAAAGAGCAACAAAATGAAAAAGTTGCTTTTTGAAAAGGTAAAATAGAGAAAATCTTTAGAAAGAGTAGCTAAGAACAAATAAGAGCACAACAAAATAAATAAGATTAGAGATGAAAACGAAGGTATTATAACTGATGCTGCAGAAATTCAAAGGATTATTACAGACTACTCTTAAGTAAATATATGCCAGTAAATTTAAAAACCTAGAAGAAATGAATAAATTCTTACACATCTACAACTTGCTAAGATTGGACTATGAAGAAATTCAAAATCTGAATAGACCAATAACAAGTATTGAGGTCAAAGCTATAATACAAATTATCCTATGAGAGAAAAGTCTGGAACCTGTTGGTTTCAGTCTGAATTCTACCAAATACCGATTCTACTCAAACTATTCTGAAAAAGAGGAGGAGGAAATACTTCCAAACCCATTCTATGAGACCAATATTACCCTGATATCAAAACTAGCCAAAGACACATCAAAAAAGAATACTATAGACCAATATCTCTGATGAACACTGATGCAAAAATTCTCAACAAAATATTATCAAACCAAATTTAACAACACATTAAACATATTTATCATGATCAAATGAGATTTATCTCAGGGATACAAAGTTGATTCAACATAAACAAATCAAAGTGACACATCATCACAACAGAATGAAGGACAAAAACCATACAATCATTTCAATTAATGCTGAAAAATCATTTGATAAAATTTAACATTCCTTTATTATAAAAACTCTTTAAAATCTGGGTATAGAAAGAACATACCTCAACACAAGAAAAGTCATATGTAAGAGGCCCACATTTAGTATTATACAGAATCAGTAAACTGAAAGCCTTTTCTCTAAGATCTGGAACAAGGCAAGGATGCCCAACCTTCATCACTGATATTCAACATAGTACTGGAGGTCGTAGCTAGTGCAAACAGACAAGATAAAGATATGAAGACCATCCAAATTGGAAAGCAATAAGTCAAATTATCCCTATTTGCAGATGATATGATCTAAATGTGGAAAACCTAAATATTTCTCAAAAAAACTATTAGAAGTAATAAATTTAGTAAAGTTGCCAGGTACAAAATCAACATTAAAAAATCAGTAGCCTTTTAACATGCCAACAGTGAACAACTTGAAAAAGAAATCAAGAATGCAATCCTATTTACAATAACTACAAATAAAATTAAGTAACTTAGAATAACCAAAGAAGTAAAAGATCTTGTATTAGTCCATTTTCACACTGCTGATAAAGACGTACCCAAAACTGGGAAATTCACAAAAGAGGTTGATTGGACTTACAGGTCCACGTGCCTGGGGACCTGTAAAAATCTAAAAATTGAACTACCACATGATACAGCCTCACAATCATGCCAGAAGGTGAAAGTCACTTCTTACATGGTGGTGACAAGAGAGAGAATGATAACCAAGCAAAATGGGTGTCCCCTTATCAAACTATCTCATGGTAGTGAGACTTATATACTACCATGAGAACAGTATGGAGGAAACTGTTCAATTATCTCCCCATGATTCAATTATCTCCCACTGGGTCCCTCACATAACACATGGGAATTATGGGAGTACAATTCAAGATGAGATTTGAGTGGGGACACAGAGCCAAACCATATCAAATCTCTACAATGGAAATTGTACAACACTATTAAAGAAATTGAAGGGGACATAAAAAATGGAAAAATATTCCATGTTTATGGATTGAAATAATCAATATTGCTAAAATGACCATACTACTCAAAGGAATCTATAGATTTAGTGCAATCCCTATCAAAATACCAATGGCATTATTCAAAAAGTAGAAAAAAGAGTCCTAATATGTATATGGAAACACAATCAGAATAAACAAAGCCATGTAAGAAAAAAGAATAAAACTGGAGGAAGCACATTACCTAATTTTGAATTATACTACGGAGCTACAGTAACCAAACCAACATGGTACTGACATAAAAACAGAAAGACAGACTAATGAAACAGAATAGAGAAACAAAAAAATTAATCCATACATTGATAAACTGTAAACTCATTTTTGACAAAGGGCCAAGAACATAAATTGGAGAGAGGACATTCTCTTTAATAAATGGTGCTGGAAAAAATTGATATCCATATGCAGAAGGATGAAACTAGACCTCATCTCTTATCATATACAGAAATCAAAATGAATTAAAAATTTAAATCTAAGACCTGAAGCAATGAATCTACTAAAAGAAAACTTCGAGGAAATTCTCTGGGACTTCGGCCTGGGCAAGCATTTCTTGAATGATAATCCAAAAGTACAGGCAAAGAAAGCAAACATGGACAAATGGGTTCACATAAAGTTAAAAAGTTTCTGCACAGCAGACCAAACCATCCACAAAGTGAAGAGACCACACACAGTATCCAAGAAAATACTTGCAAACTATGCATCTGACAAGGGAATAATAACCAGAATATATAAGTAGCTCAAACAACTCAATAGGAAAAAAATAGTAATCTGATTAAAAATGCACAAAAGATTTGAATAGACATTTCTCAAAAGAAGACACACAAATAGCAAACAAGCATATGAAAAGGTGCTCAACATCATTGATCATCAGAGAAATGCAAATCAAAGCTACAATGAGATTTCATCTCACCCCAGTTAAAATAGCTTTTATTCAAAAGACAGACAATAATGAATATTGGTGAGAATGTGGAGAAAAGGTAACTCCTGTACACTGTGGTGAGAATTTAAATTAGTATGGTCATTATGAAGAACAGTATACAGGTTCCTCAAAAATCTAAAAATGGAACTACCATATGATATAGCAATCCCACTGCTAGGTCTACACCAAAAAGAAAGGAAATCAGTATATTAAAGAGATATCTGAATTTCCTTTTGTATTGCAGCACTATTCATAATAGCCAAGATTTGGTAGGAATGTAAGTGTCCATTATCAGACAAATAGATACAGAAAATTAGAGTACTATTCAGCCATAAAAATGTATTAGATTCTGCCTTTTGCAACAACATGGATGGAACTGGAGGTCATTATGTTAAGTGAAATAAGCCAGGCACAGAAAGACAAATTTAACTTGTTTTTTATGCTTTGTAGGAGCTAAAATTTAAAATAACTGGACTGATGGAAATAGAGAGTAGAAGGATGGGTATCAGAGATTGGGAAGTGTAGTGTCTATTGGGGAAGTGGGGATGGTTAACGGGTACGAAAATATAGGTTGATGGAATGAGTAAGATCTAGTATTTGAAAGCACAACAAGGTTACTAGTCAACAATAATTTATAGTACATTTCAACATAACTAACATTGTATAATTGGAATATTTATAAAACAAAGAAATGATATATGCTTGAGGAGATGGATACTCCATTTTCCCAATATGATTACTATGCATTATATGCCTGTATCAAAATATATCATGTACCCCATAAATATAAACACCTACTATGTACCCACAAAATTTAAAAATTTAATGAAAATAAAAATGTCAATATCATTGAAGTAATATTTTATATATATCTGTGCATATATATATACACACATACATACCATATTCACACACACATACACACACTATGTATATAGATAGTATTACTAGAAAAATAATACTATAGCTTGATCATCTCTTGACATAGATACATATAAGTCTACCTAATTCTTTTTAATGACTTCATAATATTTCATTCCATACATCTACCATAACTCATATTGTAATAATTGACTTTGAAAATGTTTAGTTTATGTTGTATTAAATGCCATAATAAAATATCCTGATGTATGTATCTTTATTCTTTTGAGTGAATGTAACTATGTCACACAGGTTTAGCAATACAATTGCTATATCAAATAGATCATGTTTTTCAATTCTGATGGCTATTGCAGAAATGTCTAAAAAATTTATGCACTTGCCAAAAACATATGAGAGTGTCTGTTTCTTAATATCTGAAAACTGGAAAATGATGAAAATTTTTTATATTCTTTTTAATGATTAATTAAAATATTTTAATGACCTCATAGTATTTCATTTCGTACATCTACCATAACTCATATTCTAATAATTGAATTTGAAAATATTTAGTTTATACTCTATTAAATACCATAATGAATTATCCCGATATATATATCTTTATTCTTTTGAGTGAATGTAACTATATCATACAGTTTTAGCAATACAATTGTTATATCAAAGAGATCATGCTTTTTCAATTCAGATGGCTCTTGCAAAAATGTCTAAAAAATTTATACACTTGCCAAAAACATATGAGAGTGTCTATTTCTCAGTATCTGAAAACTGAAAACTGATGAAAGTTTTTATAGTTGTCAAATAGGTGGCAAATCATATATCTTCTCACTTTAACATTTCTGAATATAGGACTACCATACTGTATTTTATATTTCTCATTTCCTAGCTTTTAAAAAATATTTTTACTACAAATTATATGTGCCAATATTTATTTATTTGTTTATTTATTTACGAGACACAGTCTTACTCTATCACCCGGTCTGGAGTGCAGTGGCATAATTATGGCTCATTGCGGCCTTGAACTCCTGGGCTCAAGTGATCCTCCCACCTCAGCCTCCCAAGTAGCCATGATTACAGACATGTGCCACCATATCCAGCTAATTTTTATTTTTATTTTTTTAGAGACTCTCACTTTGCTACCCAGGTTGGTCATGGATTCATGGCCTCAAGCAATCCCTTCCATCTCGATTTATGTGGTCAGGCATGAGCCACTGTGCTGGGCTGTATATACCAATATTTATAATGTTCCAGTTTTTCAGTTCTTGAATCAAATAATGTCATTGCAAATTTATTTATATTATTTATTTTCTCTTTCTCTGTATAACTCAAAAGTGTTGATACATATCATGGTAGTTAATTAGTTTCCTTGTGCCATTGTGGCCCAGTATTGAATATATTACATTTCCTTTAATCCATCCCCGTTTTACATTTGAGTTCTTACTTTCCTGCTGCTCGAAATAATGCTGCTATTGACATTCTTCTATCTCCTGGTGCAAGTATATAATTATTTTATCAAAGGAATATAATTTTTGACATGCGTAGGTAATTCTAAATTATTATTATTATTATTATTATTATTATTATTATTATTATTTTGAGACGGGAGTCTCACTCTGTCGCCCAGGCTGGAGGGCAGTGGCGCGATCTCAGCTCACTGCAAGCTCTGCCTCCTGGGTTCAAGAGTTTCTCCTGCCTCAGGCTCCTGAGTAGTTGGGACTAGAGGTACCCGCCACCATGCTGGGCTAATTTTTTTTTATTTTTAATAGAGACGAGGTTTCACCATGTTAGCCAGGATGGTCTCAGTCTCCTGACCTCGTGATCCGCTCGACTTGGCCTCCCAAAGTGCTGGGATTACAGGCGTGAGCGACTTCACCCAGCCCCCAAATCAATATCTTTGCTGTAAGAAATTGTCATGATATTTTCTGACTTTCCAATTTTTGTCAATTCAGTTGTTAAACTGATTTCTTACTGTGGTTTCATTTGTTTTTCTATGATTTCTAATAAGGTTGACGATTTGTTTTTATTCGTATTGGCTACTCATATTATTGATTCTAGGCAATGTCTTTTTTTCATATTTGGTCAAATTTTTTTTTAATTGAATTTTTAAAGTGGTACCTGTTTTATATCTGCCTATTTTTGGTTATATGTGACAAGTTTAATCTCTCATTTAGAAAATTCAGTTTTCACTTTCAAAATTTATAGTTTTAAAAAACACATTTTAGTATGATCTATTTTATTAATGTTTTTATTTTTGTAGACATTTCTGTTGACATTTTCTTCTAGAAATGATTTTCTACCTTAACATAGAAACTGTTTTCTTTTTCTTTTAAATGCTTTATAACATTATCACAAAGAAGTGCTTTTCTCAAGAAGTGTGTGTGTAATAGAAATCCTTTGTCATTATTCCACGTGATTTGGTGATTGCCCCAGTGCCATTATTGAATAGATCTTCTTTTCCCCTTGATCTCACTGCCTTTATATATTGAGTCTTCAGATGTTTGGGTGCCCTTGACGATATATTTTTATTCAATTTCTCTCTTTTGGTTTCTCTATTTGCTCTCCCTTCCCAATACCAACCTTGGAATATCTATTGTATAACATTTGCTATTTATAATCCTGTGCCATTGTCATTTTATCATTATTAATTTAGCTTCGTTATAATTTTTATATCAGTTACAGCCACCCGACCTTAACATTTTGCTTCAAAAATGTTTTGGCCTACTCTAGTACTTCTACAGTTACTTTAGAATTAGTGTGTCAAGGACCATAAAAAATTATTTTGGAATTTTCCTTAGAATTTCATTGAAAGTATTATATTATAAGTTAATTAAGAAAAAGTATCATCTGTACTAATGGATAATATCGCACATGAACACGAAGATATACCTTCATTTCTCTCGGTTCTTTTGCAGTTTTACTCATGAACATATCACATCCTATTTGTTACATAAATTTAACAATTTTTTTTACATTTTCTATAATTAAGAAATAATATAGAAATTGTTTTTAATTTCTAAAACAAAGGATTTACTTATATTTTAATTTTCATATTTAAGGTAATATATCAGAAATCAATTTAAATTATTTAATTATTTAAAAAATTATATTAAGAAAATTAAATTCATTTTATTTCAATTAAATTTGTGCTGACAGAATATTATCTGCTTAACAATCTTTTTAATGTGTTGAGATTTTTATGATGTAGAATATGATAAATTATCATTAATATTGCCTCTGAGCTTGAAGAGAATGAATATTCTTCAATTGTTAGGTGGCAGGATCTACAGATGTTCATTATTTTAAGTGTGATAATATGTAGTTTAAATCTCCTTTATCTTTATGAATGGTGTTAACTATTTAATATATCATCACTAGAATGTTAAATTCTCCAAATATATTATTAATTTTGTCCATTTTTCCTTATAATTCTAATCAGATTTATTGATTTTCTTGGTTTTTGAAACTATATGATTAGACCCATGTAAGTTCTGAATTGTTACATATTCTCGATGTATTTAAATTCATCATTATCAACCTGATTTCCTAGCATTAGGTTACTGTTGGCCTTGTATATATATTTTGACACCATTTATTTTTAATCTTTTAGTTTTCTTACTTTTTGGGTGGATCTTTAATAAAATGCACACTGTGATACTTTTAAAAATTTCTGTGAGATAACATTTATTCACAACTAGAGGGACTGTTTTCATATCAATAATGAAATCATAATTTTAATTATTTTGAGAGATATTTTTATTATTTCTAGCCTATGACTTTATTCTTTCTATTTATCTTACTTTTTCTGTATTTACTTCTTTGCATCTTCCTCAATTTTGGATTTATTGAATAATCTACACTAATACCTATATATACACAAAAATGTACATTATTTATGTATGATACACATACAGTAAGATGCATAAAATTTTAATAAGATGGTTTAATTAATGTTGATGTATGCACTTGTGTTATTATCACTCTTTTTGAAATATTTGAAAACATTAGAATTACCTCAGCATATTTCCTCATGCTCAATGCTGTTAATCCCTGCAATACTTTCACTTTTGGACACCTATGGATTAGGTTATTATGTATCACCATAAGCTACATTTTCCTGTTCTATCTTCATATAAGCGGTATCACATAATTGATATTATTGTGTATCTAACCTAATTTACTCAATATAACAATGAAATTGAGAGTTACTTTAATTAGAATCATGCTAGTGGATGTAAAATGACATGTTATTATGACTTCAATTCGCATTTTATAATAATAATATTGAGTTTATTGGTTATTTGTCTTTTTCTTGAAGTGTTTATTCACAGTATTTTTTATTTATATTGGATGGTTGAGTTGTAAAAGTCACAAATATATTTTAGATATACACATTTTCCCTGATACTGTGTTATAAATATTTTCCCCAGTGTATGACTTGTCTTTTTATTTTCTTAGTGGTATCTTTCAAAGAGCAGTTTTTAGTTTTGATAAACTTGAATTTATTATTTATTTCTTTTATGATTCATGCTTTCTATATTATAAAAATATTGCCTTTGCCAAGGACATTATAATTTTTTTCTCCCATGGATATGCAATTGTTTTGTTACAGAGCAATTGATGGGCTTTCTGCCTGGCATGCATACAGAAGGCCAATATCATAGCACCAGCTTTTGAAAAAAGAAAAGCTTTATTGTGAGTCAACTGGCAAGGAGACAAAAGGAAAAGCTCAAATCTTTTTCCCTGAGCTGGGGTTTGGTTTGGGTTTTATAAGCATAAAGTAATGAGGTGTGATGTGATTGGATCTTACAATGAGGTGATGCTAGGAGGCACGATTTGACTTGATCCTGAATCCAGTCATGTAGTGTCCACTTCTTAACTCAGTCCCTGCTCCTGGGACCAAACACTTAGGTTCTCCCTGTGGTTGCAAAGTTGGTTCATCTGGACATGCTCAGGTTAAGTGATCTTCAACCTGTCAGTCCACAGAAACTGAAAAACAACTTACAAGTGCCAGACGTGGTGGCTCACGCCTGTAATCCTAGCACTTCAGGAGGCCAAGGCAGGTGGATTGCCTGAGCTAAGGAGTTTGAGACTAGCCTGGGCAACATGGTGAAACCCCATCTCTACTAAAATACAAAAAAGTAGAGGGCGCCTGTAGTCCCATCTACTGCGGCGGCTGAGGCAGGAGAATCACTTGAATCCGGGATGCGGAGCTTGCAGTGAGCTGAGATCCTGCCACTGCACTCCAGCCTGGGCAACAGAGTGAGACTCCCTCTCCAAAAAAAAAAAAAAAAAAAAAAAATCACAACTTTCTTACATGAAAGTTGAACCACATTCATCTGGTGCAGTTATAGTTTCAAAATAATTTGTTAAAATGACACCATATATGAAATTCTATTTCTATCCTATGGATCTATATGTCTATCTTTTTTATTTGTTTGTTTTTGAGAAGGAGTCTGGCTCTGTTGCCTAGGCTGGAGTGCAGTGGTGCGATCTCAGCTCACTGCAAACTCCACTTCCCGGGTTCATGCCATTCTCCTGCCTCAGCCTCCAGAGTAGCTGGGACTACAGGTGCCTGCCACCACGCCCGGTTAATTTTTTGTGTGTTTTTAGTAGAGATGGGGTTTCACCGTGTTAGTCAGAATATTCTCAATCTTCTGACCTTGTGATCCCCGGCTTCGACCTCTCAAAGAGCTGGGATTATAGGCTTGAGCCACAGCGCCTGGCCTTATATGTCTATTGTTTTGCCATTTATGCTCTGTCTTGATGAGTGTAACTTTATGATAAGTCTTGAAATCAGGTACTATGAGTTTTCTAAGTATTTTTATAAAGGTCATTCATGGGCTTTGCACTTTTAATGTCATTTTAGATAAATTTTATAATCAGAAATAGTATACACTAGAAGACAATATATTGATATTTTCTAAACAATGAAAGGAAGAGGGAGGAAAATGTTGAGTCAGAATTCAATATCTGGTGAAAACATCTCCAAAAACAATGGTATTGCCTAGATTTTCTTCTAGGGTTTTTATAATTTTAGGTCTAACATTTAAGTCTCTAACCCATCTTGAATTAATTTTTGTATAGGGTGTAAGGAAAGGATTCAGTTTCAACTTTCAACATATGGCCAGCCAGGTTTCCCAGCACCATTTATTAAATAGG
Source organism: Chlorocebus sabaeus (assembly GCF_047675955.1). Taxonomy (NCBI): domain Eukaryota; kingdom Metazoa; phylum Chordata; class Mammalia; order Primates; family Cercopithecidae; genus Chlorocebus; species Chlorocebus sabaeus. The sequence continues at coordinate 24,585,305 of NC_132925.1, forward strand.
GAATCCTTTCCCCATTTCTTGTGTTTGTCAGGTTTGTCAAAGATCAGATGGTTGTAGATGTGTGGTGTTATTTCTGAGGCCTCTGTTCTGTTCCATTGGTCTGTTTCTCTCTTTTAGTACCAGTACCATGCTGTTTTGGTTACTGTAGCCTTGTAGTATAGCTTGAAGTCAGGTAGCATGATACCTCCAGCTTTGTTCTTTTGACTTAGGATTGTCTTGGCAATGCAGGCTCTTTTTTGGTTTCATATAAATTTTAAAGTAGCTTTTTTCCAATTCTGTGAAGAAAGTCATTGGTAGCTTGATGGGGATGGCATTGAATCTATAAATTACCTTGGGCAGTATGGCCATTTTCACGATATTGATTCTTCCTATCCATGAGCATGGAATGTTCTTTCATTTGTTTGTGTTCTCTTTTATTTCACTGAACAGTGGTTTCTAGTTTTCCTTGAAGAGGTCCTTCACATCCCTTGTAAGTTGGATTCTTAAGTATTTTATTCTCTTTGAAGCAATTGTGAATGGGAGTTCACTCATGATTTGGCTATCTGTTTGTCTGTTAAGGGTGTATAGGAATGCTTGTGATTTTTGAACATTGATTTTGTATCCTGAGACTTTGCTGAAGTTGCTTATCAGCCTAAGGAGTTTTTGGGCTGAGACAATGGGGTTTTCTAAATATACAATCATGTCATCTGCAAACAGGGACGATTTGACTTCCTCTTTTCCTAACTGAAGACTCTTTATGTCTTTCTGCTGCCTGATTGCCCTGGCCAGAACTTCCAACACTATCTCTAGTAGATAAAGTGGGCCCCAAAGACTAAATTTGTGTTAAAACAGGGAGAAGCTGATGAGAAAAAGCAGGAATTGAATTTGTGGTAGAAGAGCGAGGTGTCAGGTAAAGACAGATTTCTTGAAATTATATTTTGGTGGATTTTGGAGTCCAGTAATCCTGGCTTCTACTACTTACTTACATAAGCTCTTTTATTTTGGGCATATTAATTCAATTTCATGACTGAATTTTCTTATTTGTAAAATGGGAATAATTAATTCAGCCTCCTGGAATTTTATAAGATTATGAAAAAGAAATGTTATTAATACCCAAAAGTAACAACAAGAATGCCTGCTACAGAAGATAGACTTGAGGGTTGTTAGCCCATCTTTTTCTGTTGCTTGTTGTGTGCTCTTATTTACTTTATGTCTGGAGTTATGGAAAGTGGTTTGCAAAAGTTAATATGAATCAATGATTTAGGTTGCATGCAAAATAAATAAGAGTTTAGGAAATAGTAATCTAATATTCATAACTAACCATTGTATTTTTTCTCCTGAATAGTCATTCAAACAAAGAAATAATAGACAGGCATTCAAGTGATAAACCTAGACAGTAGTCATCACTATATAGGCACTGGCAGGGAGCACAGGAGATACAAAAGCTGAGTGTAGATTTTGCATATTTCAGAAACTTGCTTACAGTATCCTTTTCACTAATATAAAATAAACACATTTTAATTTATAGGAATTTTTAAAAATATGGGTCCTATAATTTAATAATGTATGAAGGTAAAAGTGGGCCAGGTAACACCTAAGCACACAATGAGTTATGTTATAGAATGGGAAGCCTATGGTTAGAGAACCCAAATCTTTTATAGTAGACAGTAAACCTGCCTGATGTTTGCTCCAAAAGTATATGTTATCTTTATTACACTGGCTAGTAAACAAATCTGCCCTTTGTTCTACAAGGAAATACTACCTCCATCTTCCAAGTGTCTTCACTATACAAACATACTTGAAAATATAGGTCAAAACAAAAGCAGTCAGTATTTCGATAGACGTGCAGAAATGACAGATTTAATGAAAGACATATACACACTGGAGAATTTTTTTCCAAGAGTCTCCAATTAATAACTCTATCACACAATATAAGTGTACCCAACTTTTGTTATTGGTAGCCTTCTGAGTTTCTCAATAATTATTTTTCTCTCTCCACTGTGGAAAATAAAAATAATAGGTTTTATACCCATTGAGCATCATTTCTGTAGTCCCTACTTTTCTGACTCCATGTAAACATTGAGGATTGTGAAAGAAAAATAAATTTGGGGGCTTCAAAATTACTAAGCTAAGGGGAAAAGTCATTCTTGGAACTGCTTAGGGCAGACCTGCCTCCCATTCTATTCAAAATCATCCATGCATCTGCTCACTGAGACAGATACATATCTGATTGCCTCTTTTGGAAAGGCTGATCAGAAACTCACAAGAATACAACCATCTATCTCTTAACTACCTGTGACCTGGAAGCCCCCTCCCTGAATCAAGTTTTCTCCCCTTTCTGGACAGGACCAATGTACATCTTATGTATATGGATTAGTGTCTCATGTCTCCCTAAAATGTATAAAACCAAGCTGTGCTCTGACTACCTTAGACACATGTCATCAGGACCCCCTGAGGCTGTGTCACAAGCACACATCCTCAACCTTGGCAAAATAAACTTTCTATATTAACTAAGATCTGTCTCAGATATTTGGAGTTCGCAGGATTAAATAGTAAACTAAGCAAACCTTTGGCCTAAGGTGCCTCGCAGTCAAGAAAAGGAGCTAGATATGTAGGTAAGTCATGAGTTGCATTACAACAGAAGTACATACAAGGTTAAAACAGTAGAAATGAAGCACTCGGTTTTGCTTAGGAGGTCCCTTTCTGCATGGTTTTCTATCTAGAAAAGCAGACTCTTAGTTTTTCAAAGGAGGTAAATTTCAGGCTGTGTTTTGAAGGATAAGTAGATTTTTAGTAAATAACGTAGAGGGAGGGGATAGGAAGAAAAGGTGCAGGCAATAGAAACAGGCAAGATGTGCTTTAAGAAAAAGCATGATACATTATAGGATTTGTAAAGGCTTGTTATATCTAGGACACAGGGTACGTATGAGAGGATAGAAAATGTTTCTGAAAATTATAGGCAGGCTACATCAGAAATGGCATTCCATTCTAAGGTGTGTGGGCTTTGACCTAAGATAGCAGAAACCAATAAAAATTTAAGGAAATATATCAATTTGATACGACATTACCACTTTCCAGTCCAGGGAGAGTAATGGTGACTTCTTATTCTGTATATGCATGGCCCATTACCTGATACACACATGTTAATAAAAACTACAAGAGGTAATTTCTTACTCTTCTTGAAATACAGTTCAGACAAATTACAGCGAATTCTGATAGCAAAAAAAAAAAGAGGTGGAGAATTTTGCTTGCAATTAAGTATTTAAAAAGCTGATTCATTCACACATGGTTGGAAAAGGTAAGATACTTAAGGTTCCTGATAATTTAGTCACAGTAGCACTGGCTTGCAATGGTAGTAGGAGTGGTAGGCCAAAGAGTCTATTTTGGTTGCCTCAGATTAGTCAAGGTTTACTGCCAATGTGCCCTTCATTATATGGGGTTAGTTGGATGTATTTCTGACTATTATTTTGGAGTGGTCAGGAAAGGTATTGAAAAGCTAGCTCAGTGAAATCAAAAGTGACCAGATGTTTAGGGATTATTTTCCCCAAGTGCATCAAGTATATGCAGACATTCGGGGAAAAAGTTTTTTTTTAGGAGAAGCAAAACAAAACAACAACAAAAAACTGCACCTATCCTTTAAAGAGCACTTCTAAAAAATACTACTTGTCATTTTTGAGCACACGCAATGTCCCAGACATTAAAAGAATGATAAGAGTTTTATATATATTTAATATAATTATTGATATGACCAAAACAAAATAGGTATTTTTTTTTACACTTCTTTTTTTACAACTGAGGAAACTGAGACACAGGTGTCAAATTATTTTCTTCAAAGTCATAAAAGGACTAAGTCAACACTCAAAGATTCACAATAAGATAGTCTGCCTCTGGGAGCCATATTCTTAAAAGCAGTTACTTGAATAGAAGACAATGATCACATTGAAATTTCAAACACAGTTGATAGCTACAATGTAAGCTATCAGTCACTTTACATATTGCTTGTTGATTATCCCCTTTATTTCTAAGGCCTACAGTCTTTAATTTATCTAGGGCAGAGTGCAAGAAAAAAAGACTTTTCTATTTGAAAGTGGGTTTTGCTTGGGAATTGTACGGAGAGACTCCTTACCAAGATGAGTTGTGACACAGAGCTGTTTAGTTTGGGGAACATCTCCCAGCTGCACTGTGGAAGCAAGTTTGGTAGGGATGGGCAATGTTATACACAAGGAGACTGGATATTCTGTAAAGTGAAAATCAATGTGTATTTAAAGAAGTTAGTGACAGAAATAGAAAGGCACAAATTACAAATGGTATCTTGGCAATAAAACCAGAAAACTTAGTAAGTAATTAAATCATGAATTTGTAAAAAGAGTAAGTAGGTCCTGTGATGACTGGAAAAACTGTGTTCTCAATGTAGAAGAGTTTCCTCAAAAGAAAGAGGAGGCTTCAGGGATTTCTATTGTTGAATTTCTGTTGCCTGTTGGAAATGCAAGTAGAGATGTCCAATGAGTAGCTTTTGAACATGTCCTTGGTGAAAGAGTAAAATCTAGGATGGATCTGAAATGGGAAGCCACAAGTCTATTTTGAGTGTAAGAAGCCATAGGAATGGGAAGATTACCTAGAAACAGGGTGCAGAATGAAGCAAAATAATTCTGAGGAACTCTGAGGAATGTCCTGGTATCAAAAGAAGATGGGAATCGATATTCATAGAGAAGAGATTGGAAATAGCATAGTCTCATAGACACCAAAGAGGTTTCTAAAAGCAAGATGCTTTCAACCAAGTTTGACTCCGATAAGAAGTAAAATTATTTTACTAATTGTGCCAAATATAAGATAGCTGGTGACCTTAGTAAGTGGCTCCCACAAGTCCTTTAAAAGGCACTTGCTAAGGCCACCAACAGTAAATTTGTGTAAATATGAATTAAAAATGTAAGAAAGAATTAGATTACTTTTCCAAGAAGTGAAAGTATTAGATAGAAGAATAATAATAGAGTTATATAACTAGGGGACACATTGTTAAAGAATATTTTTGTTTTATAGACAAAATATCTGAAAAATTTTTAGAGATATGAAGAACTGGTATAAAGTGGCAGTTTGAAGTTAGGAAACATGATAATTTATGAAGCATAAAATGTCTTAGAATAGAGTTAGAACACTAATATCCCATTTTATTCAGATGTGTTTACATTATTATCCCCGGTCTACAGATGAGAAGGCCGAGATGTGAAGCAAAAGACTCTAACAAAGGAACTTACCAAAAAAAAGTGTGAGAGAGAAAGAAAACTCAAATATGAATTAAACCATTAAGGTTTGCTTTTCTATTATACAATGCACTACAATAAAAATATAGGATTGTAGCCTGGGCAACATGGCAAAACCTCATCTCTACAAAGAATTAAAAAACATTTTATATACAAAAAATTACCTGGATGTATGGTGGCACACACCTGTAGTGACAGCTACCTGGGAGGCTGAGGTGGGAGAACCACTTGGCCCAGGAGATCGAGGCTGAAGTGAGCTGTGATCATGCCACTCCTCTCCAGCTTGGGCAACAGAGTGAGACCCTGCCTCAAAAAAAAAAAAAAATATATATATATATACACACACACACACACACACACATACACGCACACACACAAAACATTTATATATAAAATGTATATATATACTTAGATATTTATATATAAAATATATATGCAAATCAAGATTTGTATGCTGCCATATGTACATGCACATACACACACACATCACACTGACAACATAAAACATACACGTTCACTTAACTAAAAAGTATTTAGTTCAAACCACACTTCAAGAGAAATCAATTGTCTCTTTCTCTTTTTGAGCCCCTATATTATTTAAATTTTCAATCAACTATATTTCTTCAAATTGACTACTTTGATATTTAAAATTATTTAAATGAGCTTATACATGTGTACTCAAATAATGTCAGTTTTAAAATGATCACTATGTATTCCAGTTTATTTGCTATGCAAATGTTGGTAACCTATTATAGCAATTCTTCCAACAGCAAAAAATAAAAATAAAAAATAAAATGGCCATAATAGCTGTTCTTCTATACAGTAGATGTGTATAAAAATGTAGGTATGTATCACCTTACATTAGTGGGTGCAGGGGACATGGAGAGTGAGATGTACCACCATCTCCTCAAACGACTTGCAAACTGATTTTAAAAATATATATACTCAGCATTTGTTGGACGTTCTTTTCATCCCATTTTGTTTGCAAACAAGTTTATCTGCGTGACTTGTCCAATGCCAGGTGTGGGTATGGCTGCTAAATTTGCATTGATTTATTTAAAGTACTTTTTGTGATCAAATGCAGATATTTGCAAGAAGGCTAGCTGAAATGAAAAGTCTATTTGTGGCCAAGTAATAAAGTGAAGGAAGGCCACATCCATGACTTTGACCTTATTAGCATGGTGTTCTGAACCACTCCATTAACTGGCCACAGAGATATTGATAAATATGCACATATATAAAGACAGAGTGCCTAACATAACATGTTCTAACAGATTCTTCTATGAAGCAATTTGCATTTTCAAAAATATATGAATCTATTCATATTTTCAAAGTTGATAAGAAGATACTGTAAAAATATCCCTTTAACTTTCTACCAAATTAAATGCCAATGCAAATAAAAAAGCTGACATTTGAAATACAATAATCTATGCTCTTTGTTTAGACAAAATGTAATCTCTATTATACAAAAATGAACACCAGATTTCTAGTAAATTATTTATATTGACTGATACACATGATGGTCAGAGTTGCAGATACTGTCCAGCCAAAGCACCAGAATAAGCAATGGTATCAAGCACTATCAATAATGAGTTGCTTCCCTTTTAGGTTTCCATATTACTTTGTTCTTATATATACTAGTAAATGTCCATGGTGTATTATAATTTTTCTGCTTATATTTTATGCCATGAAGGGATGAGTCTCTAAATAGCTGTACCATATCTTTGTCTTCTTGAAATTTCTGTCATTTTCCAATGTTTCTGCCTATAGTATATTTTCAGTGAATGCTAATTTTATAAGGCAGTGGATTAGTATTTCATTCTGTCTTTCTATTATCATCATAAATAATCATAAGACATTATAATAGATCTTATAAAGACTGCAACAAAAACATATATTCACATAACAATAAAATATTTATGGTGGAGGTTTCAGTTCTACCAATCTGGTCTGATTTAGAAACTGAATTATTTTTAGAGGTGGCTCCAATATGTTGCTTTTTTTATTTTTTATTTTAAGGTATTCAGAAATAGGTATTTTATTTAATTTGTGTGTCAGTTATGATAAAGTTGTCTATTGCTGCCCCTAGAAGATAACTATTTGATCATTAATCCATAACTGGATACTCATCCAGTCCTATGTATTTCCTCCCACTGAGGGATTAAGTCATCTTACTAAGATTTTGTTGTTAATGTTTTTCTTGTTCTTTTTTTTCCTTTTTCTTTCCTTTTTTATTTGGCTTAAGGAGTCATGTAATAACATGGATTAAACACAGAAATATATACATATTGACATCCATCTAACCAATCAGGATAAGAACAACAATACAGTTTTGTCTTACTTTATTGATTAGAGACATTGGAAAAAGAACAAAGGTTAATTTAATGTAATATTGGTTAGGAGATTGGAAATACTTTCCTTTAAAGACCAAAAAGCCAATTATCATAATAGCGTTCTCACTTTGCCTTAAAAAAAGTCAGAATGATTCCATTCTATTTCACAAATGGCAGCAAATCTCTTAGATTTATTGTAATATTTTAGGCAAATAAATCTCTATAAATTTAGCACACAAAAGAGTAAACATGAGTCATAAAACTGAAAACAGAAGTGTAATAATAAATCAGAGCAATTGTTTCCATCTCCGTGGAATCTCAGGATTGCCAGGCCTTACAAGGTCCCTATGATAATGAGAGGGATTAAAGTAATTCTCTAACTAAGCATGCATGTCAAGGAAGTCACTCTACTCTGCCCATAGCCCAATTAACTAGCTTTGGATTCCGAGAGGTAACGATCAGCTAATTAAATTGTCTTTGAATGATCAACAAGAAAACTGCTTCTACCACATTTACTCACCTCTTTTTCAACAAGAATAATGCTTCATGATTTAATTGTCAACATCATTGACCTAATGGAAGGATCAGAGAAAATTCCTTAAAAGGTCTCAAAACTCATTACTATGGACATTTTTTCCCCTGAAGTAAAAATAACAATCATTTGTTTAGGCCTACAAGGTGAACCTGGGACCAGCGGAAGAGGGCTTATAGATATAAATACGATATCCTACTTTAAAATCCAATTTTGACCTGTAAGGTGAGAAATAATGGAATACTGCTCACATTTCTTCCTTGTAAATGCAATAAGTCTGGGTTTTAAATGGGAAGAGGAGAATAGAAGAGTTTTTTTCTTTTTTTTTTTTTTCTCCCCCTTCTTTACATAGATAATGACTAGTTAAATTATTTAAGTCCACTACCTGTATCAAAAACAAGTGACTGGAAGCCCGTGATTCTTAACACTATAATTCTTTACTTTCACTGACTTTGCTTCTGTATTTTAAGGTAATTTTCATCATCATCAAAATTATCATTATCACCATCAATTCAAAATATAGTATTTATTGAGTACTTATTATTTGCCAAACTACACTAAATAATTAAAATATAATATCTACTTAATTCTTAATTTACCATTGCTTTCTCCATTTTAAACTGGAAGAAATTGAGGCTGATGAAGAATAAGTTGTAAATCTAAAAAACTGAGTTGAACACAGAACGGTCCAGGAACCTGCTTTTTAATCACTATCCCAAAATATAATGTAAATGGCTGAGCTATATCATGACGGGGAAAATAAAATTGCAATTACATAGCTACAAGTACAGTGTCTTCATACATAAGAAACTGTAAGAAAAAAAAGCCATAATATCCAAAATCCACTCTGTTTGCCTTTGTTTTAGCCTGTTTAATGGTCTAGCATCTCTCACTTTTTGGCCAATTCTAATGAGAGGTTAAAATAATCTGCAATAATAAGAATTCATTGGGTACAGAGTTAGATTTCTTTTAACCACAGAAAATAGAACCCTCTAATACTTTACACTACTATAATGTGCATCCATATGTTATTCTAAAGAGCTTTAAAGGAGAAAAACTGATCTGCTACGAAAAATTATACAAAGATTGCCAAACAAAACACACGTGCTTTGACTCTAGAAGAGAGCATTTCCTAAGATATGTTTCCACTCTTTAGCTAAATGTTGAATATTATCCATATATTCCTCCCAAAGAGGGATATTTAAGACAGCAATTAATGTCGATTCTAGATCACATAGTTTGGTTTATAGCTCCCAGGTGATGGCTAGAAAATGTGACATTTATTTCTGCAGACTAAGAACATACTGAAAAACACACTGATGACTGCAAGTCTGTTTAGAAGGTGGAATGCAGCTAGTTGGAATGGAATAGGGTTGGAAAGTAGAGGGATATCTGGGATAATTCAATGGAAATTGTGTTCTTTCTAGAGAAGAATCAGGATAATTCTCAATAATCACCAAGAAATTGACTGGAAATTATTAAATCTAAAAGAGGAATCACTATACATACCAATGTTCTTGTCAGATCTTGTTTGTGTGTATTGAAAAACAGTTTCATTTTAATATGTGAAACACTCCTTATAATACAATTTAGGTTCAGCAGAATATTATATAAATGGAATGAATCCCCCCCCAAATAGGAGTAACTTACTTAATAATGATGCACAGAATTGAGAAATTACCTGCAAGCAGGAAACAAACAAACAAACAAAAAAAACACACTTCACGCAGATTATCCAGCAACAGCCTCCACATATGCACGCACACACACTCTCGAACTCATTATAACACGGGCGTGTATACACTCACACGTGAAAGTAAGAGATGCATATGTGATTTCCGTTTTCTAGATTAATAGCTTAAAATATAATAATGCAAATAAATGGACTACCACCTGTTAACAAAGTAAGTACGATGATCCTAGGTATACCCTGTTCCTTGGTCTACATCATTAAACTATATTTCTTCCTTTTATTGGCTTCAACTACCTGTATTGCATCTTCTAAAGGGCAAGAATAAATACTTGTTTAAATGAGAATTGGTGCTATTTTGTTTAGAAGAGTGAAAGCAGAAAGGCTTTATAATGCAGAATACAATAGAGACAAACTTAAAATTTCAGAGGTAGTTAGTGAAGAATCCTGTTTTAGATAAGCTGATACTAAAAAAGTGTACAGAAAATGATGCAGAGTTTTTCTCATTCTGTGTAGGATATTTTCATCTCTGTTATTTCAAATCTTTCACAATTCTAAGTGTTTCTAAAATCCCAAATGCAGCAAGTAAGGAGATTTTCAGTTATATAATACAGTTTTTCTTTCTCAGGGAAATGTATATCACTTGAATAAGGTAAGGATGACAGGGAACATATAACAGTAAATAAAATATAGCAAACCAAATATTTCTTAATTTAATGACATTCTTACTCTATAATAATCAGTCCTAATTTTTCTTTCTACATAAACTACTTATGTAGTGTTATGAGCTCTACTTGGAAAGCTAATTTATCTGTTTTATTTTCTTCCAAGAAGTCTAGGAGCCTACTTAGGCACCTATAATAAAAAACATTGGATCTTTCCAAATTAGACTTAATAAATCCTCATTCTCTACTCACTAGAAAAAAAAAAAAAGTCATGAAGGAATGAAAAAGTATCGGCTTAAATCTCTGTCAAACATCACATTTAATTTGCAGGAACATTGAGAAATGTGAAACTATCCTATAACAGGTTTGACTTTTTAGTCCAAGAAACATTAAACAGACCAAGTTGAATGTGCAGTCAAGGAGGGAGTGGAAGCCGCTCTGTGGCAGGACGCACATCCACAAACACTTGTGAACGAAGTAAACATTGGTTCTAGGTTTTCTTTTTAGAGTTATTTGAGTATCTAGTAATGCTAGAAAATAATGAAGGTTTTCACATCAGCAAATGTTCAGTACAAAATCCTAGCCATCAAATTAGAATTCACACATATACTCACACACACATATATCAAGAAACTTGGTAAATTATGCTATTCATTATTTAGAATTTATTTCTTCTTATTCTTAAATCAGAATTATGGAATCTGTGAGCCAGGAACATCATCAAATAAATCATCTCTTTTATTTAACTTACAATCAGTTTTCTCTTACCTTTGAAAGCATATACTTCCAAACCATCTCCTTTTTTTATTCTTTTCGGTTTTTGCTGATTAATTCCAGATTATATTTCCATCAAAAATTATTTTTTTAATTGATTTCAGAAAGAATCATGGGGAGAATTTATAGTGCTCTCTTCACATAGTAAGAAAGATTACTTTGACAGATGGTCCTTCTGTGTTTATTAGTAGGTGAAGCTGAGTTTGAACACCTAAGAGTTAAGAGTGGAAACTGAAGAATTCAGATGTTATCCAAAAATATCTTTCAGCCCAAACTCATTCCACTTTCCTACGTTTTATTCTTTAACAATATTTCTTCCAGAAAGATAACGGTTTCTCATAAAACTCTTATATACTTTTCTGTCTTTAGTAAGTGCTAGATGAACCAAAAAGGAGTGACACATTATTGATTACAATCTGAATTTCTAATAAGAACCCAAAGTATATGTTTAATTCAAAAATACCTAATCAAATGGTGATATACATTTGATAGAAATTGTACTTTGAGTACCCATACAACCATTGTGTTTTCCACCTTCAGTTCAGCATTTAATACATTACGTGAGATATCCAATACTTTATTACAAAATAAGCTTTGTAGTAGATGATTTTTTTCCCCAATCATAGGCTAATGAAAATGTTATGAGTCACATTTAAGGTAGGCTAAGCTAAGCTATGATATTTGGTAGGTAGGTGTATTAAATGCACTTAATGATATTTTATGATGGGTTATCAAAATTTAACTCCATTATAAGTTGAGGAGCATCTGTAAGCATATTTGAAGTTATTTCCAATGATTTTTGTTGTAATACTGTCTTTAAATTTATATTTTATAAGGTATATTCTATGAGAACTTATCCTTTGTAAACATTAGCAAGTGTTATATATCTATACAAGGGTATTCCATTATATGACGGCATAAAATATATATACATGGATAAGTGGATATAGGTTACATGAGTTGTTTTGGGTATTCTGTCTAACTTAGTTTATAAATTATTATTAAAATTGTAACAACAGAATGGAAATCAATTGACATTTTTCAACCAATTATCAGTTTGAAGGGAATTTGTGTTCTCCATGATAAAGGCAATGACATTTACTTGTGATTTTTAAAAGTAAGCCCAAAAAACTTCCGAAATCAGTTTATTTTCCTTGACGTTTACCAAATTTATTATATATAGCTCTGAATTATTTTATTACCAAGATAGACAATTCTGCTACTATTGGATTATTTGTATTTTGTCCATGTATATCAAAGCACTTAGTAAACATAAAGTTCTTTTTTCAAATAAAGTCTATAAAAATGTGTTGACTTATTAAGGCACTGCCTCTGGGAGAGGCAAAGGTTACTAAAATGGATTATTCATTGGCTCGATATTCGAGACTACCCATTTACTTATCCACTGACCCACTATCTCTAAGGCAACAAGAGCTGTAGCATAGCGTTGTGAGCAAGCACCCATTAAGAAAATGCTTTTCACACGAGAAAGCCCATCTGACTCTTAAACACGTTCTAACAGAAGAGATCTCAAATGCTCATAGAAAATTGCCTTGTTTCCAGTCAATGGAACCACCTTTCAAGTATGTTTACTGAATGCAGTAAGGCAACTTGTGCCCATATATGAAAAGTTTCCACCTTTTGAAAAGTATGTCTAGAGCCTTGTAAAGTACAGAAACATATGAAGATTTCTCACTTTTATTCCTTCAGAAAATTAAGATGGAACTTTACAAAAGGTCATAAGAAAAATCAGTGAAAGCTTTTATGGATAGTTTCTACTTCCCTGAAGTAGAATCTGTCAAGAGATGTATCAGATTACTACCATTGAAACAACTGCTTAGATGTAGTTCAACTAGAATCACTAAAGATACATATTCCCTGATTTTTAATAAAGAAAAAAACTAAAATTGTACCTAATATCTTACATCCAAAGTTTTAAAATACAGATTAATCTGTTGCCTACAAAGTATACTGCATATTACCATATGTATGTATATTCTCATTGTGCTTTAAAATTTGAGGGCTTACTGTATGCAATTGTATTTAAAAACTGTCACAAATTATGCATTTTTCAAAAACCCAGCAACACAGCAAAATGTAATGTTGTATAAATCAACAAGAACATATTTCAGTGCTATTGTGAACCATTTGATTGAGGGACACTATTTTAATGATATATCTTCAGACTAATTATTTCCTTCAGTTTAATAAACAATATATATTTTTCCAGTCAAAAAGTTTACTTATATGCACATTCACATAATTTCAGAATATTTTAGGAAATTTTTTAAAATGTTGGCCTCATAGTATTAAAATATGATAATTATTACACAAAGTATACACAAAGTTTTCTTTTTATAAAACCTTACCCAAATAAAAGAGATCAAAGTGAGTTTGAAGCAATAGGTGGTAATGAAAACCTAAATGGAACACAATGGATGTATAAGCCTAATTTCAAATGACCAATACGATTTATACACATGTATTATCTACATTTATATAATTGATAGCCATTTTCATGTCTTTCAGAGAGATGTTTATGATACATAGTTAACTCATAAAAACGTGTTACAAAAGGCCATTTGCAGATGATCTTTCATAAATTGAAATATTTGGAATACATAGAGACGAAGTATAGGAATAGCATTTTGAAGTATTTTTTAAAGTTCGGTTGTTGGTTATCTAATTATATTTCACATCCTTTATCAGCAACAAAACTGGGAGTTTGTGCTAAAATGTTGCAGGGAAAGGATGATAAATTATCATATACTACTGCAAAATAAGCTAATTCATGACATTTAAATTCTAGGTAAGCTTGGAATTCTTAGTTATTGCCATGAGGAAAAGTTTTTGTGAGACAAGAACCTGATTTTTGTTTTTTTAATTTAAATGTTTAAGCCTTACAAAGTTCCAAGATAAGCCATATGGTGTACATGAAGAGGTAGTATATGCTACCACATAAATAAGATTTTCCATAAAATCTGGGTTTGGGAAGCAGAAGGGAATGTACTGAGAGGTCCTATACCCCGTACCCTGTACCCATTCCCCAGCCCCACATTTCTGCAGACTTCATGTATTGAAGAAGGGATTATGAAATTGGTACACGAGTTTGAGTATCTGAGCACAAATGAGATGTGTATCTTTCTTCTTTAGGGGAGTCCATGAAATACTAGGATCTAGAACAACATGTCCCCCCAAAATCTCCTCCACAACCATATGATGACCTAGGAGTGAGAGATGTAGTGGCATGGAGTGCCTAAAGATTAGTTCAAAAACAGTCTCTTATATTTTCTTTTTTTTTTTTTTAATTTATTTATTATTATTATACTTTAAGTTGTAGGGTACATGTGCATAACGTGCAGGTTTGTTACATATGTATACTTGTGCCATGTTGGTGTGCTGCACCCATCAACTCGTCATTTACATCAGGTATAACTCCCAATGCAATCCCTTCCCCCTCCCCCCTCCCCATGATAGGCCCCGGTGTGTGATGTTCCCCTTCCCGAGTCCAAGTGATCTCATTGTTCAGTTCCCACCTATGAGTGAGAACATGCGGTGTTTGGTTTTCTGTTCTTGTGATAGTTTGCTAAGAATGAAGGTTTCCAGCTGCATCCATGTCCCTACAAAGGACACAAACTCATCCTTTTTTATGGCTGCATAGTATTCCATGGTGTATATGTACCACATTTTCTTAATCCAGTCTGTCACTGATGGACATTTGGGTTGATTCCAAGTCTTTGCTATTGTGAATAGTGCCGCAATAAACATACGTGTGCATGTGTCTTTATAGCAGCATAATTTATAATCCTTTGGGTATATACCCAGTAATGGGATGGCTGGGTCATATGGTACATCTAGTTCTAGATCCTTGAGGAATCGCCATACTGTTTTCCATAATGGTTGAACTAGTCTCTTATATTTTCTAAGGTCCTCTAACATTTTTACACCCTCAAGAAAGAATGAAAGCCCAAGATAAAAGTGAATACCTGAGGCAGCAAAGCAATAAAAGCTAGAGATTTTGCCTTCTTCAGCTTCTGTACTGAGAACATTATTTTCTCTGTATGTGCTGTGTATATGTGTACATGTGTTATTAGAAATGTAGAAAGGCTACTATAAGACAAATGCTGAAATGTTAAGAGTGGTATTATCTTGGTGGGCAATCATGTATGATTTTTATTTTCTGCTTGTTTCTATAACTTAATTTTCATATATTTCCTTTGTAGTAAATTTAAATTAATGTAAAAGCTAAATTGCTAGCTACAAAGATTGCCTGCTTTGTACTCCTTATTATCATAAATTTCTTTTTTAATAAATACAAATTAACAATTAAAAGTAAGGGGAAAACTGCAATAATGACACCAAGAACTGTAAGCCAATAGAAGGAATGGGCTTCTTTTCTTGGAATAATTTACCAGAGATTTAATAAGGTAATTTTTCTTATCCAGTTGGAAAAAGAAAAATAATGGAGTAACTTTCTATGTGTGAAGACATTCCTTGATTGCAGCCATCAAGGAGCATATGTAAAATTACTCAGGAAAAATATCGAGTTCACCCAATGAAACAACCTGTTATTTGGAGCAATCTTTTGAAAATTGTCAATAAAAAGAAAGTAACAAATGTGCATAATAATAAAATAACATCGATATTTTAATTATAAAGACCTAAACAAGTTTATAAATTAATGCAGGTAAAAAAACCAAAAAACAAAAAACAAACAAAAAAAAACAAAAAAACAAAAAACAGATAAACAAACATTACCTTTAGCCCAACAGTAATAACGTATTATGTTCCTAGATAGTTCATGGCATCCTAAAACTTTCTATGTCAGTAATGGTTAGGCATTACCATCTCCAAATACACATCCATTTACTCTCAATGTAGTTTCACCTAGTTTTAAAGGATGTGACATCCTTTAGTCCTAACTTTCCTGGTATCAGATTATGCCTGCCATTATCTCTTTCCCATAGAAAATAAGAAATCATCTTTGCTGTCTAAATGTTTCATATTAAGTTATTTCTGATATCTATTATTCTCCTTTAAACTCGATTATGTTTTTTATTATTTCTGAGAGTTCTCTTTTTCTCTGAATACATAGGTTAATATTTTTCTACATTAAAATGAGCAACATAGACATAGAATAAAGAACATAGAAACAGAGAGTAGAAGGGTGGTTACCGTGGTTCTGGGGCTAAGAGAAATAAAGAGATATGATCCAATGGTACAAAGTTGCATTTATAAGATGAATAAGTTTTGGAGAGCTAATGTACAGCATGACCATAAATAGTAATAATGTATTATATACTTGAAATTTGCTGATAGAGTAGATCTTAAGTATTATTACTACACACACACAAAAGGTAACTATGTGAGGTGATAAATATGTTAAGAAGTTTGGTTGTACCAATTATTTCAGTGTTAATATATATCACAACATCACATTGTACATCATAAATACATACAATTTTTATATTTCTGCTATACTTCCATCAAGCTGAGAAAACACATGTAAATAAAATCAAGCAAATAATTCATCAGGTAAAATAAAAGAGGGGAAGTTGAAGGAAATACTTTGCATAAATATCAGTGAATAAAATCACAATTTGGGCTGAAATATTTTTATTAATGGGAAACATCAGAAGATTATAGGGAACACATGGTTTATATAAGGCCACCTTGAACAAAAATAAAGCGTTACAAAATGAGAACTTGGCCAGGCTTGGTGGTTCACACCTGTAATCCCAGCACTTTGGGAGTCCAGGAGTTTGAGACCAGCCTGAGTGACATCATGAGACTCTGTCTTTACCAAAAAAATAAAATAAGAAATTAGTCAGACATGATGGTTCCTGCCTGTAGTCCCAGCTATTCAGGAGACAGGAGGATTACTTAAGCCTAAGAGTTTGAGGCTGTAGCGAGATGTGATTAGGCTACTGCACTCCAGCCTGGGCGACAAAGTGAGACCCTGTCTCAGAAAAAAAAAAATAAATAAAAAATGGGGGGAACCCTTTTATTTCAAGTCACCGATTACATAGTGCCTCTCTATGTAGGGAAGATAAACATTCCAGTGTTCATAGACCATGCGGTGGAAAGAGTTCAAATGAACTTGTGAAGATAAACCTGGAGAGACTAAGCAGAGCAAATTGAAAAACTATGGAATTGAAGGCTTTGTCCTTGGTCTTTGTGAAGATAATTTTACTTTCTCTGTCTCCCTCTGATGCAATATAAGTCAAAAAATGTTTGTGACCTTAAAGATCTTCTTTAGGTTTAATCCATGGCAATAAGCATAACATAAATAGAAATATACAGACTATGCCTACTAAATGTTCTCCATTCTGAAGTGCATAAACCAAGTGTGCTGAAACAATGAATAGAACCCTTTCAGATCCATAAGTTGTAATCATTATTAATTAATTCTCTTTCATTTTTATCGTGCCATTCTGTACTTGATCTTTGTAGAAAAGACACAGAAAACTGGTCTTACAACCCACAAATCTCATGAGAACTTCTGTTTTGTGAGGCTCTGGGATTCAGTTTTTCTCACTTGACAGCATTGCTGTAGATAAGCTTTAATTAAATCTTCCGACATTTTACTTGGCTGAACTGAACTTAACCCAGTCAACAGAGTTCTATATGTTACTTGAAGTTTATTTATCTAATAATGGATTTTAAGTAGACAGTATATGTAGAAAAGCATAAATTAAGAAGTTGGCCAGAATTACTTATCTCAAGGTACAATGTGCACCACATGACTGCTTTGCTCCAAGCTAATATGTTATAATTGAATCATCTCCATATCTAATAAAACAGGAAGTCAAAAGGAATATTCACGTATAATTTAACAAGCATTAGATTTGTGTAGAAATATTTTATGGCAGACTGAGGGGAACAATACTGACAGTGTATATCACTGTAATGACAAATCACACTAGTTTTGTTTCAAGAATGATGATTGAAGCTCAACCTGCAAATCTAAGGCAAATCAATGTAGTGATTTTAATTTCATTCCTTTAAAGAACTTATTCATATTTGAAAATTCCCCTCCCCAATGAAAATCATTACCTGCATTCGAGCTACTTATGTGGTTTGAATATATAAGAATATATACAATAAAAAGTCAATGCTAGGCACACAATGAAATCCCTTCGAATATTAAGGTCATTCATTAGGCGTCATAGAGAAAATTGTAATGTGATTTTGCATATCCATTGATAGTGAATAAATGGCTAATTTCACTATATTCACCATATGCACAACATTTGTAGATATAAATTTTATTTCACAGGCTATGGCTATTAACCTTCAGAATTTTAGAAATCAAGTCACTAAATCACTCCGGACACATATATACACACATTTGACATGAGAAACTAAATAGAATCAATATTCAGGCAACTGATTGCAATCATGGAAGAGGCTCTATATTGACGGTGAAATCCGCTCTATTTTATTCTAGTAAACCCAGTAAAGCAGTATGATGCAGGCCCATAACTAGCCTACTCCAATTATTTTCTCTTATTTGTCAATTTCATGAGCAAAACACCATGCACATGGTAATTAAGGCACATGTCTTAAACATAAATAAAATTTAACTCCTAACATTCTACACAAACCTGCTTTACCCATGACCTTTCTCCTTTGTGTTGATGATTATTCCATCCTTCCAGTTGCTCAAGTCAAGTAACCTAAAAGTCATTCTTGACACACCTTTATTTTTTTAAGTCTTCCATCTAATTTCTCAGGCAATCCTCTTGTCTCTAATTCCAAAATATACACAAAATCAAGTGGCTTCTAAGTACTCCCATTTTTAACTCCACTTTCACCTGCATGCTACAGTAGCTTCCTAGCAGGTCTCCCTGTGTACTCCCTTCAACCTACTCTCTACATGGCAGTGAGCCTTTAAAAATCACAAAATCTATAGTTCTTCTTTTTTTTTTTTTTTTTTTTTTTTTTTTTTTTTGAGATGGAGTTTTGCTCTGTTGCCCACGATGGAGTGTAGTGGCGTGATCTCAGCTCACTGTAACCTCTGCCTCCCAGGTTCAAGCGATTCTCCTGTCTCAGCCTCCCAAGTAGCTGGGATTATAAGCACACTCCACCAAGCCCAGCTAATTTTTTTGTATTTTTAGTAAAGACAGGGTTTCACTCTGTTGCCCAGGCTAGTCTCGAACTCCTGAGGTCAAGTAATCCACCCGCCTCCGCCTCCCAAAGTGCTAGGATTACAGGCGTGAATCACCTCGCCTGGCCTACAGTTCCTCTCTTAAAAACTTTCCAATAGTTTTTGGTTTCATTAGACTGAAAGTAAAAAGTTTTTAAAATAAATTGTAAGGCCCCATATGAACTTTGTTTCCAACTCTGAACCTCATTTTCTACCAGAGGCTTGTGATATCAGCTCCCTTGTATTCCCTCTGATTTACTTACCTCACGTGGGCAGTGCCATCTAGTCAAAACATGAATCAGATAATGTTTCTCTCCTACTTCAAAGTCCTCAAAGCCTTCCTCTTTCTGTAAAAATAAAATCTGAGCTTTTGTATAGCATATAGGCTTTATACTCCCTTATCCACTCTGACTTCAGCCCTGGTCATACCAGTTATTATTTTTCTCAAACTTGCTAAGCTGACTCCTCCCTCAGAGTTGGAGTTGGTGTAGCCCATTTCATTTGTATGAAATATACTTCCCCAGATAACTACAGGCCTACTCTTTTCTCCTTTGGATCTTAGCTGAGATCATTTATGTATGCTATCTCAGAAAATAGTTACTGACCACATATTATGTATCATTCTTTCTCTTATATAACTTACCCTTTTCTTATATCTCTTATATAACTTCTTCACTTATATAACTTACTTTTTCTCTTATATAACTTACTCTTTTTTACAGCACTTACTGTATTTTTATTTCTTTCATTTTTAAAATTTATTTTAACTCTATCTCCAAGAGAATAGGGTCTGCATTTTTTTCTTGTTCACTACAGTGTCTCCAATAACTACAACAGCACCTAGTATATAGTAGGTGCTCAATAAACATTACTGGCATCACTAGAAACTCCAAACAATTTTTAAATTCCATAGTTGCTTGATTTTAAGCATGTTTCATTTTCAAGCAGGAAAACATTAAACCAGGAACAACTCATCACAAATTGTTTCCGATTATGAACTTTCATAGGAAGTATTTTGACCTTTTAGTGAGACAGGAATTTATGTTAAGGCTGATTTATAACTACAGAGCTAATACTTCTTTTAATTATCATTTATTTTGGGTTTAGAGTAACTGATCTTCAGGAATACTGGATCAGAGTCCATAAACACACTCCCCATAGTGCATGTTTTATTTCCGAAAGCCTGGGGAAGAGTGTTTTATAATTAATAATTATTTTGTCTTTCCAATTATACCATATGTTGTCATTGAAAATATAGTACATAAGAGTATGCTATTCTGCAGAACACTGTTGATCTGGGCCCTCATCCTTACTTGGGTGAAGATTGCTCAATGGCCTTTGTTCCTCACATCACTCTTACATGGCTTCAAGAGCAATGAAAAATGTACCTTACGATAGCATTGCTTTTGTTTATTATTTTAATAAAAGTTATTATTAATAAAATTCCTCTTCAATAACCCTCACATGTTGCCTCAGAAGATCTTCCTTAAGACAACTGGTGAATATCAGCTTTTAGAGCAATCTGATAATGTCAGGAAGTCTTCATTTTACATGTAAAAAGATACATACATGCAGTGAGTTAAACATTATTAAGATAGACAGAAAGATAGGTAGATAGATAGATAGATAGATAGATAGATAGATAGATAGACAGACAAACAGATAGCTATAGAAATTTGGCAAGAGTTAGGGAAAATATACTTAGCATTATTTTTTATTTCTCTAACACATTCGTGCTACGATGCTGAAGTTTTGTAGCTATTTACATGATCCCGATACTGGGAATAATGGCATATGGGAGAAGTAGCTCTGAAATAGATATTTGTTATTTTTCACAAACTGTTCACAACCATAAATAGTCAATCACCTTAAATATAATCTTTTGATTATATTATTTGCTAATAACATCAACAAAGACTATATAATGAAGGCATTAAGTTTATGTAATTGAGTAAAATTCACAACATGTCATTTCATTACTAATAAGTTCACAGTCTGTTAACTCAGGCTTAGTATTTTTAAATAGTAGTAGCGGTATTTCTCAGTATAATCAGTATCATCATCATTATCATCTTTTTAATTAAAGAGCCCATTCTTCCAATTGCCATGCATTTATGGGCTATAGAAAATGTAGCAGTATAACATTGTCTTATTAATTTAAAACTAGTAACTTTTTGTTTGGGATTCATTTGTACAGGAATAAGTTTGGAGTAATGTTTTCTAAAAAGGGATATGATTGAGATCTGGTTTTCAGATCAGTTCCTCAAGGTCAGAGTAAAGAAGTTTTGTCACTGAGAAGTACTCTGCTTTATTTCTTCGCAGGTTTCTTTCATGGGATGCTACAATTCTACATTGTTCCACATGCAGAATATGTGTACAAAAATGTTCAGAGCCCCCAAACCTTAAAATACAATGGAAATACACTGAAACGGTAGTAAACAGTTAAAAATGAATAAATATGTATTTATCTAGAAAGTCATTTACTATACATTTTTAGGCAAAATAGTTTTTGAAATTACAAAATTACTTGTGAAATATGAGTCAATTTGTATTTTGAAAATAATATGTGTAAGTATATAAGTAAACAGCATGTTAATAATGATTACTCCTGAGTGATGTAATTGCAACTTTTAGATATAGGTATAGATATTTGAGTACATGGTAATTTTATTCAGTGGATATATATGTGTGGATATAATTTTAAAAACTATTTTAAAAAAGAACACAACAAAGATGCAGAGAGTTAATTTATGTCATCTACATTTTACACCGTGCTACTAACCAACAGACTGTGTTGGCTGTAATGCTGAAAGATTTTTAAAATTCGATAACCTCCTTCCATCAGTGACCAGAATCAAGAAGGGACCTTAGTCTAATATCCTGACCAAAAGGTGACACCACTAGAAGTGCAGTGCTCACTCCCCCTGCTTCTAGAATAGTCCTGCTGTATCAGCACAACAGCAACACGGAGGAATGAAAGCAGAAGAGACGGGCCTCGCCTGTCTGTGATATTCCACATAACCCTTACCCCTGTAAAATTGCTTTTATCATTGAACCTTAACTGCATTGCAAACTGAAAACATAGTGAAATCATTACATATACAAAAGGAGTTCCCCTTTTTGTCCTGTTATTATAGGAGCTCCCATCTTTTGTCCTGTTCTTGTAAAAACAGATGATTGACCTGAAGCATAGAGAAAGAACATTTGCATGATTTTGCATCATTTAGTTTGCATGTAGTTGTTTTCATTGCTTCAACTTTAACATTTGTGTTTTCAGTGAAGAAATGTTTAATTCCTAAGAAAACTATTAATAGACTCTCCACATTAAATCATTTTATAATTGTGCGGATAAAGGTTGAATTTGGAGCATATGGTTTATAAATGTGTCTTGAAATGACCCTTAGTGGAGTATGTATCAGCAGTGAAATTCTTAGACTTTCTGGAACCAGTTTCAGTTCCTGGCAAGACGGACATAGCTCCTTAATTTTCTGAGAGATTAGATACATTCCTCGTAGTCCAGTTTATTTCGGTCTTTTGCAAAGAAAAAAAATTCCTATTTCCAAAGTTCTGAATTAATCACCTAATTAATGATGAATTTCTCACAGGAGTTTTTTTCTTAAGAATGATCATTTTTAAAATCCTAAAGCTTCTCAGAACTGGACATTTTTTTAAAGGTGAAATATTTTAAATGTATAGAAAAGAATATAACACACTCTTATGCACCAAACACTATCAATTAGCAGACGTTAATATTTTACTATATTGGCCTCAGTTTTTTTTAATTTATTTAAAGACAAAATATTTGAGATACAGTTTAAATCTCATGTCAGTTTCGACCTTACTAAATTCGTTGTATATTTTTTCCAAAATTGTTTTAAACTTTCATCACACATTCATATTCATAAACAGTATGAGCAAAGATGGAGTTTTTTCTTTTATTTATTGTTTATATTCAAAAAATTGTTTTCTATGGTTTTAACTGTATCTAAATAGAGTCAACGTTACACAAACCCTTTGGACACATCATGATTTTTTTTTAGCTCAACAGCATGGTTTGGCAATGTATCTATGCTGTTACTTGTACCTCTACTCAATTTAGGTTCTTTAATATATTCCTTTGTATGTCTTAACTTTTCATTATCACAGTTGGTATAGCTATTGAATAGAAGATTCATTTTATTTCATTATTTCAGCCCTTCATTCATTCATCATCTCCGTCTTTTTTTTGAATTATTTCTCTTCATCACATTACCCTAACTCACCCTCTCTACTTATAATGGAAATCATACTAGACATATGCTAAATCTCACTTTATTCCCCATATCTCTTACCAACTTTTTTTATTGTTATCTCCTTGTGCTGTGTTCATGGTAATTGTATCCATAGCTCCTTCTATTTAGCTCTTAAATTCATCTTTGTGTTTTTATTACATATTGAGCTTAAGCAAAGAGAAAGAATATTTGTAGTGTCATCATAGTGAACTTGTATGTATATGTATATGTATATTACACACATATCTATGTATGTACTACTATAATAATATACTGGTATTATATATAAGATATATACATATATACACACATACACATACACATAAATATATAATATACCAGTATATTAATATACATGTAAATATGCATATATCTATACATATATGCATCCAATAAGATGCATTAATATGCTACATTTTTATAAAAATATGCTTTTTATATTGGTTTTTAGGGTTTTTAAAATTTTTGTGGATACATAGTAGATGTATATATTAGTACGTGTATAAAATTTTTGTGGGTACATAGTAGGTGTATATGTTTATACATGGGGTACATGAAATATTTTGATACAGGCATCCAATGCATTGTAATCACATCAGGGAAAATAAGGTATCCATCACCTCGAGCATTTATCCTGTCTTTGTGTTACAAACTATCCAATTACACTATTTTTATTTTAAAATATACAGTAAATTATTGGTGACTGTAGTAACTGTGTTGTGCTATCAAGTACTAGATCTTACTCATTCTATCTGACTGTAATTTTGTACCCATTAATCATTCCTACCTCCCCCCATCCCCACTACCCTTTCCAGCCTCTGGTAACCATCATTCTACTCTACTCTTTAGCTCCATGAGTTCAATCGTTTTAATTTTTAGCTCCCACAAATAAGTGAGAACATGCAGAGTTTGTGTTTCTGTGACTGACTTATTTCATTGAACATAATGTCCTCCAGTTCCATCCATGTCTCAAATGACAGGATCTTACTCTTTGTTATGGCTGAATAGTACTCCATTGTGTATATGTACCACATTTTCTTTACCCTTTCATCTGTTGATGAACACTTAGGTTGATTCCAAATCTTGGCTATTGTGAATAATGCTGCAATACACATAGGAGTGCAGCTATCTCTTCAATATACTGATTTTTTTTTAGGTACATATCTAGCAGTGGGATTGCAGGATCATATAGTAACTCAATTTTTAGTTTTCTGAGGAGCCTCCAGATTGTTCTCCACAGTGGCTGTATTAATTTACATTCCCACCAACAGGGTACAAGTGTTCCTTTTTCTCCACATCTTTGCCAGCACTTGTTGTTGCCTGTTTTTTAGACAAAAGCCACTTTAACTGCAGTGAGATGATCTCTCACTACAGTTTGGATTTGCATTTCTCTGATGATCGATGATGCTGAACGCTTTGTCATATGCCTGTTTGCTGTTTGTATGTCTTCTTTTGAGAACTTTCTATTCAGATTTCTTGCTCATTTTTAATCACATTATACATCTGACACTTTTATGCTTTTTTAACAAACATTTTATAGTTTCTGTTACCTTGAAGTATGGCTAGTACTTGTTTTATTCTTTGCTTCTTCAACATGGAATTATAATAATGATGACAGTAATCTACTTCTATGGAACACCTACTATATGCTAGGTATCATTCTAAGTGCTTTATACACATTTACACTTGCAATTATTAAAACAACTCAATATAGCCACTTTTATTATCCAACTTTGCAGATAAAGGAACTGAAATTTAGAAGACTGCATGGCTAACAAATACATGTGAAATATACCTTCAAAGCCCTTACTGTTAACCAGTAGGCCATGGTTCTCCTAATTATGTATATATGCATATTTTATTAATTCAGTTCATTGGTCTTTAGTTGATTCTTAAAGATTGATCTATTAATCAGAGACATTCAGCCAAAATATATACAGATAAAGACTGTATATAAATATTATTTAAATATGTATTTATGTATCAACACAGTTGTATAGAGAAATTGTGTAAGATACATGAAATTATTGTGGTCCACCCATTAGAATTTAAGTTGACTAAAGCTAGAGGATAAACTGTATACTCCAATCAACAAGTTCAATAATACTATATTTCTACTTAATTTGCTTTATCAAAATATATGTAGACATAAAATTTTACGCTTGGAAATATAATTCGCTTTACTTTCTTGCTGAAAAATGTCCATTTGTAAATCTTTCTCAATTCTAAGATAAAATATTCAGAGTAATCTAATAGAATCAGTTGTCAGCCATAGATAAGTAATTGTTTTTGATTTCAGAGTACTTTCTAATAATGCAGCTTTGGAAAGAATCTTAGTTTTAATTTACTTACATCATTCATGAAAATTAACCTGCAAAATTATGTCAGTTTCAAAGAGAAAATCATATAACCAAACAATTGTTTGTTAATAAAATACTCTTTCTTTCCTAAATTAATGCAGTGAAAGTAGAAAAATAAATAAAACTTATCTTGACGCAAGGAGAAACTGGGAAAATATCCTCGGCTGTCTGAGATGCAAAAATTTATTTTTGAATAAAATCATGGTAAGTGTTCCCAAAACTTTTAGAAACAAAATTAGAATTTTAAAATATTCAGACCTAATTTGTTTTATGAAAAAAAGTATAAATGTGACTTGTTTGTTTACTTTTTCATTAATAAGGGAATATCCTTTGGGTGAGGCAGGTTCACAGTTTGAAACTTAAATGACTTCAAGGAGGCTTTTCAGTTTGTGGGCAGCGGTAGAAGGCATATGACTTGAAGAATCTCAGAGAAGGATCTGGGAAATGAATGCAAGGTCAGCCCTATGTATATAAGAGTTCAAAGAAAGTCCAGCCTCCTTAATTAGTAACCATCATGTAAGGAACCACCTATATCTGGATATGTGAAATAATTAATCCATTACAGTTAAAGCAATTTTCAACTAGATATTATGTAACCAACAGTATAAAATGAGACTTGGCAAACTTTTTCTAAGGACTATATCACAAATATTTCAGACTTTGTGTGTCATAAGGTCTCTGTCACAACTACTACACCCTGCTGTTGTAAAGCAAAGTCAGCTATAAACAATGTATCAATGAATGAGCATGGCTTTCAATAAAACTTTTTATTTACAAAAAAGAAGGTGGCCAGTGGCTATGGCCTGGGGACGCAGTTTGCTGCACCTTGAAATACAGCATGCTAAATTTTATCTATAATTTGAAAATATCACCAAATACCCTAGTTTCCCAAATAAGGAAGCTGAGATGGAGTTTAAATAACTTGTTCACAGTTACAAGCGTATCTAAAAATTAGGTAGAAGTTATCTCTTAGAAGTGAATCAGTATTACTTGGGTTTCCATGTGATGAAGGATTCATACCCAACATCCTTAGGAATGACAAAAAAGGGAAGAGATTTTCTCATTAAATATCAACTTTGTCATTATTCTATTAAAATGACAAAATAGGTACATGAATATATTAAGACTTTGCATATTTCTCTTTCCCAAAGCTGAAATATCTTTATTGCACTTAATAGAAAAGAATATGACAACATTATTCCTTCTTTGGTGTCCAAAGGGGAGGGACAATTTTCACCGACACCATCGACTTTCATTCAAGAGAAGTCAGTAAGTCCAGCTCTGAAATGCTGTTTTGCCACAAGCATTTTATTGCTCTTTCCCCCATTATAAAAATGGCAAAGTGCTCTGAAAATGAAAGGATTTCCTCAGGGACAAATTCATAGAGATTTATTATCTTGCCTCAAAGGGATGGGTTTGAGTCATTTTTATAGCCAAAAGTTACTTTTATTTTCAGCATTGGAAGTATTTCTCTGCAGTCTTGAAATGTGTAAAAAGATCATTCTCCTGAGGACTTCTGCCACGGATACAGCCACCAAGAAACTATCACGGGATATTAGCCAAGTGCTTTGGTAGCATTTACTGACTCTCAGCAGGAAATATGAATATGCTCCCAGGCAGCATCTGAGACTCTTGTGAAACACCAAAAATACATAGTCCTGGGCCTTTCACTCCTTACACTTCTTGGACTACCGAGTCCTGGGTCTTATACACTGTATTTGTCAGGGTTCTCTAAAGGGACAGATCTAAAAGGATATATGTATATATGAAGGGAAGTTTATTAGGAAGAATTGACTCACACGATCACACGGTGAAGTCCCAAGATAGGCTATCTGCAAGCTGAGGAGCAAGGAAGTCAGTCTGACTACCAACACTTCAAAAGCAGGGAAGCCGACAGCGCAGCCGTCAGTCTGTGGCCAAAGGTCTAAGAGCACCTGGCAAATCACTGGCGTAAGTCCGAGAGTCCAAAAGCTGAAGAACTTGCAGTCTGATGTTCTAGGGCAGGAAGCATCCAGCACAGGAGAAAGATGAAGGCCTGAAGTCTCAACAAGTCAGGCCATTCCACCTTCTTCTGCCTGCTTTATTCTAGCCACGCTGGCAGTTGATTACATGTGGCCACCCATATTGAGGGTGGGTCTGCCTCTCCCAGTCCACTGACTCAAATGTTAATCTCCTTAGGCAGCACCCTCATAGATACACCCAGGAACAATATTTTGCACCCATCAGTCCAATCAAGTTGACGCTGAATATTAACCACCACACACACCTTACCTCAGTCACACTGAGCTACACTTTTCAGAGATGACTTTTGGATACCTGTATATTTTAAGCAATTCTTTCAATGACTCTCATGCACAGCCAGCATTGAGAACTATTATTAAAAAAGAACAAAGCAATTTACTTGATAACATGTAATTTTAAACAGTCAATGTCTAAACAATGGTTATTTATCAGCTTATAAATAATGCTGTGTCTAGAAAATATGCAAAACTACACACCTTCATAACATTCATCAGACTATCAAAGGCAGCATCTGAAGCTGATGGCATAGGTCCTGTCAGGCTTTCGTGAGATCTGCCCTTGGGTCATTCCCTTAGGCTCTATCTAACACAGTGCTGATTTCACTTTGTTCTGGGAAAACTAATGTCAGAACGGTCTTCGGTTTCCCATGCTGGGTCAGTCAGAGCTGCTCTTAAAAAGGGGAAATCTGAGCAGTTCCAGAAAGTACTCCTGCCACAGAAATATATACCAGCCAACAATAAACAAAATGCCTTGCCAACTGCCTGTCATATCTGCATTATGATTAGAACAATTTTTGAATACTAAAGATAATTGATCTTCAGGGGTTTATCCTTAGCAGGAAAGTATACCTATAATACAACTATTTTGAGCCAAAGAGATCCCATATAAAAGGTGCCTATCCCTAGGGTGAGACTCACATGGAATCTACCAAAGAATGCTTTATGAATTTATCAGGCAAACATAAAGTAATAATTTATGTTTAGCTTTATCATCTCTCTTTCTTCACGGGGAATATAAGGGTACTGTATGAACTGGCAGACTTCCAGTGCTTAGCCAATTGTCTGTATCCATAACTGTGACTGACAGCTGTGAAATATCATTCTAACAAATTTGGATACATTTCAAATTCATTCCATTCATGCTGCTGTCACAAAATACTGGAGAGTGCATGAAATATAAACAACAACATTTATTTACCACAGTTCTGGAGTCTGGGAAGTCCAAATCAAGGCCCAGGCAGATTTGGTGTCTGGTGAGGGCTGCTCTCTGCTTCTAAGATCATGCCTTGGCACTCCATCTTCCTGAGGTGATGAACGCTGTATCCTTACACTGTAGAAGGGGCAGAAAGGCAAAATAAATAAATAAATAAATAATAAAAATAAAAAAGCTAACTCAACTGCTTGAGCCCTTTAATAAGGGCTTTAATCTAATCCACAAGGGCTCCACCCAATCACCTTCTAAAAGTCTCACATATATATATCATAAAGTGCACTTAACCATTTCACAAAACTCCTCCTCCTCCAGCATCCCCACCCTCAATAAGTTTCACCACAATCTATCTAATCACTGCAATCACAATCTTGGGAGTGACCCACATCTGTTCCCTCTTCTCATCTTCAATAATCTAATCATATCTGAGCCGTCTTCTACAGCCTCCTTTAACATTGTCTTGCTATACTTCAAAGTATCATCTTTTCTGGTTGGTAGTGTCAGTATCCTCTTAAATGAGCTCCTTGTTTCCATCCTTGCTTGTCTCCTGTCTGTACTCAGCAACTGGAGTATGCATCAGTTGTTCTAATCACTGCTTACAAGCTTTCAGTGGATCCCCATTCTCAAAATATTTGCATAGTTAAAAAAAAAAAAAAAAAAAAAAAAAAACAACGGTATTGCTTGGTTCCAGCCTTCCTCTAAAGTTGTATGGCTTGCCATTCTCCTGGAGATACCTAGGCTGCCATTCTCTTCTTTTATGACCTCCTCCATTTACTCCCCAAGCTGTCTTTTTTGTCTGGCACACTCTTCCTTCCATGATTCTCTTGTAATGTTATTATTCTAAAATTTTGAATTTCAATCCTACTTTCTTCAGAGAAGTGCTCCCTGTATTCGCAGAGAAGCTGAGTTGCTTATTTTCCTTCTGGAGATTTTTTTACTTCCATTTTTGTTATGCTACATGTGTAATAACTGGTGCACATTACACATGTTATAACAGTAGGAACCTGTGAGTGTAGGGAGCTTGTTTGTCATGTTTTTTGCATTGTCTCTAAGACCTACTTTTATCCTTAGCCCTAATTCATATTTTTGATTGTCCAAATGAGAGAGTACTGATGCTCCCATATGTACTGCTTCATGTTCACCAGAAAATTATTTATGCTTTTTGGTTCATAATTGTTAGGAGGAAAGAATGAAGCATGTATTCTGCATATCTGTGGATTTATGATCATACTGACTCACATTGGACATCATTGTCAGTAACATTTTTCAGTTCACACCTAATAATGTATTATTCATATATTTGGAGAATAAGGTGAAGGGGAAGCTGAGAAGAATTTAAAGGGAAGATGGGGGAAGATAATAGACAACTTGTTGTTTCAATTATTAGAAGATAATAGACAACTTGTTGTTTCAATAGACAACTTGTTGTTTCAATCTTTTTCATTGAATTTGTCACTGAATGCCAGTTACTTTACTCATATTTCCCAATGCATGTTTCAGAATATACAGTAGTCCCCACTTATTTGGGAGGAACACATTCCAAAATCCCTAGGTGATGCTTGAAACTGCAGATATTACTGAACCCTATATATCTTATATTTTTCCTATATATATAAACCTATGATAAAGTTTAATTTGTAAGTTAGGCAGAGTAAAAGTTTAACAATCACTAATAATAAAATTGAAAATTAAGGAAAATAAGGATTACTTGAACACAGATGCTGTGATATTGTGGTAGTAGATTTGATAACTGAGATGGCTCCTAAGTGACTAATAGACAAGTAGTGTAGATAGCCTGGATACACTGGACAAAGGAATAATTTTAAGCAGGATGAACAGGATGGTACAAGATTTTATCATGCTACTCAGACTTGTGTGCAACTTATAACCTAGAATTTTTTTTATTTCTAGAAATCTATGTAATATTTTTGGACCACAGTTAACCTCAGGTAACTGAAACCATGAAAAGTGAAACCACAAATAAGGAGGGACAGGTGTACACACTCTGTATGTGTGTGTGTGTACATGTGTGCATGTGTGAACACTTCATCAGACACAAAACTATGGTCAAATCAATTACTAGCTGTCTAACTGTGATCAAATGACATACATTTTCAAAACCCATTCAACACTACCATACCAACAAAAAAAAAAAAAAAAAAGAGAGAGAAATAAGCAAGAAGAAAAAGGCAACAGGTACCAAGTAAGTTCAAAACCCAACAGAGAAAGCAACATTAAATCTCAATGCTTGAGAATAATCTTCATCCCCATTTCTAATCTTCCAGACAGACTGAGGCATGGGTTGGAAACCTAAGGCTCCTAGTGACACTGCTCTCATGGATTTGTTGGATACAGCCACTCCACATATATCAGGAATTGGAGTCAGGTGCCCGCAGCTCACCCAGGCTGGCATGGCACATTGGGAGCCTTACAGGTCGGGGTTCTTAAGGACAACCTTGACACCATGGTTCCACTAAGCATTGCCATAGTTAAGGCTCTCTGCAGTGGCCCCAACCAGGGCTCTGCTAGACATTGTCCTAGAGGGGAAACTATGAGGTTGACCCACTTTTGTGACAAATCTCTGCCTGGGCCTTGAGGCTCACTGAGTAACTTTCAAAATCCTGGTGGAGAAAGTCATATCTCCACAACTCATGTACTCTGCACACATGCAGAGGTGGCACCTTGTGGATGCCAACAACACTTACTGCTTGTACTCTCTGAAATTGAGGCCTGCGTAACACTTGGGCATTCTTGAGCCACAGCTGGCGGGGTCAAGGAAAGCTACATTGAAATGTGGGGAACTGAGACATGAGGTAGCCATGGGAAGTGATCCCCAAGTTCCCATGGGTACCCTGGAACCCTCCAATTTCCAATAAAATAGTTCTCATTTCTGTCTAAGACCTCACCAGAATGGCTTTTACTCTTCATGTGTCTACCAACTTTCTGTTAATGACTACATCTATAATCTCTAAGACTAATGCTTTCTGTGCAGCTCTCTTTTAAGCCCTCACCAGAGTTTTCGTTAATGCTTCATACATGGCAACACAGACTTTTTCTGTGGCTTTTTCTGAAGGTGTTTTTTTTTAGCATTCACTTCAAAACTGTTCCAGCCTCTCATTACCTAGTTGTAAAGATGCTTGTACATTTTCAGGTATCTGTTACAGCAGTACTCTCACTTTTCAGTACAAATTTCTGTTGTCGTCCTTGCTGCTTTCACAAAATATCAAAGGATGGGCAATTTGTAAATAATAGAAATTTATTTCTCACATTTCTGAAGGCTGGGAAGTTCAACATCAGGGTGCTATTATGTTTCGTGTCTGGTGAAGGCTGCTGTCTCTGCTTCCAAGATGGGGGAAGCCCTCAGGATGTAACTACTTCCTCCAAAGGCCATCCCTCTTAACATTGTTGCATTGGGAATTGGGTTTCAATAGGAATTTTAGAGTGAACACGATCATTTAACCATAGCATAGGCAATATGACTGGAAGTTTCAGAATATTTCACATGAATCAAAGAATAGTGAATATTTTTAACTCTACTAAATTTTTATGGTTTCCATCTACATTGACCCATGATGCCCATTGATTTGTTCTCAGTCCCTTTACCTACCTCCTGGAGAACAGATACAAAAAAAACATGCCTTCAATAAATATAGAACACATTTTACCAAATAAAACCTTTTTTTTAAGGCTGATAAAAAATGCATTGTGTGTTATGTTTGTATTAACTGAATTATCTTCATATCCAAACTGTTTGGTCTTACCAAATTAATTTTGAATTTCTGCTTTATCAATTTCTAGACTGTTCAGAAGCATACATTCAAGTGTCAAATCTAAAGCAAAATTAGTTCAGTTATAACAAAACACACTGTCATTTAGATCTAAAATGTGATTCTTAGTCTTACGAACACTTTCAGAGCAACATTTTAGAGAGAACTTGTAAAGAAGCCTTTTTCCTCTACATTCACTTCTAAAACTTTGGGTAAAAGACCCACAGCTTTTTTTTTTTTTTAGCTGTTTTGGAAAAGGATTGGCTGTGGATTTTTTACAACAAAATTTAACTTCATTCAAACATAGGGATTTTAAATATATCTTTATACTGTAATTTCTTGTCACTACAGGACAGTGCCTGTCAACGCTTCTCTGGCTGTCAGAACCTTGCTATGGAAACATTATGTGGCGTTTCTTCACTTGATCTAAATAAAAAGATGGGTTGGATGCTTTTTTGGGCTCCAAGTGTTAATTGCATCCTAATAAAATTATCTAGTTAAACTGTCTGCTTTGTGGTACATTGCCACAGAGAAAGGATTTCCAAAGGAAGCCTGTTCAGTTGATTGTGCTTTTAGATGATTAATTGAAATGAGAAAAATAACCCCCAAATGAGGATTCTGCAATGCTGACTTTTTAGCTCTTTTTAACAACAAAGTTTCTAAGATTCCTTGCAGCAGATATAAAATTCTCCTTCAGCTGAGTGTATGTCATTGCTTCTCAGTTCATCAGCTTTGACTTTGCATTTGACCAATCCCTTTGAATGTTCGAGGAGTGAAACCTGAGGCTAAAAGTTATTAAGATACCTTGAGAAAACAATTAATTCACTTACGCTAACTGAGAATGTATGTATAAAAAATCTGTGACTTTTGTTAGCTTCAGATTGGTGATGATTTATTGTGTTTGTTAGTGTGCTTGCTGTGTTTTATTTTGGTTGTAAGAGCCCCATTTATATCTATCTTCCAGAGATCATTTAGCTTTTATTGACTTTTGGAAGCAGATAATCAATGTGTTAGGTTTTTGTATCAATGTTAAATATTATCAGTGCCTTATTCCCTAAATTCTTAATATTCTGATATTGATTTCATATTCCTTTTCATCTGACATTAGTTACAAAATAAAATTACACTTTTCTCATTCTTAATTAAAAATTTTAAAATCATTTATTATATCAGAAATTGATCCCAGCCAAGAGCCAAGTCTTTCTTCAATCCTATGGTATGCCTTTCTCCTGTTTTACTCTGATATTCTGTAGAAGCAAGTGTTTTGTTTATAACATATATTCTTTAAGATCATAACCTGTTATTAGTAAAAATTCAATGACACTTGTTAGTCCACCCTAAACATACTTATCTATATCTTCAAAAATATAAGCTTCGATTCACACCATGTACATTTGTAAGCTTTTACAAGTCCTATTCCAGTTTGAGAATAAAAGTGTTTCCCTCAACAGGGCTATTTAAATGATAAGAAAAAAAAATTGCAAGAAAATTACTTGTTGACTTCCCACCAATTTTTTTCTTTTGAAACAAACTTTGCTATTTACTTTTAATGACATTTTTTCCATAATCTTATACATAGATTCATTTTAATAAATTTCAGGGCCTCTTCCATTGTTGTAATTTTTATTTATTTATATAGTTCACATTAAGCAAGTCCTGCATGATGATTCTCACTCATGTCCCTCTAAAAGCATTGTGGAAATAAAATAGAGTCTTAAAGCTATTTGATTTATATAAAGTAACTTTTTCAGCTATAAATGTCCAAGTGAGATGCTTATTGGAGACACGAGGCTTTCCATTCAATATATGAACACTGAAAAAGTGTTTGTTTTCAGACTGTTTCTGTATCTGCACAGTGCAGATGACACTACTTCCTTCTCTGCCTGTGATCCATAGACAGGTTCACATTTGACCCTACACACAAATCAATCTTGAGAAATCATTTGACAATCCACTAGGCTGTAGTCTCACTAAAAGGGAAGATTAAGTCTTATATTTTTTTCTATTATCAGACTGGCCTATAATAGATACTTGATTAATATGGTAGAAAATACAGTCAGTATACAATTATCTAAAACAGCCTAATATGTAGTTTAGGAAATAGTCAAATAAAAGCAATTAAATTGGGCTCAGGCTTTTCTGTGTCTGGCTTTAATTGCCTAACTTTTAGAAAGTAAGGTCATGTGTTAAGATTTCTGTCTAAAAAGTTACTTACATTGCAGATATTATCTAGTTGGGGTCCAAGTAAACAAAGAAATGCCACTCCAGTTTGCCACTCCAGTTTCTAATTTGAAGATGAGGAGCTTGGACACACCATATATAGGAGATATTAAAACTACACAGTCAATGAGGTGGGATGAGATAGCTTGTGTTTTAACACCAAAAACCATTGACTTTCTATTAGTAATTATATCACTCTTGGTTTCAATAATTGTATCCTAGTTATACAAGATGTTAACATTAGGACAAATTAGGTGAAGGGTGTACAGGGTACTCTCTGTTTCTGCAACTTTTCCATGAGTCTAAAATTATTTCAAAATAAAAAGTTGAAAAATAATTCAAAAATGGTTATAGCACACATTTACATAACACTTAGCAGGACTTAAGGTTACTTTTCTAAGTACTATACCTGTATTAACTAATTTTACCATACAGAGATAATGTTTCAGATTCAAAGTGTCAGATTTCAAAGTCTAAGGTAAGTCATTTAATATTTTGCCATTATTAAAATGTGTCCTTTAAAATACTCTCATGCATGAAGATATTTGTAGCCAATTGGTACCAAAGAAAATATTATTAAAATATGTCTAAAGTTTTATACACACACACACACACACACACACACAATATGTATAATTACTGAGTCACAATAATTTGAAAAAAAAAGAGTGGCAACTTTATAAAGCACAATGAGATAATGATGAAATTGACAGTTGTAAAAGGAAGGGGCTAGGCAACAAAACCATCAGATTATACATGACACTAAAATCCGATTTATACAAAAGGAACTTTATGACTCCCTGATTAGGAAAAGAAACATATTA